>NW_027361679.1:49725000-50925000 GCF_039654945.1 Dendrobates tinctorius | reverse complement strand
ATACAATTCTTTCCTGCTATTGAGTACCCTAGAATCTGCGGTATGGCGGGTGCTTCTGTTATGATTGAGTCACCGTAGGAGGCAAAAATAGAAATGCTAGCTAAGTCCAGAAAACCAGAGAAGTTGGCAGCTATTGGATTGCAGACCCCTGAACCTATCAACACAACTAGCAGTAGCCGTGGGGGGCTCCTACGATGCCCTAGGCCCCTCGATCACAGCCGGAGGACTACATAGCCTAAAGACAGAAAGGGAAATCTAAACTGCCCCAGAGCAGACCCCAAAGCAAAAGGCAGCCCCCCACATATAATGACGGTGAAGCAAGAAGAAAGAACAAAACACAGACAGAAAGATAGACTGAGCAAAGATGGGGCCCACGCTAGCTTAGATAGGAAAGGACAGGAAGGCTGCTGTCTGCAATCCGTGAAAAACCCCATGAAAATAAGAGCCAACAAACTGACAGTAAAAAGGCCCTGAAGACGCTAGGCTTCAAAAAAGCTATGTCAGTACTCAGGAATATTCTGAAGACAGAGCAACAGGCAAAAGGAGATTCAGCTCACCCCAGCAGGGAATGGCAGAATCCAGAAAAGCAAGGAAAACAAAACACTAATGCAAAAAGGCAAAGCAGAAATCTTAGCTTTAGATGAGCAGGAATCAGACTGGTTTCCTAGAAGTCCACAGAGAAATCACCCGCAGGCCAGAAGGGTGTCGGCAGCCTTATATCCAGTTATTAACTCCACTCAGCCAGTCATCATCATCAGCCCCAGGTGTTTGACAATCAGGCTCACTACCTTTCTTCACCAGAAGAGGGAGTTCCTCGGGCCTCAGTAGTGAAGGGGAAAATGAACTCACAACACATAACGATCCTTTAGCACCCTGCTCCTGTTACCACTCGACATGGCTATCCGTCCGTCCTGGGACACCCACACAGCGCCCCCTAGCGGACACAGTGGTCACTACACCACACTGGGTAGTGCATTCCAAAGAATTGGCGCAGCACTTGAAAAGTCTTGGCATTAGATGACAGCAGTAGTCATCTCAGACAGCACCTGAAAGGCGGTAACCTTGTCACTGCCGTTCACAGCTGCTGGTTCACACGCTGTCTTCTGTGTGACAGCATGGGAACCGCGAGACCCAACGGCTGTGACCAGCGATGACTTCAACAAGGTTACCGCCGGTGAGAGCCAATGTTTCCCATGCTGTCACATGAATGATAGCGTGGGAACCCTCAGATATTTGGGCCCCCTTTGATCTGAATGTGGTTTGGGATCAAGTTCGGGTACAGTTTTGGTACCCAAACAAAACTGATTTGCTGATTTTACAAGGTAAATATCCGTATGCTTACATTGCTGGAAGCAGGGGAAGATGTCAACAGGCGAGTATACTACACTAAATATATATTTACTAAGGTTTAAGGAACAAAAAATAATTTAATTCAAATTGTGCCAATTATGCTATCAAAAGCTTCTAAAGCCATGACATTGATTTCTGGAATTTTCCAAACTATCTAAAGGCACAGTCAACTTAGTGTATGTAAACTTCTGACCCACTTGAGCTGTGATATAGTGAATTATAAATCAAATTATCTGTTTGCAATTATTTGTTGGAAAAATTTAATTGTGTTAAATACAAAGTAGATAACCCAAACAACTTGCTGAAAGAGGACCTTTTTAACCAGATTTAGTATGTTACACTAGCCAAATCTTGAAGAAAACAGAGCACAAAATTGGGAGATACCTAATGAAAGACAGTAAAGGTGTGGTCGGTTGCAGTCGCAGTGTGGGTGTTGCGAAACGCACAACTCCCTTGCAGCCCCATATAGCTGGGGAGTCAAACATCCGGGAGATGTTTGCACAAACTGGATAGTTCACGGTATGCAGGCTGCGCTGCTGGAATAAAGGATCCTTCTCCAATGGTTATTGAAATCATTTTTTTTTAACTTAAAAAAGGTGCACATCTGGCGCTGCAATGTGTCTTTGAATAATCATTGGACAAAAGATCCTTTGTTCCAGCAGCACAGCCCATATATCATGAACTATCTACTTTGGTCAATCTAGCCAAATCATGGAATAGTAGCTGCAGAGCTGAATAAAGCATTGTTTTTATTTTTTCAATATCTCCTTTCTGTTTTGGAGATATTAGCTAATAAAGATTAGTTTATCATTTCTGATAAGCCCTACTAGACATTACCAGAGATTCTTCACATTGACCAATCATAAGCAGGCAGGAACAAACAGTGGGGAAAAAAAGCGCATGCCTAGACAATAAGTTATCACAGGATTTCTCATGTGTTACACATATATTGACAGACAGTGTGCTCTTCTCACTGGTCTCTGTGCAGAGCGGTGTGTGATTACAAAGTGCCTGAAGTAGAGTACAAATGACTGTGATTAAATACACCTCTCATCTCATAGCAGTCAGTGTGGAGGAAGGGGTAAACATCAGAGATGGCAGCACTATAAGAAGAGAGCTTCAGCTGCAGATATGTTTGTAAGGAGACAAACCTCAGCGCTGCTGTATTGCCCCTCCCCAGTACAGTGACTGACGTGTGAAATGTATAAGTAATCACACTCTTGATCAAACTGGTGAAAGGTCCTCTTTAAACTATAGTTTCTTGAAAAAAAATCTGTGGAGGGGATACGTAGGCATTTTATCTCCTTAATGACATGTGGCGCACATTTCACGAGCTGAGTGTATGGAGGGGGCTCAGGAGCTCACACTAGCTGTGTTACACAACCAGCATCTGACAGAAAGAGCAGCGACTAGGGCTAGCTCCAATTGCTACTGTTTATCCATTTAAAGAGTAACTATACTTTTAAGTAACTATTCAAAATAAGCTGTCCTGTAAGCATACACATTAAGAATAGCATTATTTGTGGTCAGTATATGACTTGTATTCTGCATTTTCACCAGTTTTGCCCTCTGCAAACTCTATCTCTACCTTGTCAGTTGACTCTGAGCTGGTGGGAGACTAGCATCTATGAGCTCTCCCATACACAGCGCAGAGTGGGTTTCCGATTTATTGCATTGAATCCCTTAGTTATCACACAGACAGAAACAGAATGGAGTTAATTACAGAGAAATAGTGGCGGTGAATTCAGAACGCAGGGAGGGAAAGGGAAAGAAGTGTCTCATAAATGGAGAAAGATGCCGAATTCTCTGATAAGATTACAAAGTTCCTTATATCCGCATATACTATTAATTTATGCAAATTCTGATGAAAAAACGGTTCCCCTTTAAATGAAGATGTCCGTCCTCGAAAGTGGAATTTAAATGTCTTGCTTTCTGGAGCACTTGTGTACAAGCTCCCATCGTTTGAAGATAATGAAGCAGGGGCCCTGTTGAAGGCCCCTATTGCTGACATCATAACTGGGCTTCATAGGAGAATGTCAATTACACAAAATACAGCAATGCTGCAGTATATAGTATAAACGATCAAAGATTTAAGTCCTCTAGAGGGAGTAAAAAAGTAAACATTAACGTAAAGTAAAAAATATATCTAATAAATATATAAAACTACAAAACACAAGGCCATGAAGGTCCGTTGATGGAAAAATGAAAAAGGTCATGGGAAAGTGGAAGCACAAAAATTTTTTTTTGCAAAGCTCTGTACATTTTTTTTTATCAACTATAAAAACCTTACAAGTTTGTATCATTGTGTCCTGAAGAATCACATTGCCAAGTCATTTTTACTGAACAATGGTAAAAACTTAAAACCAAAGCCCAAAAAAAAATGGCAGGATTGCTTTTTTTCCCCTCACCATGTCACTCCACTTTGAATTTGTTTTCCTGCTTTTCAGAACATTAATATATATTTGAACCTACCGTAAGTGTAAACTTACGATTCCATCTTTAGTTATTTGTTGACTAATAAAGTAAAGTCAGATGGCTACAAATGACTTCAATAATTCATGCGATTTTTCAGGACACATTATGGTAACAACTAGGAAGCTGACAATTTACAGCCCAACTTCCACAAGTATATTTACAGGGTTTGGGCAAGAAAAAAAATGATAATTACCTCTGAATTTAGCATGGGTTTTAAATTCAATAACCAGGCGACCATCCTCCCGAATATATATTCTTATAATCTGCAGTCTGGCGGACAGGACACTGTCTGTCTGGATTCCTGGATTGAAACACAAAAACTTATTCCAAAATTCATTTAATTTGATAATATGAATAGACTTGAATAAGGTATTTATAGGCAGCATTAAAATGTAAGTGGGAAATGTCGTGGCATTACTTTCAAGTCTGGCATTTTTAGTTATAGCATTTAATTATATTCCATAAATTATGTATGTATAAAGACTCAAACCCAAGTTATGTAAATAGGACATGTCAGCTTAACTAAATTATAGCATTTTCCATTAACTCGTTCATAACCAGGCTTTCCCCCCCCCTCACTGTTGCGCTTTCTTTTTTCCTTTTAAGAGCCCTAAAGGACACCCCCATATGATTGGTAACACTCAGCATTTATCATTTATTCTTTGCATTCATGAATGAATAGAAGAAGGACAATCACAACACAACAATGATGATCTACGATCTATTATGGGAATTAGAATAATGTATTTAAACAGACATGTCCAGAAAGCTGACAGGTCCATTTTTGAGAGATTCATCATCTAAATTCTATATATTATTTGCTTCATAAAATATTCTACAGTGTCATAAACCTGCAGGGCGTCTTACCAGTTCTCCACAGAACAGTATCATAGAAGAAGGAGAATTCCATCTCTGTGTGATGCTCCAGAGAAGCCCACCCCCTTGGTGCAGTGACATAAATGTAGGACACGTACAGGGGAACATGAACTGTCAAGAAAGACTGGGCCGAGTCTCGCACCTGTAAAGGATTAATATTTGTGAAACACAAATTACATGAGCTAGTAAGACATTGTGGCATACTAATCAAGACACATGTGCCAGAATTATGGCGAAATTGTTCCAAAAATGTGTCCAAACTTGCATCATATTTATAATATGTTTTACATACTTTTTACGCCTTTTGGGGCGTGGCCTCTCTAAAAAGGGCTGAAAATGCCTTGGCGGAAAAGGAAATGGTTTAAGGTGGAAAATACTGTCGCACACTTTTGGCACAAAGTAGGCCACCTATAAGGCAGTGCAATCTTAGGCCCCAATTTAACATAGCTTGTAGGCCCAAAAGGTGGCATAAAAGTTTTGAAAAGTTGAAAATTCTGGTTCTACTCAGATTATTTACACCAGCTTCTCCCAGCTTCATCAAATTGGACGTAGCTGGGGCGTGATGCCAGCTCCTCTGAATCATGATGAACTGTGGTATTTCCTGGTTGGCACATGAAAGGGGCACGCCAGATGTTCCAGATTCATAAAGAGGTGTTCCGATTCATGAATCAGGAGCATCTAACTCCACCATGTCCCCGAGAAAATCGCCGGTCCTGATAAATTAGACAGATTTATCAAACACCATGAAATGCTTTAATAAATCTGGTGCATTTTAAGACTGTCTAGTCTGCATTGTGTAAGAATTAGTTTGGATTAATAGGCCCCATTATAGTCTTACATTGAACTGTGTACATATTATTACTCACAACAACTATTTGAAAGCAACTAAACTTCAGTGAAAAAAATATTGGATTGCCTGGTGATCGTTGGGGTCATAAGCGAGCTCAGAACACAGTTCTTGCCTATGTGCTCGCACAGAGCAGATTATGGATCCAATGGAAAGGCTATAGTCTTTTTATTGCATCTGTACTCTGCTAATACTACTGCTAGTACTACTATTACACTACAACTATGAAAGATCCTCCAGCACCTGAAAATCCGCTGTCACAGCACCCCCACAGACGTCAATGAGTTCAGTCATGTCATAATATGCATCAAAAGTCCAAATGCAACTCTTCAGGTTAAGGTGTTTGTATAATTGAACTGTCTTTGGTTCCCTGACATTGGGATCAAATTGATAAGGACGGTCATATCCTGGACCAACCGCAATGCTGTCATATGTCACCTCATCCAGGAATCCAGCTTCTGCAAACAATCACAATGAAAGGAAAACAATTTGGATACATCCTGAAAGTTACCGAATTAAGGACTGAAAAATTGCACATGTGCAAGTACAAAGCAAGATAAAACCGAGAAGACAGAAGATAATTAAATATACACACATATAGATAGTATCTCCTAGCCAAGTACCTGAAAGGCCTTTTAAATCACGGATGGTGACAAGAGTGGAGCAAACATGTTGATGGCGATAAACAGATTCGGAAAGCAAGAAGTGAAGGTTGTGGAGTGGCATTGTAGAGATAAGTGGCAGCATGCCATCCTGATGTGGAATCTGCACCGAGATATGAATCCTGAAAATAGAGAGAAAAATAGTATTTAGTGATAATTATGGTGCACAACGCACAGGTAAGACAATAACAGGCTCCATGTTACAATTGTGCCATAAGTGTGAACACTAGGTTTATGTATCTTTTGTCTAAGTACAAAACAGGTTTTGCCTTTTTTTCCCACAAAAAATATATATAGATGAATAGTTGACAGTGTGCACATCTGCACTTTAATTTACACCATAGATGTATTTATTCAAAGTACATTAAAATTTGCCAGTAATATTGAAATATCTTGCTTCAAATAATCAAATCTTAACCACTTAAGCTACCAGGTGCCTTTAGTCTGCGACGTAGTAAATCCAAGCATGGCAGGTGATTCACAATACTAGAGATTCGCTAGTTTTCACGTCCTCTTTTTTCTCATACATAGTGCTGTGGGGCAGCAAGTGCTTCTGCCTCTATTGGTCCCAGTGGTCATGGTACTGTTACATGATGATCAGGATGGTGGCAAAAGGAGCCTGTGGCTGCAGCGAACTAGAACCTGGACAGCCCTAACAGTGATAATAGTCACTATAACAGTGCCGACTTTCCCTGCCTGGGGTCATTACAGTGTAAAAGTATAGTGTAAAAAATATAGAAAACAATAAAGTAAGCAATTGGCTTTTTAACCTTTGATGGGCAAACCATCAAAAAATAAAGAATATACATAATTCCAAAAGGCACCCCTTCTTAAAATCACGGATGACTTAATTATCCCAAATACATACATAATGTATTAAAATTAACATTAGAAGATGGCAAGCACAATTAAACATTCTAGAACTAGAATTAAATATTCTAGAACTAGAATGCAAAAACATTTTTTCCATTTTTCGTTTTCATACCATAAGCATGCAAATTCTAAAGCAAAATTTGTGTCTGTGTGAAAAAATGAACCTGCAATATGCATTTCATTATATAGCCAATAAATAGAAAATGTATTGCCATTTAACCAAAGTGTTCTGCAAGCAGCGTAACTATGTCTGGTCCCAAAATATCCTGGACCCGCGTTGATTTAATGAGAAGTAAAAAGAGGACCATAATTGTAAATGATGGTGGAATACACTGCCGATCTGGCAGCGGAGACAATATTTTAGTTGGAACATTCCTGCCACGTGGCTCTTTTCTCATAGCTTGGATATAGCAAATATTGGGGTTTCCTGAACCTCATAATAATCTATTACTAGTAGAACATTTACTTATTGGATATGGGACATAAAGCACAGAGAACTACACAGGCCCTACCTGTTGGGATGTTCTTTGTGCTTAACATCCAGATACTTCAGAGTTGCAATGAAAGATTGAGCTTGGAAGCCTCTTGCGGTGCCCGCTACCACTGGAGTGTGGCATATGGCACTGTCCGTTCCTATTGTAACAATATTGCTTCGCAGTGGGGTTCCCATGTGTCCAGCTTTATCCACGGCTTTGGCGACACAACGTACATGGAAACGTCTGCTAAAGTAAATGCTATCCAGCACCTAGTCAATACAGGAGGGGAAAACAGATGGAGAATTATTAATTCTATTGACTAATCTTTCAATGATAGTAAAAATGTAAAACTATATTAATGACACATACTTTCTTTTAACGCTCTTATTTATAAAGTAGATAGATGTCTACCTGTTGAATCAGTTATATAGTTTAGACTGGTAGAGTCACTGGCCTAATTGTGCAAATTGATTCCAAGGACCTGGTCTAGTAGTTAAGTTCAGTGATCTGTGCCTGTCTGACCCGAGACATGAAAACCGTCTCCGACTCTCGGAATTCGCGATTTTTCTATTGATTAGCCGGCCTGGCAAGATGTCACATGTGCATGGTGCTACAAGAATGACATTGCGCCAGGCTGACTAATCAAAAGAAAACTATTTCTGGGAAGGAGGTGGTTCTCAGGGCTCCCATCTGAATGCCACAGATTACTAACGTGGCCGCTGGACTGAGTGCTGTGAATTATTTCGCACCAACTTTAGTCACTGGTTTAGTATTAGGCATAACCATTTCTACATTTGACTACACTTTAATCCATTACATTCCCAGCAAGTACTCACCATGTGATTGACACTAGTAAAAGGGGTGGTATCAGTTATTGTCTCAAACGGAGATCTTGCCCCATTAGAATCAGTTGGTGCTGCCACCTCCCAGCTGAACATTATAGTGGATTGGTTAATGCCAGCCTCCTCACATCGTTCCTTCATTACAACGTATTTTGGAAAGTGTGGATCACATGGAGTGACACAAATAAGTGGGTACCCAGGAGATGCAGATTTTTTAGCGCCCTCCTTCGTAACCTCCTCCACGTGGTCATAGTCAGCCAGAGATACAACCTAGAAGTACAGCAAAAAATTCCAAAACTTAATTTTTTAATGCTTCTAATAAACACAATAAAATTAACCAGTATCTCTCGGATTTATAAGATAAAGATATTCTGCCAATTAATTCAGAATGAATGATATCATTTAGTCTTAGTAGCTCTTAACATTGCAGAGACTAAAGGGAATACGTCATCTGAGAATTACAGTTAAAGGTCACATTAAAGTTGTTTTAAATTTTGGCAATGTTCTTTTTTTATTCATATCATTATCTTCATTAAACAACAAAATTAGTAATCTTGCATTTTTCACACTGGTATGTGGGGCTACATTAAATTCATATTTCCTGACCATTCAGTAAGAGTTTACAGCAGTTTCCTTATCATCAGAGACAGGATAACAATAAGGGGTAACCTCTCCATACACAGCTGATAACGCAGGATACACCAATCACAATAGGCAATGTCACAACTTTTCCTTCAC
This sequence comes from Dendrobates tinctorius, assembly GCF_039654945.1. NCBI lineage: Eukaryota > Metazoa > Chordata > Amphibia > Anura > Dendrobatidae > Dendrobates > Dendrobates tinctorius. The sequence continues at coordinate 50,915,861 of NW_027361679.1, read as the reverse complement.
AATGACCTTTGCACATGCTGGTTAGATAATTCAATACAAAGAGTAGGGTCAGGGTCTGCTCATTTTAGTCAATGTCCATGTGGTCTTTACTGAAAAAAGCAGAATGTTAAAGCCCCTTTGGTCAGTGTGAAAATTGCAAGATTTCTAATCTTTAACAAAGATTGCGATATGGAAAAAAACATTTAAAAAAAAAAAAATACATATAACACAAAAATCTGAATTTAACAATAGGTCCTTTTCTGATGACATATTCCCTTTAAAGAACATTTCCAGTTTAAAAAAAAATAGTGATAATAGAGGAAGAGCATGAAGAAGATAAAAACTGCATAAACACGCAGGCCCCAGAATTTGACAAGTAGTAAAATGCCTGGCATCTTAATTATTATTCCTAAAAGTCATTTCATGTGATTATTTCATTATGGTACTGAATTCTTAAGATGGGCAATAAATGCAACAGACAACATATTAAAACTAGCAATTTTTCTCAAACTGATTTATGTAGTGAGGTGAAAGTACATTCATTTTAATTAGCTCTGGTGCATGTAATGACTCTGATCTAACTGCACCGGGAATTCAGGTTTTTATGAGCAATTCACAACTCTGTAATGGCACAAGATTTATCGTCCACTAGACACGATGCAAAAGACACTAACATGTAAACACCGGGTTTTAAGAAATATCTAGTAGGACTGCAAACATCCTGGAGTTGTAATGTAACGATTGAACCCGAATTTCCTCTTTTGTACAAATTTAGTGGCAGCAACAGAACATGGATCATAGTTATTTTGCTGCTTGACCTGCGCCACTCAGAATAATGGTCCTTGCTCGTTTCAAGCAGAAAGGCCAATAGTGAATAATGTATATAAAGGACACAAAATCTAGGAATCAGAAAGGAGCAGAGAGAGACAACTAAAGAGGTTATCCCCTGAAAATCCCTGCACTCTGGCGCAGTTTAGTTTAAACAACAAACAAAAAAACAAGGTTTACTCATCCTCTCTGAGTCCACCGCTAAGTCTCTGGCGTTCTTCCCAAGTGCCGAAGTGATGTCAGCCAACATCAGATACCAGGAGCAGTGGCAGAGACTCAGCAGTGGACCTGGAGAAGGTGCAAAAAGAGCAGATTTATTTTTTAAAACAAACTGCACCCCAAAACCAAGATGTTCCGACAGGGGACAACCCCTTTATGTACATATTTCCCACACTGTAAATCTGTGCTCACAGTATTACAAAAATAATTCCTCTGAGGTTTTCCAAACATATACTGTAAGATTGCCATAGGCCTCTATTCACCAGACTGAGGCCAAAAGTGTGTTCTTTTGGCCTCCATCTAGCTGGTATACATCTATATACTGGTTAACTGTATAGGAAAGGAGTGAATGGATACAGAGACACCAATCCTGTCTGTGGCCTGACACTGGTCACAAACATAGTGTGTACACATAGCCTACAAATGACAGTATGAGTGCTCAGCCGACTGTTTAGGCACACATTACCTCCAAATATATTATGAAAGCATAACTACCTCACACCCACATAACAGAATGAAGCAAGTGTGAACAGGTGCAACATGTTATGACTGCAATATATGCATATAAAAAAGTACAGCACCATACTATGTGCACCAAGATACACAGTATGCCAACATTGAATATATGGTGCATGCTATAGTTGTATTAGTCTGTGCTTACTATGATTAAGGTACCGAGACTATACAATTGTTGGGCATATTTGCCCATTACTCATTATAAAGTGGTGTGAGGCTATTTTTAATACCGTATATACTCGTGTATAAGCCGACCCACGTATAAGCTGACCCACGTATAAGCCGACCCCCCTAATTTTGCCACAAAAAAACTGGGAAAACTTATTGACTCATTTACTGTATAAGCCGAGGGTGGTGCTGCACAAGGGTTAATGGTGGTCCAAAAAGATGCTCCATAGATAAATATCCCCATAAAATGCTGCACAAGGGTTAATGGTGGCCCAACAAGATGCTCCAAAGATAAATACCCCCCATATATTGCTGCACAAGGGTTAGTGGTGTCCCAAGTAGATGCTCCATACATAAATAACCCCCATATATTGCTGCGCAAGGGTTAATGGTGTCCCAATGTGAAGTACAGTATTCAGATGTACGGGACATCTTGTTCTCCAGGATCCATTTTTGTGCTTGCGACGTCATTTTGTTGTTTACGAGTTAAATTTTGTAACTTAACTAGATGAAAGTTCACGGCTGTTATGAAACCAGACTGTTCCAGCTTGTACAAGATATGAGATGAGACCCTAAAAGAATGTGCTATTGTTCTATAGTCTACGTCACACAGCTAGGGACATATTCCGATTTTCTTGCAATACTATTGGCTTAAATGTATTACAATTCTATTGGTAGTTGAGAACCTTGCATAATTAAGCAAAAGATTATAAAAGATGTGACTAAAATAAAGGGGCTTAGTGATCTGCCTGGATCCTCCCGTACAGAGACCCCCGTCTCCTTGTGGTCATTCCCAGTTGCTAGCAACGCCCTGTGAATTAATTTGGAAATCACTGGATCAACCGTGAAGGGTTAATTTAGCCCTCCCTAAATAGCTCCCTCAATAGCTTGGCGCCCAACGTGGGGCCCCCGAATAGGGACGCCTCTGCCCCCGGAGGACAACAAGACAAAGGACCCTCGGAGTGGACACAGGTACTGGAAATTTCGGAATGATCACCCCCCACGACAACCACGGTAAGTTGGCAGTTATACTGTTCAGACTGACCATTGGTGTGGTTTTCCTGTGTTTGTAGCTGCAAAGAGGATCTGAGGTTTGTCCCCGTGGTGGGGTGATTCATGGGTGGAATCATATAGAGGTGCAGTCCCGTTGGGGGCCCAGTGCTCGAACCGTACCTCATAAGGGACGGACACCCCGGATTAACCAGTGATTGTGGCTCTCTTTATAGTCAAAATACCCTGAAATTCCCGATCATTATTAGTAATTGGGCAGGATACGTAACTCAGGTATACATAGATATATATATATATATATATATAACCAGAGGTGTCTGGAGGGATAGTCTGAGACGCCCTCCTCCTTTCACTGAGTACCGTGAATTTTGGGCTTCCCAGAGGGGGTTAACCCGGTGGAACAAACTGAGACGGCCGCTCCAGTATTGTGCACAACTGAAGGATATTTAGCTCTAAATGAGAGAATCCGTGGAAGGAAAAGAAGAATTTTGTGGCTTGGCACATGAATTGTGTGACGAAGGTGTTTGGAAGAACAGTGGAAGTGAATTCTGATTGTTTCTGTTACTGCTATGTTGAAGAAGGAAAAATTGTCTATTATGACAGGGACGGGATGTATTGTGGTTCAAGAAAGTGACTGTGGTGTGAGGAAGTGATTGGTTAAGAAGGAACTAAGATCGAGACTAATGTGTTAGGCAGACGAATAGTTAAAAGTGATGATTTGAAAGAAGAGGTCTCCCTGCTAGATGACAATTGTACAAGGAGACCAAGAGTCGCAGCCCCCACCTTTGCTGACCGCACCTATTATCATCCGCCGCCAGCCTCAATCCCTGTTCACCCGATCCAGAGAAAAAAAAAAGTTTTCAGAAGAATTTAACCCATCTGTTCAGCAAAGAGAGAGAAAAAAAAAGCAAGCTAGCAGCCAGCAGCTGCTCCAGCCCCCACCATTGTGCCCAGCGCGGCTGCGAGTACACAGTCCCTTATCAGTATCAGTGTGCCCTTCAGCCCACACAGCAAACTCTGGCCCCCTTCAGACTTCAGCTACTGGGAACCCTGCTCCTCAGCACCTCCCTGCTAATTCTGGCGCTGTGCCAAACTCGGACACTTTCAGAGAAATTGTTATACTCCTGCTGTTTTAATCGGGGTAGATGGCAGACCCAATTAATATACTTTTATAAACCCCATAAAACCCTTCCCCGAGGTTACTATTCAGTTTGTAATCTCTCCCACATGTCCTGTAAATTTACTAGGGGCAGATTTATTATCACAGTTCCGCTCCGGAATACAATTCCAAGATAATGGTCAGATGGCTCTTACGTTATATAATCCCTATGTAGATGAAGACAGTGACGAAATCTGTATTTTGCATGCCTTTCCTACTGTTATGATGGCCCTGATAGGCTCAGATCCACCCCCAATATTGCCTGAGGATCAATGACTCACCTCATACCTCTCAGAGATACTATCTAAACTCTGATCAAAAGGGCCAAATGATATAGGGAAAATGCCTGTAGAACAAGTAAAAGTGTTTCTCAAACCTGCTGCCTAATCCACATACTCTTTTGTCCCAAATACCCCAGGATGCTGCTTGGTTTACAGTTATTGATCTTACCAATGCCTTTTTTAGCATTCCGTTACACCCAGACTGCCAGTTTCTATTTGCATTCATTTAGCAGGGACGACAGTTAACATGGACAGTTATGCCACTAGGGGCCCAAAACAGTCCCAACCAGTTTGCAAAAAAATATGGGCAGGTGTCTTTTGCCATTGCTGCCATTGTTAGCCTCCTTAAGTATCTGGCAGCACTGAACTGTCGGGTTTCGGCCTCGAGACTTCAGTTCTGCCTTGGTCAAGTGATGTTCTTGGGTCACTGTCTCCTTCAGGGTGCCAGACACCTCGCAGAAGAAAGAAAAATAGCTGCCAACTCCCTTCCTTTCCCAAAAGATGAAACTAGATGAAAATGAACTCCAGCGTTTTCTTATGCACTTATTGTTGTCAGTGGATACTGGATGCATCCCGCATAATGCAACCCCTTTACAACGCCTTGAAAGATGGTATAATGAACTATAAGGAAAGATGGCAGTGATGAGGATTACCTCCAATATGACTGTTCCCAACTTCTGATAGAAGAAACAGCTACTCCACCAAATGTCAGTAGTGAGAATCCACTCCCAAATCCAAATCTGGTGTTATACACGGATGGTTCAAGATATGCTGACGAGTTTGGTAGATTCCACACGGGATGTGCTGTTACCACAGAGGACACTGTAGTGCACGCAGCTGCACTCCCACCCTCACAGTCAGCACAAAAAGCAGAACTCCAGACTCTGTCTACTGCATGTACTTTGGCCAAGAACAGACAGGCTAATATATAAATGGACTCACGGTATGCATTTGGTATTGTTCACGATTTTGGGGCTCTATGGGCCAATCGAGGGTTTATTACTACTGCCGGAACCCCAGTGAAAAATGCTGAAGCTGTTAAAACCCTCATGGCAGGCTCGGACTGGCCCACCGAGGTACCGTTGGATCCCTCGGTGGGCCCCGCCCCCGCCCGCCCATGAATGTCACTGAACAAGCCCGCTCGCGGCCCAGCTGCTGGTACCTGTGAATCAGTCACCTCTCCTAGCATGTCTCTTGCAGCCCACTGTGCTTATTCCATCTTCAATCTCAGCGATGTTCTATCTTCCTGTATTCAGCGGCCGCTCATTACCTATGCGCATAAGTAATGAGCGGCTCATTACATATGCGCATATGTATTGAGCGGCTCAGCTGAACCACGTGGACGCTGAAAGCAGGAAGTAGAACAGCGGTGAGATTGAAGATGGAATAAGCACCGGCCTGGGGCTGCAAGAGACATGCTAGAAGAGGTGGTGAGTGCCTCTGTCCCCTCTGTTTCCATTTGCATGACTGATGATCACTTACGGTACCCCATTTGTCTGTTCCAAAAACAGTACAGATATGTGGAAGGTCTGGACAGACGTGAGCACCGCCTAACTTTTCTGTCAGTGCCTGCAACTTACACGCTGCAGAATAACAGACTCCTGTACACGACATAAGCGCCTATTGTCACATCTCATTTATTAGACATAAGCATTTTCAGAATACCTAAAGCTGAGAAAGCTGAGCACAATTTATGCTGCCATGGGCAAATATTCAATATGGATCCATGCCCTCTTACCCTAGCTTCACCCTCCTTTGATAACTAATCCCCCGCCTGTTTCAATTTACATATCCTACAAAATATGGCGGCACCTAGTCCTGTCCCTGTGCTCTGCCCTGTCCCTGCACTCTGCCCTGTCCCCTCAGCTGCGCTCTGCCCTACCACTGCGCTCTGCCCTGTCCCCTCAGCTGCGCTCTTCCCAGTCCCTGCGCTCTGCCCTGTCCCCTCAGCTGCGCTCTACCCTGTCACTGCGCTCTGCCCTGTCCCCTCAGCTGCGCTCTGCCCTGTCCCCTCAGCTGCACTCTGCCCTGTCCCTGCACTCTGCCCTGTCCCCTCAGCTGTGCTCTGCCCTGTCACTGCACTCTGCCCTGTCACCTCAGCTGCGCTCTGCCCTGTCACTGGACTCTGCCCTGTCCCCTCAGCTGCGCTCTACCCTGTCACTGCGCTCTGCCTGTCCCCTCAGCTGCGCTCTGCCCTTTCCCTGCCGCCGCTCTCTTCTCTTTGGGTATGTGCACACGTTGTGGATTGTGCTGCGGATTTGGCTGAATCCGCAGGTAAAATGACCTGTGCTTTACCTGCAGATTTAGTGCAGATTTTGTGCGGATTTCGCCTGCGTTTTTACACCTGCGCATTCCTATAATGGAATGGGTGTAAAAACGCTGCGGATTCCGTACAAAGAAGTGACATGCTGCAGAAAATAAACCGCAACAAATCTGCGTAGAATTTTCCGCAGTATGTGCACAGCGGATTTGGTTTTCCATGGGATAACATGGTACTGTACACCGCATGGAAAACTGCTGCGGATTCGCAGCCAAATCTGCAACATGTGCACATACCCTTCCTCTGCCTGTGCCAACGCTCACTTCTCTTTCTCTGCCTGTGCCCACGCTCTCTTCTCTGTGCCGCTACGCTCTACATGCACCTGAGTTTTGTACAGGCCACAATATGTTTTGCGCTTTACACAAGAAATGGCCGTCAGTGTCAGTAAAACTTCAAGGAAATCTATCAGCAGAATTCACATTCCAATCTGCCTGCATTAGCGGACCTGATGAGGCTGGTGAACTGACTGCAAATCCATGTCTGGTTGGCTGGATAATCCTGCATGAAGGTTTCGCTGCCTGAATCTCCGCTGGGCGTTTTCTGAGCGCTAGTCGGGTTGTGAAATTCTCATCTTATAAGGTCCCAGGATTATACAATCATTCCTACAAGCCGTGCACCAACCGGAGGAGCACAGGAGGGAGCGCTGAGTAATTACAGGGGGTGGGAGGGTGAAGACTATGCGGTGCCCGTAATACTGTAAGGAGGACTATGCGGTGCCCGTAATACTGTATAGAGGACTATGCGGTGCCCATAATACTGTATGGAGGACTATGCGGTGCCCATAATACTGTATGGAGGACTATGCGGTGCCCATAATACTGTATGGAGGACTATGCGGTGCCCATAATACTGTATGGAGGACTATTTGGTGCCCATAATTCTGTATGGAGGACTATGTGGTGCCCGTAATACTGCATGGAGGACTACACTGTGTTCCAAATTATTATGCAAATTGGATTTAAGTGTAATTTTTTGTTTTTCAAATAAACTCATAGATGGTGATGGTATTGTGTATCAGGGCTCTTTGGATCACTGAAATCAATCTCAAATGCCTGTGATAATTAGTTTACCAGGTGAGCCCAATTAAAGGAAAGCTACTTAAGAATGATGTTCCACATTATTAAGCAGGGCACAGGTTTCAAGGAATATAGGAAAGAAAAAGGATCTCTCTGCTGCTGAAAAGCATCAAATAGTGCAATGCCTTGGTCAAGAGATGAAAACATTAGATATTTCCCAAAAATTTAAACGTGATCATTGTACTGTTAAGAGATTTGTGGTTGATTCTGAGCACAGACATGTTTGTGCTGATAAAGGAAGAATGAGGAAGGTTTCTGCCAGGCAAGTTCATCGGATTAAGATAGTGGCTGCTAAAAAGCCATTACAAACCAGCAAACAGATGTTTAAAGCTGCTGGTGCCTCTGGAGTACCTCGAACCTCAAGGTGTAGGATCCTTCAAAGGCTTGCTGTGGTGCATAAACCTACTATTCAGCCACCCCTAAACAGTGTTCACAAGCAGAAATGGTAGCAGTGGGCCCAGACATACATGAAGACTAATTTTCATACAGTCTTGTTTACTGATGAGTGTTGAGCAACCCTGGATGGTCCAGATGGATGGAGTAGTGGATGGTTGGTGGATGGCCACTATGTCCCAACAAGGCTGCGACATCAGCAAGGAGGTGGAAGAGTCATGTTTTGGGCCGGAATCACGGGGAAACAGCTGATAGGGCTCTTTAAGGTTCCTGAAGGTGTGAAAATGACCTCTGCAAAGTATATCGAGTTTCTGACTGACAGCTGTCTTCCATGGTATAAAAAGCAGAAATGTGCCTTCAGGAGCAAAATCATTTTCATGCATGACAATGCACCATCTCATGCTGCAAAGAATACCTCTGAGTCATTGACTGCTATAGGCATAAAAGGAGATAAACTCATGGTGTGGCTACCATCTTTCCCCTGACCTCAACCCTATAGAGAACCTTTGGAGAATCATCAAGCAAAAGATCTATGAGGGTGGGAGGCAGTTCACATCAAAACAGCAGCTCTGGGAGGCTATTCTGACTTCATGCAAAGAAATACAAGCAGAAACTCTCCAAAAACTCACAAGTTCAATGAATGCAAGAATTGTGTAGGTGATATCAAAGAAGGGTTCCTATGTTAACATATAACTTGGCCTGTTAGGATGTTTTGGAGTTAAATAGCTTTTTTGTTCAGTGAATGTGACCTCCTAATGCTGCAAATTCCACAAATGAACATTTTCAGTTCTTTAAAACACATCAAATGTTTAGAAATTCTACTGTGCCTAATAATTTGGAACAGTGCAATTTGAGTTTTTATTCATTTTGGAGATTATACTGTTATCATTGGGAGGTTTCTTCAATAAAATTTGATGTATACTCTAAGAGGTGATGACTTTTATTAGACTGACTGTCATTTGTACCGACTATTTAGGAAAATCATAGAAAAATATCATTTGCATAATAATTTGGAACACAGTGTATGTAGTGCCCATAATACTGTATGGAGGACTATGTGGTGTCCATATTTCTGTATGGAGGCCAATGTGGTGCCCATAATTCTGTATGGAGGACTACATGGTGTCTCATAAATCTGTATGGAGGACTAGGTGGTGCCCATAATTTTGTATGGAGAGATACGTGGTGTCCCATAATTATGTATGGAGGACTATGTGGTGCCCATAATTTTGTTTGGAGAGATAGAGGTGCCCCATAATTCTGTATGGGGCACTATGCGGTGCACATAATCCTGTATGAAGGACTATGCGGTGCCCATAATACTGTATGTAGGGATATGTGGTGTACTGTATGCTATGCCAGGCCTGCTATTGCCATTAATGATCCCTCTTCTGGATTCTTCTGTTTGGTTCTTGTATGTGCGGTGATGGCGCTGACATCCTTGTGTTCAGACATCTTTTCTCCAAGTCTCTAAATTAAAATGTCCACTATTGTACTAATGTACGGCGAGGGGTTCCGTCGGTCCCCGCAGCTAATCGCACGGGTACCGGGAGGCTTTCGCCGCTAAGACCGGCAGGCAGCAACACTGCCTGGCTGGTCCGGGCGAATTTTAGCCCCACCTGCAGATCCGAACGCTTCGATTGGCTGGGCTGTGTAGCATCTACCATGGAACGCTTGTTGGGACAAAGTGATCACTATACCCCCTACGTCAATCCTTGGGGGTGTAGATTCCAAAACGGGGTCACTTTTTAACTTCAAAGTAACACAGGTCAGATTTGCAAAAAAATGGCCTGGGCATTAAGGTGAAAACAGGCCTGCGGCCCTAAAGGATTAAATGAATCGTAGTGCGGAAAGATCTGCAGCATATGAACAACGGTGCAGCTTTTAGTAGAATTAGGATGCTGAAATGATGCAGATTTGGCGTGGGATATACGGCAAAAGAACCCATGGTGTAATTCTGCGGTCTCAAAGCCTAAATGTTGAGTTGTACATTACTGTAGGTGGGCCCCTAAAATTCATTCCCTTGGTGGGCCCTACACACCCCATTCCGACCCTGCCTCATGGACTCGATCAAATTACCTACTCAGGTGGCTATTATCAAAGTTAAGGTGCACGGTCCTAGGAACAGTCCACAGACTGTTGGCAATGCATTTGCGGATATGCAAGCAAAAGCCGCAGCTCTTTTACCCGTTGAACCAACCATACCAACTATGGTGACCACACGCTCTCAGCGTAAACAGTTACAAGAAGCATTAACCCTACAAGAACCTGATGATCTACAACAGACTGAAGTTTTCTGTCGGACCCAGCGAGACCGCTTAATGACGATGCAGAGCATGTCTCCAAAGGAAGAGGTGAAGCAATGGAAGACTGATGGGGCACGTATGGATAATGGTCTCTGGAAAAAGGACCAACTTGTGTGTCTCCCTAAGCGGATGTACCCTGCTATTGCCACATGGGCACATGGACCTACACATCGAGGAAAGAATCAGGCCCTCGCACTGGTGCAAAAATTCTACTGGGCCCCGGGAATTTCCACAGTTTTGACAGCGCTCAACCGTTCCTGCAATATCTGTCAGACTTGTAATCCCAGTCAACTTCAACGTGTACCCCCGAAGCATCTTGCTAAGCCTGACTATCCTTTCCAAAGGTTCCAGGTGCACCATATCACATTGCCTAAGTCTGGAAGGTATGAATACTGTTTGGCTGTTGTTGACATGTTCTCCAGTTGGCCGGAAGCATTCCCTGTTACCAACATGACTGCAAAAACCACAGCGAAGAAACTGGTGATGGAAGTTATATGCAGATATGGGGTTCCAGAAGTTGTTGAAAGTGACCAAGGTCCGGTCTTTTCTTCTCATGTGCACCAAAAAGTTCTGACAATACTTGGATCCACTGTAGCCCTACATACTCCGTACCACCCACAATCCAATGGGGAAGTTGAGAGGTTGAACGGAACACTGAGGGACAATTGACCAAAATGATGCAGGAGACTACGGCTCCATGGCCAGAGCTCCTACACATTGTACTATACCATATCCGTATTACCCCTATTGCAAAACATGGCATGTCCCCATATGAGATATTGTTTGGTACTACCCCCAGTTGCAAATTTCCAGCCTCAGTAGTTATCAGAAGAAACTGACCGTGCTGTTCAATGTGTTATTCAGCTTAGCAAAATTTTTTTACTAACATCCATGTTCTAGTTTTCTTTTCTTTTCCAGATTCAGCAGAAACCGACACCTGTTATAACCTGAAGCCTGGTGATTTGGTAATTGTGAAGAGGCATGTCAGGAGGCACGGACTAGAACCCTTGTTGACGGTCCCTATCAAGTCCTCCTCATCACCCAACAAGCCAATAGCAAATAATGGGGGCATAATGTTTTGGTTTTTCACATTTTCCATATTATTATTGGTAGAAGTTAAAAGTTAGAAGACATTCAAAGACTCAGATTAATACGATAAACACAATGATGGTCAGACACCTTCTCCTTTCTCAATCCAGCCAATTGATTTAAGGGAATTGGGGGCTGGATAGCTGGGATCTTACAGAGCTTGTTACACATTGATGCCTGTATCCTTCTTTGTTGTATATGTGATACTAAAACTTGTTCTTTGGTGTATTTCTGTATGTATTAGGAAATTCTGCACTAAGCCAGCTAATGATGATACCAAAGGCGTCGTTGCCCCTGCTCTTCTCTGCACCGATCTCGAAAGGCTACTTGATGAAGATGTTGAAGCCAAGCGCATGGCTGCTTTCAAAAGATCTCCACCACTGTCATTAAAAAAAAGTTGTTATTCGTGAATTGCAGTATACAGGGGGGACGGGTGCGCCGCGACAGCCATGACTGGTAACACGGCATCAGTCATGTGAAGACCAGTACACCTCAAGCTGTTAGCTTGGGATAGCACCTCTGATGCTGCATATGTGTTATCAAATTTATCTAGGGGGGAATTGTGAAGTACAGTATTCAGATGTACGGGACATCTTGTTCTCCAGGATCCATTTTTGTGCTTGCGACGCCATTTTGTTGTTTACGAGTTAAATTTTGTAACTTAGCTAGATGAAAGTTCACGGCTGTTATGAAACCAGACTGTTCCAGCTTGTACGAGATATGAGACGAGACCCTAAAAGAATGTGCTTTTGTTCTATAGTCTACGTCACGCAGCTAGGGACATATTCCGATTTTCTTGCAATACTATTGGCTTAAATATATTGCGATTCTATTGGTAGTTGAGAACCTTGCATAATTAAGCAAAAGATTATAAAAGATGTGACTAAAATAAAGGGGCTTAGTGATCTGCCTGGATCCTCCCGTACAGAGACCCCCGTCTCCGTGTGGTCATTCCCAGTTGCTAGCAACGCCCTGTGAATGAATTTGGAAATCACTGGATCAACCGTGAAGGGTTAATTTAGCCCTCCCTAAATAGCTCCCTCAACACCAAGTAGATGCTCCATACATAAATACCCCCCATATGCGGCATAAGGGTTAATGGTGGCCCAAGTAGATGCTTCATACATAAATACCCCCCATATGCTGCACAAGTGTTAATGGTGGCCCAAGTAGAAGCTCCATACATAAAATACCCCCCATATGCTGCTGCTGCCGCTGCTATATAAGAAAAAAATAAAAAGACATACTCACCTCTCCATCGCTGCCCCATAAGATGCTTCATAAGATGCTCCATAGATTATGCCCCATAAAATGCTCCATAGACTATGCCCCATATGCTGCTCCATAGATTAAGCCCCCATAAAATGCCCCCATATGCTGCAACATAAAAAGTTCCATAGATTATGCCCCCATATGATGCCCCATAAAATGCTCCATAGATTATGCCCCCATATGCCGCTCCATAGATAATGCACCATATGCTGCTGCTGCAAATAAAAAAATGACATATTCACCTCTCCATCTCTGGGGGCCAGGTGCCGGGGCCCTGAGCAGGCGGGGACAGGTGCCGGCACTGGCTATATTTACCGTTCCCCGTTCCATCACTGTCTCTCGGGTCCTGTGCAGTGACGTTAGCAGAGGGCGCGCACTGACTACGTCATTGCGCCCTCCTCTGAATGTCACAGCCAGAGGACCCGGGAGACAGCGATGGAACGGGGACAGGTAAATATTGCTCTGCTCCGCGTCCTCCCCTGTCATACTCACCCCCCTCCTGGTGCAGGTCTCTTCAGTCCCTGCTTCCCGCATGATCTCGGCGTCCCAGCTGTTCCTGCATTCAGCGGTCACGTGGTACCGCTCATTAAATATGCGCATATTCATGAGTTTAATGAGCGGTACCACGTGACCACTGAATGCAGGAACAGCTGGGACACTGAGATCATGGGGGAAGCAGGGACTGAAGAGACCGTGCCAGGAGGGGGTGAGTATGGTCTCTGACACCCCCCCTCCCCGCCATCCCCCGTATATGACTCGCGTATAACCTGAGAGGGGGACTTTCAGCCCCAAAAAATGGGCTGAAAATCTCGGCTTATACACGAGTATATACGGTACATTTTTAATAAATTATACTAGCAAAATGAAATAAAATGGTTATCCAGACACAAAGTAATCACACATGTATGAATCTTTAGCCCAATAGTATCTAATTGAGTGGAGGAAAAAGTCGCCACATCCATCCAACAATAAATAATAAAATATATAAAAAAAAGTATTGGGAAAATCTTTAAAAACATGGATTCCAAGAATATAAACCTGTGTTTCTGGCGTCCAAGTGCCCTTAGTCATAAGAAACACCTCAGGTTTATATTCTTGGAATCCATGTTTTTAAAGATTTTCCAATACATTTTTTATAAATTTTGTTTATTGTTGGATGGACTTTTTCCTCCTCACAATTTCACTCTGACTGAAGTTCTCCAGGAGGACCGGCACCCTCCATATGGATTTCAACCTTCAGCTTTTGGACTACAAAGTGTGGTGAGCTCAATATCTTCTCCCAGTATCCAAATGAAATGTATTCTGTAGCATATACTGTAAAGACTTAATGACTTACTACAGGTGGTGATGGTAGTATTAGACTTCCTGCTGCCTCCTGGTCAAGAATAGTCACTGTTGCAGTTGTTATATCACCAAGCACAGCTTCAACTGGGTCATCAGGTCCAAGAACCAATGAAAAGGATTCATGCCACTCTCTGTCCTCATTTGCCAGGATTTCCACCTTGAAAAAAATGTGATCAACACCTGCAAATAGCAAGGGATACTATCAGAATTTGCTGTATCATAAATGGCAGAAAACTAAAAGTACAAAAAAATGTTGTTCTAAACATCGGCCCCCATACATTAAAGGGCACCAATCAATAAATTAATGTTGGGCACCTGTCAGTAAATTCATGCTGCCCAAATCACAGGCAGCATGAAACAGAGCCTGGCTGCATGATTGCCATCAAGTATGTTTTACTCTGTAACACTGCAGAGAAAGCATAGTTAGAAAAGCCGTTGCAGAACTATAGGGAGAGACTTGGCTAGTCCGATGATGTTCATAGCGGTCTGCTTTCTGCCCTGCTTCAGTTGATTCACAGGTCCTTCCCATATGTGTACATATGGAGAGATATGCAAATCACCTGCAGTGGTGCGGGGAGCAGCAGTGCGGGGAGCAGCTGACCCAAGACAGCTTCAGTCAAACTGTTTATTTCTGCAACACCGCAGTGGTTCAGAGCCACACGGTTTTGAACTGGTCACCGAGGAGGATGGCAGGAATAGGCTAGGCCACCAGGAAGGTTGGTGACTTAGCGGATTGCAGACCCCTAATCCTAACAACACAACTAGCAGTATCCGTGGGGCGTACCTACGATGCCTTAGATGCCTCGGCACAGCCAGAGAGCTAACTAAGCCTAAAGCAAGAAAGGTGAAATCTAAACTGCCCCAGAGTAGAACCCCAAAGGAATAGATAGCCCCAAACATATATTGTCAGAGAGACAAGATGAGGCACAAACACACGTAGAAAATAGACTGAGCAAATGATGGGGCTCAAATTGTCTAGACAGGACACGAAAGGAAAGACATTGTCTGCAATCACGCAAAAACCCTAAAAAATCCAACACGTCTGATGTACAAAAAACACTGAGGTCTCACAACCTCTCCCCCACTATATCAGCATTCTGGTGTGAACTGGCAGCAAAGCAAAAGAGACTAATATAACAGGGGACTGAACAAACTGACACAAGCCGTAACATATGGAGTGGGGTCCAGCACAGCCCCAGCAGGAAGCACGCTGAACCCTCACAGTAAAGCAGAAAGAAGCAAAACCAGATCAGATGCAAAGGATTAGCAAATGAACAACTTAGCTGAAAAATGCAGCATCAGGCAGGAGACAGCAGACCTCAAAATGCACAGGAAGAAACAATCACCAGCAACAACTGAGGGAAGCCTGCTCACTTAAATACTCCCAGTCAGTAACCCCAGATTTCCAATCATCGTCATCAGGTGGCAGACTTCTGTCAATCCGGCCAGTTCCACTACCCACAGTAATCACCAGAGGGAGCCCCGACTCAGAAGTAAGAGAAATCACAACATCGTACACTCCATAGAAGTGGACTTTACGGAAGAGTGGGTAGAAACACCAAGGTTACTTACCGGTAGCCGGTTTTTCCGGAGCCCATGATGGCACACATGAGAGGGGATCCGCCCACTCAGGACAGGAACCCTACTGAAGATAAAAGGGCGGTACCTCTCCCTCGCTTCAGTTGGTTTACAGAGCATTAGAGGCCCCCCGGGTTAGTACACATGGTAAAACTATCACCACATTATATCTAACTAAAAAAACACCCAAACTATAGTGCACACCAAAGGAGTGAAAAGGGGGGGAATATACAGGTGCCGTCATGGGCTCCGGAAAAACCGGCTACCGGTAAGTAACCTTGGTGTTTTCCCGTCTCCCATGACGGCACACATGAGAGACTTTTGTAGAATAAGACACCTTAGGGAGGGACCACCGCTTGCAGCACCCTTCTACCAAAGGCTAGGCCAGTAGAGGAAGATAGATCAAGTCGGTAGTGCTTAAAAAAGGTCGAAGGTGAGGACCAAGTAGCGGCTTTACAAATTTGTTCAATTGATACCTCAGCCTTCTCTGCCCAGGAGGTAGCCACGGCTCTGGTGGAGTGAGCCTTGATGCCTTCTGGAACCGGAGCGCCACTTGCGGAATAGGATAACATAATGGCCTCCCTAATCCATCTGGCAATGGTACTCTTAGCTACCCTGTGCCCTTTTCTACTACCCTGAAAGGCTACAAAAAGGGACTGATCTTTCCTCCACTGACTAGTTACTGACATATATTGTAATATGGCTCTTCTTACATCTAATGTATGGAACTTTTGCTCCCCAGGGTTTCTAGGATTGTTACAGAACGATGGCAATGAGATCTCCTGAGTCCTGTGAAACTTTTGGACTACCTTGGGGAGATATGCCGGGTCTGGTCTTAGAACCACTTGGTCCTCCAATATCTGTGTATATGGAGAACATATAGACAGAGCTTGAAGGTCGCTGACTCTTCGGGCTGATGTTAAGGCTACCAGTAAGACAGTTTTAAGTGTAAGTAGCTTTGGTGACAGCTCTAGTAGTGGTTCAAAGGGGTCTTTGGTTAAGGCCTCTAAGACTAGGTTGAGGTCCCAGGGTGGTATCTTTGGGATAATGACCGGCCTTGACCTGCCACAGGACTTTATGAATCGGGACACCCACCTATTGGCTGCTAAGTTGCAGTTATATAGGGCCCCCAAAGCTGAGACTTGAACTTTGAGTGTATTAGTGGCTAACCCCAGTTGTAGCCCCGACTGTAAGAACTCTAGGATAGGTCCCACTGGCGCTACATCCCCCAAGGGTTCCCCCAGGAAGTCTAGGAACTTTTTCCACGTTCTACCGTAGATTTGGGATGTTATAGGTTTCCTGCTTTTCAACAGGGTGGAGACTAACCCTGGAGAGAATCCCTGGTGACTCAGTAGCGCCCTATCAAATTCCAGGCTGCTAGATGGAAGCCCTTCACCTGAGAGTGGACCACTGGTCCCTGGGAAAGCATGGATCTGTCACTGACATGAGCCTCAGAAGGGAGAACCAAGGCCTTCTCGGCCAGAATGGAGCTATAAGAATTATTCTCGCTCGATCCTCCCTGATTTTCCTGACCACTACTGGGATCATTGTTATCAGGGGAAATGCATAGGCCAGGATGAACTTTCAGGGTATTTGTAGGGCATCTACTGCGAAGGGGTTTTCCCTTGGGTTTAGTGAGCAGAACTTCCTGACCTTCCGGTTCTGTGCGGTAGCGAACAGGTCTATTTCTGGTTTGCCCCAGTCCTGAACTATTTGTTGGAAGACTTGGGGGGTTTAGGGACCATTCCCCTTGTTTTAGGTGCCTGCGACTCAGGAAGTCTGCCTGTATATTTACTGCCCCCTTTATGTGCAGTGCTGTGATGGATAACAGATGTTGTTCTGCTAGCTGGAAGAGTAGATCTGATATTTGCATGAGGCCCCGAGATCTCGTTCCCCCCTGGTGAATGATGTAGGCTACTATTGCTTGATTGTCTGTCATGACCCGGGTGTGGCGGCCCCGAAGTAAGGGAAGGAAATGTTTCACGGCTTTTTCCACTGCCCATAGTTCTTTTACATTTGAACCGTGATCCCTTTCTAGCGAGGACCAGGTCCCCTGTATTGAGTGGGATCTCAGGTGTGCTCCCCATCCTGTGGCACTCGCGTCTGTTGTAATGATGTCCTCGACTGGTTTTTACCAAGGGACACCGGCTGTTAGATTCTTTTCTACCGTCCACCAGAGCAGGGAATCTCTTACAGCCACTGAGAGACATAGTTTGCCTTCTAAATGCCCTTTTAATTGTTTCTGTGCTGACAAAACTTCCCACTGTAGTTGCCTTACGTGGTACTGCGCCCATGCTACTGCGGGTATGCATTATGTCAGTGAGCCTAAAAGGGACATTGCGTTCCTCAGTGTCATATTTGGTCTTTGTATTGCTGTGCGAGCTAGGCCTCTTATCTTGGTCACTTTGCTCTCTGGTAGGAGGCAGCGTTGTTGTTCGGAGTCCAATATCAACCCTAGGAAGGATTGCTCTTTTGCTGGGGTTATCCTTGATTTGGGGATGTTTACTATCCATCCTAGTCCTACTAGAATTCCTATCACTTCCTTCACTTGATGTGTGCAGTGGGAATCCGACCTCCCTATTACCAGAAAGTCGTCTAGGTATGGGACGATCACTATGTCCCTGGAACGCAGAAAAGACATTACTTCGGCCATCACTTTGGTGAATACTCTGGGGGCTGTAGACAGGCCAAATGGAAGGGCTGCGTATTGGTAGTGTTTCACCTGCCCCTGGACATGGAGCGCTACTCTCAAATATTTTTGATATTCCCGATGAATTGGGATATGATAGCAGGCATCTTTTAAGTCTATCACTGCCATGAGGCAATCTGGAACAGAATCTTTGTGGCCGTATTGATTGACTCCATTTTGAAGGAGCAATTGTCTACCCACTGATTGAGTCTCCTCAGGTTGACAATGGTTCTCCAAGAGCCGTCTGGTTTTTGTATTAAGAAGAGGGGGGGGTAGAACCCCCTTCTTTGTTCTTGCACTGGGACTTCCTGTAGGACTTGTTTTTCCACTAGTCCCAAGACTTCCGTCTCCAGGGCCAGTTGTTGCTCTTGGGCTTTCCTTCTGGGTGTTATTATGAAGGTATGCCTGGGCGGACAGATGAATTTTATTTTTAAGCCGTCCTTGATTATATTTAGGACCCATGTACTGGGGGAGATATTTGCCCAGGCGGAAAGGAAGAGAGAAAGCCTTCCCCCTACCTCCGGCCCAACGTCATTGGGGAGATATTTTGGAGGAAGTGGAGGGCCCTTTAAACATATAGCCCGATGCTCTTCTTTCTTTAAAGTCCCAGCTTTTTCTATCTCCCGGGGGACTACCCCTGTTAAATCTCCTCCTCCGAAAGGGCTGCTTTTTGGGTTCTCCCGGAAATCGGGGAAAGCTCTTCTTCCTATCCCCCGCATGTTCCAAAATCTCTTCTAGTTTTTTCCCGAAGAGGAATTGGCCATCGCATGGAATGGAACATAACCTATGCTTCGATGGTAAATCTCCGGGACACCTTTTAAGCCACAGGGCTCGTCTTGCCGCATTTGACAGACTTGCTGCTCTAGCTGTCAACCTTGCAGAGTCTGCAGAGGAATCCGCTAGGAAAGCCACTGCTCCGTGCACCAGTGTCAAATTAGACAAAATTTCGTCCCTAGGAACTCCTCCTGTTGTATTAACTCTTTCAGGCTAGCCACCAAATCAGGGGTCTCCTCCTGTATAGTTTTGTTTATACAGTCAGCGCAGAGGTCTTTCTGCCACTGATTAGCCAGCGGGTTTTTACATAGGGCGCATTCTCTATTTTTGGTTTTGCTGCTGGCCTTCCTCGACCCGTAGTGATCAGAGAAAAGGGAACCCAGTTACTATAAGGGTGACATTCACGAAGATCACTCACCACCGCTGTCAATCAGGGGCAACGATCTCGGAGGCTCCTCAGATGCACTCGTGACGTTCCTCCTGGACATCTCAGAGTCACGCCGGTCGCTTTTACGACTGCCGCTCCCACCACTCGAGCGACTGCTCCTGGTATGCTGGCGGCTCGGCCTGGCATCTGGCGAGAGCTCTTGCTGCTGCTGACGCTGATGTCGCTGCTGCTTACGCTGCTGCTCTTCTTGCCCCACTTCCATCCTGAAGCCTTGGGCATGAGTGCGTCTTCTGTGGTCATCCCCCTTATGTAAGGGGGATCCACTGCACTCTCCGCCTCCTCCGGTTACCCCACAGCCCCTCCCCCCCCTGCCATGCCACGGGATCTCCTTTCGCAAGCCGGCGTTGTTCTCTATGGGCGCCACCATCTTGGATCGTCGGTGCCACCTCCCAACGTCACGCGGGCACGCCCCTTCCCAGCGTGCCCTGCGCGTGACGTCAGAAGGGCGCGACCCGGAAGCGGCCGCCTCCTGCGCCGCATCTGGGCCTGGCAGAGGGGGAGAGGGCGGCGCGGCAGCCACGGCAAAGCCCCAGGACCCCAGCCGTGCTGCTTCTGCGCCCGCTCGGACGCTGAGCCCCCTGGGGACCCGTGGACGGCGCTTCCCCCTCCCGACGCGCAGCGCTCAGGAAAACCAGCCTGATCTTCAACGCCGGCACGGGAGAGGGGCAGGTACGTGTGACCGCTGTCTTCAGCACACGGGTCCCTGTCAGGACAGGAAACCCAACTGAAACGAGGGAGAGGTACCGCCCTTTTATCTTCAGTAGGGTTCCTGTCCTGACTGGGCGGATCCCCTCTCATGTGTGCCGTCATGGGAGACGGGAAAAAAAAGGCTTCACTTACACACAAAAAATTTAATGCTCATTTTGAGTTTTCCAAAAGACATGTGGGAGACAACCAAATGCATGGAGGAAGGTGCTGGGGACAGATGAGAAGAAAATTGAACTTTTTGGCCACCACAGTAAACACTGTGTCTGGCGCCAAACCAAAACAGCTCATCATTCAAAAAACATCATCCCCACAGTGAAACATAGTAGTGGCAGCAAGAGGTAAATCAAAAAAGAAAAAATTAGAATGGCACTAAGAAACAGTCTACTTACTGGTGGAGTGGGTGGACTCTGAGTCAGCAACACTTTGCAGGGTGAAAGCACGGTAATGAAGGTGCTTGCTTGAAGAAGCACACATGAGGCAATCCAAAAAATAAGGAAAAAAGCAGCACACTCCGTTTACCGTATCATAAAAAACCTAAGTCCTTTATTTCAGAAAAATAACATCTGGACCCATGGAAGCGTGTTTAACGTGAAACGGCCGTAGTTCTGTTTCTTACCTGCACTTTTCCTGCCCTCATAAACCTTGTCCATGTATGCTTTTCTGAAATAAAGGACTTAGGTTTTTTATGATACGGTAAATGGAGTGTGCTGCTTTTTTCCTTAGTTTTTGGATTGCCTCATAAACACAGGGAAAATGGTCTGAGTGGAGAGGAAGATGGATGGTGCGAAATACAGGGATATTCTTTAGCAAGCAACAAGACAATGACCCAAAGCATACTGCTAAAACAACACTTGAGTGGTTTAAGGGGCAATGTGCAAATGTTTTGGAGTGGCCTAGTCAAAGCCCAGATCTTAATCCAATTGACAATCTGTGGTCAGATTTGAAGATTGCTGTTCACCAGAAGAAACCATCTAACTTGAAAGAGCTGGATCAGTTTTGCCTAGAGGAATGGGTAAAATGTGGAAAGCTCATATAGACTTATCCAAAGTGACTTGCAGCTGTAATTGCTGCAAAAGGAGGCTCTGCAAAGTACTGACTTTAGGGGGTTGAATAGTTATGCACACTAAAGTTTTCAGTTATTTTGTCCTATTTGTTTTTTGCTTCACAATAAAAAGAAAACCAAATGTTCACAGTTGTAGCTACAGTTGAAACCAGAAGTTAACATACGCTATATAAAAAGACACATATGCATGTTTTTCTCAATATATGAAATGAAATCAGAATAAACCTTTCCTGTTTTAGGTCAGTTAGGATTACCATAATTATTATCATTTGGCAAATGCCAGAAAAAAAGAGAGAGAGAGAAAAAATGTTTTAGGGCATTGTTATTACTTACTGCAAAGTCACAAGTTTACATACACCAAGATTACTATGCCTTTAAACAATTCTGGACTGCCCATATGATGATGTCATGTGTTTGGAAGCAACATCTGAGTGAATAAGAGACACATCTGTGGATGTATTTGAATGCACACCTGAAACACACTGCTTCTTTGTGAAGCATCATGGGAAAGTCTCAAGAAATCAGCCAAGATATCAGGAAGAGAATTGTAAACTTGCACAAGTCTGGCTCATCCTTGGGTAAAATTTCAAGATACCTGAACGTGTATCGTTCATCTGTACAAACAATTATATGCAAGTACAAACAAAATGGGAATGTCCAGCCATCATACCGCTCAGGAGGGAGATAGGTTCTGTGTCCCAGAGATGAACGTGCTTTGGTCCGACATGTCCATATCAATCCAAGGACAAACGCAAAATACGTTGTGAAGATGATGGCGGAAACTGATAAGATTGTGTCTATATCCACAGTGAAACGAGTATTGTATCAACATGGTCTGAAAAGCCACTCTGCCAGGAAGAAGCCATTACTCCAAAAGAAACATAAAAAAGCCAGATTCATGTTTGCAAATGCACACAGGAACAAAGACCTTAATTTTGGAGACATATCATGTGGTCTGATGAAACTAAAATTGATTTTTTTGGGCATAATGACCATCATTACCTTTGGAGGAAAAGGGGAGAAGCTTGGAAGCCTAAGAACACCATCACATCTGTGAAACACGGGCGTTGCAGCATCATGTTGTGGGGTTATTTTGCTGCAGGAGGGACTGGTGCACTTCACAAAATAGATGGCATTATGAGAAAAGAAGATTGTGGCAATACTGAAGCAACATCTCAAGACATCAGCCAGGAAGTTAAAGCTGGGGAGGAAATGGGTCATCAAAATGAACAATGACCGAAGCATACTGCCAAAATGGTAACAAAGTAGCTTAAGGATAACAAAGTCAATGTTTTGGAGTGGCCATCACAAAGCTCTAATCTCAATCCTATTGAAAATTTGTGTGCAAAGCTGAAAAGGCAGGTGCGAGCAAGGCGACCTACAAACCTAGATCAGTTACATTAGTTTTGTCAGGAGTAATGGGCCCAAATTCAGACCAACTATTGTGAGAAGCTTGTGGAAGGATAACCCAAACGCTTGACTAAAGTCATTCAGTTTAAGGGCAATGGTACCAAATACTAATGAAATGTGTGTAAACTTTTGACTTTGCAGCAAGTACTATAAAAGCCTTAAAACATTTTCTCTCTCACTCATTATTCTGGCATTTGTCACATATTAATAATATGGTAATCCTAATTGATCTAAAACGCCAGAAAGATTTATTCTGATTTCATGACAGATATTGAGAAAAACATACAGTACATATGTGTCATTTTATATAGTGCATGTAAACTTCTGGTTTCAACTGTATGTTTTTTACATGAACTAATGTAAACCCTCAAAAAAAACCCCAAAAAAACGTGAAATTCCAGCAATATTAGCGAAACACAAAAAAAGCCACGAGGAATGAATACTTTTGAAAGCCACTGTGTATATATTATATAACGTCAGGTAGGATAGGATTAAATCCTAACTCTGCAAGCTTTGGTTTGTAAACCTGGCAGGCTTACATATAACCAGACTAGTTGGTCTCCTTAGACAGTCAGGTCAGGGAAGCTGACCAGACTGGATGTGTCTTGGAGCCAACAGGAATTTAACCCTACTGTGCCCTGCAGGATTTTCTTTCCCCAGTCTATCCAAAGGTGGCAGTAGTTTGTAAGGCAGCTCCTTCCACCACTCGTTGCCCGATCGTTGGTTCCCAGTTGTTTGTTTCTGGATCCTGTGGGTGTATGCTTGTTTTTTCTCTCCTGTCATAGACCAGCTCATTTACAGTTTATCCTGAGCTCTCCACTCTGGACGTCAGCTATGTATACTGAATCTGTGCTGCCTGACCTTACCCTGGGTTATCCTTCCATGTCATACCCGAGTCTCTGACCCTTCGGTCTGCTGTTGCAGTCCGAAGGACTGCCCTGGAATGATGTACCTGATGTCTACTGGAAAGGTAGTCTGTCATCATCATCATCTGGAGCACTAGTGAAAACCCAGTAGACACTTAATCATGCCCCTCCAGTGTAAGCCTGGCCCGTGGTCCATTGAGTCCACACACACCAGCGTTACACTCCCAGAGTGAGTTAATCCCTACACTAAACACACACATTGGTGCTTTACTTTTACATGAAAATTACTTACCCGGGCTAAATTTAAGAACTCTGCTTTTTGGATAGTAGTCAACTCCTGACTGAGCAGATCCATCTCGTGTGCTACAACGGACTTTTGATGTCCTGTTCTGGTCTCCTCTCCTTATTACTTTTATATTTAAAATGGTTACACCATCTGTTTCTTGGGGTTCTTTAATTTGGTAAGTAGACTCCTCAAATTCAATAGTGGGTGCTGTGGGGGAAAGCATATGAAATCTAATTTTTACTAAGCAGCTTAATAGAACAAAACTATACTTTCATCAACTATACAGTATATTACTCTGATATATAGAAATTGGTGATAGTTCTCCGTTAAGAGCAGCACTTACCATCCTCATCGTTTGAAATGGTAATGGTAGCCATATCTATTTTCCCAGTTCTTGCTCCACTCCAGTGATTGCCGAGAGGATTGTTTAAGTAGATCTTAAACTGTTCTTCTGGTTCAAATACAGAGTCATCGATGATGAAGACTGTGCAGTTTTTCAGCTGTCATAGGAGATTAAGAGTAGATACAGGTCAAGTATGTTAAAGGAGTTATCCACTTCTAGGACAACCCCTTCTCACTCTGAATGTTTAACAGTGTTAAAACACTTACATTCACCTCTCGTGTCGGGCACATTCCAGCAGTGTCGGTACTTGCCTTCAAGGGACTCACGTGAGGTCACGTCATCTGTGACCTGCATCCAATTAGCTCAGGCATCACTGTCCCCGCCTTCGGACGTATAAGTAATCAAAAGGTTGTGAGAACTGTGGCTGGGCGCTCACTTACTCTTGATTATTCTTGAATGCGGTGACTGTGATGCCAGTACTGATTGGGCGCAGAGCTCAAGTGACATAACCTCATATAAACGCCAGGAACGCAAGTGTAGACACTGCTGGAATGGTGTCAGCACGAGAGGAAAGTATATGTGTTTTAACCTTAACCCACATACCATTTGTTGTGAGAAAAGCATCCAGTCCTTTTTAAATACTGATATATAGTGTCTGCCATTACTACTTCTTGTAGTAGAGCATTCCACTGTCTGACTGATCTAACTATAAAGAACTCTTTCCTGTCTAGAAGCCAGAATTCTTTCCTCCACATGTAATGAATGATCCCTGGTCCTTTGTAAAGTCTTTGGATGGAATAAATAATGGACCAGTCTTTGCTATTGACCACGTGTATTTTAAACATATAAATGAAATTGCCTCCGAGCCGTCTTTTCTTAAGCTAAACAGGCCCAACTTTTCAAGTATTTCATTATAGGAGAGGTCTTCCATAATGGCTTTTCATTGTGGTTCGCTAGTGACCAACCACAGACCGATGCATACACTTTGCATCAGCATACTGTGATTAATGAATACATGAACTCCATTGCTGTTATACATGTAAAAACAAAAGGTACTTTGTTAACATTTTTGGATCAAGAAATTTAAAAGCCATCAAACCATAGCGTATTTTGCATAATCTGTACATTAATTTTACGTTAAAGGTGTGCAAGCTTTTATTTTTATTTATTTTTTTTTAGTAGTATGCATTATGAGGTGGGGGGAAGGGTAGTAGACTAGCACCTTGATCCATTGATATTTCACAGAAAGGATCCAGCTTAGCTCTTAGTTAAAACCTATCTCTACCCCAGTTCCCATGAGGTCTCTTTGGGCACACTGAGAGACAATTCATTAGAGTTAGCAACCACAAGCCATCAATCAGAATCACAAGGGGGAGATTTACTAAGAAAATTGCACAAGGATTTTAGTGCAAAAATGTGTGTTGATATATATGGAACATCCTTTTATCTGACTAAAACCTGTAGATGGATCTGGGGATGTTTCCCACCAGAAGAAACAAAGCATATGCTGGTCATACTTGTAATGGTTGGAAATCTGCCTTCAGATGTTTAGTTGCTCAAACATATGACTGCAGATCTGTACAATGTCACTATGCAAAATATTTCTCCTTCAAAAAGAAAAAAACTGTCCCTCTATTGAAAATTAGTACTTCCCAAGAGGCAACGCAATATTACAAAGCTATCATACTACAATATTGGCCTGTCATGTACGTTTCACTTCTAAACAGAAATATCTCTGTAAATGGGACAACAAGCTACGACAGTATGGTCCTAACAGATCATGTATATGTATGAGTAGGACATCGAATTGTTTGACTGTTAGGCCTCTGTCACACATCAGTTTTTCGCCATCAGTCGCAATCCGTCAAATTTTGAAAAAAACGGATCCGGTGACTGATGCCGCCGGATCTGTTTTTTTCTCATAGACTTGTATTAGCGACGGATTTCGACTGATGGCTGCACGTTTCATTCGTCGTTCGCCGGATCTGTCGGTAATTGTTTGTAACGTTTTTTTGTCTCCGTCGAAAAGTCAGGCAGCTAGAATGGAAGCCTATGGGCGCCGGATCCGTCGCTGTCCATGAAATGACGGAATCCAGCGACGGATTCCGTTTTTTTAAACTGAGCATGCTCCAATCCAATTACCTCAAATGTATATAAATCTGCCAGGTAGGGCAGTCGGATTCGGCAAAAAAACGGATCCGTCGAATCAGTTTTTCACAAACTGCGACGGATTGTGACTGACGTCGAACAACTGAAGTGTGAAAGTAGCCCTAGTAGATACATTGGGAATCGTGTATTGGTTGAGAATTTGTGAAATGCTTATCCCCAGATTAAATTTGATGCATCTTTTTTCTAGAATCCGCAGCAGAATCTCAGGATATTTCTGCAGAATTGGGTCTGCACACAGGCTGAATGAGGCTGATCACAGAAAAACAAAACATGGCATATGAGCAGCAATTCAGGCTTTTTCAGCCATTTTTCATGAATTTTGTTGCTGAATATTGCACCAACATTCACTCTAACTGTCCTAGAAAAATGCAAGCTGTGTATCTGACAATAGGACTGGTCTTAATTCTACTAGTTTTTTTTTTTAAATACATTATACCAGCTGCCCAAAAGTTACCTCTCCCTTTCGTAACATCCTTTACATAAACATAACCAATAAAGAAACCTACTTTTTCCCCTTTCAAAAATATAACACGGGAATCATCAGAATTTCTTCTTTCTTCAAAGTCATCCATCACTTGAGCAGATTGAGACTGTGTGTAACAACGTACTGAAGACTCATAACTTAAATCTCCGGTACGTATGACAGGAACATGGAGCAATCCATCCTTCTCCTTTACTGTGAATATGTCTTTACCAAACTGCATGCTGGGAACTAGAGGGAAACCGAAGGAAATATTAAACAGTGCAATATTTCAAAAGAACAGAAGATTACATGAAATGAAATGTTTCACAGATTTATCTGAGACGTATTTGTTTGCGCTGAACAGATGGTGTTTTCTTTCCCAATTTTATTTTACTGCGAGCAAGGCAGTTAGAGATTAAGATTTAAGGAAAAAGGAAGATCTGTGCCCATAGAAGATAAGAGAAACACCCACCCAATAGCTGCCCAATTTTTCACGTGACTAAAATGCGTCAATACGTACTCATTTGCATACGGCATGGCGCTTTTTACACTAGCAGGGCACTCATTTAGGTGTTGTGCATGTGTATTTTGTATTTATAATGTCTTCACAAATGTAAAGAAAGTCATATGGCTTTTTATTCTTCAAAACCAAATATTTTCAAAGCCAAAAAGTGTCAAAGAGCATTTTATAGGTGTGTGTCCCAATTAGTGATGAGCGAGCGTGCTCAGATAAGGTGTTATCCGAGCAACCTCAGAGTGCCCGAAAAATATGACACCACGCCTGCATGTCTCTCGGGCGTTCGAAATCTACAACACATACAGGGACTGCCTGTTTGTTAAGCAATCCCTGCATGTGTGTGGCTGTCGAACAGCCTCATGACCTCGAACAAATTTTTCGACTACACCGAAGACACTGGGTTAGCACATGAACAGGCTCGGGTAACACCTTATCTGAGCACATTCATTCGCTCATTACTAGCCCCAATAGTTTTAGTATGCCAGATTCAGTCTCATTCAGATGTGTCTTTCCTTAACTTGTCTCTAAACGAAACATATCCCAAGACGGTAAACATTCATAAAAACTGATGGATATCATCTGTGAGCTTTCCATCACCTTTAGGCTCCCATGTAAAACAAAAAAAAAATTATCTATATATATATATTTAATGTATCTATTTTTTTTTTACTGGATGGCTATGAAGGATCCCATCCTTTTGTCATCCATCACTGATAGGTTAACTTGATTAAAATAAAATTCTTGTAACTTTTAGATTTATTTTTACTGGATGCCAAATGATTAGATTGATATCAAGGCAAATTGCATAACTTTGCAATCCAAAAAAGGTCAAGGTTAGACACATCTGTAACATAAAATGAGTGTCCCTTCTGAAAGGCTTATTTCTATATCCTTGTATGGTCAGCAGAGGTTCTCTCACCATCTTGATAGGTATCATTTATGGCCACTGTTGCTTGAAAAGGTTTGGTGAGTTCAGCCCCTTGTGCAGAGCTGAGGAACACCACAAAGGTCTCCAATCCCTCGATGACTGGGTGCTGCGTATCATCAAGTATGGACAGGGTACAGAGCTGTAAGATGCAACCAAATAACCCGTTAGATAAAAATCTTGTTTATTTCATACATCAATTGAACCTGAGATATACAGTCATATGTAAAAGTTTGGGCACCCCTATTAGTGTTAACCTTTTTTCTTTATAACAATTTTGGTTTTTGCAACAGGTATTTCAGTTTCATATATCTAATAACTGATGGACTCAGTTATATTTCTGGATTCAAATGAGGTTTATTGTACTAACAGAAAATGTGCAATCTGCATTTAAACAAAATTTGACCGGTGCAAAAGTATGGGCACCCTTATCATTTTCTTGATTTGAACACTCCTAACTACTTTTTACTGACTTCCTGAAGCACTAAATTGGTTTTGTAACCTCATTGAGCTTTGATCTTCATAGCCAGGTGTATCAAATCATGAGAAAAGGTATTTAAAGTGGCCACTTGCAAGTAGTTCTCCTATTTGATTCTCCTATGAAGAGTTGCATCATGGGCTCCTCAAAACAACTCTCAAATGATCTGAAAACAAAGATTATTCAACATAGCTTTTCAGGGGAAGGATACAAAAAGTTGTCTCAGAGATTTAACCAGTCAGTTTCCACTGTGAGGAACATAGTAAGGAAATGGAAGAACACAGGTACAGTTCTTGTTAAGCCCAGAAGTGGCAGGCCAAGAAAAATATCAGAAAGGCAGAGAAGAAGAATGGTGAGAACAGTCAAGGACAATCCACAGACCACCTCCAAAGACCTGCAGCATCATCTTGCTGCAGATGGTGTCACTGTGCATCGGTCAACAATACAGCGCACTTTGCACAAGGAGAAGCTGTATGGGAGAGTGATGCGAAAGAAGCCGTTTCTGCAAGCACGCCACAAACAGAGTCGCCTGAGGTATGCAAAAGCACATTTGGACAAGCCAGTTACATTTTGGAAGAAGGTCCTGTGAACTGATGAAACAAAGATTGAGTTGTTTGGTCATACAAAAAGGCGTTATGCATGCGCTGTATTGTTGACCGATGCACAGTGACACCATATAACTGAGTCCATCAGTTATTAGATATATGAAACTGAAATACCTGTTGCAAAAACCAAAATTGTTATAAAGAAAAAAGGTTAACATTAATAGGGGTGCCCAAACTTTTACATATGACTGTATTTCACCCAAGGTAAAATATGTACTAAGAATAGTACATATGGAATTTATGAACCCTAGCAATCATATAAGTATACTTATCGTAAAAGTTAGATTTTTAAACTATAAGATAAATCTAGAATTTGCGTCTGGGACCTACAGTGGGTGCGTAAAGTATTCAGACCCCTTAAATGTTTCACTGTTTCATTACCGCCATTTGGTAAATTCAAAAAAGTTCATTTTTTTCTCATTAATCTACACTCTGCACCTGATCTCGACTGAAAAAAACCCCCCAGAAATGTAGAAAGAGTCCTGAAAATAGCTGTCCATCAAAGTTCACCATCCAACCTGACGGAACTGGAGAGGATCTTCAAGGAAGAAAAGCAGAGGATCCCCAAACCCAGGTGTGAAAAACTTGTTGCATGATTCACAAGACGACTCATGGCTGTTCTAGCTCAAAAGGTGCTTCTACTCAATACTGAGCAAAGGGTCTGAATACTTATGACCATGTGATATTTCAGTTTTTCTTTTTTAATAAATTTGCAAAAAATTCTACATTTTTGTTTTTTTTTTCAGTCAAGATGAGGTGCAGAGTGTACAATAATGAGAAAAAAAATGAACTTTTTTTGAATTTACCAAATGGCTGCAATGAAACAAAGTGAAAAATTTAAAGAGGTCGGAATACTTTCCGAACCCACTATAGGCCTCACAATTTAAAGCTATTGTCTTCCGTTGAAATTAATGAAAATATTAAAAAGGAAAGGCATGTATTGCTACATCAAAGAGTGCAAGTGGTCTGTCATATGGGAACTGTACTATTCAATGTAGAAATAGAAGACACACAGGGATCATTTTGGAAGAAACTAGAGGAGATGGAGGAAGGTGCAGAAAACGAAGGGCGACTGGGTCACCCCTGGTTCTACACAACCTGCATTATATGAAATTTGAAAGCTGGAAAAGCACAAACTGCTAATTCATGAGTACATAAAGGTAAAGTTTATATTTTTCTGGGGCACAATATTTCTTTAATGGGGTGGTGGTCTCATAGTACTAATAATGTATGCAGAGCAAGCAGAAAATGTTACCAGTGTTAGATTAGGTTAGCTGGAACATAGATATAAGCTGATGGAAAGGCACTTTATATATTAACCAACTTAGAAGATACTCCAGTCATTAACAAGGTTTCATAACATCGTAAACCTGCATTACATAGTAGTAGGAAATAAATTGGATTTATCTGCTCTTCTACTACACTGTAAAATATATATTTATAGATAAAAATATAAATGTAGCTGTAGTAAAGCTAAATTGAAATTTGCTAATTTTACACTAAGAGGCCCAGTATTTTCTTGACCACATTTACAGCATTTTAATTGGAATAATAAGGAGGATTATGGACAGTTTAATTAAGGATGGCACAGAGTTATAAAATGAAGAAAGCCTTTAGAGGTCTGCAAAAATGTTCCCATAAAATGAAGGTTTGCTAGGTGGCGAATGATTTGTAGCGGATACTCAAACTCCAGGCTCACTCCTTTACATTAGCTGAATTAGCTGCGTTTTGTAGTGGTAATGGGTGTACTACACAAATTTAAGACAAAGAAAGGCACAGACTTGTGAAACAGTTATATATAGAGAGCTTAGTTAACCAACTATTGAGTGAGATAGGACATCTCACTATAAAACGGTCTGCAAAGGGCTAGGCACAACTACCTAGACTAGAGCAAGGTCAAGTTGCAGCACCATCAATGACACCTACAATATAGAGGTGGAAATAGATGATTCCATTGGGACCGTGTAGGAAAGGTAAGTAAAAGCCACGTTTATTGATTCACATTAAAAATGTGTGATTGTTCACATCATCCTGCAGCCAAGTAGCTAACCTATACGTTTCGGCTAATGAAAGCCTTACTTACGGTTACAATATACCACACTATACAGGTGCATTCTTTCTGTTGGATATTGGGGCTGTTGTCCTATCAGCTTGGAGAGAATTCGGAAATGTCTTATAGCAAAGAATACGGGGAATGAACAGAGGATGGCAGATTAGAAGCAAAGATAAAACCAGCTTGTCCTAGTATTCTCAACACAAAACGTTCACCACTTTTTCTACCTCTTTCCATTTCTTCAAAGTGAGGACAGATGTCTACCATTGGAATAATTCTAAGGGTCACACTAACTTTGGTGAAAAGCGAGTGAGCTATTTTCTACCCTGGCATGTCAGGACTACTACACTATCACAATACACAAAGCATAATGTCTAGTACTAAAAAACAATCATGTCGTAACTTGCCTCTATGGTTTTACCAGGTCTAAATTCTATTTTTTTGGAGCTTGGTATGTAGTCAATTCCAGGTGTAGCAGAAGGTGGATCTGAAGGGCGTGTGGCACACCAAACAGATGTTGGTACAGAGAGGTCTGGTCCGCTACGCATCACTGGTATCTCTACAGATCCTGTTGGACAGTTGAATATATTAGGATATACGTAAAGTCTCGTCAAGTATATGACTGAATAGCGGTCTAATAACATAGCAAATAATGTAACAGACATGTGCGTAATCAAAGTATACAATATATAATTATTAACTATGTATCTGTTCTTCTTTGCAGGTAAGAATATGTTAAAAAACAATTAAGCTCTGCCTAGGTTGTGTACTTGGTTATATGGTTATCTAATAAACCAGATGGGGGATAGACCGGTCTTAACAATATTTCATGAAAAATTAACTGCTACATTTAAAGGATAACCATCATGGGGGGAGGGGCACTGACTAAGTAGTGTATGGGATCAATAGCAAGTCTGTGGGTTCATACACTACGCATGCACTTGATCATTCAGGAGTTGAGCCCTGCTGCTTGCAAAATTAAGAGAGTAGTGTTTTGAGCAATCGGTGGGGTTCTCAGGATGCAGACATCCACTGATTGTCAGCACATTTAAGTCTATAAAACATATCAAAATTAATTTCAAATGATAAGTACCCTTTAGTATCACCGACTGTAAAACAAACTTGTGGATGGACCCCACTCCATATGTGCTCAGTTGCTGCATATTTTTGTATTACGTCAGTACTTTTACTATACAAATCATGTTTCCAGCACGCACCTATGTGTCTCATCTATTGGCCGTAATCAATCTCTATTGAACGAAATGTTAACGTTTGCCTTCATGCACAGACTTGCTGACATGAAATATAACCTTTTTCTGCATTCTGAACGTGCCATGGTATCTTCTCTATATATGGGTGTAGTATTAACTAATTCCTTTTTTTTCTAATTCAGAAACCATAACACATATGGAAGGATAAGAAAGATAGATGTAAATTATAAACATGTCTCAAAATACACTTCTAAAACAACACTACTTATATTACTAGAAACGTCTAAATGAGCAAAACTTTCAGAACACGTACTATGAATTATGGCTCATTAATACCTGCATCTTCGCTGACAGAGAAGGTGCCATTGCCCAAGAAGACTGTTGAAGCATCATTGGGTCCTTCAATAACCACCTTAGCAGTTGCAATGCTTCCAAGTCTAGCATTCTCTGAAGTGTCAGCAAGGGCGATCTCAAATTCTTCCTCATCTTCATATTCACTGTCATCTATTACTTTAATGTCACATGTGGACATGGTAATTCCAGGTCCAAAAATGACACGATTTTCATTAGTCATTCCCCTGGACTTAAAGTCAGACCCTGACTCCAATGCATAAAGACTACTGCCTTTAGCCGATTTGGGGACTGTGTAGCAGATAGTAGAAACAATGCTACCTGGATCACCTGTTAAAAAAGGAATTTAATTTATGTTATTAATTGCAATTATTAAGTCTACTCCAATATTACAGAGTTTACATCCAATATGTAAATCTGCCCACATATTGACAATTTAAAGGGAACCTGTCACCAGGTTTGGCCGATACAAGTTATGGCCACTGCCTTTCAGGGCTGATATACAGCATTCTATAATGCTGTAGATAAGCCTCCTATCCGACCTGCAATAGAAGAAAAATATGGATGTCGCAGGTCCTGGTCCGGCGCCTTCCATCTCCTTGAGATGCCGCCCTCCCGCTTGCTTCATAGCTCCCCAGGATGGTGCTCCTGCGCAAGCGTACTTGTCTGCCCTGTTGAAGGCAGAGGAAAGTCCTGCAGTGTGCAGGCGCTGGGAAAGGCGAGAGATGCCCAACGCCTGCGCACTGCAGTACTTTGTTCTGCTCTCAACAGGACAGATAAGCACGCCTGCGTAGGACCGCGATGCCGGGAGCTATGAAGCAAGCAGGAGGGCGGCATCGCAAGAAGATGGGAGGCACCAGACCAAAACCTAAGACACCCCTAGGACCGGACCGCCCCCCCGGGTGAGTATAATAAAACTTATTTTTCTTCTCTTGCAGGTCGGAACGGGGGCTTATCTACAGCATTATAGAATGCTGTAGATAAGACCTGAAAGGCAGTGACCGTATCTCATATCGGCCAAACCTTGTGACTGGTTTCCTTTAATATTCTGTTGTGAATATTATTTTCCTATCAGACGAACACCTAAAAGTGACCCATAATATACTGATATATAACTAACTTTTAAATTAAAACTTCTCCTTCCCAATACATCCTGTATGGGTGGAAACAAATGTGAAGAAAAGAAAAACACAAGAATCCAAAGTAATTTAGAAGCAAGTCCAGATAAGAAGCTACAAGGACCTAAAAGAAATTGCATAGAAAGAAATCATAACAAAAGCGAAAGACGAAAATATAAAGTAGTGTTTCAAGCGCCGGATATTACTTTCTAAGACCAAAGCGCATTGTTAAATTAAAAGGGTCTCAGCTAGCAGCAGCGCAGATATCTGTAATGGGTCGCGGCATCGGGCTGCTTCTATTTAGGTATTTCCATTAGATGTGACAGTCCCTGCGATACGGATAATAGAAAATCAGACAAATACGCAACACAGCCAAAGCAATCACAAAGTCGTTTATTGATGTGAGTTCAACAGAATGCGAAATTGTGGAGTCTCCATTGTCTCCAAACTTTAATGGAAGTTCCAGAGAATTGTGAACGTGACACCATTCCTGCTTTGTTTGGTGAATTCTGTAATATCAAGTTGTCTACATAGCATTTACAATGCATATATGATCTGTGTAGAGAGAAACTGACTTGATGTACAGACTGACTACTATGAAGTCTTACAATTGTGTAAAAAGAGTAATTCGGGGTTATTACAGCAGAAACCCTATCATGCCACCCTCATACACACTTGTCAATATTTTTTGGACTTAGAAATAAAGTTTTAGGGCTCTACAAAAGATTTTTTTTTTTTAAATCTAAGCAATTCTTAACTTTAAAAGGAACCTGTCATGTAGAAAATGATATCTTCAAGCAGGATGTTATAGAGCAGGAGGAGCTTATCAGATTAGTATCCATTTTTATGGTATACCTTGTATTTTATTCATTGAATTCTCTGGTGTTTGTATGTATAGGAGTCCGGTGGGCGGTCCTACTAGTCTTCACTATGACGGTACATGCAGAGATGGCTGTCAACCACTCGTACGACCGCCCACTGAACTCCTATGTATACAAACACCATGAATGTCAATGAATAAAATATAAGCTATGCTGAGTCATTTCCAACAAACCTAAGTATCATTCTTCTCCATTTCTCCTTTCTGCTGTCCACAGGTCTGGCTACATGTACAACATGACAGACTCCCTTGAAGTAAGCATTGCTCTTGTGTTGAGTGCAATCTTGAGAAAAATCTACCATGACATGCTACTTTTTAGCATCATTTTTAGAGGGATAAGTAGATAATTGCCATTGTTCACAGTCAGTAGGAGAGCATTCGGAACTGAATTAAGCTCTAATTATGTAAGGACACTGGTGATCCTGCCGCTACGTAGTATAACTTGGACAAAACGCTCTATGAAAAATATCATTATAGCAGTGGAAAGTGCTGATGGTGACCTAATAATATTTTTCACATTCTTGCAGCAAAGTGAAGCAGCAGTAATTAAATTGTAAATGTGAGAGAACTTCATTTAGGAATTCTAAGTCATTTAGGTGTGTAATAATGAATGTAATATGGTCGTTATGGAAAATATATGACTGCATCATTGGTTTCTATAATTGACATGACACAGAATTCTGATCGTTTCAGAGCCCGCTGGCACAGGAGAGGGGAAGAAATTATCTTTCTCAAGTATACATTTTTTTTTAAGGTATTTCAAATCATATAGCTATTTCAAGATGTAATAGACCAATATGTACTGCAGTTATGCTGGATCATCAGTTTCTGGCAGTATATCCGTGCCTATATTCTTATAATGTGCTGACACCGAAACGAGATATTAACTATGCCTGCTATATTTCAATGTTATGTCCCTAAAAAATATATTTACTCTGTTTACAAACTTGGTAACATGAAAACTAAGTCGACTTTGCAACATATGCTTCCTTACCCCCCATAAATCTATGACATTTAGCTGGTGGACCGCAATCTGAATTCAGTTATGAGCATATAGTTAGGTACCAGTTATCCAGGCCATGTAGACCTGACTGTCACCCGGAGTCTAAGCTTACATACAAATCCCGGGCAAGATCACCAAATAACACAAAGGGGCCAAAACATGAAAATGGCCATGCCAGAAAACTATGTTACATAGTTGCAACATTTTTTTTTAGCAATGCAAAGTTTTGCAAAATGTGGTAATCTTTGGTATTTTCAAGCTAGATTCAATTAGATGTGCCAAAATGGGTGGGGCCTGAGAAGACGCCACAGTATAGCTTCACCTGCCCGTCAAATTGGCAGTGTTTGTTACACTGGAAATGTTACTCCAGTCCCGCAGTGGAGTAATATTTCTGGAGAGGCTATCGTCATTGATAAGTTGCACTTAATTTATTAAGTGGCATGGGACTCTTAATGAATTCAGTGTATCTTACACCAGCATATCTCTCATTAAAATTGGCATACGAAAAACACCAGACTCCATAAATCTATGCCCATTTAAAACCATCAACCTATAAACTTCATTACACAAGTTCTGCTATTCCAGCTCATAGGCATCTGAACTAGTCAATCAAAGACTGGTTCCTTAAAAGTCTCTCTATCCTCTTGCCAGTTCACTGCCAAAACTTCTTCCCAATCCAAACAACAGACACCTGGCTCCTAAATAGCTTGAGACCAGGTTCTTGTATAGATAAACGCTTATTATTTATAAATGCAGTAATGGAGGGCAATCCATCTAGAATAGCTACAATCGAAAATCAGCACACAACACCAATGTCATGACATCGTATGCAATGGCACATGGAAGTTATACTCAAGCATTCTTTTTTTTTTGGTCTGGGGTCTGAATTAATATTAGGGGTCTGGTCTGGGGTCTGTCTTGGCATATAATAATGATGACCTATCCTTACGATAGACCATCAATATCAGATGGGTCCAACCCCAGGCACCCCTGACGATTAGCTGTTAATACATTGAATGCAGCTGAAGAGCACATCCCTATTCAATGTGTAGGGCCTTGTGCCTAAAACTAGTATCAGTTCTGCTTAATTTTGTGAAACTGGTCTAAAAAAAAGGCTTCACTGACAGCAGTTTTGAAAGTAAACAAAATAAAATTGAATGTGTGGTTCTAGAATTTTACATTTGGCCTTACTATCACATCACCTAGGATAATGAAACGATGTAACATACCTTTTCTTTCAATAGGGACAGACAGGACATCGGCACTCTCGTTAGCACGGTAGATCTTCTTATCAAACTGCAAAGTGGGCTCATCTTCTGTGTCATTAATATTAACCGTGGCCTTGGTGATCTGGCCCAGAAGGGCATAGGCTGGCATGCTTAGCTCCACCACGAAATGTTCAATATTCTCGTATACCTGGTCATCATTAATGATGATGGTACAGGCTTTACTGTCTTCTCGCTCATCAAACTGCACCTGATACATTTACATAGGGCATATGTTTATACACATGCTACAGCTTTCTCATAAAATTCAAGTTTTAATAATGAAATGTCATTTTAAGCCATTCATTCCAGTTTATTAACTGTTACAGTAATTTTCTGGGAGTGCTAAGTACTGTAATTACACCCACACAAAATCTATTACTTTTCTCGTCAGTTTACTAGATGTTTACTGAAAAGAAAATAACAGAATAGAATAAAACACTAATGTTTTGCACGCTAAGCAGAAAAGTGCATTGTGTTAGAACTGTATACTGCATGTCAAATGTCAGAGTAAAATGCTGTAAAGTCTGCTGTAAAAAGTGTTCTAGCCATCACAAAGAGATCAAAACCAATAACGGAGTACACTGGGGAACGGCAGAGGACAAACCTTACATTGCTTCATTCGTTATTTGACTAGTTTAATCAAAAGTGTAATTTGTGAAATAGCAAAACTATATAATAATGGCTTAAATTAGGAGTGTCCAGTCTTGAAAACAATTTTTAGTTTTGTAAAAGATTCAAATGTCTGTGCTTAATGTATTTCTCTATGCTAACATTAATCCCCCTGCATAGGGATAGATTTAAAGAGAACCTGTCATGTGCAAAAAAGCTATTTACTTGCAGATATCGGGTTTATCTGCAGACAAAGAGCATTAAAATGTTGCCTGGCCACCTTACTGAATGTTTGGCTACCGGGAGGAAATTAACTTACAGCCTATTTGGAGCAGCTCACTTTCATAGGGGCCGTGCTCAGAGCAGTTATAGTCGCTGTCAACTATACTGCGAGCAGTGGCTGTAATTGCTCCCCAGCACTTTGATTAAAGTGTCAGACGAGTGATTATAGCCAGCCCTCACTATATACGGCGCAAAGATTGCAACCACGTTGTGCATGCCCCTATGAGTGACAACAAGCGGCTCATTTCTTCCCGGTTGCCATGCTGCCATGGCAGGTTACCTTTAAATGATAAACTGCTGGCTAACTCCATCTGCCCCTATGTCTATGCTGCATCATAAAATTGGGAGTTGTGAAACTTATACAGAAATACAATGTGAAAAATTAGCATAAATAAATTACATGATAATTAAAATGAAAGTAAGCTGTGAATATATTTACCTGGCCTGCATATTCCACATAGTCCTGCTGTCCTGGTCTGGAGCCCACACTTGAGCTTGATGTGGCAGTTCCCTGTTCTGTCCGGCATAAGACTATTGCATACTGATTAAGATTTCCTGTCCTTTTTACGGTTACACTTATGGATCCTGCTTTTTCGCTTACGTTGTAACTTTGAATAAAAAATAATCAACAATATTGACACACTCGAAGAAAAAAATTGAAGTATTTAGTGAATGATAGATTTAGTGAATCCTGCTTTGAGCAGGGGGTTGGACCAGATGACCTAGGAGGTCACTCTACCATTGTATGATTCTATGATTTATTAGTACGTAGTGCACACACTACAGTGAAGGCGTGGGTGCCACGAACAACAGTATATTTTAATTAACAGTACTTGGAGAAAAAATAAACTCCACAATTGGATGCGTTTTATATTGTAAAAGATTTCTTTACTGTGCTGAGATAATCTTATAAATGTGTCCCTGCTGTGTACTGTTTAATGGCCGTGTCTGACCGCGCAGGATCATGGTCTGAGCATACCACATCTCCTGAGCAGAGGAGGAAGCAAAAGTGAATAAACAGACAAGTCCTGTTTTTAACCCCTTAACGTCCAATGACGGACATCGCTCGCCACTGGACGTCTCCCCTGCTTTGATGTGGGCTCTGGCGGTGAGCCCGCATCAAAGCTGTGACATGTCAGCTGTTTTGAATCGTGATCCACCTGCGCCTATTAACTAGTTAAACGCCGCTGTCAAACGCTGACAAGCGGCATTAAGCCAGCACTTCCGGCCATGCGGCCAGAAATGTGCGCATCGTTGACACCCGTCATGTGATCGGGGGTCAACGATGCGTTGGCATAACAACCAGGTCTCCTGGAGACCCCTGTGGTTGTTGATGCCTGATTGCTATGAGTGCCACCTGGTGGTCGGCGCTCATAGCAATGCTGTATTTCTGCTACACATAGGCGATCTGAGCATCGCCTATATGTAGTAGAGCCGAACGAGCTATGGCAGCTTCTAGCCTCCCATGGAGGATATTGAAGCATGCCAAAAGTAGAAAAAAAGTTTTTAAAAATATAAAAAAATAAAAAAAAATTTAAGTTCAACTCACCCCCTTTTGCCCATTCAAAACAATAAAAAAATCAAACAAACACATATTAGGTATCGCCGCGTTCAGAATCGCCCGATCAATAAAAAAAAGGATTAACCTGACCGCTAAACGGCGTAGCAGTAAAAAAAATCAAAGCGCCAGAATTACGTTTTTTTGGTCGCCGTGACATTGCATTAAAATGCAGTAACTGGCATTCAAAAGAATGTATCTGCACAAATGTGGTATCATTAAAAACGTCAGCTCGGCGCGCAAAAAATAAGCCCTCACCCAACCCCAGATCACGGAAAATGGAGACGCTACGGGTCTCAGAAGATGGCGCAATTTATTTTTTTTTAACAAACTTTGGAATTTTTTTTCACCACTTAGATAAAAAAGAACCTAGACATGCTTGGTGTTTATGAACTTGCAATGACCTGAAGAATCATAATGCCAGGTCAGTTTTAGCAATTAATGAACCTAGCAAAAAAGCCAAACAGAAAACAAGTGTGGGGTTGCACTTTTTTTGCAATTTCATTGCACTTGGAACTTTTTTCCCGTTTTGTAGTACACGACATGGTAAAACCAATGGTGTGGTTCAAAAGTACAACTTGTTCCGCAAAATCAAGCCCCCACATGGCCATATTGACGGAAAAATAAAAAAGTTATGGCTCTGGAAAGAAGGGGAGGGAAAAATGAAAATGCAAAACCAAAAATACCCCTGGTCGTTAAGGAGTTAAGCAATGTCTTCAAAGAAAGAATCAGCTGAGATCCCATGATGTTCTGTCTGTATCCTCTCCTTTCCTTTGCTTACTCCCCTGGCCAGGAAATGTAGTACATCTGGCCATGTTCCTGCATGGTCGGACACAGTCATTACACAGGGGCACATTTATAAGATTTTTTCGGGACAGGAACACATTTGTTTTAACACATCCAATTGTAGAGTTTATTTTTATTCCATGATTTGTTGATTACCATGTACTTTTGTTTTTGGCACAACTCCTTTACAGTGAATGGAACGTATTCCATAGTGGAAAAAGGCCCACAAAACTCCCTGGCTAACACATTCTGATAAATTCATAGTACAATCCGAGGAAGCAAGCTCTAAACAGTACAGGCCATACTAAAGGATAAAACAAACATTTCTATTAAATTGCTATTTTCTTCTCTGCATCTTGTCTTATCTATTTGACAGCTGACAGATGAAAGTCTCAAAACACATTGTGAGTTTTACGATGCAAGGTTTTTATCAGACAGTAAAGGACATTCTGGAGAGTTACATAAAGGAGAAAAAAAAGTAATGGTTTGCCATATCAGTAGCATGTGAATTGTTAACTGTTTAGTGATCCAAGAACCTATATTTATGAGTTATGATGTTGCAAAATACTTAAATCGTAACAGTCATTACTTATTTTTTGTTATAAATCAATAGTACGCATGAAAATAAGCAACTATGTAATATATCTTATCAGAAAAATCTGCTTCTTTCTCTCTCAGAATTGATCAGTCAATATCAAAATTCTCAATCTGTAAATAATAAATGGGTACTGTTGGAAACTATTTGTAACTTCAAGCACATTTGCAATTTACAGCTTATTCAAATTTTCACCTGTTTTGGATATTAAATGGAATCTGACAGCTTCCCCTTGTCCCCCAAACTACCCCCATGTCTTAACTCCACTCTTCATAGTTTCAGACAAGCCACTTTGGAGGCTCCTTGCTTTATAAATGACCCTAAAGTCATTTTTATAATTTGACAGTGACATGCTAGTAAGTGACTAGTCATGGTGGCATTGTTTTCCGCTGGACTAATCATTCCACTAATCAAGTTGTAAAGTTCCATTAAAACACTTTTTTGTTTATACAGTCATGGCCAAAAGTATTGACACCCCTGCAATTCTGTCAGATAATATTCAGTTTCTTCCTGAAAATGATTGCAAACACAAATTCTTTGGTATTATTATCTTCATTTAATTTGTCTTAAATGAAAAAACACAAAAGAGAATGAAGCAAAAAGCAAAACATTGATCATTTCACACAAAACTCCAAAAATGGGCCAGACAAAAGTATTGGCACCCTCAGCCTAATACTTGGTTGCACAACCTTTAGCCAAAATAACTGCGACCAACCGCTTCCGGTAACCATCAATGAGTTTCTTACAATGCTCTGCTGGAATTTTAGACCATTCTTCTTTGGCAAACTGCTCCAGGTCCCTGATATTTGAAGGGTGCCTTCTCCAAACTGCCATTTTTAGATCTCTCCACAGGTGTTCTATGGCAGTGGTCCCCAACCTTTTTTGCACCAGGGACCGGTTTCAAGCAAGACCATTCTTCCATGGCCCGGCAGGGCGTGGATGGAGGTGTGGCAGGGGCGGGGCTTTGGTCATAAGGGGGCGGGGCTATGGACACGGTTGTAGTGTAGCAGTGCATACTTATAATTAAATAACATTTATAATGTGACTCAACTCACCATAGGTTTTGAATGAGTGCTCCATCACCCCCTTCTCCCCATCATTGCCTTCACCCCATCACTCCCCTCTCCCCATCATTGCCTTCACCCCATCACTCCCCTCTCCCCATCATTGCCTTCACCCCATCACTCCCCTCTCCCCATCATTGCCTTCACCCCATCACTCCCCTCTCCCCATCATTGCCTTCACCCCATCATCCCCTCTCCCCATCATTGCCTTCACCCCATCATTGCCTTCACCCCATCACTCCCTTCTCCCCATCATTGCCTTCACCCCATCACTCCCTTCTCACCATCATTGCCTTCACCCCATCACTCCCTTCTCCCCATCATTGCCTTCACCCCATCACTCCCTTCTCACCATCATTGCCTTCACCCCATCACTCCCCTCTCCCCATCATTGCCTTCACCCCATCACTCCCTTCTCCCCATCATTGCCTTCACCCCATCACTCCCTTCTCACCATCATTGCCTTCACCCCATCACTCCCTTCTCCCCATCATTGCCTTCACCCCATCACTCCCTTCTCCCCATCATTGCCTTCACCCCATCACTCCCCTCTCCCCATCATTGCCTTCAGCCCATCACTCCCTTCTCCCCATCATTGCCTTCACCCCATCACTCCCCTCTCCCCATCATTGCCTTCACCCCATCACTCCCCTCTCCCCATCATTGCCTTCACCCCATCACTCCCCTCTCCCCATCATTGCCTTCACCCCATCACTCCCTTCTCCCCATCATTGCCTTCACCCCATCACTCCCTTCTCACCATCATTGCCTTCACCCCATCACTCCCTTCTCCCCATCATTGCCTTCACCCCATCACTCCCTTCTCCCCATCATTGCCTTCACCCCATCACTCCCCTCTCCCCATCATTGCCTTCACCCCATCACTCCCTTCTCACCATCATTGCCTTCACCCCATCACTCCCTTCTCCCCATCATTGCCTTCACCCCATCACTCCCCTCTCCCCATCACTCCCTTCTCCCCATCATTGCCTTCACCCCATCACTCCCCTCTCCCCATCATTGCCTTCACCCCATCACTCCCCTCTCCCCATCATTGCCTTCACCCCATCACTCCCCTCTCCCCATCATTGCCTTCAGCCCATCACTCCCTTCTCCCCATCATTGCTTTCACCCCATCACTCCCTTCTCCCCATCATTGCCTTCACCCCATCACTCCCCTCACCCCATCACTCCCTTCTCCCCATCACTCCCTTCTCCCCATCACTCCCCTCTCCCCATCATTGCCTTCAGCCCATCACTCCCTTCTCCCCATCATTACCTTCACCCCATCACTCCCTTCTCCCCATCATTGCCTTCACCCCATCACTCCCTTCTCCCCATCACTCCCCTCTCCCCATCATTCCCTTCACCCCATCACTGCTGTCTCTCCATCACTTCCCTCATGGCCTTCTCCTCATGTCCCCATCTCCTCCAGGGCCAGGCTACACAAACACAGACCAACACACACACACACACACACACAGACACACACATATTATACACACACACACACATTATACACACACACAGACACCACCTCTCTCCTCTCACCTGCCCGCCGCCCGCGCTTCCTCGCTCTGACACAGCAGCCGCGCTCCTCTCTGTGTCAGAGACAGGAAGCGCGGGCGGTGGGCAGGAAGCTGGACGGGTCCTTGCAGCTCCGCTCCTGCTATTCCCTCTTGCAGGCAGCGGAGCTGCTTGGATCGCTCCCTGCCGCCGCTACACACGCCGCCCCAGCCCCCACTACGCCACTGACCGCCCCTGGCTCCCCTTGTGTCCGCGGACCGGCAAGGGCACTGCAGCGGCCCGGTGCTGGGCCGCGGACCGGCGGTTGGGGACCCCTGTTCTATGGAATTCAGGTCTGGACTCATTGCTGGCCACCTTAGATGTCTCCAGTGCTTTCTCTCAAACCATTTTCTAGTGCTTTTTGAAGTGTGTTTTGGGTCATTGTCCTGCTGGAAGACCCATGACCTCTGAGGGGGACCCAGCTTTCTCACACTGGACCCTACATTATGCTGCAAAATTTGTTGGT
This sequence comes from Dendrobates tinctorius, assembly GCF_039654945.1. Lineage (NCBI taxonomy): Eukaryota > Metazoa > Chordata > Amphibia > Anura > Dendrobatidae > Dendrobates > Dendrobates tinctorius. Next base: position 50,871,768 of record NW_027361679.1, on the reverse strand, counting down.
AGTCTTCAGACTTCATAATGCCATGCACACGGTCAAGCAGTCCAGTGCCAGAGGCAGCAAAGCAACCCCAAAACATCAGGGAACCTCCGCCATGTTTGACTGTAGGGACCATGTACTTTTCTTTGAATGCCTCTTTTTTCTCCTGTAAACTCTATGTTGATGCTTTTGCCCTAAAAGCTCTACTTTTGTCTCATCTGACCAGAGAACATTCTTCCAAAATGTTTTAGGCTTTTTCAGGTAAGTTTTGGCAAACTCCAGCCTGGCTTTTTTATGTCTCGGGGTAAGAAGTGGAGTCTTCCTGGGTCTCCTACCATACAGTCCCTTTTCATTCAGACGCCGACGGATTGTACGGGTTGACACCGTTGTACCCTCGGACTGCAGGGCAGCTTGAACTTGTTTGGATGTTAGTGGAGGTTCTTTATCCAACATCCGCACAATCTTGCGTTGAAATCTCTTGTCAATTTTTCTTTTCCGGCCACATCTAGGGAGGTTAGCCACAGTGCCATGGGCTTTAAACTTCTTGATGACACTGTGCACGGTAGACACAGGAACATTCAGGTCTTTGGAGATGGACTTGTAGCCTTGAAATTGCTCATGCTTCCTCACAATTTGGTTTCTCAAGTCCTCAGACAGTTCTTTGGTCTTCTTTCTTTTCTCCATGCTCAATATGTAGTACACACAAGGACACAGGACAGAGGTTGAGTCAACTTTAATCCATGTTAACTGGCTGCAAGTGTGATTTAGTTATTGCCAACACCTGTTAGGTGCCACAGGTAAGTTACAGGTGCTGTTAATTACATAAATTAGAGAAGCATCACATGATTTTTCAAACAGTGCCAATACTTTTGTCCACCCTCTTTGTTATGTTTGGTGTGGAATTATATCCAATTTGGCTTTAGGACAATTCTTTTTGTGTTTTTTCATTTAAGACAAATTAAATGATGATAATAATACCAAAGAATTTGTGTTTGCAATCATTTTCAGGAAGAAACTGAGTATTATCTGACAGAATTGCAGGGGTGTCAATACTTTTGGCCATGACTGTAGTTCGTTGCCTTGGAGACCGATCATTGCTACTAGACAACAGAACATGTGCAGAGCTTACAAGCTCTTTTTATAGAACTCACAAGCAGTGTTTTGAAACTGGGATCACTGGAGTACGATTTTACCTCCTAATACTGACCAATAGAGGTGGTCAGTCTTCTAGGCAAGAAAAAATTGTTAATACCTTAAAAACAGCAGCAAATTAGAAGATTTTAATAAGCAGAAGTGCTTGCTTTTACAGTATCCATCTATGAAGATGAGAATAACTTCAATATTGCATATATTTCCAACAATGAAATTAAAGGGTTTTCGGCACCTCCTTTAACCCCTTCATGACCAAGCCTATTTTGACCTTAATGACCAGGCCATTTTTTGCAATTCTGACCAGTGTCCCTTTATGAGGTAATAACTCAGGAACGCTTCAACGGATCCTAGCGATTCTGAGACTGTTTCTTCGTGACATATTGGGCTTCATGTTAGTGGTAAATTTAGGTCGATAATTTTTGCGTTTATTTGTGAAAAAATCAGAAATTTGGGGAAAATTTAGAAAATTTCACAATTTTCAAATTTTGAATTTTTATTCTGTTAAACCAGAGAGTTATATTACACAAAATAGTTACTAAATAACATTTCCCACATGCCTACTTTACATCAGCACAATTTTGGAAACAATATTTTTTTGTTAGGAAGTTATAAGGGTTAAAAGTTGACCAGCGATTTCTCATTTTTACAACAAAATTTACAAAACCATTTTTTTTAGGGATCACCTCACATTTGAAGTCACTTTGAGGGGTCTATATGGCAGAAAATACCCAAAAGTGACACCATTCTAAAAACTGCACCCCTCAAGGTACTCAAAACTACATTCAAGAAGATTATTAACTCTTCAGGTGTTTCACAGGAACTAAAGCAACGTGGAAAGAAAAAATGGACATTTTAATTTTTCCAACAAAAATTTTATTTTAGCATCAATTTTTTTCATTTTAACGTGGGCAACAGGATAAAATTGATCCTAAAATTTGTTGGGCAATTTCTCCTGAGTACACCGATACCTCATATGTGGTCATAAACCACTGTTTGGGCGCACGGCAGGGCTCAGAAGGGAAGGAGCGCCATTTGACTTTTTGAATGGAAAATATGCTGGAATATTTAGCGGTTGCCATGTCGCGTTAGGAGAGCCCCTGTGTGCCTAAACATTGGAGCTCCCCCACAAGTGACCCCGTTTTGGAAACTAGACCCCCCAAGGAACTTATCTAGATGCATAATGATCACTTTGAACCCCCAGGTGCTTCACAAATTGATCTGAAAAAAAAAAGTACTTTTTTTCTTTCACAAAAATTTTCTTTTAGCCTCAAGTTTTTTCATTTTCACATGGGCAACAGGATAAAATGGATCCTAAAATTTGTTGAGCAATTTCTCCTGAGTACACCGATACCTCATATGTGGTCCTAAACCACTGTTTGGGCGTACGGCAGGGTCCGGAAGGGAAGGAGCAACATTTGACTTTTTGAATGGAAAATTAGCTCCAATCGTTATCGGACACCATGTCGCGTTTGGAGAGCCCCTGTGTACCTAAACATTGGAGTTCCCCCACAAATGACCCCATTTTGGAAACTAGACCCCCTAGGGAACTTATCTAGATGCATAGTGAGCACTTTGAACCCCCAAGTGCTTCACAAAAGTTTATAAAGCAGAGCAGTTAAAATAAAAAATATTTTTTTTCCTCACAAAATTTTTTTTTAGTGCGCAATTTTTTATTTTCACAAGGGTACCAGGATAAATTGGACCCCAAAAGTTGTTGTCCAGTTTGTCCTGAGTACGCTGGTATGCCATATATGGGGGGAACCATTGTTTGGGCACACGTAAGGGCTCGGAATGGAAGTAGTGACATTTTGAAATGCAGACTTTTATGGAATTGTTCTGCGGTCGTCGTTACGTTTGCAGAGCCCCTGATGTGCCTAAACAATAGAAACCCCCAACAAGTGACCCCATTTTGGAAACTAGACCCCCCAAGGAACTTATCTAGATGCCTGGTGAGCACTTTGAACCCCCAAATGCTTTACAGAAGTTTATAACGCAGAGACGTGAAAATAAAAAAATAAAAATTTTTCCACAAAAATAATTTTTTAGCCCCCAATTTTTTATTTTCCCAAGGGTACCAGGAGAAATTAGACCCCCAAAGTTGTTGTGCAATTTTTCCTGAGTACGCTGATACCCCATATGTTGGGGTAAACGATTGTTTGGGCACACGTCGGGGCTTGGAAGGGAGGGAGCACAGTTTGACTTTTTGAACGCAAAATTGGCTGGAATCAATGGTTGCACCATGTCGCGTTTGGAGACCCGCTGATGTGCCTAAACAGTGGAAACCCCTCAATTCTAACTTCAACCCTAACCCCAACACACCCCTAACCACAGCCCTAACCCCAACACATCCCTAACCCTAACCCCAACACACCCCTAACCCTAATCTCAACCCTAACCACAAGCATAACCCTAATTCTAACCCTAACCCTAATTCTAGCTATAATTCCAACCCTAATTCCAACCCTAACCCTAATTCCACCCTAACCCCAATTCCAACCCTAACCCTAATTCCAACCCTAACCCTATTTCCAATCCTAACCCTCTTTCCAACCCTAACCCTCTTTCCAACCCTAACCCTAACCCTCGTTCCAACCCTAACCCTCGTTCCAACCCTAACCCTAACCCTAATGGAAAAATAAAAATAAAAATAATTTCTTTATTTTATTAGTTGTTCCTGCTTATGGGGGTGATAAACGGGGGGTTTATTTACTTTTCATTCTATTTTGATCACTGTGACAGTTTATCACAGTGATCAAAATGAATGAAAGGAAATTGCAGCCGGTGGGCGCACTGCGCATGCGCCCGCCATTTTCCAATATGGCGGCGCCCATGATCCGGGACCGCGGGACACCGGGAGCCATAGCGGCACTCGGTTATTACCGGGGGGGGTGGGAGGGGGGCGATCGGAAGGCGGGGAGAGCGAAGGGAAGGCGGGGGGCCGAAATGATTAGCTGTAGCTTCCAGGTGCCAACCAAGCTGAAAGCGAAGGAGAAGACTGGCGGGAGACACAGCTAGTGGGAGTACTGAAAGGGAATCAAGGTCAATATACCATATGCCATTTCCTATTTTTTTAACCACACGGCGACTAGAGGAAAAGTGAAAGAAAGGAGCAGAAAACCCCTTTAATCTTTTTTCATAGCCACTGACTTACCTAACATGTGTGAAGCTGATCAGTGACCACTGGATGTGGAACATGTTGTCACTGACCACATTGGGCTTACTGTCTTTCACAAGAAATTTAAAGTTATCCATGGTTTCCATGTACTTGGCTTCATTCAAATTGTAACGTATCAAACCCAGGTTTATGTCCTCTGGAAAGAGAAAAAGAATCACAATAGCAGACCCCAAAGTATATGAATTTAGATAAAACTTATCAACTCACAGTAAATGTGTTAATGTTCATTAAAAACACTGCAAACTACAAGAATTGATCAAATCAAAAGTGGAGAATAGTAAGTGACCTAGTAATCTAGTAATAGAAATCTCTTACATTAAGAGATTTCTAGTTAAAGAATATTTCAAGAGAATTATTAAATTTAAAAAAAAATCTATCTAGGAAATGTGTCTCAGGCTCTACAATGAAAACATTACATTTACTTGTTTGAAAGAAATCCTATGTCTTTTCATGCAGTTTTATCCCAGAATGTCAGGTCCCTGCCTTTGATGCAGGCTCACATGCTGAGCCCACATCTTTCCCCACACATGACGGCTGACTTAATGAACCGTAATGTGCCTTTAACAGCAGCTGGGGGAGTGGTGCTCCACCCATTGCTGTTAACCTGTTAAACACAGTTAAGCCGCATTTAACATGCGCCGGCAGGGAACGATCAGTTCTCTTATCGTGATGTTATTGCAGGGCACCGATGGGTGGCCATGTCAGCTAGGGGTCTACAGATGCCTGTTATTGCGATCCTTCTGTGAACGCTGGCCCGTGATGCACTGCTATGTATAGCACAAGTGATAGGATGATCGCAGATTCAAGTCCCTCAAAAAAAACAAAAACACAAAAGTTCAAATCATCCCCCTTTTGCCCCATTGAAAATAAAACAATAAAAAATAAGCATATTTGGCATCGCTGGTTCAGAAATAACAATTCTAGAAAAAAAATAAATAAATGAATCCAATTGTAAAAGGCGTAACGAAAAAAAAAAATCAAAACGCCAGAATAACGTTTTTATGGCCGTCACAACATTTCAATAAATTACCTTGTAGCGTCCCCAGAGCAGCTTTTGAATAGCCAGGGATGGCGCAACATCATCTGTGAGATGTGAAGCTCTGCTGACGTTGCGCCAGCTCTGATAAATCAAATGCCAAGTTGAGGGCATCAGAAGGTCCTCCCTTCTAAGCACAAGGTACCACTTACCTGGACGCTGGAGCGAAGCCCACTAATCAATCCGCTCATCTCTATTATTGACAATTCTAGATACTCAACATAGAAGCATTTCTGAAAGCATTTTTCATAACAGCTTCTTAAAAAAAAAAAGAAGTGAATTGTGGTTTTTAAATAATCTAGTTTTAGTAAGTCTAAGGCCATGTTCCCACGTTCAGCATTTGATCAGTATATTACCTCAGTATGTGTAAGCCAAAACCAGGAGTGGAACAATCAGAGGAAAAGTATAATAGAAACACGTCACCACTTCTGCATTTATCACCCACTCCTGGTTTTGGCTTACAGATACTGAGGTAAAATACTGACCAAATACTGAACGTGTGAACGTGGTCTAAGAATTTTACTATTTTCAATATCACCATTCATACTGAAGTATAATGGACGTTTTTTTAAGCAGAGTGATCAAACAGTTTATATAAAAAAAAAGCATACCTTGTGTAAATGAAGTGAGCAACACCCCAGGTTTTAGCTTGTTTTCCAAATAGCCATGTGTGGGCCTGCTTAAAACTTCATAAGTGAGTTGCCTGTCATCTGTGTCTGGGTCCATGGTCATTAGTTCTTTCTTCGTAATGTAATTAGAAGCCTGTAAATAATCCAGATATTGCAAATTTTCATGAAACACCAAGTGAAGTTATGTAAATGAGAAAAAAAGTAGAATTAATAGAACACCAAATATAGAAAACACAGAAAAAACATCCATTTATTATTTATTCTCAGCCCTTTTCATCGCCTTATGATGTTTAATTCTCTTGTATTTGTTTTCTATTCAGAATGGCCAAATTCTGGCCACCTAACAAACCCGTGTATCTATGGCTGTAAGAGATTTACCATAATGCTCCATTGCAGTAGTAAACTAATATGTTAGGACAAGTCTCTAACCAAAACCTACATCCTCAACCAAAATGTAAGCCCAAAATCAGTAGGAAATTAACCCCTGTGTCATGTGTAGACTTTCTACAGAAACAAAAGCATGTAGAAATTCGGTTGAACAGCCAACACTGTGCAGTGTTTCTTCCGGTCACTTATTTCATTTAGAGGTTTGGTTTTCTTTTGAGTGTAGCTCAACTCCAAAATTTAATTTAAGAGAATATTAGGGAATATCTTCCTGTCCAATCTTCTCATACAATATTATCAGTGGTAAGTGGTAAGGTTTTTAACACATTTGACCCGTTTGCAGACAGTAAATTACATTTTTCCAACGTCCATAAATAACCAAATATAAATGTGTTGCCAAATCATTGACTTTTCATGGGCGCCTTAGGTAATAAATATTAATAACTCATAAAATGTATTCAGGTTGTAAATGATAATTCAGTTTAGCTGCCATTACCTTTCCATCCATGTATTCCAACCACTGAAGTCCTAAATTGGTAATGATTCTTGGTGTTCCATCATCCACTGGAATGATGTCTACTTTAAATCTCTGAGGAGCTGCAGTTACGATCTGACAAAATAAGGTACATATACTAGTATAATGCCAATACTACATTGCAAGAAGAGATAACCATTCTGACATTTCTGTATAAATTGAAATGTGGTATTTCGAATCCATTAATTGGGTTGATAGAAAAGCTTTACACACACCAACACACACTGTATCGTGTAGAAAAAAAAGGCTGCAAAGTAATAATGCTAATAGCTTACTTTTATCAGATAAAGGGGTTTTCCCCACAAACATAGTACATTATAATTTAAACATCTTGGAATAATAATACATTCCACAATTAGATGTGTACTGACATAATCTTATAAATGTGTCCCTGCTGTGTACTGTGTAATGGTTGTGTCTGACCGTGCAGGAACGTGGTCTGGATCATACCACAGCTCCTGGGCAGGGAAGGCAGTTTAACCTCCTAAATGCTGTGAGCGATACCAATTGCAGCATTTAGAAAGAAGGCAGAGGGGAGCAGCTCCCTCTGCGCTCCGATTGGCGCTCCCACAACGTCATCACAGGGCCCAATCGCTGCCATGGTAAGCTGATGTCGTCATGACGATAACCAGGTCCCCAGGCAACAGCAAGGCCCTTAGACCATGAACATCGCACGGTCTAAGGAACAGCTGACATGTGCCTCTAACAGCTGCGAGTGGAATCGCAATCCATCTGCGGCTGTTAACCAGTTAAATGCTGCTGTCAATCTCTGACAGAGGCATTTAACTCACGCTTACTGGAAGGGCGTGGGAAATCCCGCCCATCGATGATCCCGTCACGTGATCACTGGTCACCCATGGGTTGGCATGACAACCAGAGGTCTCCAGCAGACCTCTATGGTTGTCATTGCCGGATTGCTATGAGCACTGCCCGGTGGTCGGCGCTCATAGCAAGTAAGCATTTCTGCTACACACAGGCGATCTGATCATCGTCTGTGTTTAGCAGAGGCGATCAGAGAACTGCAGCCTCTAATCTCCCATGAAGACCATTAAAGCATGCAAAAGGTAAAGAAAAATGTTTTTAAAAATGTTTAAAAAAATTAAAAAAATATAAAAGTTCATATTACCCCCCCTTTCGCCCCAAATATTCATGTATTTGGTATCACCACGTTCAGAATTGCCCGATCTATCAATATAAAAAAAAATTAACCCAATCGCTAAACAGAGTAACGAGAAAAAAAATTAAAAACGCCAGAATTAAGTTTCTTTGGTAGCCACTACATTGCGATAAAATGCCATAACGGACTATCAAAAGATCTTATCTACACCAAAATGGCATCGATAAAAACATCAGCTCGGCGCGCAAAAAATAAGCTCTCACCCAGGCCCAGATCATAAAAAAATGGAGATGCTATGGTTCTCGGGAAATGGCGCCATTTTTTTTCTACTAAAGTTTGGATTTTTTTCCACCACTTAAATAAAAAAGAACCTAGACATGTTTAATGCCTATGAATTCGTAATAATCTGGAGAATCATAATGGCAGGTCAGTTTTAGCATTTAGTGAACAAAAAAAAACAAAAAAACAACTGGAATTGTACTTTTTTTTGCAATTTCACCGTAATTGGAATTTTTTTTGCTGTTTTCCAGTACATGATATGTTACAACCAATGGTGTCGTTCAAAAGTACAACTCGTGCTGCAAAAAGCAAGCCCTCACATGGCCATTTTGAACGAAAAATAAAAAAGTTATGCCTCTGGGAAGAAGGGGAGTAAAAAACGAAAACACAAAAACGAAAATATCTTCGGTCATGAAGGGGTTTAATAATGTACAGAAAAATTTCTATTTTTATGCAAAAAAAACAAACAAACAACAAAAAAGAGTACAAGTTAGGCACAACCGTGACTGGGACAAACTGCCCCATAGAACTGTCCCACTAGCTAATCCGTTCACTGGACACCATAAAAAAGTGGAATAAAACACGGTAAGAAAGACGAATGTAAATAAAAATGTATCACTGAAAAAGTCATCTTGTCCCACAAAAAACATGCCACCATACAGCTCCATCAGTAGAAACATAAAAAAGTTATAGCTCTCAGAATAAAGCAATGCAAAAATAATTATTTTTTCTATAAAATAGTTTTTACTGTGTAAAAGCGCCAAAGCATAATTCTAACTATATAAATATTTACAACTATAGATATGTGGTATCGCTGTAATCATACTGACTTAAAGAATAAAGCTGGCTTAGGCTAAGTTCACACTAGGCGTCTTTGCAGCGGTTTTTTATATGCAAATTTTCAGCTGCGTTTACAGTACCAGCAAAGTCTATGAGATTTCAGAAATCTCATGCACACAGGTAGTTATTTTTGTCATCAGGATTTTTTGCACAACGAGGCATGTCACTTCTTTCGACGTTTTGCAACCATTGAAAAATGCACCAAAAACGCAGATATCAGGTTTTGCTGCGTTTTTGTGCCAAAACCTGATTCTATAGAATGGGACTTTTTTGATCACTAAACTTCATCAGCAGAAGAAGAGACAAATCTAGCATGCCAAAACCGCAACAAAAAAAGCACAAAAAAACGCAAGCAAGACATGCATTTTTTCTGCAGCTTCTTTCCTGCCAAGAGATCAGGCTTTGCTGCAGATAAAAAAATGCTGAAAAACCGCCTAGAGTAAACCTATCCTTATCGATTTTACCACACACGGAACGGCATAAAAAAAACAATTCTGGAACTGCTGATTTTTGTTCATTCTGCCTTCCCAAAAATCAGAATAGAAAATGAACAAAAAGGGTATGTGACCAAAATGGGTACCAATAAAAACGTCAACTAGTCCCGCAAAAAAAAAACCCCTCACATGACTCTGTTGACAGAAATAAGGAAAAATTAAAGCTCTCAAAATACGGTGATGCGTTTTTGCAATAAAAAGCATTTTTTAGTGTTTGACAGCAGCCAAACATAAAAACCAGATATAAATCTGGTATCGCTGTAATTGCCGACCCGAAGAATAAAGTTGTCTAATGACACACAGAATGAGGAAAGGCATAAAAAAATAAATAAAAAACAATTCTTCACCTGCTGTTGATTTTTTAATTCTGCAGTAAGGCCGGAGTCACACTAGAGAGAAATACGGACGAGTGAGAGGCGTTAAAAGCACGCATTACACACAGACTAATGATTCTCTATGGGTTTGCTCCCAACAGCCGTATATTTCTCGTCCGTATTCTACGGTCCGTGCCAATCGCAGCATGCTGCGATTGTCAGCGTACTACGCCCGTAATACGCCCATGAAAGTCTATGGGTGCGCAAAAAATACGGTTTACACCCGGACCACACGTGTGACTTGCGAGAAATACGCAGGTCTTTTGGCTGGTGACAGGAAATGGGCCAATCCATCATCAGGAAGCCTAGACATGCAAATGAGCTCAAAAAGCGCTCCAGACATCCGGGAAGTATGCCTCCACGGAGTACAGCAGCGTTATAGCGCCATATTTCCTAAATGTGGAGATTATCATTGTACTGGTGCAGGAGCGGTCAGAACTCTGGGACCAACGTGATGCCCATTATGCAAAATGGATTTTGGATTCAAAATGTCTAATATAGCAATTTTGTTCTTACATTCTGTTTTGTTTGGATATGTGTGAAAATTGTATTTTTCTAAAATGTTCACATCTGCAAAAAGGCCAATTTGGCACATTGCCCCTGTTATCATATGGCAATAATATGATTGCCTTTAAAAAAAGAAAAAAAAAAAGTAAAAAGTAAAAATTTGTCTATTACAGTTTACGTCTCTGTCTCAATTCTCAAAAACCGTGTCAGCATACTAACATACGCTTACCAATGCAATTAAACAGTCATAGAATCAGAAGGGGGAGAAATATATATATATTTAGACACACATAAAACCAAAAATTATAACATAGAGACAGCATGCTCTTGCCAAGAAGTTTCCCCCTCAGGTGACAAAGTAATTAGTGAAAATATCACGCACTTTGAGCCCAGAGAGCAGTCTACGTTGAGGGTTGATAGGTGGTCTCACCCTAAGCACATTGTCCGGCCTACGCACAACACCAGCAGAGGAGGAACAATCATGTATCCTGGTGAAGTTATGAAGAACCACACAGGCTTTAACTACTTCATTAACATTTTGCTCACTCAGCTGAATGGCAGACTGGAGTACCCGCCACTTGGCACAAAGAATGCCAAAGGATCACTCCACCAGTTGCCGAGCACGTGATAGGCGCAAGTTAAAAATTCTGCGCCTGTGGTCAAGGTTGCGCCGGGGATATGGCCTCATGACATTGCGTGTTAACTGAAACGCCTCATCTGCCACAAGGACATAAGGGACTGATTCTTGAGTGGAGCCTGGTAGCTGGCGTGGTGGTGGTAGATCCAACTGGTTGGTGTGTAGCCGCCGAGCCATAATGGAAGTATTGAAGACTCGAGAGTCTCCCGTCCTTCCATAGGCCCCAATGTCAACAATTACAAACTTGTATTGAGGGTCAGCCAGAGCCAACAATACAACAGAAAAGTATTGTTTATAATTGAAGAATTGGGAGCCAGAGTTCGGCGGCTTACGCACCCGGATATGTTTGCCATCAAGGGCCCCAATACAATTTGGAAACTGGCATTCCTCCTCAAAGTCCCTTGATATCCTCAACCAGTCTTCCATCCTGGGCTTGGGCATGACGACTTGATGTAGTCTTGTCCAGATTTCAATACATGTTGACCTGACTATGCCAGAAATGGTAGATCTTCCAATGAGAAACTCACGGTGGAGGGCGGCATAAGTCAGGCCAGTGGATAGGAAGCTGAAGAACAACAGAAAAGGAAGATTTTAGAATGCACACATTCCAAAAAAAGCAGGTACATACATACCAAACTTGTTAGGAATTTAGAGCGACTAACACACACATATTTGGTTGCACAATTACTAAGTGAGATTCAGTACATATTACATATAACATTCTGGTCTGTAAGTTGAAACATATGTGGACTAAGATGAGGGCATTAAACTTAGTCCAATAAGCCAAAAATACATACTTTGGCCAACACATTATGAACATAGAGAATGTGGTTGTGTAGTACATACCGTATTGTGAGTAGAAGTCGCTCCTCTGCAGATATAGCTTTGCGCATACTTGTGTCCTGAAAGGTTATCCCAGGGCGCACTGTCTCCAAGAGTAGATCAAATGTTGCAAGGCTCATGCGACAGTATTGGTAGAATTTTACAGGATGCTCCCGCATAGAAGAATAGAGGCGGTGAAAATGACCTCTTGTGAGTCGTTGCCTCAAAAGTGGATGGACCCACATGCGTCTCCTCCTCCGCGGATCCACTATCACTGGGTATGGTTGGCCAAAGTGGCGTCACAAAAGCCAGTTGAAGAGAACCTGCTCAGTTGTGTTGAAACTCAGACTGTTTGCCATGTTGCACATACAACAGCAACACACCTAGTGAAGGCAAGGTCACAAATGGACAGAATGGAGGCCGCCACCTGTTCCTGAGGCAATAAATAGGGTGGAGGCTAATGATTTAAATAGTTAGCAGGCCTCAAAACCGTTAAATGTCCATTTTGCAAGGCTGCGAGAAAATCTCGCCATACGGATGCCATACGGATTACATACGGATGCAGACATGCGTAAAATACGCAACAACACCTTGCTTACGGATGACATACGGAGAACTATTTAGGGGTTATTCATCCGTATTACGCATGTAAACTATGGACCGTATTTTGCGTCGGTTAGTGTGACCCCGACCTAAGGCTCGGCTCATAATTATGCAGTGCTTTACGCTGAGCGCTAACACCAGGGTTTCTGTGTAAATATCTGAAATATGTGATTCAGGCAGAAGCCCCGGTGGAAGATTCCCTATAAATAGGCAGATGGAGGCACTGTGAACACTGTCTGGCCTGTGATCCAGTGGTGTCCATCTTTTTAGGCATGCATAAAAGCAATCCACCAGTTTTGTGCAGTTCTGAAGAGAAGGACACCGCTGAACAGAGGCCAGATGGAGTCCTGAGCAACTCTGCTGCCTCATTATAGTGAATGGATCCCTTGTGGGTTTCAACTGAATTATGTTACTTGGAGATTTATATGGAAACCCTAAAGTAAATGGTCAGCGTAGAGCACAGGATAAATGTGATCCCAAACGTTAAGTAAAATGCTCCCAGTAAAAGCTTCAACTCAATCCCTAAAAATAGCAAATAACCACTTTGGTCCATCACCTGTCAATGGAAGTATAGGGGGCTTCCACGTTACTGGTAGTACAAAGGTACTGGAAAAGCACTATGGCTCCTTGCCCCCCAAAAAATAAATCCAGCAAATTGTGCACTCCTAAATCCAAATGCCCCCCCCCTCTCCCTTTTGAGCCCCACAGTGTATCTAAACCACATATAGTGTCCACATGTTTGGCATTTCTGTAGTGACGAGAGCTCGCCTAATTTACGGGTGTGTGTCTCCAGAAGCATTAGCTGGGCATAATGTACTGAGCATTACAATGTACTGGTCACTACAACGACAGTTTGCAATTTACTCAGTAACATCCACTGCTGCTGATTTCTGGAAAACACCCATGGAGTCAAAATTGTTACTAACCCTGTAGATAAGTTCCCAAAGGGGTATAATTTCCAAAATGGGGTCACTTGAAGGGGGGATTCTGCTCTTCTAGCACTTAGAGGACCTGTATAAGGCGTCTGCAAAATATTCTAGGAAAATATTCGCTCCAGGAGTCAAGTAACGCTCCTTCCCTCCAGAGTCTTGCTATAAGTCTAATCAGTACTTGTACAACTACATATAGGGTATTTTCTACATTCAGCAGAAATTTTGGGACAATTTTGGTGCAATTTTTACCTATTTCTCCCTGTGAAAATGTAAAATTTGGGGCTTAAACAAAATTTTTGTGGCAAAAATTTAATTTGTTTTTCTTCACTGCCCAATGGTATAAAATTCTGTGACACACCCATGGTGTCAATATTATCACTGCACCGCTAAATTAATTCACATAGAGGTGTAGTTTATAAAATGAGGTCACTTATGAGGAGCTCTGCTGTTCTGGCACCTCAGGGGCTCTCACAATGGGTCATGACACCAGCAAATCATAACAGTAAAATCTGTACTATAATATAGCTCTCCTTCCCTTCTGAGCTTTGCACTGTGACTGAAAAGTATTTGCCGTTTACATGTACGGTATTGGCACACTCAGGAGAAATTTTTACAACAAACTGAGGTCCATTTTAGCCCTTAGGCTGGGATCACACATGCGAGAAACTCGGAGGAGTCTCGCATCTTAATATCCGGCATTGCCGCCGGCACTTGGGAGCGGAGCATGCGGCTGCATAGGGATACATGCAACCGCACGCTCCGCTCCCGAGTGCCGGAAGAAGAATTATAAACTTGGGGCTAAAACAACATTTTAGTGGAAAAAATGTACTTATTATTTCTCCATCTTCCAATGGTTTAACCTCTTAATGACAGCCAATACGCCTTTCAATTGACCTGAGATACAAGAGAATATCATAAGAGAATATCATCCCCATACAAATGACAATCCAGCAGCTGTCGGCTGTACACTACAGCTGACAACTTGCTGCATCGTCCATATCTGTTTAACCCCTTAGATGCTGCTGACAATAGTGACTACATCTTATAAATGGTTAAAAGAGTGTGGGAACTTCCTATTTGTCTCCACCAGCACCCTGAGATCATGATTGTGTAGTCTTGATGTTTGTCATGGCAATTCATGACCAAATAGTGGCCTTAGAGTCTGCCGGCTATAGTAACATGTTCAGACGATAGTGACATGTAGGTCATAAAAATACATTTTTTCATTCTTGTTGTGTCACTTTGCTTTAATTCCTGAGAAGCACCTGAAGGGTAAATAAACTACCTGACAGCAGTTTTCAATATGTCAGGGGGTGAAAATGGTCTCACATTTGGGGGTTTCCAATATATAGGACCCCCAAAGTCACTTCAAACCTGGATAGGTCCCTAAGTTTTTTTTGTAAATTTCCTTGGAAAAAGGAAAAATTAATGCTACATTTTTAAACCTCCTAAAATGCTAACAAAATTAAATAACATTTTACAAATGGTGCCAATTTAAAGCAGACATGTGGGAAATGTTATTATTGTTTTTGTGTGCTATGACTACCTGTATTGAAGGGATAATATTTCAAAGTTTGAAAATTGCTATTTTTTTTTTTTTTTTTTACAGTTTTGTCAAATTTCGGATAATTTTTAAAAATAAACACAAAACATATCGACCTAAATGTACCATTATCATAAAGTATAATGTGTCACGAAAAAAACAGTCTCAAAATCACTGGGATTTGTTGAAGTGTTCCAGAGTTATTACTACATAAAGGGACACTGCTCCGATTTAAAAAATTTGGCCCTGTCACACAATACAATTCTGTGAGGCACATGTGATGTCAATATCATCACTGCACCCCTAAATGAATTCACTGGGGAGTGTAGTTTGTAGAATGAGGTCATTTTATTTAGTTTAAAAGTCAAATGGCAATTCTTCTATTCTGAGCTCTGTTGTGTGCCCAAACAGTAGTTTTCCCCCACATATGAGAAATCGACGTACTCAGGAGACATTGAACAACAAATGTTATGGAGCAATTTCTCCTTTTACCTTTGTGAAAATAAAAAAAATTGGGGCTAAAATAACATTTGTGTGTGAAAAATGCTTAGAGTTAGAAAATATGCAAAAACACGGTGATATGGTCAAAATACTCACTTACCTTATAACTCTGCACACAGTGTACACACACATCTATCTATATATCTATACAGATATATTGATCTAGATATATACATACATATACTCACACACATTATTATTACTATTTTGTGAGCTTCACCATAAACATACAGGCTTCGCGGAGACCAGATGTTTATTTTAGGGGAGAGAGAAAAATCAAGAAAAATAGAAAAATCCAGCATGTACAACCCAACATGTCCGTTCCCTATTACCATGGACATCCATCATCAGGGGTCAGCCAGAAATCAGTAGACTTAGATGACTTTTCTTTCGTGTATGGTCAAGCTTAAAGGGAACCTGTCACCATGAAGATGCAGTCCAATCTGCAGGCCCCATGTTATAGAGCAGGAGGAGCTGAGCAGACTGATATACAGCTTTGTGAGAAAAGAATCAGTATAACCTGAGTTTTCATGATTTAATCCTCTGCTCTTTCTGGGATTTTCGGTCCAGTGGGCGGTCCGAGGATGATTGACATTGATCTCTGTGCACACACTTACACATAGAAATTTGTCAGTCATTGATAGGACTACCAACTGGACCAAAAATCCCAGAAAGAGCAGAGGATTAAGTGATGAAAACTCAGGTTAAACAATCTTTTCTCACAAAACTATATATCAATCCGCTCTGCTTCTCCTGTGCTATAACATTTTGCCTAAAGATTGGATTGCATTTTCATAGTGACAGGTTCTCTTTAACATGAGGAACCTAACACAGCTAAAATTTGGAGTGCACATTATTGAGCACACATGTGGCACTTTTGCAGTATGCCATCTTATTGTTGACTTTTCCACTATCAACTTTAATATCCATCACTATATTTCTTTTACTAGCCACTGTAATAAAAAGGACACCATAAGTACTAGACCACTGAAATCTTCACACTGATAGATATGAAGTTATTTTATAATGATTTATGTTTCAATAATCATAAAAATATTCTAAAACATTAATATTATAACAAGGCTAAAATCACCTCTTTCCCCCCATCATCCACAATAAAGAAAGGGTTGGTTCCATCTGAGACAGTAAAGGAGAATCGGTCCTTCAGAGTATTACTTCCATCATGATTGTAGCTGATACGATTTTGATAGATGTCATCCATTGTGAAGGTAAATGTCTGACGGTAGCTCTGACCATTGGTGCTGCGTTCAATTACTCCATAACGAGGTGGCTGGACAATGGTGAAAGTAACAGATTCTGCCTGTTGTAAAGATAAGAGCGTGCTAAGTATATTAGACTGAATAGTAATGCTGTATGTCTAATTTAGTGATTGCCAAAAGCCATCAATTTTTTTCAAGCATACATTAATAAGATACTTGGACATGGTGAAAAAGTCATAAAAGTAATAAGGACTCCAGTTCTCAAGAAAAAGGTACATTCTAGCAACCCGAAGCGTTAAAGACCCTCATACCTCAGTATCAGCATCAACAGCCTTCAGCTCAAATTCGGTAATAGTCTTTCGAACACCTTCTTGCACCCTCATTCCTAAATTCTGCACCACGGGTATAGAGTCATCTACTTTATTAATAGTGATGTAAAAAGTCTGGGATACCTAAAATATAAAAGATATCATAGATACAGTATACACACTGCCAGCGACAACCTTAATTACAGTAAGTTTATAAGCAGGAAAACTAAGCACAACTAATGGAAGGAAAGATTTTGGTGAACTTATTTTTTGTCCAAATTCATTTTTTCTCTATATAAAATGACAAAGATTATGATATAAGTTGAGGGTAACAATCTCTGGGTGCTTTTAGACAGTACAAAAACTACACTTCCCAACAGTCAGCACCACCTAACGAAGTATAATAAATAGGTCAGTGCAAAAGTAAACTAAGGTCAAGATACACACAAATCAAGGAATATTTTCCTTATTTTAAATTGCACTACTGCCAGATCTTCTATATAAGTCTGTAGTTCTTGGAGCACATTTGAATCACATTGTGTGTAACCACCTGCCACAAGAAGGCCACCTCACTCAGATGGGTCGCTACACTACACAATGTATGGGTACAACAGAAGAATCTCTCTTGGGCCGAGGGCTAGAAAAAAGCTTTTTGGGATAGGTAAGCAACAGCTTTAGCTTAGGCCGGTTTCACATTTGCGCTTTATGGCGCTGCGACGGCCTGCGCACGGTCGCCACTAAGCCCCGCCCCCTGCCGGCTCCCTGCCCGCCCCATCCGGTCATCGCTGCCTACTAGCGCACATGGACGCTTGTGATCTGCGCACCCTATCTTTAGCATAGGGTGCGCAGATCGTGCGCTGGCCGTGCGCTAGCAGGATTTTGTCGTGCGCTGCGCACTTTTGAAGGTGCGCCCGTGTGCGCCGAATGCAGCATGTTGCATTTTGGCGTGCACGGCGCACCTTCAAAAGTGTGCAGCGCACGGCAAAATCCTGCTAGCGCACGGCCAGCGCACGATCTGCGCACCCTATGCTAAAGATAGGGTGCGCAGATCGCAAGCGTCCATGTGCGCTAGTAGGCGGCGATGACCGGATGGGGCGGGCAGGGAGTCGGCAGGGGGCGGGGCTTAGCGGCTGCCATGCGCATGCCGTCGCAGCTCCATAAGGCGCAAATGTGAAACCGGCCTTAAGCTTATTAAAAGCTGTTTTGGAAAGGTGGACTGAACAGGAGTTGTGTTGCAGTAGCCAGGATCAGCCAATAAACAGTGAAGCTGTGGTGTGATGATCTGTATACGGGTTACACCAATCGGTGCCAGGCAGGTACAGACTAGGGCTAAAATTCAGCCCTGGCATTTGAAATCACATGTGCCCATGCTGTCCTCATCCCCAAGCACCAGATGGGATATATTACTAATGTTACTCTGGATGGTGGAAGCAAGATTTACTACAAGACCAATGTTTCTAATGATACCTGTGGCCTGCTGGGGTAAGTGATGGAGTCAGCGACTTTGTGCTTGTCACAACAGTATGGGTGTCTTAAGAACACAGATTCTGCTAACAACGTAGCAGACAAGGCAGCCCACGACCAGACAGGCCCTTCTGACATTTGCTAAAATTGCCAGATAGCCAGTCCTGCCCCGGTACCAGGTGTCGGAAGCCCACCGATCTGATACATTTCACATCAATATTATTGTAATGGAGAATCCCTTTAAAATGCATTTTGATCATATTGGCCGCGACCACCTGCCACATATTACATGTCTACATTCTGCATAACTTAACTGGGGCCACTGCATCATTGTATTTGTTTGCTTTTGCATTGCAGTGGATTGCAACTAGCCCATTTCGTTCAAGTTTTATAAAATGCCGACTAACTTTGTCTTTTGTAATTTACAAGCAGGGATGATGACGGCTTTCATCGTGGTCATTCTCTTCTCCCACTTGCCCTTGGCAATTTTTAATTTGCATAGATAAAAGTGGATTCTTACCAATACGGACATCACTTTGCAGACTTAAACCCAAGAGACACAGCCAATTCTCCTGCAGTATTGACAAATCTAAGACATGAAAGCTTTTCCTTATTAATTTCTTGCTAATACTAATATTTACCACTTTTTAAAGTAGCTCTGCTGTTGGCATTAAAAACAACCAGAAATAACGACCATAATAGTGCCTGCCTATTGTAGACAATAAAATGTATCAGACATGCAGAAGTATTCACATATCTGACTGGCATTGTACTTGTTACGGTTTTTAATACACGAAAAGGCTCAAAATGAAATAATAATGAAATATCTGCATGAATAAAGGCGCATTAAAATGTAGTTTATATTCTCTATATATTGAAAAGTAAACCACTCTTGGCTGAAGGCATCAGAGGAGAATGTGAATTGAATGAGATTAACCGATGCAGCCAAATAAACAATGATGAGACCTAGCAAAATTGAAACTGTAAAGAAAATAATATGTGCGCCTTGGGAAATCTGCTTCAGGCCTATTGTCTACCACAAAACAACCACAAATGTCCTGTAAACTGAGAATCTAACAAAACAAAATATTCTTCTACCTCATTGACTCCATCTGAGACGGTGAAGGTGAAGTCATCGGCATGTTTTTCATCAGCACTAGTGTGAATGTATTGGATACTTCTGGACTCCAGGTCTGCCTGAGTGAAGCTGCTAATTTTTATGCCTACAAACAAGGAGGAAAAAAATCAACCATGAATAGCTGCTGTCAATCTTTTTTTCATTAGGAAACAATGTAAGGAAAAACACCATCACATTAACCCTTAAATAAGAAATCAATATGTAACTTGGTTCTAAGAAAGTATTATAATTAGTGAAGAGCGAGTGTGCTTGGAGAAGGTGTTACTCGAGCATGCTAATAGAGTATTTTCGGCGTGCCCGAATACTATGCTTCAATTATGCAGGACGTGCACACAGAGCAGCACATCGGGCCAGGCACACCTGTAATCTGAAGACATGACTAGTCTACAAAGTTCATTGCTTGCCTGAACTTAGCCTTACAGTATTTAAATACTGAAACTAAGTAAGATACTATTTGTCCATGTAGACTATTTCCTCCAAGCTCGATTCCAGCTTAATTTGAATCCCTATGATTGTACAGTGAATTTAGTTTATACAAAATATTTATTCTGTATTACAAACATCTCTATAACAAATATCCCTTAAAATGTCACAGACAACCTGGAGAGATTACAAGTGATCCATTACCTGGGGAGCCTATGTGCTCCAGATGCCCAAGGCTAGGCTGCCTAGTGATGCGAAACAGTAGTTCTCTGGGCTCGCTATCTTGATCTGTAGCTGACAGTTGCTGTGTAGTGATTTTTTTCCAAGTATTCTCATCCAAGGTGAGACCCTTGTTGGCAGTAATTGATGGCGGCAGTCTGTCTTCTAACAGCAAGGCAAGCAAAACAAAACTGCTTTATGGGTCATATTTATAAAACGGGCTTTTGTTTTTCAACATGGTAAAAGCTATAGATTTTGCCATAAGATATATTTCAGTCTGTAGAAAACTAATGGGTATACTTACCTAATATACTAATATGGAAAGATTGGTCAATCAGCGTATTCTCTTCCGAATCTACTACATCAAATTTAAAAGAGAAACTTCCTCCTGATTCTCCTTTACTGTGCTTATACAGAATGTATCCTACAAACAGATAGCACAAAGCAATAGTATCATGTAAAATAGTGCTTTATCTTTTTTTATCAATTTACTTTTTAACAGTAATAAAGTGTGGTAAGCTAAGGGAAATGTTGTAACCAGAAATCACACCTTGTTAGTTACCAGAGAACTCACACAGAGGAGAAGCCATTTTCCTGTTCAGAATGTGGGAAATATTTTTCAGCAAAATCAAGTCTTATGAAACATCAGAGAATTTTAAGAAGTCATTATATTGTAATAAAACTAGAGAGTGGAGGGTAGTATTATCAAAGAGAATATGGGATGACTGGCCAATTCTGGCTTATTACCAGACTGTGCCAATTAACGTCATAAGGGTATGTGCCCATGATCAGGAGTTGCTGCGGTTTTGACACTGCGTATTTATGTAGCGTCAAACCCACCATGTCCACTATGACCCGCTAAGACAGACATGCGGTGTGGCTTTCCAGACCTCAGCATGTCAATTTCTCTTGTGGAGACGCTAGTCTCCACAAAACATATTACATCAACAGAATGTAATGGATGCGATAAATCCGAAAGGTTCAGTGATCACATGAGGATTTACCTGTGTTCAATAGACGACAGCGCTTTGGAAGCAGCGAACATACGGCCTGTCGAAAGTGCTGCTAGTTCCGAATCGTGGGCATCCGGCCTAAGACTAAAATATAGTTAATATAAATACCTTTATTAACATCCATCTGAGTGAAGCTGGTAACCAGGCCTCTAACAGAAATTGGCACCAGGTTATTATTCTTTGATATCTGTAGCTGTCCTACAGCTGGATCTCTCTTGATGATGTATCTCAGCTTGTCATCATCTGAATCTATGTCAGTTCCCTTTAAATGTTGGTCAGTAATTGTAGCTGTTGACCCTGGATAATACAGATGATAAACTGTTATTAGAAAAAAGCTATGCTTAGGTCCACACAACAAGAACTCATGCAATAAATATTATTGGCAAATGGTTATGTAAGGGAATGGAGAAGCTGCCCACACTCCCCTTGAGGATTTGATTGTTATATAATGCTTTGCAATATTCTGAAATGTTGTTTATCTATTTTCTGCTCAGCAAGAGTGAGTAAGCAGCAGTCAGGAGTAACGGTTCAAGAAAAACCCAGGATGGGAGGCTTTACATGGGAACACCGGTGTGCAATTTCCTGTTTGTTGGCAGGTAGAGTAAGTGTTACAGAACCCCCCAGCACACCGAATAGGAGATGTATGCCCTTAATGCAGCAACCGACCGTTTGCGACCCCCTGGGCAGAGGTAAACAAGATATCCCACTTCTTATCTCCCGCCACCTTTGTAAATCCCACGGCTATTGTAATATATGTCTGGCATCTTAATTGGAGCCTGTTATCTACTGGCACGACACACATTGATTGTCCTGCCCTCTGTATGTACGTATATATATTCTGAGACCGATGAGTAAAATGTCATACTGGAAATACATGGAGTAGCAATGTCTTTTATATGTTCCCATGCTACAAAGCCTTTTGAGCCAGCACCCTTCATTCAGAAGCGAGGAAAAGCAGAGTGGACCTCCTGAAACACGGGGTGGTGATGTAACAGGTGTTACAGCCCAGAAGACCCCGTTACAGTAAGTATTTGAGACGTAACAAACCTAAGGTCTAACTGCTTGCAGACATAAGGGGGGGAAGGAAAACCAACGAAAAACAATTGATACAGATAATAAAAAAATGCAAAACAGGCAGGTCCTCTGTTGTCAGACTTTGACTACTTCCATTCCAGGTAAATCTACCGGATTTTGTATAGCTATGACTTACCTTTTGTCCTCATGAGTGTGATTCACACACCTCATTCATCTCTATGGGCAATTATGCTCTTTGTATTACTATTTTCATGAGGTTCTTGTATGCAGTTTTTCAGGCTATTATTTGCCTGTATCTGAATTCCATGTTGACCTTGTCTGCTCTTGTCTGTGAGGGTTTATTAAGACTCATGCAATTTGTGACCATTTTTATCTGTTTTCCATATTCTAATAAAGTTTTGCATTTTTTTATTTTCTGTGTCAATTGTTTTTCGTTGGTTTTCCTTCCCCCCCTTATACTATGTAGTTAACAATTGATCTTCATTATATGTCCATTTTGTACATGTGAACAATTTGTTTGTTCATATTGGGTTAGAATTCTAATTCATGACATTTATGTATATCTTTCATATTTACACGTCTGTCACATTTTGCTATATCTGCTTGCAGACATGCATGGTAACTGTATTGTGTCCTAAGAGAGAAGACCATGATGTGTCAGATAGTACATTCTGAAGAAAACCAATGATCAGGTGAGCATCAGGATGATGCCCTTATCTCATGTCAGGAGGCCTTCTTATTTGAAAATCACTCAGGTGAGAAGCTGGACAAAGTCATTAGTTCAGGCCACAAATCCTACTTTAAAGGTATTGACCTTTGCCCAGATGGAGCAGGAGGCCCAATTAAAGGAGAGTGAGCTGAAAGAAGGATTCCTTATCTTAGATGAACAGGACTTAAAGGGAAACTGCCATCACATTTGACCTATCTAAACTATTAATATGGCCTTACAGTTTATAGACTGCTGAAAAAAGTCATATCGTATGTCTTATATCAGATGCTTTGTTAATAAATCTTCTTTTATCACTTTATGTAAATGACCTTGTCCAGGCTCTAGGGAGGACGTTGCCTGGAAAATAACTCTGCCTCCAGACCTTACTTTACATGAAGAGTTACCAGTGTGATGGCCGCTCTCTGCTCTCCTGACCTCACAGGAGAGCTATGTGCGATTATAACTGACACACCTGCAGGTTTCTTTTAGCTTCAGCTTCCATTACACAGGCAGACAGGGTTGCAATACAGAAAAGCACAGAAAGCTGCAAAAAAAGTGTTTGCAAGAAGACAAAGTTCATTTCGCCTGTTCTGTTAGTTACTTGCCTCACACTGGTACTCCCCCCCATTCTATTTAAAATAAGCTTTGGAGGCAGAGTATGGAAGAAGTCATTTATATATATGAAAACGTGGATTTCTCTGGACATCAGATCACAAATCTCAAGATAACGTCTTATCAGCTTCCTGTGACCTACATGCCTATATAGACGGCTTAAGAGGGTTGATCCTACTGACAGATTCCCTTTAAGCAAACAACTACCTACTCTGGAGAGAAAGCTAGAGTGTTGCATACTGGTACATGAGTTGAAAATGCAGTGGCACAGCAAGGAGCTTGTTGGCCTCATCAAAAGGACTTTGAGAATACTAGTGGTGAGTCGTATCGTATCGACGCACCTCAGCCAGTGGGCTCCTCACAAATTAACTGGTACTTCAGACTAGCTGTCATGGACGGCAGCATTACACCTCGACCCGTTTTGTCCTCACAGGAGAAAATGGAACTTCCCAAAAGAGTTTGCTGGACCGTTGTAACATGTAATGAAGAAGAATCATTCATGAAGTGTGGTGCCTGCTATCTGTTGTATATACTTCTCATCAAGTTATTGTTCAGTAAAAAGCTTATTTTAGGACTCTGGTCTCCATCATTCATCTCTACATCATCTAGTACTGGCCTGCCAAGTCAAATGGCAACATTCCGTCTGCAGAGGTGCATCGCCAAAGTAACATCAGCAGACACACCTAGCCAGGGCATGGATGATGTTCCACTCGCCCACGACTGCCGCCCCGCAACAAGTTAATTACACAAATTCAGTTTCAAATTCTTCACAAGCTGCAGAGTGGACTCACATTTTGCCTGATAATAACATCTAGGGTAAGAAGACCACTCCTAATGCTGGTTCATAACATTGTAATAAGAGTGTCAATAGTGTGGAGCTGCCTCTATGATACACAACATAGTCTATGTCTGACACTTGTTTTGTGTTACCATAGTTCGTCCAGTAATTTACAAATTTTTAAAATTAGAGTGCTCTTATGGATTCGCTGCTAAAAGAAAATACTTTTACTCACATTTTATATTAAAGGAGAAAATCCCCTGAAATGTCACTGCTATCCCTAGTGACCAAAAATGATTATGGAAAATACATTGGGGCAGATTTATAAATACTGTCACAAATGTGGACAGTTTAGGGTCAGAACAGACATGGCAAATTTAAACCAAACATTTGATGCTATATAGCCATGCATTGTTGGTGGACCAAGTACAAAAGATGTCCAAAACTAAATAAATGTGGTGCCTGGCATATATACGCCAGAATTGTGGGGCATTTTGAATAGTAAATCTGACCCACTGTATTTTGATCATGATGGTCAACCAATTAGTATGAATGCAAACTGAATGCACAAAAAGCTCTTCTCATTCACTCTATTCAGCACATTATACTCATAACAAGGCGAATAGTGATGGACTAAACATTTCAAGAATTTCTGCATTCATTTTGCTACCAGTGATTTGCTAATCTGATCAAATAACTAACCAGAAAAAATATCAACTCGCATACTAGTCAATTCTTCTAGGACAACTGGAAGACTCCTGAAAAGAGAGAGCTTTCAGATTCCCGACAGAGTAGGCAAATTCCAATGGTGTAAAGGGGTTGTACTCATTTATGTGATGTACTGGCCTTTCCTTATGTTTTCTGACTTTCCTAGTAAAGGCTTCTACATTTTAGACATACCTGCTGAGATCTGTAGGCCTCTGTTTACAGCCAACCTTGGTGGTTCTTTTCTCTGTGGCTCTATAATAAACTGTAATCTTCCAGTATTAGTGTATCGACCATCTGACAGAGAGAACCTGAATTCATCTGAATGTGTAGCTCCAGTCTCTGGAATGTACACAATCAACTCATCTAATATATCCTGATAAGTAAAAGAGGAGCTCTGGGACAAGATCCTTCCATTATCCAACGGCTCAGAGTAGAATTGCCTCCGGCGTAAATGTCCTAGAGGAATTTACAGGAAATATCAAATAGCGTACATATATTTATTTAAAAAGACAATTCATGCAAAAATTAACAGGACGTTTATATAAAAGCTTTTTTACACAAATATGATGAAAATAAACTGATATTTTTGTTAAAAAATGTTTGGAAAGTATGGATCAGGCTCAAATGACATTAGAATAGTAGATTCCAACAGAGGAATGATCAACATCTTATTTTTTCATTTAGTTAATTATAGACTTTATTGAATTCAAAAGACAAAAGTAGTTAGGAAACGTACAGCTTTGATGTGACAGAGTCATGTTGCCGTGAAACATGAAAAGTCATGAGATTAGTAGAATGGAAAATGAAATGCTAGGTGAAATGCCGAGAGACAAAGAAAACCCTATATTAAGGGTCACCAATCTAACCCAAGAAGAGGTGCGAAACCAGCTGATTAAAATAGATAAATCTCAGGCTCCAGATGGCATACACCCACGAGTACTAAGAGAACTAATGTAATAGACAAGCCATTATTTCTTATATTTAGGGAACTCTATAGCGACCGGGTCTGTTCCACAGTATTGGCATATAGCAAATGTGGTACCAATATTCAAAAAGGGTTCTAAAAGTGAACCTGGAAATTATAGGCCAGTAAGTCTAACTTCTACTGTTGGTAAAATATTTGAAGGGTTTCTGAGGGATGTTAGTCTGGATTATTTCAATGAGAATAACTGTTTAATGCCATATCAGCATGGGTTTATGAGGAATCGCTCCTGTCAAACCAATCTAATTAGTTTTTATGAAGCGGTAAGCTATAGAGTGGACCAAGGTGAGTCATTGGACGTGGTATATCTTGATTTTTCCAAAGCGTTTGATACCGTGCCACACAAGAGGTTGGTACACAAAATGAGAATGCTGGGTCTGGGGGAAAATGTGTGTAAATGGATAAGTAACTGGCTTAGTGATAGAAAGCAGAGGGTGGTTATAAATGGTATATTCTCTAACTGGATCGCTGTGACCAGTGGGGTACCGCAGGGGTCGGTGTTGGGACCTATTCTCTTCAACATATTTCTTAACCATCTGGTAGAAGGTTTACACTGTAAGATATCGATATTTGCAGATGATACAAAAATATGTAACGCAGTCAATAGAAGATAGTATTCTGCTACAGATGGATCTGGATAAGTTGAAAACTTGGGCCAAAAGGTGGCAGAATGTAAGGTTATACACATGGGAAGAAGGAATCAATTTCACAATTACACACTGAACGGGAAACTACTGGGTAAATCTGACATGGAGAAGGACTTGGGGATCCTAGTTAATGATAAACTTACCCGAAGCAGCCACTGCCGGGCAGCAGCTGCCAAGGCAAACAGGATCATGGGGTGCATTAAAAGAGGTCTGGATACACATGATGAGAGCATTACACTGCCTCTGTACAAATCCCTAGTAAGGCTAGTTTCACATTAGCGTTTTTTTGCGCAGCGCATCGTGCGCATAAAAAACGCAAAGAAAAACGCAAAACAAACGCGCGCTTTTTTAACGTCATGCGTACGCTGATGCGTCAAAAAAACGCAGTGTTGCTTGCGTTTTTATGCGCATGCGTTTTTAGGTGTGACATTTTTTCCATTGTCTAGACCACATTCCAGACTCGTTTACCTCAAAAACGCATGCACAAAAAAACGCAAGCGTGCGCAAGACCATGCGCACGCATGCGTTCCCATAGACTTCAATGTGTTGTTTCTGCGCATTCTGTGCGCAAGCGTGCGCATGCGTTTTCTTGCCGAGATAGGGCAGACCAAAAAATGCAACATGTTGCGTCTGGCGCGAAAGACAAAAAAACGCATGCGCAAGTGTGCGCAAGACCATGCGCACGTCATGTTAAACATAGGTGCACAAGTGCACGGGTGCGCACGATGCGCTGTGCACAAAAGCGCTAATGTGAAACCGGCTTTAGACCGCACATGGTGTACTGTGTACAGTTTTTGCTCAGAAAGGATATAATGGAACTAGAGCGAGTACAAAGGAGGGCAACAAAATTAATACAGGGGATGGGGGAACTGCAATACCCAGAAAGATTAGCAAAATTAGGATTATTTAGTCTAGAAAAAAGATGACTGAGGGGCAATCTAATTACCATGTATAAGTATATAAGGTGACATTACAAATACCGTATAAACTTGCGTATAAGCTGGGATTTTCAGACCATTTTTTTGGGCAGAAAGTCCCCCTCTCGGCTTATACACAAGTCATTGTGCAGAAACCAGACCAGCGGGGGAGGGGGAGCTGGGACATCATACTCACCCTCCTGTGCCATCGCTGAACGTCCCCTGCATCCTCCGTTATCCCAGGGCTAGCTTGCCTCTTCCGGTGTTGAGCGGTCACACAGTACCGCTCATTAAGGTCATGAATATGGACGCAACCCCACTCCCAAAGGCGTGGCATCCATATTCATGACCTTAATGAGCGGTACCATGTGACCACTCAACACAGGAAGAAGCTGCTGCACCAGGACAACGGAGGATGCAGGGACGTTCAGCTATGGCACAGCAGGGTGAGTATGGACGGGGGGAGCAGGAAGGGGGACGGGGGAGGATGGGGGAGCACAGAGGACAAGGAGAGCACAGAGAAGGATGGGGGAAGCAAAGAGGACAGGGGGAGCACAGAGGAGGGTGGGGGAGCACACAGGAGGACGGTGGGGGGAGTGGGGGTGTCAGATCATACTTACCCCCTCCTGGCACAGTCTCTGCAGCCCCCCTGCTTCTCCCAGTCTCAGGCTCCTTCCTTCTACGGTCACGTGTTACCGCTCATTAAAGTCATGAATATGTAAATATTCATGACTTTAATGAGTGGTACCACGTGACCGCTGAAGGTTGGAGCCTGAGACCGGGAGAAGCGGGGCTGCAGAGACTGCGCCAGGAGGGGGTAAGTATATGCAATATTCACCTGTCCCCAGTCCATCACTGCGTGCTACTCTGTCCTCTGCGTCGTCTGGCTGTGATGTTCAGGTCAGAGGGCGTGGTGACGTAGTTAGAGCGCGCCACACCCTCTGCCTGAACAGTCACTGACAGAAGACCCGGAAGAGACAATGCGGCGCGCAGCGATGGAGCGGGGACAGGTGAATATCGCAGGTGCTGGGCCCTGAGCCAGCTGTGACACCAGCACCTGTCCTCGCCTGCTCAGGGCCCGGCACCTGGCCCCCAGCGACGGAGAGGTAAGTATGTAATTTTATTTTTATTTGCAGCAACAGCATATGGGGCATAATCTATGGAACATTTTATGGGGCAGCATATGGGGGCATAATCTATGGAGCATTTTATGGGGCATAATCTATGGAGCATCTTATGAAGCATCTTATGGGGCAGCATATGGGGGCATAATCTATGGAGCAGCATATGGGGCATTTTATGGGGGCATAATCTATGGCGCATCTTAAGGGGGCATAATCTATGGAGTATTTTATGAGGGCATAATTAATGGAGGAGCATATGGGGCATAATCTATAGAGCATCTTATGGGGCAGCATATGGGGGCATAATCTATGGAGCATCTTATGGGGGAATAATCTATGGAGCATTTTATGGAGCAGCATATGGGGCATATTCTATGGATCAACTTATGGGGCCATTAACCTTTGGGCATCATTATATGGGATGTATTTTGTATGGAGCATCTTATGGGGCCATCATGAACTGTATGAAGCATTATATTGGGCTCCTGATTCAATATGGATTTTCAAAAACATTTAACCTACTGATGTCTCAATTAATTTTACTTTTATTGGTATCTATTTTTATTTTTGAAATTTACCAGTAGCTGCTGCGTTTTCCACCCTAGGCTTATACGCGAGTCAATAAGTTTTCCCAGTTTTTTGTGGCAAAATTAGGGGGGGGGGGGTCGGCTTATACACGAGAATATACGGTATCTCTCTGAGGATCTGTTTATACCAAGGAAGATGACGGTCACAAGGGGGCATTCTCTGCGTCTGGAGCAGAGAAGGTTTTTCCACCAACATAGAAGAGCATTCTTTACTGTTAGGGTGGTGAGAATCTGGAATTCCTTGCCTGAGGAGGTGGTGATAGTGATCTCAGTCGAGGGGTTCAAGAGAGGTCTGGATGTCTTCCTGAAGATTAGCAATATTGTATCTTACAGTTATTAGGTTCTTTAGAAGGACGTAGATCTGGGGATCTCTTCTGACGGAATATAGGCTGAACTGGATGGACAAAAGTCTTTTTTCAGCCTTGCTAACTATGTTACTATGAATGGCACTATAAACACTGGTCCAAGAGCTGTTAGTTTTTTAAACAGACAGCACTTGACCTGAAAATGTGGTTATGTGAACGAGCCTTTAATGGGAATATTTCAATAAGTACCTCTTATATGGCAATGTTTTTTTTTTATTTCACCACCTTTAGACTAATACTTCCTGTCTTTTCAGGAAGAGCTAACAATAGTTTTTTAATCAATATAGGTAGTATTACAGTAACACCTCTATAGCTGATAGGAAAGGATTCACCAGTCACAATAGGCAATGTCATAATTGACCTTGCTCTCTTTCTTCTCCCATGACAATGACCTTTGCACAGGCTCATTAGACACTTCAATACAAAACATATGCTTAAGGGTCTGATCATTGTGCCTATGTACATGTGTTGCTTCCTGAAACTAATGGAAGTCAGAATCTAAAGAAGCCCCAATGGCCAGTGCGTAAAGTATTACAAGAGTTCAGGGGGCTTTTTAACGACAGATTGTAATATGTAAAAATTCTGATTTAATTAACATATCATTTTCTGATGATGGCTTCCTTTTATGGCCAAAAATTTTGCTCCAAAGAGTTTAAAAAAAAGGCAATTAGATTAAGTGTTTTGTTAACAATTAAAGAGGACTTGTCACTTGCTTAACCCCTTAGTGACGGAGCCAATTTTGTACTTAATGACCAAGCGAATTTTTACAATTCTGACCACTGCCATTTTATGAGGTTATAGCTCTGGAACGCTTCAACGGATCCCACTGATTCTGAGATAGTTTTTTCATGACAAATTGTACTTCATGTTAGTGGTAAAATTTATTTGATATGACTTGCGTTTATTTATAAAAAAAAAGAAATTTGGCAGAAATTTAGAAAATGTTGCAATTTACAAACTTTTAATTTTTGCGCCCTTAAATCAGAAATTCGTGTCACACAAAATAGTTAATACATAACATTTCCCACATGTCAACTTTACTCCAGCACAATTTTGGAAACATGGTTTTTTTTGTTAGGACATTATAAGGGTTAAAAGTTGACCAGCGATTTCTGATTTTTCCAACAAAATTTACAAAACCATTTTTTAGGGACCATCTCACATTTGAAGTGAGTTTGGGGAGGTCTATATCAGGGTTCCCCAACTCCAGTCCTCAAGGCCCACCAACACATCATGTTTTCAGGATTTCCTTTGTATTGCACAGGTGATGCAATTATGACCTGAGCAATACTAAGTAAATCCTGAAAACATGATCTGTTGGTGTGCCTTGAGGACTGGAGTTGGGGAACCCTGGTCTATATGACAGAAAATACCCAAACGTGACACCATTCTAAAAACTGCACCCCTCAAGGTGCTCAAAACCACACTCAAGAAGTTTATTAACCTTTCAGGTGCTTCACAAGAACTAAAGCAATGTGGAAGGAAAAAATGAACATTTAACTTTTTCCGCCAAAAAATTTACTTTTGACCCAAACTTTTTTTTATTTTCACAAGGGTAACAGGAGAAAATAGAACACAAAATTTGTTGTGCAACTTCTCCTGAGTACACGGATACCCCGTACGTGGGAGAAAGCTACTATTTGGGAGCATGGCAGGGCTTATACTTTTTGAACGCAAAATTGGCTGGAATCAATGGTGGGCGCCATGTCGCATTTGGAGACCCCTGATGTACCTAAACAGTGGAACCCCCAATTCTAACTCTAACACAGCACTAACACCAACACACCCCTAACTCTAATCAAAAACCTAACACTAATCCCAACTCTAACCACAATCCCAACACCAACACACCCCTAACCCTAATCCAAACTCTAGCCGTAATCCCAACTATAACCACAACCCCAACCTAACCCCAAACGAAAAATGAAAAAAAATACATTTTTCTATTTTATTATTTTTACCTAACTGAGTGACAAAGGGGGGGTGTTTGTTGATCACTATGATAGGATCTATCACAGAGAACAAAATTAACCAATAGGAAAAATCTGCTATTATTGCAGCGTGCCGGAAAGCAGATCTCGGCGGGCGCACTGCGCATGCTCCCACCATTTTCTTCCAGAAAGAAGACGTCGGGAGCCGGGGGACAGAGCCGGAGGTACCAGGGGGACTTGGGGGACCCCATTTCTCTCTCCTCTGGTATGCTAGCTCATATCAGAGAAGAGAGAAATAAATGGCAAATCTGACTTTTTTTTTGCAGTCACCATTATTCAGTAAATAACGGCGATCACAACACTGGGGACGGCAAAAATCGACCCGAATCATGTTCTCCAGGGTCTCAGTTCCCCCCGGTAGTCGAGACCTCGCATATTTTATTCTGACACTTGAGGGCGCTATACACTTATTTCTCAGTGCCGTTAAAAAGCGGCGCTGAGGAATAAGTACCCTTAACTGCTGCTGTTAAAAGGCATATCGGCGGTCGTTAAGGGGTCAAAGCACTTGCGCTGCAATCTTGTGACAGCATCTTCTGACTGACTGGAAGACACAGGTAACGGTCACAACTGTAAATGTAAGTCTATGAAAGCGTTGTTCTGGCTTTCATAATTTCAGGCTGGTTTCATACGTCCTGATATTTCTGGTACCAGAAAAAACGGTATCGTAGACATCAGTGTCCGTGTGTGTAATACTTGCGGCATATGTGTGGCAACCGTTTGCCGCCCGTGTACTGCATCAGTACCACATATACTGGTGCCAGGGAAGCAGCGGTATAGTTAGCGTTGTTCCCCAGCACCGGGTGCTGAAGACCGCTCGCATCATTCTCCCTTGCTCTGTTGGTGAGAGTTATATTCAACTGATAACAGTGACAGTAGGTGGTGGCTGATGAGACTATTACTCCCATCAGCCTACACCTCCTGCCGCTAATAACAGTGAGAGCAGGAGCGGCTGATAGGAGTATTCAGAACCCGCTGCCTGCACTATAAATAAATAATCCGACATGGGATCCCCTGTATTTTCTATAACCAGATAGGCAAAATTGATGGCAAGCGCCTGCAACACTCAACTGTCAACTTTAGCAAGGCTGGTTATCAAGAATAGAGGGGTTGCCACGCTGTTTTTTTCTTTTTATTATTTAAATAAATAACTTTAAAAAAAGGCGTGAGGTCCCCCTTTTTTTGACAACCAACCTTGCAAAAGCAGACAGCTGTGGGCTGGTATTCTCAGGCTGGTAAGGGGCCATGGATATGGCCCCCCGCCTAAAAATAGCAGCCCGTAGCCGCCCAGAAAAGGCACATCTATTAAGATATTAGTAAGAGATTACCATAAAAATTATAGAATTCTCCATTCTTTGTAGGTGGGAAAACTTCGGCAGTGTATCAAATACTTATTTTCCCAACTGTGTATACCAGAGGGGAGTGGCCAACACAGAACAGCTGAGACAACTCAGCATAGAGACCTCCACCAGGAGATCACCTGAACTGATTAACCCTTGCAATGACAAGAGCAAGGAAAACCTGCACTGTTTAATAGAATGGTGAAGCAGGTCTAATCAGTGCAGGAGTTTGTGTAACCAGATGCCGCAATCTTATGGCTCCTCTCTGTCATGGTATCCCCATGACAGGTACATTATCAGTAACGTCCATTTCAGGGGATTGGCTAAACCTTGCTGTACTAAGTAAGCATTATTTTTTTTAATTTGGACATATGTTTAGTATGAGCTTCCTTGTCCCTCATCAAAACCAAGGCGAAACACGCGTCGGGCACGTGCAGGTCAGATAAGGGGTTTGTAATGACTCAAAAACACTGTGTTATTTTTCCATGCATTAGCACTTTTTATGCACTGGCACCTTGTATTCATTAGCACTTTATTATGCTGGCTACTCTTATCATGTGTAATATTTATATCTGATTACTTTTGCTAATCCTGTGTTCCATAGTAGCAGTCCCTACTTAGGTTTGAATATACGCTGTATCTATAATTATTCAACTGCTCTTTGAAACAGTTAATCATCATTACATATGAATCCAGCTGCTGACCATGCCATCCAGATTATATACAGGACAAACATATGATACTAGTATAGCACACTCCAATTGGGATACACCTATATTATACATTTGTATTAGGACACGAAATATAAATTTTTTGTATTATATATATTTTTTAAAAAAATTAGGTATTACATCAGTGAATTAATTTTATGATGTTCCTCTTAGTACATTTTACTTTTTTGGCCTATATATATATATATATATATATATATAGAATCATAGAATTGTAGAGTTGGAAGGGACCTCCTGGTCCAACCCCCTGCTCAAAGCAGGATTTGCTAAATCATCCCAGTCAGATGTCTGTCCAGCCTCTGTTTGAAGACTTCCATTGAAGGAGAACTCACCACTTCTCGTGGCAGCTTGTTCCACTCATTGATCACTCTAACTGTCAAAGAGTTTTTTCTAATATCTAATCTGTGTCTCCTCCTATTCAGTTTCATCCCATTGCTTCTAGTCTTTCCTTGTGCAAATGAGAATAAAGTTGATCCTTCTACAATGTGACAGCCCTTTAGATATTTGTAGACAGCTATTAAGTCTCCTCTCAGTCTTCTCTTTTGCAAACTAAACAATCCCAAATCCTGCAACCTTTCCTCATAAGACAGGGTTTGCAGACCGGTCACCATTCTGGTCGCCCTTTTCTGAACTTGCTCCAAGTTTGTTGATGTCTTTTTTAAAATGTGGTGCCCAAAACTGGACACAGATTCCAGATGAGGTCTGACCAAAGAGGAGTAGAGGGAAATAATGACTTCACGTGATCTCGACTGTATGCTTCTGTTAATACATCCTAGAATTGCATTTGCCTTTTTTGCTGCTACATCACACTGTTGACTCATATTCAGTCTGTGATCTATTAGTATACCCAAGTCTTTTTCACATGTGCTGTTGCTTAGGCCTATTCCTCCCATTCTGTATATGCTCTTTTCATTTTTATTGCCCAGATGTAGTACTTTGCATTTTTCCCTGTTAAAAACCATTCTGTTAGTTGCTGCCCACTTCTCCAGTTTATTTATATCTTTTTGAATCCTCTCTCTCTCTTCTCTAGGATTAGCTATCCCTCCTAGCTTTGTGTCATCAGCAAATTTAATCAGTTTACCCTCAATTCCTTCATCTATATCGTTGATAAAGATGTTGAACAATACAGGGCCCAGGACAGAGCCCTGTGGTACCCTATATATATATATATATATATATATATATATATATATACACACACTCTTATGTGTGTTGTAATTACCGTATTTTTCAGACTATAAGACGCACCTTTTTCCTCCCAAAATGTGTAGGAAAATAGGGGGTGCGTCTTATAGTCCGGATGTACCGGCTTTGGCTGTTGTGCGGAGGTGGGGGAGTAGGTTTGGCAGAGCAGCGGGTCACAGAAGCAGGAGCCGGCAGCTACAGCTAACTCCTGTGCCCACTGCTAAAGAGAAAGTCGCCGAAGTTACTCACCGGTTAACGGTATTTTTCGGAGTCCATGACAGCACCACCTGAGAGAGGGGATCCGCCCTCCAGGAACAGGAAATCCTACAGATACATAAGGGCGGCACCTCTCCCACGCATCAGTTGGTTTACAGAGCACAAGAGGACCACAATGGTTAATAGCATAATTTATATACAATACTCTACACGACTATTAATTACCCGTGTACATATAAGAGGAAGAAGTGCACACCCAAATTAAACTAAAGGGAGGGAATATACGGGTGCTGTCATGGACTCCGAAAAATACCGTTAACCGGTGAGTAACTACGACTTTATTCGGTCGTCCATGACAGCACCACCTGAGAGAATTACAGAGAGAAATAATTACTTTAGGGAGGGACTACAGCCTGCAGAACCCTGACACCAAAGGAGAGGTCTGAGGAAGCACCCAGGTCTAGTCTATAATGGTTGTAGAAGGTGCTCGGAGAGGACCAAGTAGCTGCCTTACATATCTGGTTGATCGAGACCTCCGATCTCTCTGCCCAAGAGGTTGCCATGGCCCTGGTGGAATGCGCCCTCAGCTTGCCAGGGGCCGGTTTGCCTTTAGAGGTGTATGCTAAAGAAATGGCCTCCCTAATCCATCTCGCTAGCAAACTTTTTGAAGCCCTAAGGCCCTTTCTAGTGCCCTGGTAGGAAATAAATAAGGCATTATCTTTTTTCCAGGGGTCAGTAACTGTCAGGTACTCTAGGAGACATCTCCTAACGTCTAGAGTGTGTAATTTCCTTTCCTTATCGTTCCTGGGATTAGGGAGGAAGGATGGAAGAACTATCTCCTGAGTTCTATGAAAACTGGAGGTTACTTTAGGCAGGTATGCTGGATCGGGTGTAAGAATTACCCTGTCATCCCTGAATTGTATGTAAGGAGGAAGTCTAGATAGTGCCTGGATGTCACTCACTCTACGGGCTGATGTCAACGCTACCAGGAGAGCCACTTTAAGGGACAGGTTTTTCGTGGAAGCTGATGAGATAGGTTCAAACGGGGCCTCTGTCATGGCCGTAAGAACTAGGCTTAGATCCCATGGCATAAATTTATTCCTCACTATCGGTCTGGATCTGCCTGTTGCTTTAATAAACCTATTGATCCAATGGTTACTGGCGATGTTGCAGTTGAACAGTGCCCCTAGAGCCGACACCTGTACCTTAAGGGTGCTGGTGGAGAGTCCCATGTCCAGACCTTTTTGCAAGAACTCTAAGATCTGTGCTATGGGAGTGGACTGTCCAGCTACTACTCCTGAGCTCTGAAGGAATTTCTTCCAGATCCTCACATAGATTTTGGTTGTAACCGGCTTTCTGCTTTTAAGCAGGGTGTTAATTAGGGCCGGGTAAAAACCTTTCTCTTTTAGAAGTGCCCGCTCAAAATCCACGCCGTCAGATGTAGGCCAGCTACCTGAGGATGGCAAACTGGGCCCTGGGACAGGAGGTCTGGGATGTTTGGTAGGACCCAAGGGTCAGATACCGACATGGCCCTGAGGCATGAGAACCATGCCCTCCAGGGCCAAAACGGGGCGATCACTATAATCCTCGCTTTGTCCTTCCTGACTTTCCTCATCACCAGGGGTAGTAAAGCCAGGGGAGGAAAGGCGTATGCTAGGCCGAAGTCCCATTTGATTAGAAGAGCATCTACTGGCAGAGGGTTCTCCCTGGGATTCAGAGAGCAGAACTGAGGCACTTTCCTGTTGTCACTGGTGGCGAAGAGGTCCACTTCTGGCTGCCCCCATTTTTGTACTATCTGGTTGAAGATGGATGCTTTTAAGGACCATTCCCCTTGCTTTAGAAGGTTGCGGCTTAAGAAGTCTGCTGTGGTGTTTTCCCTTCCTTTTATGTGCAGAGCTGTTAAAAATAGGAGATGTTGCTCTGCCCACTGGAACAGCCGTTCTGCTACCTCCATCAGGGGCCTGGACCGAGTGCCGCCTTGGTGGTTGATGTAAGCCACGGTGACCTGATTGTCAGAGAATATTCGAACATGGCGACCCTGTAGATACACAAGAAGGTTTTTAACTGCCTGCTCTACGGCTGTTAGCTCTTTCAGGTTGGAGGACATTCCCAACTGATGGCCCTCCCACAGGTCCTGGATCAAGATTTCCCCCATGTGGGCTCCCCAACCCGTAGGGCTTGCGTCTGTGGTGACTACTCGGGTTATGTTATATTCCCAGGGTACCCCTCTGGCTAGATTGTTCTCGTCTAGCCACCATTCATGTGATCTCAAAGTGTGTTGGGATAGAGTCAACTGGCCTTCTAGATAACCGCCAAGGATCTTTTGATGGCGTAAAACCTTGCCCTGTAGCCCCCTTGTGTGGAACTGGGCCCATCGGACCGCGGGGATGCAGGATGAGAGAGAACCCAGGAGGGACATTGCCTTCCTGAGAGACATGGTAGGGTTATTGGAGGCGTTCAAGACCTGCTGACGTAGGCGATCTAATTTTCCAGGTGGAAGACGGCATTCCTGATTCTGCGAATCTAGGATTAGGCCCAAGAACTGCTGGACCTTCATGGGCTGTAGACGGGACTTCTTAATGTTTAATAGCCACCCTAATCATTCCAAAGCCAATTTTGCTTTTTGCAATTGATCCAGACAATGGACTGCTGTTTTGCCTACAAAAAGGAAGTCATGTAGGGGATTACTAGGATGTCTGCCTCCCGTAGATGGGCCATAACTTCCGCTATAACCTTAGTGAACACCGAGGGGCCACTGCTATACCAAAGGGAAGGGCGACATATTGAAAATGCTGTAACGACCCCTCCAAATGAACTGCCACTCTAAGGAAACTCTGATGAGACGCATAGATGGGTATATGGTAATAAGCGTCTTTTAAATCCAAAACCACAATAAAGCAATTTTCGAACAGCAACTTTATTGTGGAACTGATCGTTTCCATTTTGAAAGGCCGAATGACCAGGTATCTGTTGAGTGCTTTCAGATTAATTATGGTCCTGTAGGAATTATCTGGTCAACGGACTAAAAATAGGGGGGAGTAGAAGCCTTCGCCCTTCTCCGCCTCTGGTACCTTTATCAATACTCCCTTCTGACATAGGTCAACAACTTCGGTTTCTAGGGCAGTCTGTTCCGCCAAGGAAGACCTGAGCGGGGTGACCCTAAAACTGTTCTGGGGGACACATGCAAATTCGAGATTTAGGTCTGAGCCTACCAACCCCAGGATCCAGTTACTGTTCGAGATCCGCGACCAGGCTTGGAAGAAGGCCGATAGTCTACCTCCCACCGGGGCCTCTAGTCACTGGGGGGGTTTCTTGGTCTCACGGGATGCTTCTTGGCGTCCCCATCCAAACATAAAGCCGGTACTTTTCCTCTTCTTATCTTCCCATCTGCCCCGGTCCCTGGATGAACTCCTCCGAAAAAATCTCTTCCTAGCAAAGGGACGTCTCTAGGAAGGGGTGGGCAGGGAAGGGAATTTCTTTTTATCGTCGCCAGCTTTCTCCAGGAGTTCATCAAGGACTGGTCCAAATAGATATTCCCCCTCACACGGGATGGAGCACAGCCGGGATCTGGCCTGGATATCCCCGGGCCAGCATTTTAGCCATATAGCCCGTCGGGCTGCATTTGATAGCCCTGCGGCCTTGGCCGCCATTCTTGCAGAATCTGCCGAAGCGTCGGCTAAAAAGGCTGCCGCATCCTGGATAGTGGGTAGGGTTTTCAAGATAGATTCCCTCGAGGCTCTGTCCTCTAACTGCGTTTCTAGCTGGTCCAGCCAGACCATCATAGATCTGGCCGTGCAGGTAGCTCCGACCGCCGGTCTCAGGGCGCCAGCCGACATCTCCCATGTGCCTTTCAAGTAGGAGTCCGCCTTTTTATCCAGCGGATCCTTTAACGAGACCATGTCATCAAAGGGGATAGCAGATTTTTTGGACGCCTTAGCCACTGCTGCATCCAATTTCGGGGCTTTATCCCATTTATTCAACACAGGGTCCTCAAAGGGATATCGTTGTTTAAAGGCTGGTGGTAGGGAGCCTTTTCTTTCAGGTTTCCTCCATTCCCTGTTAATCAAATTTTGGACCTTGTCGTTTAACGGGAACGACTTACGTTTCCTGGGGTCTAAACCCCCGAACATTAGGTTCTGTGCAGACCGTTCAGGTCTGGTGTCTGTTACCCCCATGGTAGCTCTGACTGCCTTGACTAGTTTGTCCACTTGTTCCAGACCTAGGCAGAAACGACTGGTGTCTTCCTCTGAAGAGGACGCAGACGCAGAGGTGGAGGGCTCTGAGGACTCTTCATTCCCTCTAGGGTCAGATGAAGAGCCTGACCCTGAAAAACTCGCCCTCTTTCTCTTCCTAGATGACTCCCGCTGGGGTACGGATTTTAGGGCTTTAACCTCCGTCCTGATTATTTCCCTTAGCCTTGTAGCGAAGTCAGGGGTTTCTTCCGCCACCTACAGGAGGGGGGACAGAGTAAGGAAGTATGCCTGTAATTTTTTGGGACTACACCCCCCCTTTTTGGAGGAACTTCTGTGGCCGGATTGTCCAGTTCGTTTCTTCTTTTGCTGGGAGCTGGTTTGGGACCTCTCTGAGGTACGTTCCTGCTCTTTGTCCAGCTGGGGCATGGGAGCTTCCTGCTCGTCCATCCTGCAGGTGAGCTGAAGCCGCTCGTCAGTGCCTCTGTGCCCTTTTTCCCCCCCGGTAATCTGGGTTCACAGGTGACGTGGCCAGGGGCTGATTTTTGCCCCCCTCCCCCATTTTCCCCGACGTCCCTCCCTCTGCGTGCCATGCCCCCCCCCACCCCTACCGCTCTGCTGGCGCCCGCGCCGCCGCGCCTGGCGAGCACGGGGAGGGAGAAAACCGCCAGCACCTGACTTCTGGTCCGGAGCCGCTGGCCCCGCCCCCCCGCAGCGTCACTTCCGGTACGGGTGCGCGAGGACGCGCAGGCCGCCAGCGTCACCGGCCCCGCCCCGTTACTTCCGGTATGGGCGCGCAAGGACGCGCAGGGCACCGGCCCTGCCCCCCGCTGCGTCACTTACAATCCGGACGCTGGCGAGGACGCGCAGACCACCAGCGCTACCGGCCCCGCCGCATCCTCCCCGGTACGGGCGCGCGAGGACGCGCAGGCCACCAGCGCCATGGCGGCGCCCGACACAAAGCGCCCCCCCAGGCTGAGGGGGACCGCACCGGCCAGAACGAGGACCGGGAACAGGGGAGGAGAGGCCATACTTACCTGCCGGCACTGGCCCAGGAGACGGGCATCTGCCGGACCCTGCTCCCACCTGCCCCGCACACTGACGTGGAACACTGCGCGGGCCACCGTGGCGCTTCCAGGGGACTCCGCACTGCCCGACGTAGGAGACCCCCCCGCTACCTGAGTCGGACAGCCGGCCTGGGGATTCCTCATCCATGATGGCATGATCTGTAGGGAACAGGAAACCAACTGATGCGTGGGAGAGGTACCGCCCTTATGTATCTGTAGGATTTCCTGTTCCTGGAGGGCGGATCCCCTCTCTCAGGTGGTGCTGTCATGGACGACCGAATAAATGAATATTCACTGCATTACATACCAATGGGCGAGGAGGGCAATGAATATTCATTTCTTTTTGGCATCCTGGTATGATTGGCCCCATCCCGTTCCTGGTATGATTGGTCTCATCCTTATTCTGGAATGATTGGCCCCATCCCGTTCCTGGTATGATTGGTCCCATCATTATTCTGGTATGATTGGCCCCATCCCGGTCCTGGTATGCATGGCCGTATCAGAAAAGATTTTAAAAAATAAACCATTAATGCTTGTAAGCAGCGCATGGAACGAACATCATGCGCTGCTCACAAGCAGAGCACAGCTGCCGGAACACTCGCCGGGACTGTTCATCGCAGAGAGTATTTATTGCTCTTCAGTAGCGTGCATTGTCAGCCGGAGCCTTCCTGCTGCTGCTGGCAGTCACATGTGCTGATACTTAAGAGAAATGAATATTCTGATTATTTATTTCTTTTAAATATCGGCACACCTGACAGCAGGTAGCAGCAGGAAGCCGGTGGCTGACACTGCGCGCTACTGAAGAGCAATAAATACTCACTGCTCTCTGCGATGACCTGTCCCAGTAGCTCTGATCTGCTTGTGAGCAGCGCATGACATCCCTGCCATGCGCTGCTTACAAGCATTAAGCAGCTGCTGGCATCAGAGCAGGTCACTGCAAGGGAGCGGAGGAAGGTAAGTGTAATGGTTTGGTTTTTTAATTTTTTTCTGCTGGGACCATGCATACCATAACTGGGACGGGGCCAATCATACCAGGATAAGGATGGAGGCATGCATACCAGGATCGGGATGGGTCCAATCATACCAGGATAAGGATGGGGCCATGCATACCAGGACTGGAATGGGGCCAATCATACTAGGATAAGGATTGGACCATGCATATCAGGCCTTGGATGGGGGCCAATCATACCAGGTCAAGGATGCGGCCCTGCATACCAGGATAGGGATGGGGCCATGCATACTTGGAGGAGATGGGGACCCTGAATACCAGTAAAGGGATGAGAGCGATCATTCCTGCCAGGATACAGAAGAGGGGGACCATTCCTACCAGGACAAGGATGAGGGGGCCATGCATACCAGGCTAGGGATGAGGAGGCATGCATACCAGGATGGGGATGAGGGCCATGCATATCAGGATAGGGATAAAAGGGCCATGCATACCAAGATAGGGATGAGGGAGCCATGCATACCAGGATAGGAATGAGGGAGCCATGCATACCAGGATAGGGATGAGGGGACCATATTTACCAGGATAGGGACATTAAGTACAGAATTGACCACATTTTTTGCTTCAGTTTTTTTTATTTTCCTAATTTCCTCCTCAAAAATCTAGGCGCGTCTTATAGTCTGGTGAATCTTATTGTCCAAAAAATATGGTACTAACATCATTAATATATGTTTTATGTATACATATACCCCGTTTTTTGTACTGCACTTTTTCACCACCTGGTAGTTTTCAGTGCTATTACAAATTGTTGATTATATTATCCACCAATAAATAATTTATTCCTTATATGATTTGGTTGTATATCATGTTTTTAGGTATTTAATTCTAGTGGATACACAACACATGCATCTACTTTTAAATTTATGTTAAGCTAATATATGAGCGATAACAAGCTGAATTGTAGATAGTGTGCAATAAATGAAGTACCTTATAGATACATATGAATAGCCAACAGGAGACTCCAATGAAATAGGATTTTGGTGCATGTTGGTTACCCGAATGTACAATTGATGAGAGGAATACTAGTGCCCCCCTCCCTATACTTTCAATGATATAGAGAGAGCATATCCTTGCATATATAATTGAGTAAGCAAAGTATGTTATATGCTTACCCATAGGATTCACATGAACATAATACCCTCCCATAACACTGTGTTTTTAAAAAAAATTTTTTTCGTTTAGTGAAATTAATAAAAGTTACGTTTTATTAGGGTCTTTAATGAGGAATCT
Organism: Dendrobates tinctorius; assembly: GCF_039654945.1. Classification (NCBI taxonomy): domain Eukaryota; kingdom Metazoa; phylum Chordata; class Amphibia; order Anura; family Dendrobatidae; genus Dendrobates; species Dendrobates tinctorius. The sequence goes on along the minus strand of NW_027361679.1, from coordinate 50,829,030 downwards.
TTGTTTGCCTATGGCAATTTGTGTGCATATAATGACATTTTTTAGTTGCTTTCTATTCTGATTTTTGGTAGGCAAAATTAACAAAAACAAATCAATTCAGGATTTTTTTTAGCCATAGGGTAAAAGTGATAAGACCGTTTTAGTCTTTGGGTTAGTATGATTACAATGATACCACATTTATTTTTTTATGTTTTATAGAAAAAAAAAATCGTTTTTTGCATTGCTGTATTCTGAGAGCTACAGCTCTGGCAAAAATTAAGAGACCACCACATCAAATCCCTGTCATGGGCAGCCCATTCTCCAGATCTGAACCCCATTGAAAACCTCTGGAATGTAATCAAGAGGATGATGGATAGTCACAAGCCATCAAACAAAGAAGAAATGCTTAAATTTTTGCGCCAGGAGCAGTGTGAAAGACTGGTGGCAAGCATGCCAAGACGCATGAAGGCTGTTTTTAGAAATCATGGTTATTCCACAAATTTTGATTTCTGAACTCTTCCTGAGTTAAAATATTAGTATTGTTGTTTCTAAATGGATTGTTTGCGGTTTTTTTTTAATTTTGACCATTTCTCCTTTTCAGAAAAAAAACCACCACGGTTACTTACCGGTAGCCGGTTTTTCTGGAACCCATGACAGCACCACCTGAGAGAGGGATCCGCCCCGCCAGGACAGGAACCTACTGAGACATAAGGGGCGGCACCTCTCCCCCGCTTCAGTTGGGTTACAGAGCATTGAGAGGACTTCCCGGTTAGTTACATGTTTAATCCAACACTACAACACTCAAAACACCCTACTAATTGTGCACACCCATACAGTGAAAAAAGGGGGGGGAATGTACGGGTGCTGTCATGGGTTCCGGAAAAACCGGCTACCGGTAAGTAACCATGGTGGTTTTCCCTTCACCCATGACAGCACCACCTGAGAGATTTTTGGAGATTTCGAAACACCTTAGGGAGGGACCACCGCTTGCAGCACCCTTCTACCAAAGGTTAAGTCAGCAGAGGAGGATAGATTTAATCTATAGTGCTTAAAGAAGGTGGAAGGTGAGGCCCAGGTAGCGGCCTTACAAATCTGTTCGATTGATACCTCTGCCTTTTCAGCCCAGGAGGTCGCCACGGCTCTGGTGGAATGAGCCTTGATGCAGTCAGGAATCGGGATACCACTAGCTGAATAGGCTACACTAATGGCTTCCCTAATCCATCTAGCAATAGTCCCTTTTGAAACCCCATAGCCTTTCCTGGCACCCTGAAAAGCTATGAATAGGGACTGTGACCTCCTCCACTGGCTAGTGGCAGATATGTATTCTACAAGAGCTCTCTTAACCTCTAGATTATGGAATTTTTCCTCCCCCAGATTTTTTGGATTTTCGCAAAAGGATGGAAGGACAATTTCCTGACCCCGATGGAAATCTGATACTACCTTGGGCAGATAACTGGGGTCTGTTCTTAACACTACCCTATCCTGAAAGACTTGCGTATAAGGAGGATTTACTGAGAGAGCCTGTAAGTCGCTTATCCTGCGGGCTGATGTGAGGGCTACTAGCAGGATCGTTTTTAGGGTCAAAAACTTTAGGGGCAGCTGATGTAATGGCTCATATGGATCTTTTGTAAGGGCTTCTAACACCAGGTTTAAATCCCAGGGGGCTATTCTGGGTATTGGAATAGGCCTAGCTCTATGGCAGGATTTAATAAATCTGGCTATCCACCTATCTGATGCCAGTTTGCAATTGTAGAGCGCCCCTAGTGCCGACACCTGAACCTTAAGTGTGTTTACTGCTAACCCTATCTGCAACCCAGATTGTAACAACTCTAGGATGGCACTAATCGGGGGTTCTTTTCCTAACGGCTTACCCAAGAACTGTAGGAACTTAACCCATGTTCTGCCGTAGATGTTAGTAGTCACCGGTTTCCTGCTTTTTTTTTTTTTTAATCAGATAAATTTTTATTTATGATAACAATTACATCATATACATGACATCAAGCAATTGTTCACATATAAACATGTTTTTATAAACAAAAACAAAACTCCTCCCTCCCTTTTCCCCCCCTATCCCCCCTCCGAGATCCCTTCAGTGCCTTCCCCGTTCCTCGTCCAGTACTCTTTCCAACATCCATATATAGTTATGTAATGTGAATATCTTCCATATCCCAATACGTCCCTCCCACCCCTCTCATTCTACCCATGGCTGCCATATCTTGTGAAACACCTCAAGTTTATTTCTTTTAGTGTAAATACTTTTTTCCAATGAAATTATATGCTCCGCCTGCGCAAGAAAGTCCCGTCTAGTCAGAGGCTCCTCTCTGATCCAAAACCGGGCAATCAATTTCCTTGCTATGAACAACAGTCTAGCAATCGCCAGTTTGACCATAGCCGTCGCTGCCAATTCTTCCACAAAGCCTAAAATACAGATCAAAGGGTCTCTGGGGATTACACATTTATACACTCACTGGCCACTTTATTAGGTACACCTGTCCAACTGTGTGTTAAGACTTAATTTCTAATCAGCCAATCACATGGCGGCAACTCAGTGCATTTAGGCATGTAGACATGGTCAAGACAATCTCCTGCAGTTCAAACCGAGCATCAGTATGGGGAAGAAAGGTGATTTGAGTGCCTTTGAACGTGGCATGATTGTTGGTGCCAGAAGGGCTGGTCTGAGTATTTCAGAAACTGCTGATCTACTGGGATTTTCACGCACAACCATCTCTAGGGTTTACAGAGAATGGTCCGAAAAAGAAAAAAAATCCAGTGAGCGGCAGTTCTGTGGCCGGAAATGCCTTGTTGATGCCAGAGGTCAGAGGAGAATGGGCATACTGGTTCGAGCTGATAGAAAGGCAACAGTGACTCAAATTGCCACCCGTTACAACCAAGGTAGGCAGAAGAGCATCTCTGAACGCACAGTGCGTCGAACTTTGAGGCAGATGGGCTACAGCAGCAGAAGACCACACTGGGTACCACTCCTCTCAGCTAAGAACAGGAAACTGAGGCTACAATTTGCACAAGCTCATCGAAATTGGACAGTAGAAGATTGGAAAAACGTTGCCTGGTCTGATGAGTCTCGATTTCTGCTGCGACATTCGGATGGTAGGGTCAGAATTTGGCGTAAACAACATGAAAGCATGGATCCATCCAGCCTTGTATCAACGGTTCAGGCTGGTGGTGGTGGTGTCATGGTGTGGGGAATTTTTTCTTGGCACTCTTTGGGCCCCTTGGTACCAATTGAGCATCGTTGCAACGCCACAGCCTACCTGAGTATTGTTGCTGACCATGTCCATCCCTTTATGACCACAATGTACCCAACATCTGATGGCTACTTTCAGCAGGATAATGCGCCATGTCATAAAGCTCGAATCATCTCAGATTGGTTTCTTGAACATGACAATGAGTTCACTGTACTCAAATGGCCTCCTCAGTCACCAGATCTCAATCCAATAGAGCATCTTTGGGATGTGGTGGAACGGGAGATTCGCATCAGGGATGTGCAGCCGACAAATCTGCGCCAACTGTGTGATGCCATCATGTCAATATGGTCCAAAATCTCTGAGGAATGCTTCCTGCACCTTGTTGAATCTCTGCCACGAAGAATTGAGGCAGTTCTGAAGGCAAAAGGGGGTCCAACCCGTTACTAGCATGGTGTACCTAATAAAGTGGCCAGTGAGTGTATATCCATTCGATCCGATTCAGTACAACTGTCCAGTATGTAGACAATCTAGGGCAACACCACAACATGTGCATCATATCTGCCCGTTCCTGCGAACACCGTGGACAATCGGAATCAGACCTCAAACCCATCTTGAACAATCTATCAGGAGTTCTGTAAGCTCTATGAATTACGTACAGCTGAGACATCCTCCCAGGTTCGCTCATAGAAATCTTAGGCACATATTCTAAAATAGATTCCCATCTATCATCACTTATTTCTCCCAATTCAGCCTCCCATTTCACTCTAGCCTTGATGGGATGACTGACTAGAAATGTAAATAATAAATCTCTATACACTTCTGAGATTGCCCCCTTCGTCTCGCTGTTCCCCAAAATGGAGGCCAGCGTGACATCAATCTGGACCTCAACAGGCCTCCTCCGACATTGCGACCGATACGCATGCTGAATTCTTTTATAATGATACATATTTGAGTGTGGAAGCTGGAACTCTGATTGTAGCTCCATGAATGATTTAAGTCTCCCCTGACCCACAAGCTGACCCATCCGTCTGATTCCTGCCTCTCTCCAAAGCCCAAATCCCTCCATTCGCTGGAATTCTTGTAAATTTATGTTTTCCCACACTGGAGAATATTTAGTAAGGCCCGTGACACCCCTAATCTGTTTAACTTTCTCCCATACCTTATGAATAAGGAGAACCGTAGGAAACCTAGAGCCAAATTTTAAAAACTGCCCCCCTTCCAGGCTCTCTCCCAAAGGCCATTTCCTAAACAGCTTTCTCAAACTACTGGGCGATTGTTCCTGCCCCGTCTCCTCCCCCCATCCTCCCATATGTTGACATTGTGCTGCTAAAAAAATATACCCAGGGATTAGGAAGCGCCACCCCCCGTCCTCTTTCAGCCTCTGCAACGTTTCTTGTTTAAACCGTGGGCTTTCCCCCCCCATATTAGGTCGCCGAACAGCGATTTAATTTTACAGAACCTACTCTGTGGGATCCAAATTGGAGAATTATGCAGTACATACAGCAGCTGCGGCATCACAATCATTTTTAAAAGATTTACCCTTCCAATCACCGAAAGATGTAATTTATTCCACACCGAAATCTTGGAACGAACTTTTTGTAGCAGAGGGCTTAAATTAAGTTCTTCAAAACTACTCAAAGGGAGGGCGATCTGTATCCCCAGATATTTAAATCTCGAAACTACTCTCAATTTCGGTAATATTCCAACCTCCCCAATATCTCCATCTACTGTATCAATGGGCATGATGCACGATTTATCCCAGTTAGTTTTGAGTCCAGAAAATTCTCCGAATTCCTCAATTAATGCCATCGCATTATCCAAGTTCTCCCCCGAGTCCCCAAGGTATAGCAGAATATCATCAGCGTACAGAGACACCTTCTCCTCCTTCCTTCCATAAACAAATCCCTTTATCTCCTGTGTATCCCTTATTTTAATAGCTAGGGGTTCCACGGCGAGGGCAAACAGCAACGGAGATAATGGGCATCCCTGTCTCGTACCCCTATATAGTGAGAAACTATCAGATAATTTATTGTTTACTCTGATTTTTGCCATTGGAGAGGAATACAGCAACCCCACCCAAGACATAAACCTAGGCCCGAACCCAAAGCCCAACAGGACCGACCACAAGTACTTCCATTCTACACAGTCAAAAGCCTTATGGGCATCCAAAGACACTACCACTCTTTTTCCAGCCTTATCGGCCGGAATTTGCATATTTAAATATAATCTTCTTAGATTGATTGCTGTAGATTTATTGGGCATAAAACCCGATTGATCTGGGTGAATTATTTTAGCCACCACACGGGTCAACCTGTTGGCCAAGGCCTTTGCCAATATCTTAATATCTGTCATAAGAAGTGAAATCGGTCTGTAGGACTCCGGATCCAAAGGGTCTCTATCGGCCTTAGGAATGACCACAACAATGGCCTCTCTCATAGAAGTAGGCAGCTGCCCCCTCTCCAACGACTCATCAAATACCTTCACCAATTTAGTTATTACTTCTTCATTTAGTATTTTATAGACCTCCGTTGGAATACCATCTGCCCCCGGGGCCTTATTACCCGCCATGTCCGCCAATGCCACCTTCAACTCCTCTGCCGTAAGCGGCCTATCCATCCACTCTCTATCTTCATCCCCCAATCTAGGAAGCTCAATCGTCCCCAAATAACTGTCCATCTCCTCTTGACCTTTATGTGTCTGTGAGGAGTATAACTCACTGTAAGGCTGGGTTCACACGTGGCGTTTTTTTCGCGTTTCCGCGGCTGTTTTAACCGCGCGATTTTGCCGCGAAAACGCGAAAAATAAGCAGCCCATGCATTCCTATGGGATTCCGCAATTCTGTGCTAATTCTGCGGTTTTTACCGCGGCGGAATCGCTTCGCGGTAAAAACCGCAGCATGCTCATTAATTTGCGGAATCGCGGCGATCCCGCACCCATAGGAATGCATTGTTCCGCTTACTTCCCGCATGTGGCTGTGCACAACATGCGGAAAGTAAGCAGAACATTTGCGGATGGTACCCACGGTCCGGAGCAGAGGAGACTGTCCTCCGGGCTTTGGGTACCATATCCCTGTAAAAAAAAGAATTTAAAAATAAAAAATATTGTTATTCTCACCCTCCGGCGTCACGCGCAGTCTTTCCGCTTCTCTTCACGCTCCCGTTCCCAGTAGTCCTTTGCGAAAATGCTCGCGATGGCGTCCGATCTCGCGGGATCGCGAAGTCTCGCGGTCATTCGCGCGACGTCATCGCGAATGACCGCGAGACGTCGCGATCCCGCGAGAACTGACGTCATCGCGGGCATTTTCGCAAAGGATTACTGGGAACGGATGCGCGGGACGTCGGAGGGTAAGAATAACACCGTTTTTTATTTTTTTTTTTACATTTTATCTTTTACTACTGATGCTGCATAGGTGGCCTCAGTAGTAAAAAGTTGGTCACACTTGTCAATCACTATGTTTGACGAGTGTGACCAACCTGTCAATCAGTTCTCCAAGCGATGCTACAGATCGCTTGGAGAACGCTAGCATTTTGCAAGCTAATTACGCTTGCAAAATGCTAGTTTTTCCGCGGGAAAATCGCGGGAATTTAAAATGCGATTTTCCCGCAGACTGGAATTCCGGAATTCTCGTGGTAATTTCCGCGAGAGTTCCGGTACGTGTGCACTTAGCCTAAAACTGTTTAAATACTTCCAAAATTTGATCCCCCTGTGAAACCACGGTACCTTCCTTATTTTTAATTGCATATACATGGGAAGATTCCCGTTGTGCCGACACCACCACTGAGAGCAGGTGCCCCACTTTTTCACCCTCCGCGTAGAATGCCTCATTCTGAAACGCCCGCCGTCTCTCCGCCTTACGGATATGAAGTTTATTAACTTCCAATTGGGCCACTTTCATACGGGTCTGCGTATCTGTATTACACTGCGCACCCAATGCCTCCTCTGCTGCCCTCAGTTCCTCCATCACTGCTTTGTCTTGATTTTGAGACTTAGTCTTATATCGAGATACTTCTCTGAATAAAATCCCTCTCAAAAAGGCCTTCATAGTATCCCAGACTATATGGCCCTCAGCACTGCCTTCATTTATCCTAAAAAATTCTCCCAATTCTTCTCCCACCTTTCCCATATCCAGCAACCGTAACCAAAAGGGGTGAATTTTCCATCCCATTCCTGTCAACCTCCCTTGCCCTCCCAATTGTAGAGACACCTCCAGTGGACAATGATCCGATAGAACCCTGGGCAGATATTCCACTTCCTGTACCAAGTCATCCATTCCCTCATTTCCTAAAGCCACATCAATACGAGATAAAGATCCGTATGTCGCCGAATAACATGAATAAGTATATTTCTCCATATTCCGAACTCTCCACAAATCTATCCAACCAATCTCCCTCATGTAGTTTCCAAAAGGTGTCACCTTCCCCCCCCCGTATGTTTACCTTTATCCCAATGATCATTTGCAATATTATTTACATCACCGATTACAAGCAGCGGGACTCCCATCCATTTCCCAGATAAGTCCAGAATTTCCTGTATCTTTTTTCTAGAGAATGGTGGAGGGATATACAAGGACACAATACATAATAATCTATTCAAAATTCTGCATACAATAAACACGTATTGCCCGTCCCTATCTATTATAGCCTCCACTTCTTCGTATGGAGTAGAATTATGGATTAACACCGACACTCCCCTTGCATAGGCCGAATACGTTGAGTGATAAGCCTTCCTCACCCATCTTTTTTGTAGCATTGCGACTTTATCCTCTACCAGGTGTGTCTCTTGGAGGCAAATCACTGAGGGCCTCAGCTTCAGCAGAAATTGTAAAATTGCAACCCGTTTTGAAGCGTTAGCGAGACCCCTAACGTTCCAGCTTAGAATCTTAATTCTATCCCCCATAATATGCTGCAATCCCAAACATTAGACACGTTATAGGTAGAATCTCGATCCTCCCCCCCACCTCCCCACCTCTACCCCCTTTCTCAACTTCCCAACTGGAATAAACTCCCCTCCCTCCCCCTCCCCCTCCCAAAAAAATTAGTTGTCTCCCACAGCCTTTAAGCTGATAAGAATTCTCTCTCCCTCTCTATTTGAGAACCAGTAGGGCGTTTTAACAGCCTAACAATACAAGCTCTGTATTCCAACTACCCTCCCGTCCACATTAATCCAACTGCAATAAGCGTTGCGCCGCCGAACACAACCTTCTTAAACCAACATGGCATTGCTTCAGCTCAAAGATGACCATTAACTTAGTAATTTCAAACTAAATCACAGTTAGTCACTGTTTCAACATCACTCAGAGTATGCTTCAACGGGTCCGTCCCGCTCTGATATTTTGTATATTAGAGTCAAGCCAGAGTGTCGCCTCCTCTGGGTTCTGAAAAAAGTGCACCCGGTCCAAAGCTGCGACTCTCAGTTTAGCTGGGTAGATCATCGAGTAGCGCACATCTATGTCTCGTAGTCTTCTTTTAACTTCTCCAAACGTCATCCGGAGCTTCTGGACTGCTGCAGAATAATCTGGGTAAATGGAGATGCGATTGCCATCTATGGTAAGTTCCGCATGGGTCTTGGCTTTCCTCAGCAGAGTGTCTCTGTCTCTATAATTCAAAACTTTAGCCAAAATGACTCTTGGAGCTGATCCTGGGGGCAGGGGTCTGGTGGGCACCCGATGCGCTCTTTCAACAGAAAACATTTTGGTAAGGCCGTCCCCTCCCACAATATTCTTCAACCATGACTCAATGTACTCAGTGGGATTATTGCCCTCTGCTTTTTCTGGCACCCCCACAATCCTTAAGTTACTCCTGCGGGAGCGGTTCTCCAAATCATCAGTTTTAAATTCCAGCTCAGCTATACGTTGCATATACTTCTTTTCCCTTTTCAACAGTTCATTAACCTGGTCCTCCGCACTTCCCACATGTTCTTCCACCACCTCCACTCTCTGTTCAACTTTGCGCACTGCAGCGTGAATCGCAGCCATCTCCCCCTTTAAATCATCCACACGACCATTCAGAGCTGCAAGGGCAGATTTGTTGTACATTACCACAGAGAATATGTCTTTGAGCGTCGGCTCTGCTACATCCAGTATGTCTGGCTGCTCAGGCTGGCCAGCACATGCAGCCACCTCAGGGGATCTCCATTCCTCCCCACCACTCTGTGGCTGGCCCCCTCCTTCCTGCTGTGTCCCAGGGACATGTTCTGGGTCAGGTCTCTCCCCTTCAGCCTCTGACCGCTCATTAGCAGCCTCCTCTGACCTTGCAAAGCGTTCCAGCCGAGCGATCACCTCCATCTTCCTCTGATATGCCGCGCTCGCCCTTGCCGCCTCCTCTGCAGCCTCGGCGCCATCTTGGGCCTGAGCATTTCCAGACGCTGCCAGCTCCTTCTGTCTCCTGCGCGTCATCCTGCTGCGTGGCTCTTCTCCACCCGACCGCACTCTACTCCCTGCTACTCCCCAGGTTTCTGCACACTCCGTGGGGGAATTTCAGCGTTCGGCGGCGCTGCAAATATCTATAATCAGGGATACTGTGGCAGGAGAGCTCCTCTGCACGTCCTCTCACATCGTGCGCTAGGCCACGCCCCGGTTTCCTGCTTTTTAGCAGAGTGGCCACCAGCCCAGGGGAGAACCCCCTATCCATTAAAAGCGACCTTTCAAATTCCACGCCGTCAGATGGAATCCTTTGACCTGGGCATGCAATATTGGACCCTGAGCTAGTAGGTCCGGGATTTCTGGCAGAACCCATGGATCGGAGAGGGACATCTTCCGTAGCAGAGCGAACCAGGGCCTTTTTGGCCAAAATGGAGCTATTAGAATCACCCTGGCTTGATCGTTTCTGATTTTTCTTACCACAGTTGGGATCAGAGCTACTGGGGGGAACGCGTAAGCCAGACTGAAGTTCCACTGGATGTGCAACGAGTCCACTGCCCATGGATTTTCCCTCGGGTTTAGAGAGCAGAACCTTTCTGTTTGCCTGTTGTGCTTGTTTGCAAAGAGGTCTATCACCGGTTCCCCCCAAAGCTGAATTATCTTTTGAAAAATGGACCGGTTTAGCGCCCATTCTCCTTGCCTCAGGGTATTGCGACTCAGGAAATCTGCCTCTATGTTTTCTGCCCCTTTTATGTGTAGGGCTGTCACAGAGTGTAGGTGTTCCTCTGCACTGCTCAGAATGTCTGTTGCTGCTTCCATTAAGGAGTGTGATCTTGTCCTTCATTGGTGGTTGATGTATGCCACTGCTACCTTGTTGTCTGACATGATGCGTACATCTCGACCCTGGAGTAGCGGAATGAAGTAGCTTAGGGCCTTGCCCACTGCCCACAGTTCTCTCAGGTTGGAGGATGCCTTCCTTTCTTGAGGTGTCCAGGAACCCTGACCTATGAGGCCCCTTAGGTGTGCCCCCCACCCCGAGGAGCTTGCATCTGTTATAATTATATCTGTCGCCTGTCTGTCCCATGGTATTCCTACGGTCAGATTTGTCTCGTTCAACCACCAGTTGAGAGAGTCTCTGGTTTTTAAGGAAAGCTCCAGCTTTCCTTCCAAACGCCCTCTTAGCGATCTTTGTGCTCTTAGTATCTCCCCCTGGAGTTGCCGGGTGTGAAACTGAGCCCACCTGACCGCCGGAATACAGGATGTTAGGGTACCTAGTAGGGACATTGCTTTTCTTAATGTCATACATGGTTGGTTTCGGCCCGCCAAGGCCAGATTTTGCACCTTCTCTATCTTGGACTCTGGGAGCAGACACTCTTGCCTTTCTGAGTCCAGTATAAATCCTAGGAAGGTCTGTTTCTTTAGGGGTTGTAATTTTGATTTTTTGAAATTGACTATCCACCCTAACTCTTGCAAGGTGTTGATCACCTGAGTCAACTGTGCTGTACAGTGGTCCTCTGAACTGCCCACTATAAGAAAATCGTCCAGGTATGGTATTATGACCGTATCATGAATCAGGAGAAAAGCTGTCACTTCCGCTATGACCTTGGTGAAGACCCTCGGGGCTATGGATATGCCAAACGGAAGAGCCCTGAACTGAAAGTGCCTTAGTGTGCCCTGAATATAAAGCGCTACCCTCAGGTATTTCTGGTAATCTGGATGGATAGGGATGTGATAATACGCATCCTTTAAATCGACTACGGCCATGAAGCAATCTTGATGTAGCAGCTTCACTGCCGTAGTTACTGATTCCATCTTGAAGGTCGGGTTCCTTATCCATAGATTGAGGCGTCTGAGATTTATGATTGTCCTGAACGACTGATCCGGTTTTTTTATTAGAAAAAGGGGTGAATAAAACCCCTTTCCTTCCTGTAAGCGTGGCACCACGGACAGTACCCGCTTGTCTATCAGGCTCAGGATTTCTGTTTCTAAGGCCAGTTGTTCCTCGGTCATCTTCCTGATAGGTGTGATGACGACCACGGGTTTTGGCTGACGAATATAGGGGACTTTCAGGCCTTCTTTTAGGATGCTCAGAATCCAGGTATTGGAGGAGATCTTTTCCCAGGCCTGAAAAAAGAGTGCCAATCTCCCTCCTACTGGAATACTGGCGTCATTGTGGTGACTTTTTTGAGGTGGAGTTGCCTCCACCAAACATAAACCCTGATTCTTTCTTCCTTTTATCCTCCCATCTTCTTCTGTCAGCGGGAGGACGCCCTCTATTGAATCTCCCCCTCCGAAAGGGCTGTCTCCTCTGATCCATAGGGAATCTGGGGAAGCTTTTTTTCTTATCGCCTGCTTTCTCCAGAATATCGTCCAAGTTCTTGCCGAACAGGAATCGACCATCGCAGGGGAGAGAGCACAATTTGGCCTTGGACTGAAGGTCACCCGGACAGCCCTTAAGCCATAACGCGCGTCTAGCAGCATTTGATAGTGACGCTGCTCTGGCTGTCAATCGCATAGAGTCCGCCGAGGTATCTGCCAAAAAAGCCGCTGCCCCGTGCAAGAGATACATGTCTGATAAGATCTTCTCTCTTGGGACCCTTGACGCCAGCTTCTCTTCTAATTGCTGCAGCCAGATCATGAGGGAGCGTGCTGTGCAGGTGCCCGCTATCGCCGGCTTTAGACCTCCTACTGTCGCTTCCCATGCGTGCATAAAATATGAGTCCGCTTTTTTGTCCAGCGGGTCCCTAAGAACCCCTGCGTCTTCCAAGGGCAGGGCCAACCTTTTGGAAGACCTGGACACCGCTGCATCTATTTTTGGGACTTTGTCCCATGTCTCCGTATCCTTGTATTCAAAGGGGTATCGTCTCTTAGAGGCGGATGGAAGGGCCCCCGATTTTTCAGGCTTTTTCCACTCTTTCTCAATAAGCGCCTGGATTTTCGCGTTTACTGGAAAGGTTCGTTTTTTCCTCTCCTGAAGCCCCCCAAACATGACGTCCTCTAGGGTTTTAGCCGCCCTTTCTTCCTGTAGGCCCATTGTGGTTCTAATGGCCTTTAGGAGGGCATCTGTATCTTCTACAGGGAAACATGGCTTACCCCCTGTGTCACTATCTGAGGAGTCTGAGGAGGATGATTTTTCCGCCTGAGATGATACTGACGCGGAATCTGAGGGGGAACTAGGGAAATCCTTCCTGCTTTTTTTCCCTTTTTTCAATAAGGACTTAATTGAGCCTTCCATTTCTGACCTGAGGGCAGATATTAGATTGGCTGCGAAACTAGGCGCTTCCTCCGCCATAGTCCGCTGAATGCACGAAGCACAGAGATCTTTTTGCCAGTCTCTTGCTTGGGGAGATTTACATATAGCACAATCCCTATTGTTCTTCTTGCTTCCCGCTTTTCTGGGTCTTTCCTACAGGGTGAAGCATACAATAGAAAACCCCTATTAATATACTGCTAACATTCACGAAGATCACTCACCACCCGTAATCAAGGGTACCAGACTTGAAGGCTGCGTCGGAGCACGTGACCCGCGCTCTTTGGACTTTAAGGAGTGCCCCGACCTGCGGCTGGGGCGACTGCTGCTTGAATGGCTTCCATGCTTTCTGCCAGAGGGCTGTGAGGGAGTCAGGGACGCTGAACGTTCCTGCTTGGACTCCATTTTGCACCGCCGATCTACAGCTGTCTTCCTCCTTTTAAATTGCATGCCTCCGCCTGGTGAGCGTCTTCCTCCCCTCCCCCCTGCGACCGCCGGCCCAGCGCTTCAGAAAGCCGGCCGGCGTCGCACCCGCCGCCATTACACTGTCGCCTTCTGCTGACGTCAGCCGGCGCACCCAGCATTCCAAGCGCCGCTGACGTCAGCGGCCGGAAGACGCCAGCGTCTCTCCCCTACCACGGGGATCGAGATGCGGCGTGCGCGAGGGGAGGGCGGCGCGGTGGGGGCTTCCCGGAGCCACCGGGATCCCATCCACGCCCGTACGAACCCGGAGCCCCAGGGACCCCGGGGACTGCGCTTCCAGGACCCGACGGCCGGCGCTACAGGTATGCTACCTGTTCTTCCCACGCCGGGACGGGCCTGGGTCTTTATCTTTCTCTTCGCCCATAACAGGCACCGCCACAGTGGGATTCCTTCCAGGACAGGAACCCAACTGAAGCGGGGGAGAGGTGCCGCCCCATATGTCTCAGTAGGTCCCTGTCCTGGCGGGGCGGATCCCTCTCTCAGGTGGTGCTGTCATGGGTGAAGGGAAAACACTAAATTTATTGCTTGGAAATTCAAAGACATGTTGTCAGAAGTTTGTAGACTAAAAGAACAATTTACATTTTACTCAAAAATATACCTATAAAGGGAAAAATCAGACAAACTGAAAATTTGAAAGTGGCCTCTCTTACTTTTTTAGCCAGAGCTGCGTATCATTTTAATTCTCAACTGAAGGAGCTGTATGGTGGTTTGTTTTTTTGTTTGACACAAGATAACGTTTTTAGCTGTAACATTTTTATTTACATTCAACTTTTTGATCGCATTTTATTCCACTTTTTTTGGCAGTATGATGTAAAAGCATAGTTTTCTGTCACTTTTTTTTATTAATTTTTATTACAATAAAAGGGGTTAACTAATGTGAAAGTTTTATAGATCCGGTTGTTCCAGAGGTGGCGGTACCAAATTTGTTTTCTTTTTTTTAATTTTGTCTTTACACAAACTTGTGTATTTATTGGCATAATATTTTTTTCAGATTTTATTATTGAGTGAAAGTAATAATAATAATAATGGATCAATTGACCGCCGGCAGCCATGACAAGCCTCGGGATGGGTGTGCCGGAGGGGTGAGAGAAAGAACCCACTCCCACACTCAAGCTTCTAAATCATCTAGAATATAACACAGGTATAACATAATCGGTCCTGATGATATTGCCGCTGCAAAGCAGCTAGCATTCTGCATCGAAATGCCAGCACTTGGAGGAGTGTGGGGGTCCCAACCATTTATTTTCTTCAGCCGTCGGGAAGCGGTTAAACATTTTCTTTTTTTGAAGGATGCTTTTATTACCATTATTAGGATTATAAAAATACATAAGGTATACAAGCAATGGAAATGGAGCAATAAATGCTTGATTTGACGAAAAAAACTAATTAAACCTTTCTATGTATAACCTTTTTGTTATAAGCCAATGTAGCAATATAAATGTTGTGCAATAGGTTGCTAAACAATGAAGTAAGCCTTAACAATAACAAAAATTGCCCATGCTTTGTCCTCTCTCCCATCAAGGAAAATCATAGTAGTGCTAGTGGATCTCATCCTTATGATGTGCGGCTTTGTGTCTCAATATCGCAGACATAACTTGTTGCAGCATTAGCAAAGGACAACAGCCTTTGCTGAATACATGTGATCCAAAACGATCTTGCAAGGATTTACGAATGTGGTAAGATAAACGTTCCATAATACTCTCCCAAATGTCTAAGAAATCTTGTCTTGAACTCTATGTTGATTTTGAAGAGATGCCTCCGCACAGTCCACCTTCATCAGAGACATGTTTTTCCAAAAAACAATTTGTATGAAAGGGGTTGCTTTGGATCCTGCTGATTTTTTTAAAACTTTTTACAGTATTTGTTACTCCTCTTACAGTACTATATACAGCAATACCTTATTAAGGCTGCATATAGCAAAAATCTCGGTCTCCTTGGAAGCTGAGCCGCAGGCTGGGTTCAACAGAGTTCTTTGATGGCAGGCATGGAGGTCTTGAACAGATCCTGGGCTGTCATTGCAACCCATTGTCACCCAGCACATAGAATGACGCCCCCCATATTGATGCACTGGTAACCAGCGGTCAGAGATTGACAGCGGCATTTAAACAGGTTAACAACACAGAAAGAGCTGCGTTCCACCCGTGACTATTCAAGTAATATCCTAGCTCTGATACACAGCCGTTATTCTACTGGGTATGGCACAGTACATGTAACAGCAGATGACGAGAAGAGGTTAA
The DNA here is from genome assembly GCF_039654945.1 of Dendrobates tinctorius. NCBI lineage: Eukaryota > Metazoa > Chordata > Amphibia > Anura > Dendrobatidae > Dendrobates > Dendrobates tinctorius. Next base: position 50,813,520 of record NW_027361679.1, on the reverse strand, counting down.
AAAAAGCTTTATAACAAATTAGAAAAATAATTGAATTTCAATAAAACTAATATTACTCCATTTATGAAGACAATAGACATAATATATGAAACACTTACCATGGACTGGTGTTTTTGTGACAACAAAAATGAGCTCGTTATCTGGTGTATCCATGTCCTGGACACTTAAGCAGGTATTCCTTATAACTGCTCCTGCACTATCATGAACAACTACAGGCAATAAAAATATTTGGGGTGGTTCATCGTTTTTGCCCTATAAACAGAAAATGTATGAAAGAGAGTTTATTATATCCATGCATGTGCACTTTACAGCTGAAATAAGATCGGTCACAGAGGAACATTGTGACATAAGACATTAAAGACTACGGCAACTTCTTTGTTTTACAAAATCCTTTCATCACATTGCCTGCTCATATCACTGTTTTGACTGAGCCTAAATGATTGCATATTAGTGTTTTATGCTTTCCTTGAAGCCAACTGAGCAAATCACTTCAGCTTATTTTGCTCTGATGTTCTCATTAAACTTTCATTTGTTCCAGTACATTCTGATTACTTTTGGTTCCGCAGTGTGGAAGGAAATTACATGTATCACATAATGCCATATTCACCATTATACCATTGAATATTTAAAGGGAGTCTGTCACTCCATTTTAGCCCTATCAGCTGCCGGCACCGCCATCAGGGGCTTATCTATAGCATTCTGTAATGCTGTAGATAAGCCCCCTCCCCCCGATGTAACCTGAAAGATAAGAAAAACAAGTTATATTATACTCACTGGGGGGCGGGGGTGTCACGGTCCGGTGCCTCCAATCTTCATACGATGCCGTCCTCCTTCTTACTCTGCAGCGGCTCCGGCGCAACCATACTTTCTCTCTCACCCATGACAGCACCACGGAGAGGGGGTCCGCCCATCAAGGACAGGAACCTACAGATAAAAAGGCGGCACCTCTCCTCCGCCCCCAGTTGGGTTCCTGTCCTTGACGGGTGACCCGTGGAACCAGCAGCAGCAGCTTACCTTGAAGAGGAGTTCAGGGCCGTCCCGTCCGTAATGCTGGCAGCAGGGAGGCCCCTGTCGTGGCGGGGTCGGTTCCTGAAGCCGCCACCGCTGTAGCCAACAGGCTTCACAGGGTGAGAGGACCGAGCCGCCGCCCCGGAAAGGAAACTGGGGGAGGCCGGCACACGCGTGGGCAGCGCCGCGGTACAGAGGTGTACCAATATGGCGCTGCCCCGGAAATGAAGGTGATGACTTCCGGGTCGCCGCGGTCGGCGCATGCGCACTGCGCGCTCCCCGGGGCACAGAGCGGAGCAGGCTGGGAGAGGAAGTGACGTCATGGCTGGGAAATTTAAAAAGAGAACGCTGGAACTACTCCTTGCTGGAAGCGTCCTGTAAGAATGGAGGACAGCGACCAGAACGAGGAGCAGCCAGAGCAGCAGCCTAAGCAGCAGCAGAAGCACAGGCAACACCACCATCACCGGCAAAAAGATAAGGACAAGTGCGAGGGCCGGTCCAGTAGCCACTCCACGCAGCGCGGCAAGTCGACTGCGAGGAGCAAGTCACCTTCCTTGGATCAATCCGTGAGGGATCTGAATCCACCTCCCGAACTGGTACCTGCAACCGCGCATACTGGGGTAAGTGATCTACGTGAATGTTCCCCATTGTAATAGACTTCTTTCCCTTATTAGGGAAAGAAGAAAGAGAAAACAAAGAACAGGGAATGCCCCACCTGTAGCAGACCACTACCAGCTTCTTGGGATAAAAAGCTCTGCAAATCCTGCATACAGGAAGTTCTTTGTGATGAAACCCCGGATTACGACTCGGATCTAAGAGCCGTAATCCGATCGGAGTTTCAGAGTGCCTTTTCATCCCTAAAACACAAAGGGAAAGCAAAAAGAAGGGATGTAGTAGTAGGCTCCCAGTCAGAAGTCTCGACGTCAGGGGAAGCTACCTCACAGACTTCAGACACCGACTCGCCATCCTCAGACAAAGAAACGGGGGGCCGTCACTCTTTTCCCCTAGAGGAGGTAGACATGTTAGTGAGGGCAGTAAGGTCTACCATGGGGGTGGCAGACCCTCGGCCTTATAGATCAGTCCAGGACATAATGTTCGGGGGACTGGGACAAAAGAAACGCAGAGTGTTTCCACTAAACGAGAATGTACAGGGCCTGAAAAAAAAAGAATGGGAAAGACTGGATAGGAAGAACTCCATGGTCCCTTCCCTTAAGAGAAAATATCCATTCGACGAGGAGGCGTCCACGTCTTGGGACAAAGCCCTGAAACTAGACGTGGTGGTCGCCAAGGCCTCAAAAAAATTTGCACTCCCCTTTGAGGATATGGGTACTCTAAAAGACCCCTTAGATAAAAAGGCAGATACTTTCCTCAAGGGCACTTGGGAATCAGCTGGGGGAAATCTTAGGCCAGCGATAGCGGCAACATGTACCTCCAGAGCCCTCATGGTATGGGTGGATCAACTAGAGAAACAGTTAAGGGAAGGTACACCCAGGGAGAAGATCCTGGAATCCATTCCAGTAATAAAGGGAGAGGCGGCCTTCTTAGCCGACTCATCAGCTGATTCAGTAAGGTTGTCATCCAAAGCAGCAGCCCTGTCAAACGCAGCCCAAAGAACACTGTGGCTCAAATGTTGGCCAGGGACTTACAGACTAAGATGAAGCTATGCTCCATCCCCTGTGAAGGGAAATTCCTATTCGGAGAGACGCTGGATGACATCCTCCAAAAGGCAGGGGATAAAAAGAAGGGATTCCCAAACCTGGGTCCTGCAGGTTTTAAAAGATCCTTTCGAAACAAAAAGTTTTTTCAGAGGAGACCCCCGAGAGAACAGAAATGGGACAGGGGTTCTTCTTCGGTAACTCGTCCCGAGACAAAAAAACCCTCCAAGTGACTGTTTGCCCAGGGTGGGAGGGAGGCTAAGCTTTTTTCTCCCAGCCTGGAGGAAAATATCGAACAACCCTTGGTTATTAAATCTCATAGGATCAGCCTAAGGATAGACTTTCTTTCTCTCCCACCTCAAAAATATGTGGTGACCCCACTAAGATCTTCAATAAGAGAACAAAAAGCTCTCGAAAAAGAGGTCCTAAGCTTGTTGAGCAAAAGAGTCCTCCAGGAGGTTCCCCCGCAGGAGAGAGGCAGAGGGTTCTACTCCCCTCTTTTTCTAGTGACCAAACCGGACGGTACCTTCCGGACAATTATAAATCTAAAGAGGCTAAACGATTACGTCAAAAACCAAAAATTCAAAATGGAGTCAATCAAGTCAACCACCAATATTCTCTTCCCACATTGCTTCATTACAGTATTAGATCTCAGCGATGCGTACTATCACGTCCCCATCCACAAAGACTCCCGAAAATACCTCAGACTGGCGGTCTACATAGGAGGCAAAATAAGGGAGTTTCAGTACAGGGCCCTGCCATTTGGAATTTCTCTAGCCCCGCGAGTTTTCACAAAACAAGTAGCAGAAATGATGGCTCACCTAAGAGAACAAGATATTTTAATAATCCCATATTTGGACGACTTTTTAATAGCAAGCAACTCGGCCCAAAGATGCAAGGAACAGAGGGAGAGTGATGCACACTCTACAGAACCTCGTCTGGCTTCTAAACCTAAAAAAATCGAGGTTGGAGCCCAGCAAAGTTCAGGAGTTCCTAGGACTAATACTGGACTCAAACACCCAGGAGTGTTACCTTCCAGACCGCAAAAAAGAGAGGATTGCTCAGATGGTAGCAAAAGCGATTCAGAACCCTTTCATGACGCTAAGAAAAGCAATATCACTACTAGGGTCCCTCTCCGCCTGCCTGCCAGTGGTCCAGTGGGCGCAGCTACATACGAGAGATCTCGAATGGGATGTATTAGCCAACCAGTTAGCATTAGGAGGTCACTTGGAAGGTCACGTTACACTAGACTCAAAAACTATTCATTCCCTAGCTTGGTGGAGAAACAGAGACAACCTATCCAAAGGGATTCCCTGGGTAATAAAAATCACACACATAATTACCACGGATGCCAGTCCCAAGGCACATATGAGCAACAGGGTGGCTCAGGGGGAATGGGGAGGTCAGGAACTAGAAGCCTCCTCGAACCAAAAGGAACTATTGGCAGTAGGTTATGCCCTAACACACTTCCTACCTGTGCTACGGGGTCATCACTTCCGCATATTTTCTGACAATCGGGTGACGGTGGCCTAAATAAATCATTAGGGGGGAACCAGGTCCCGAACACTAATGAACACATCCTCTGAAATCTTCACCCTAGCCGAGACAAATCTACTATCACTCTCTGCACTACATATACGGGGAACAGAAAACCAGAGAGCAGACTTTCTGAGTCGTACCCAGTTACGCCAGGGAAAATGGGTTCTTAAAACAGTCCATTTTTCGGCAGATTGTAAAAATGTGGGGAACCCCGGACATGGATCTGTTTGCCGACCACAAAAACAAAAAAGTAGAAGCATTCTGTTCCCTAAACCCCAGGGGAAATCCCCGGACCCTGGATGCGTTTATGCTTCCGTGGACACAGGGCCTAATGTATGCCTTTTCGCCGTCCATTCTCATTCCGGCAGTCATAAGGAAAGTCAGAGAAGACAAAGCAAGAATGATACTATCCTAGTGAATAGACTCAAAAAACACAGCAAAAACCACAAGAACATAAAGACAAAGATAAAAATACTCGCAGGTATTTTCCTGCTTCCAGTGTTAGCATACAAATTTATCTCAATTGTTACACCACCACTGCTCCAATTGACTGAAAGGGTGTATTCAGTTCCCACTTAGACAGGATCTGATATGGTTGTTGGTAGCTATAATTAGGTATTGTCTGAAATCATAGTCATAGCTAGATTCTGCTTTCTGTGACTTCATTTACCTTTAAGACAACCCATTATTATCAAGAGGCCCTATACTCACACTGGAAGCAGGAAAATACCTGCAAGTATTTTTATCTTTGTCTTTATGTTCTTGTGGTTTTTGCTGTGTTTTTTGAGTCTATTCACTAGGGTGATGTTCGTCAAATCATTTTAATGATTTTTATTAAAAGTTAAATTTTATCCATTGCTTTCTATATATACTTTTTGGATATAATCCCGCTATCATTTTATTTACAAGAATGATACTAATAGCCCCCTTTTAGCCAAAAAGAACCCGGTTCTCCTCCTGGCTGAGAATACTGTCAATAACAGACCCTTGGGTCCTACCAGATCTCCCAGACCTACTGTCCCAAGGACCCGTGTTACACCCTCAGGCAGTGAACCTCTATTTAACAGCATGGAATTTGAAAGGGCACTGCTGAGGGGGAGGGGGTTCTCTGAAAACCTGGTTTCTACGCTACAAAAGAGTAGGAAACCGATCACAACCAGTGCCTATGGGAGAACTTGAAGGAAATTTCTGTCCAGCTCTGGGGCAAGGGTTCAGGATTGCGTCCAGATTGACAAAATTCTCGAATTTCTGCAAAAGGGTTTAGAACAGGGGCTAGCGACTAACACATTGAAGGTACAGATAGCGGCATTAGGTTCCCTGTATAACCAGGACATGGCAGGCAACCCCTGGGTAGCACGGTTTATTAGGGCCGTAGCCAGGTCTAGACCAATAATTACCCAGAAATTACCATCATGGGATCTAAACCTAGTATTGTCTGCACTAACAGGGCCCCCATTCAAGCCCATCCAGTCAGCACCCCTAAAAACCCTGTCATTAAAGACTGTACTTCTAGTGGCCCTAACATCCGCTCGCAGGGTGAGCAATATTCAAGCTCTGTCAGCGATACCACCGTTCACTAAAATCCTAGACGATAGAGTCATACTGAAAACTGACCTGGCATATCTAACTAAGGTAGCGACACACTTCCATAGGTCCCAAGAAGTAGTCCTTCCTTCCTTCTTCCCAAATCCTAGGAATAGGGGAGAGAAGAGATTTCACACCCTAGATGTGAAGAGGTGCCTAGTTCAGTACTTAGAGGCCACCAAGGGATGTAGGAAGAAAGAGTCTCTCTTTGTATGTTTCCAGGGACCTCGGAAGGGACTCAAGGCATCCAAGAGAACCCTAAGCATGGTGGATAAGGGATGCGATTGCCCTGGCGTATTCATCCAGCGGGAATACCATCCCGGAGGGTTTAAAAGCTCACTCTACAAGGGCAATGGCGACCTCATGGGCAGAAAGATCAGAGGTATCGATAGAACAGATCTGTAAGGCGGCCACCTGGTCAACACCTTCCACCTTTTTCAGACACTATCGTTTAGATCTAGCCTCTACGTCTGACCTGACCTTCGGGAGAAGGGTCCTTCAGGCGGTGGTCCCTCCCTAAGCTACGAATCTCTGAAATTCTCTCCGGTGGTGCTGTCATGGGTGAGAGAGAATAGCTTAGTTACTCACCGATAATGGTGTTTCTCGGAACCCATGACAGCACCCGCTTATTTCCCCCCCTTCACGTGTGCGGTGAGCAAGGTTTAATGTGTGTAGAGTGTTTTTGTTTAGACACAGTGCTTCTCCATAATATGCAATATTATAATGTTATGTATATACTTTTGTTGTTAACTAACCGGGAGACCCTCTGATGCTCTGTAACCAACTGGGGGCGGAGGAGAGGTGCCGCCTTTTTATCTGTAGGTTCCTGTCCTTGATGGGAGGATCCCCTCTCCGTGGTGCTGTCATGGGTTCCGAGAAACACCGTTATTGGTGAGTAACTAAGCTATTCTCTGCCCTGTTGAGGGCAGAGTAAATTACTGCAGTGCGCAGGCGCCGGGAAAGGTCAGCGCAGTCTGGAGCCTGCGCACTGCAGTACTTTACTCTGCCCTCAACAGGGCAGAGAAAGTACGCCTGCGTCGGAGCCGCAGCAGAAGTAAGAAGAAGGATGGCACCGTATGAAGATGGGAGGTGCCGGACGGGACCGCGACACCCATCGGACCCAATATAATCTAACTTGTTTTTCTTCTCTTTCAGGTTACATCGGGGGGCTTATCTACAGCATTACAGAATGCTGTAGATAAGCCCCTGATGGTGGTGCCGGCAGCTGATAGGACTACAATGGGGTGACAGAATCCCTTTAAGAAGGCTGCATTGGGCACAATAAAACTGACCACGTCAAATGGTTGCTTTGGCCATCAGCTGTTTTGACTGAGCTTGCATACTTAAGAGAACAAATCAAATGGCCTGGTTACATATCTTCCTTGCACAAAATATTTTGAGAACGGAGCACCAGTCGAATAAAAACACTCACCTCTATAGTGATAGTGATATTGTGAATTTCAGACTGGCTCGATCCATCAGTCATAAAGAAACTAAAGTAGTCAACACTTGGCTCCACGCTGTCATGGACACTCTGCACATAGTAGATGTAATTTTCTATTATATCCTGAATTAAAAATGAAGATTCTGAGCCCTCCTGACCTCCCAGAGAAGTTCGACCTCCTGCTCCAATGTGTTACAAAGCAAAAATAAAAAAATAAAAAGTATATTGCAGTTATACACATTCACAGAGTGCCAACAAATTCTACAGCACTTTACAGAACTGTCCCCCAATTGGGCTTAAAATAGTTTTTTTTTTAATGTATTTTAAACTAAAGCCAATTTCATAGGAAGTCAATTAACCTTTCGGTAGGTTTTTGTAGTGTGGGAAGATCTGTGGTATATAAAGAAAACTCAAGAAAACACAGTTGACATTTATGATATAGGATATCATATACCATCAATAAGTCATTATTTTTACAGCATAATTTAAAGATACACTCCAACTAAGATCACCAAATAGACACCTTAAATGTAAACATTTAAAAAGACAGTATTGTAACAGTAATCGTCTAGTATGCCATGTTACATATATGTGAAATGGAGGAGACTTTGTCGTACATTTCACAGGCTAATATATCACATACTATAAGAAAATGGTACACTCAAACTACTTGTATTACTAAATTGATCTATGAGCTTTCTGAAATATGGTGCATAATGTCAACCCAACACAAAGTCAACTAACAAATCTCAATGAACTTTGAAAAGACTAAACTGTAATTTTGTGTACTGCTCTGGAGCTCTTTATGGACCCCAGTGAGATTCTTAACACACCCACATCTGCAGATACTGCCATACATGTGCTATCTCATGTATACAGAAGAATATGTACACAGCTCAGCAATATGATCACAGCATAAAGAGGTATATGCAAAGAAAACAGATGCAAGAAGTGCAAGTCCAATGTTCTAATGTTAATGATCACACTGAAAAAGAAAACATTACTAAGATTAATTAAAGGTTAACCGATTTCTTTACCCGTGTGGATTGGATGGGTTGTTACTGACATCTGATGAGAATTTTCATGTCAATAGCACCTTTAGAATTATATTTACTTAGAAAATTAGTGTATGCCACTTGGGTGCACAAGCAGGGTTTCACTCCGTTAACAGGCAAAGATATAAACAGGTAGTTGGAGAAGAGAGCCTGCAGTGGTACAGGTAAAGTGACCTCTGCCGCCGTATAGTGCACCCTTCCTCTGATTTCCACAATATGTTGGGTCAGACACAAGTCTCAATTGTTGACTGAAACGTCACACATGTTCTGTTTTGGATTACAAATGTTCAAATGGTCTCATCTACGTCATATAGTGGAGTGCAGAGTCAATTATATAGGTAGCAATATGTCATTGCTTAATATAATGGGAAAACCCTTTGAATTGCATGTACAGTTGTGGCCAAAAGTATTGACACCCCTGCAATTCTGTCAGATAATACTCAGTTTCTTCCTGAAAATGATTGCAAACACAAATTCTTTGGTATTATTATCTTCATTTAATTTGTCTTAAATGAAAAAACACAAAAAGAATTGTCCTAAAGCCAAATTGGATATAATTCCACACCAAACATAAAAAAGAGGGTGGACAAAAGTATTGGCACTGTTCGAAAAATCATGTGATGCTTCTCTAATTTGTGTAATTAACAGCACCTGTAACTTACCTGTGACACCTAACAGGTGTTGGCAATAACTAAATCACACTTGCAGCCAGTTGACATGGATTAAAGTTGACTCAACCTCTGTCCTGTGTCCTTGTGTGTACCACATTGAGCATGGAGAAAAGAAAGAAGACCAAAGAACTGTCTGAGGACTTGAGAAACCAAATTGTGAGGAAGCATGAGCAATCTCAAGGCTACAAGTCCATCTCCAAAGACCTGAATGTTCCTGTGTCTACCGTGTGCAGTGTCATCAAGAAGTTTAAAGCCCATGGCACTGTGGCTAACCTCCCTAGATGTGGACGGAAAAGAAAAATTGACAAGAGATTTCAACGCAAAATTGTGCGGATGTTGGATAAAGAACCTCAACTAACATCCAAACAAGTTCAAGCTGCCCTGCAGTCCAAGGGTACAAACAGTGTCAACCCGTACTATCCGTCGGCGTCTGAATGAAAAGGGACTGTATGGTAGGAGACCCAGGAAGACCCCACTTCTTACGCCGAGACATAAAAAAGCCAGGCTGGAGTTTGCCAAAACTTACCTGAAAAAGCCTAAAACATTTTGGAAGAATGTTCTCTGGTCAGATGAGACAAAAGTAGAGCTTTTTGGGCAAAGGCATCAACATAGAGTTTACAGGAGAAAAAAAGAGGCATTCAAAGAAAAAAACACGGTCCCTATAGTCAAACATGGCAGAGGTTCCCTGATGTTTTGTGGTTGCTTTGCTGCCTCTGGCACTGGACTGCTTGACCGTGTGCATGGCATTATGAAGTCTGAAGACGACCAACAAATTTTGCAGCATAATGTAGGGCCCAGTGTGAGAAAGCTGGGACTCCCTCAGAGGTCATGGGTCTTCCAGCAGGACAATGACCCAAAACACACTTCAAAAAGCACTGGAGACTTCTAAGGTGATCAGCAATGAGTCCAGGCCTGAATCCCATAGAACACCTGTGGAGAGATCTAAAAATGGCAGTTTGGAGAAGGCACCCTTCAAATATCAGGGACCTGGAGCAGTTTGCTAAAGAAGAATGGTCTAAAATTCCAGCAGAGCATTGTAAGAAACTCATTGATGGTTACCGGAAGCGGTTGGTCGCAGTTATTTTGGCTAAAGGTTGTGCAACCAAGTATTAGGCTGAGGGTGCCAATACTTTTGTCTGGCCCATTTTTGGAGTTTTGTGTGAAATGATCAATGTTTTGCTTTTTGCTTCATTTTCTTTTGTGTTTTTTTCATTTAAGACAAATTAAATGAAGATAATAATACCAAAGAATTTGTGTCTGCAATCATTTTCAGGAAGAAACTGAGTATTATCTGACAGAATTGCAGGGGTGTCAATACTTTTGGCCACAACTGTATATGAGACTTGCGTATCCCACAAGCATACAGCATTAATTTTGAGAAATGCAGTCCAAGGAGTTTCCAAGTCGGATACAGCTGACTTCTTGCAGAAACACCTATGCAGCAATATAAAGTTCTTCATCTGATAGCGCATTCATCTTTACTCAGCTCATTTAAACATTAGCACGTCACGGAAGAAATGTATAGCCAGCAGCAAGTTTCAAGCAATCTCACAGAAGAGATATGTTTTGCTTCTCAAAACTGATTTAACATCAAAATACACAACAGATAGTATTAAAGAATACTCACTGTTCACATTTCATTCCAAGCATTGGGAAAATACTAGACTTACCGTTTTTTATGTTCTCAAGGTAACCAAACCTTGGTTCTCTGACAATATTCATTTGTAGCCTAGGTACGAACGCGACAGACTTCAGGGGTAGTATATCATGTGCAGATAACGGAATTCTCCCCCCTTCTTGCACCTATGAATTTAGCAAAATCATTAAATGTATTCCCGCAGAAGGTCCACTTTGTTTGTCCTTAATAGTATAGCAAGTGATGTGGGACAGTTTGTCAGTCACGTAACATTTATCAGATAAAGAGTTAGTATTTTTCTATAACTGTTGGTTAAACCAGAGGCAAACAGTGAGTTTTTGTTTTTACTTTTTCATTGATTATAACAATGTGGTTTGGCAGGTAAATGCGTGACACCTGACTCTAAAGGTGATATCCAACCTTCTAAAATTCTTAGGATAGGTTATCAATATTAAATTGGTGGGGGTCCAACACTTGACACCCCCATCTATCAGCTAGCCACAAGTGTTGTAGTTTCTCACTGTTTTACGTTTCTCAAAACCCTGTCTAATTAGTAGCAATGGTTTAGAATAAGTGACTGGCACAAAGCAGACATCTCTATGTGTCCGGTGAGCAGATAACCAGAGCTATGTTAACATTGAAGAGACTCTGTACCACCGACACAAGCACAGAGGCGCCTTCAGATAGTTGATTGCCAAGAGTGTAGAGAAGTGGAATCCGACTGATCCAATATTTCTCACCTATTCTGAGGATAGGCCTCCAATTTTATAAGTCTTTAAATGGTGGCTCATAAGTGGAAAATAAAAAAATCAAGAGGAGTTAGATTTTTTTTACTCTAGTCAAAGGACACTTACAGTTATTTGTTCGCCAGACTGAATTACAGGTAGACTCCTACTCGCTGGTGTAATGGTGATGGTGAATATCTGATTGTCCAGACGATCATTGTCCTCATTGTACACCGTGAAGTGGAAGAGATCAGTGAGTGGCTGGTTGTCCATCTCTGATATCGTGGAATACCTGCAAACGACAGGTACGTAACAAAAAACTGACGGTTAAGCTAGTTTCTATACTATAAAATGCCTATCTGAATTTCTTGTACATTAACCAAAAAAGAAAACATGGTATTCTGGATGAAATGCTTCAAGTCCAAACATTTTAACCCCTTAATGTCCAATGACGGACACAGTCCGTCATTAGACATATCCCCTGCTTTGATGAGGGCTCCGGCGCTGAGCCCGCATCAAAGCCGAGACATGTCAGCTGTTATGAACAGCTGACATGTGCCCGCAATAGGCGAGAGCAGAATCGCCGTCCGCCCGCGCCTATTAACTAGTTAAATCCCGCTATCAAAGTTGACAGCGGGCATTTAAATAGCATTTCCGGCCGCCGGGCCGGAAATGACCTCATTGCCGACCCCCGTCATGTGATCGGGGGTCGGCGTCATGTTGCCTGGACAACCAGAGGTCTCTATGAGACCTCTATGGTTGTTCCAGGCATATGGCTTTCAGCGCCACCCGGTGGTCGGCGCTGAAAGCACAGGAGTAAATTTGCTACATATGTGCGATCTGCTCATCGCCCATATCTAGCAGAGCTGATCGGGTTGCGCATGCTTCTAGCCTCCTATGGAGGCTATTGAAGCATGCCAAAAGTAAAAAAAAAAAAAAAATGTTTAAAAATAAAAAAATTAAAAAGACCTAAAAGTTCAAAGTTCAAATCACCCCCCTTTCGCCCCAATCAAAATAAAGCAGTAAAATAAAAATCCCACATACACATATTAGGTATCGCCGCGTTCAGAATCACCTGATCTATCAATAAAAAAAAGCATTAACCTGATCGCTAAACGGCGTAGCGAGAAAAAAATTAAAAACGCCAGAATTACATTTTTTTGGTTGCCAAGACATTGCATTAAAATGCAATAACGGGCGATCAAAAGAATGTATCTGCACAAAAGTGGCATCATTAAAAATGTCAGCTACGGGTCTCGGAAAATTGCGCAATTTTTTTTTTTTTTTTTTTTAGCAAACTTTGGAATTTTTTTTCACCACTTAGATAAAAGAGGACATAGACATGTTTTGTGTCTATGAACTTGTAATGACCTGGAGAATCATAATGGCAGGTCAGATTTAGCATCTAGTGAACCTAGCAAAAAAGCCAAGCAAAAAAACACCACACTTGGAATTTTTTTCCCGTTTTCGAGTACACGACATGGTAAAACCAATGGTGTCATTTAAAAGTACAACTCGTCCCGCAAAAAAAAAGCCCTCACATGGCCATATAGACGGAAAAATAAAAAAGTTATGGCTCTGTAAAGAAGGGGAGCGAAAAACGAATACGAAAAATCAAAAAAAGCTCCGGTCATTAAGGGGTTAATAAGCGCATTGTAGTCCCTCTTAAGCTGGGTGTCCGTTTGGGACCCAGAGACTCTGCCACTATTCACACTAGGTAGGTTTTACCGTAAATGTAGTTACTGTCTCAAATGGGTACACCTTGCCGTGATGGGACAGCTTTATACTTTTTTGATCAAAACTGTGTTTACCAAGTACCCTATGTTATTTAATGCACTTGCTTTTTTACTTATTTATTAGGGTATATACACATTGTTTTTTCCTTTGGTTTTGCATTATGGTTTTTGTAAGAGGCAACCATTTCCAGAATTTTCCTCTACTATTCCAATATATTTAGACGTAAACCTAAAGAACACAGTATTTTAGAGAGGATCTACAGTAAAATGGTAAAGATATTTTCATTTTACTGCTTTCCGAGAGAACAACTCACTTAATCTTCCTATTTTTGATATCTTCCATTGTGAAGAAAGAAAATTCTGATAGCTCCTCAGGTGCTTGTTCTGACTTGGTCTTGGTTAGAACGCCATACATTGGCAGGGAGACTAGCTGGATTCTGATTTTGGAGTCCTGGGAATGATTATCCTGATTAGGAAAAATAAAGTCCATTATGATGAGTAATACAACGAAGCGTTTACATTGTAATGAACTCTCCAAATACAATATGAAATATCTACAAAGCATCACAATTTAGTTGAAGCTTATGATGTGCTTCGACAAGTCACCAGTTCCTTAGGCTAGGTTCATACTGCGTTAAAGCAGCCCGTTCAACGCATAGTGATGACGGGCTGCTTTAACGCTATAGCATAACGCGATCGCGTTATGCTATACTGCTAGTGAAGATGCTTCATCTGGACTAGAGGGGACGGACACTCGGACGCTGCAGCCCGCGTCTGAGGGTCCGTCACTGAATTACGGCACATCGCTAGCGCATGCCGTTTACGGCATGTGTTGGCAATGTGCCCGATAATGGGGGTTAATGGCAGCGTTAATGGATTGCGTTACACCGCGTTATGCCACGGTGTAACGCAATCCGTTAAATGGACTGCCTTAACGCAGTGTGACCCCGGCCTTATATTTCATTTATATGATGAATGAACCAGTCATGGATAGTGTTAGGTATGAACTGTAAAAAGTAATGAAATCATCCTGCGTCACTGAGATAGAAGTTATCTGAGTTGGTCCATTATCCACTGAGTATTCATTAAGTGGAGCAAAAATGCAGATTCAGATTTTTATTCTCTTTATAGAGCTTTAGAAGCTGAGCAGAAATGCCACAACCAAAACAGATTTCTACAACAGTGTGCTTTTCTATGGAACTATGTGCTCTTGCCTTTGTTATAGTATGAAAACCAAAGGTAATGCATTCATTAATACGTAATTGGCAATCTCACAAGTGACAGCTGCTGTAATTGTGAGGATTATTTGCATAAAATATTACTTGATTGCATTACTTAGCAAGAAAATATGCAACTTTCATCCTCAAATCACATTAACAAAGACTTTCTTTTTTTCAAAGCCACTGAATGAATAATGACACAGCCTCTTAAACACCATCACTTTCATTATGGAGCCACAAGTTAAGCAGGCATAGCAGGAAAATTTCTCTGCAATGTCTCCTTTGATAATAAACAAATGGTAGACATCAAGTGATATTCTACAAATGGAGCTAATGATTCCTTACTGTTTCACCTGCTAGGATGGTTATGGGGATTTATAACTAATCACTAATCCATACGTTTGTGTTTCCGGAAATATACATAAAGGACAGGATGCCACATCGCAAAAATAAGACCTCTCCTTTGTGCTTGTTGGAAATCTTCTGACTTCATATCATCCTCATATTAAAGGATTATTTGCACAATTGGATTATTTTTCACAAAGTACAGTGCCAGCATAAATAATTTTAATATACATACTAATCCCAACATTTGGTTTCCTCCTTGAGTGTTTTATTCAACCTGCTCACCCCCTCTCTGCTTCCAACAGCACCCATATAAAGTAGGACCAGCACCTCTAAGCCCATATAGTTATATGTTCAGGAATGAGGTATATGTTCCCATTGTGTTCTGTATAACACAAACAAGAGCTTTTATTATTCTCACCTATTGGGCAGCCCCAGTACTGTAATGGGCATGCACAGGGAAAGGTCAATGAGCGCCGACGCATGCGCCCTACAGTACCTTGCTCAGTCCTAAGCAGGGCACAGAGAAGTATGCCTGCGCGGGAGTGTGAAGGGGGACACTGTGTGAATGAGGTAGGATGCGTCATCCACACAAAGCAAGAAGAATATAATGATCGCAAGAAGAGAGGAGACACAGGATCAAGACCTTCTACTCCCATTGGTACGGGAGACACAGGATCAAGAACCTTCTACTCCCATTGGTCCGGAATGCACCATAGGTTAGTATAATAAAAGCTCTTTTTTTGTGCTAAGCAAAGCGCCTTGGGGACACATACTCAGCATTCTAGAATGCTGTAAATGAGGGCTTACAGGTGCTGGCCCTACTTTATATGGTAAAAACTCATTTCCCAACCACACAGATTATCAGTGCTGCAGTGCACCTCCCTCTTCTCTCTTATATATGTAAGCCTCCTTACACTGGCATGCCAGGCTTGTCACTCTCCACAAGGAGAAACGTTACCCTTTAGATCCCAGTCAGAAGCTGGTCACTTAACCAAATCAGATTTCATACTTTGCACTGACGAGGGGCAAAATTCAGAAACATCATGTCTGCAAATTTGAGATTCTGATTTGGCTTTTATCCTAAGTCACATTCCAAGGCCTGTTAAAGGGTTGATATTGACTTTTAGGATTGCGACTTCCAATAGGTGGCACTAGAGGTACTAGAGGTGGTACTAGAGTTCAAATCATCTTCTCTGAAGAGGCAATTTGCTGATATATAAATACACACTACTGTGGAAAAAAGCTACAAAGTAAGAATGCTTTAAAAAAAATAAAAGTATCAATAGTTTATTTTTATCAATTAATCGAATGTAAAGTAAATGAACAAAAGATACATTTAAATCAAATTATTATTTGAAGTGACTATTCTTTGCCTTCAAAACAGCATCGGTTCTTCTTAGCACGCTTGCTCAAAGTCAGCAACAGAAAAAAGGTGAAATATTTGGTTGTAATAGAAGACTGTTTACTGAAGGGCTGGAAAGCAGTAAAAAATAGGTATTAGACCTACCGGTAATGATGTTTCCAGGAGTCCATCCTGACAGCACCATGGAGGACGTCCTCCTCCTCCTTACAGGGACAGGAAAGCACACGAGAGGTTAAAAGGCCATGTCCCACCCCCTTTCCCTCAGTGATTTGACAAGTACCACAAGGTGGATGATGCTAGTAACGGTTTAATGAAACAATCATATTACAGCATATGACATAACATAATACAACATAGTATAACATAACAGG
Source organism: Dendrobates tinctorius (assembly GCF_039654945.1). NCBI lineage: Eukaryota > Metazoa > Chordata > Amphibia > Anura > Dendrobatidae > Dendrobates > Dendrobates tinctorius. The sequence continues at coordinate 50,797,165 of NW_027361679.1, read as the reverse complement.
GAGGGAACTACCCGTGCTGTCAGGATGGACTCCTGGAAACATCATTACCGGTAGGTCTAATACCTATTTTCCAGGACGTCCACCTGACAGCACCATGGAGAGTACCAAAGCACCTCCTCAGGGTGGGATTACTGCCTGGAGAACTTTTCTCCCAAATGCGGTTTGTTGGCCAGCTAACACATCTAGTTTGTAGTGTTTGCAGAATGTATTAAGACTAGCCCAGGTTGCCGCTCGACAAATTTGATCAACTGACGCCCCCGCCCGCTCGGCCCATGAGGCCGATACCGCCCTCGTAGAGTGGGCTTTTAAGGAATCAGGCGGGCTGGCGCCTTCAGCCTGGTAGGCGTCCGAGATTACTGAGGTAATCCAAAGCGCGATGGACGCCTTAGAGGCCTTCTTCCCTTTATTCCTACCTCCAAAGAGAACGAACAGGTTCGGGTCGACACGCCAACTATTGGTGGCCTCTAGGTATTCTATAACTGCGCGCCTCACGTCTAGCGAGTGGAGCCGCCGCTCCTTCTCATTTCGGGGATTATCGCAGAAAGAGGGTAACACTACCTCCTGGTTCAGATTTCTTGTAGAGGCTACCTTCGGGGTAAATGCCGGGTCTAACCTTAGGATTATACTATCCTCTCTTATCTGGAGGTATGGATCCTTAGTGGATAGGGCCTGGATCTCCCCTATTCTTTTGGCCGTGGTAATGGCTACTAGAAAGGCCGTTTTACGAGTGAGAGCAGGGATGGCTATCTTCTCACTAAGGGCGAAAGTGTCCGAGCAGAGGAACCGAAGTACCAGGCCCAGGTCCCATGGTGGGGTGAGCTGCCTAATCGTGGGGCGCAGGCGCTGTGTGGCTTTTATAAACCTTATCACCCAGGGATGTGCAGCTAACTGATAATCGAAGAAGGCGCTCAAAGCTGAAACCTGGACTTTTAGAGTGCTGGGCTTGAGGCCTTTATTAAAACCTGCCTGCAGGAACCCTAGTATGTTAGGGAGATCAGGGGTACCTGCCACGAGCTCGGACCTGCCACCCTCCAGACAGAATCTTTTCCATATCTTCCGATAAATTGCCGACGTCACCGGCTTCCTGCTGGCCTGTAGGGTGGATATGACCTGCTCCGACAATCCTTTTGCCTTCAGGATGTCCCTCTCAGGATCCAAGCCGATAAATGGAGTCTTGCTGGGTCCGGGTGGTGGATCGGGCCCTGGTGGATGATGTTCTCCCACAAGGGCAGCTCGACTGGATCTTCTACTGCCATGGCTCCCAGAAGGGAAAACCAGCTTCTCCTCGGCCAGTATGGCACTATCAATATCACTCTTGCGTGGTCCTCGCGTATCTTTCTGAGCACTGCCGGTATGAGGGCCAGTGGTGGGAACGCATAAGAGAGGGATTCTCCCCAAGTCTGACTCAGGGCGTCTACGCCCTCTGGATGGTCCATCGGATTTAGGGAGTAGAATCTGGGAACCTTCGAGTTCTTCCGGCTTGCGAAGAGATCTATACTGGGGTTCCCCCAGCGCTGACAAAGCTGGTCGAAGATCTCTACGTTCAATTCCCACTCTGTCGGGTGGATCTGTTGTCTGCTCAGGTAGTCTGCCACTTCGTTTTGGGAACCCTCTAGATGTACCGCGGTCACGGATCGAACTGTCCGTTCTGCCCACGTGAATATCTTTTCCGCCAGTGCCTGTAGTGGTTGATGTCTGGTTCCTCCTTGGTGTTTCAGGAATGCCACTGTCGTTGTATTGTCGGATAAAATGCGAACATGACGACTCTTTAGTACCGACCGGTTTCTCCGCAACGCTTCCCAGACCGCGAAGAGTTCCTTGAAATTGGAGGATCTGGCCTTGATGCTTGCTGGCCACTTCCCCTGGAAGATCTTCCCTTCTGTGTGGGCTCCCCATCCCCACGCACTTGCGTCTGTGGTGACTACCACGTATGGAGAGGTTGTCCAATGCACGCCCACCTGAAGGTTCCTGGCCTGTAACCACCAGCGAAGGGACTCCTTTACTCGTCCTGAGAGCCTTAGGGGTTTGTCTAGCGACGCCTGACTCCTGTCCCACCTCGCGAGAATCTCTCTTTGTAACAACCGCGAGTGGAATTGAGCCCAACGGACACACTGGATGCAGGCCGCCATTGCTTCCCTTATGGAGCATTGACGCTTCAACAGGCCTCTGGTTCTGGCCTGAATGGACTTCTGCTTCTGCTCGGGTAGCCAGGATATTCTGTCGGCTGAGTCTAGGAGGACTCCCAGGAATACCTTTCTGGTGTCTGGTGTGAGGTCCGACTTCTCCCAGTTGATCACCCAGCCCAGGAACTCCATCACAGTAGTTGTTCGGATCCTGTCTCGGATGAGCGCTTCTTTGGATCTTGCCACCAGTAAGAAGTCGTCCAGGTACGGCACAATCACAATACCCTGATCTCTCAGGTAGGCCACCACCTCTACCACCAGCTTTGTAAAGATCCTGGGAGCTGAGGCCAGCCCGAATGGAAGACCCTGGAACTGGAAATGGCAGGTCCGGGCTGGTGAACTGATCGCGAACCTTAGTAGGCCTTGGGATGAGGGATGAATAGGAACCTGATAGTATGCCTTTTTTAGGTCTAGGGTGCACATAACTGCGTCCCTGTCTATCAGAGGAATTGCGGATAGGATTGATTCCATCCGGAACCTCCTGTATCTGACCCAAGCATTTAGTGGCTTCAGGTTTATGATGGTGCGGGCCTCGCCGGATTTCTTTGTGATTGCAAACAGGGAAGAGTAGTGCCCTTTCCCTCTTTCTGACGGTGAAACTGGTATTATGACCCCTGAGTCTAACATGTCCTGAAGATCCGACCACATTGCGGAGTCCTCCTGGACGACAGTGGGGGCAATATATCTGTCGGGGGGAGGAGAATAGAGCTCTATCCTGTAACCTTCCCTGATGGTTCTGAGGACCCACTGATTGTTGGTGACTCGTGACCAGTTTGCTGCAAAGTGGCGAAGTCTCCCCCCAACGCCTATGGCGTCATTGTCTCCTCGATCTAGATGTCGATGCAAATGGGGGACCTCTGTTCCTCCCACTTTGGCTGAAGGAGCCTTTGTAGGAGCTTCTATTAGACCTCGCCCGGCCCCTAAACTCTGACTGTCCTCTGAAGAAGGAGCCTCTCCGAAAGGACTGGGACCGCCTGGGCTTTTCTTCCGGGAATCCCTTATTCTTATCGGACACCAGCTCAAGGATATTATCCAGGGCTGGACCAAACACCCTCAGACCCGAGAAAGGGATGGCACATAACTTTGCTTTAGAAGGGTTATCCCCCGACCAGGATCTAAGCCAGACTGCTCTCCGGGCAGCATTAGAGAGGGAGCTGTTTCTGGCCGCAAACCTAACTGATTCCGCCGACGTATCCGACAGGAACGCCGTGGCTGATTTCAAGAGAGGAAGAGATGCTAGTATCTCTGACCTCGGGGTCTTGTTGGTTAGGTGTTCCTCCAACTGCCCCAACCACAGGAACATAGACCTAGCCACCGAGGTGGCTGCTATGTTGGCTCTAATCAGGGCCGCCGACGTCTCCCATGCTCTTTTTAACAAGACGTCCGCCTTTCTATCCATCGGGTCTCGAAGACCGGATGAGTCCTCGGCTGGGATAGCCGACTTCTTAGTAACCTTGGCGACCGGGACGTCGATCTTAGGGACTTCTTCCCACGCCCGAGTTTCCTCGGGATCGAAGGGCAGTCTATTTTTAAAGTTTCGGGAGAGTGTCAACCGACGCTCTGCTTCTTTCCACTCCTCCAGGATCATTGCTTTGATGTGCTCGCTTACAGGGAACACCACCTGTTTGCGGGACACCAGTCCTCCAAACATTAAGTCCTGTCTGGACTGTGGCTTAGGGACTTCTTCCATCTGCACGGTATTTCTGACCGTGTGTACCAGCTCGTCCGTATCCTCCAGTCTGAATAGGTACTTTCTGTTCTGCTCCTGACTATCCCCCAGGATCTCGCCTTCTTCCTCCTGATCTGAGTCCCGGAAATCGGATTCCTCGCTAGGGCTCGCCTCTGATACTGGGACTGGTTCCCACCTCGGACGCTTGCGACCTGGCCCAGGGCTGGGGGATCGACGCCGGGTTGTAGAGGCCTGAATCTCTTCCCTTATCAGCGACCTCATTTCGGAAAGTAGAGATGGCTGTTCCTCGCCTATGACCCTGGAGGTACAGGGACCGCATAGGGTCTTGCTATAGGTGTCTGGCAGCTTTACTCTGCACACCGGACATCTGACTGATTTGGAGGTGGCTTTCGCCGGGTCCTTCCCCGAGGGGGACTCTGCCGGGGTTCCCTTTTCCTGATAACATAAGGGGCACCTCATCAGATCTGGGCTGTGGGGACGGGTGGGGAGGGTGGTCTGCGCTATGCGCACTTACCCCTCCACCAGATGCAGTGTTGCCTTCCATCCCCTGGCGTCCGATGCAGTCACACAGCCTGGAACGACCTGTGACGACTCTGGAGAACGCTTTGGTCCAGGAGCGCGCGCGCCCTGGATTTGAAACCGGCGTCTGACGTCACCGGATGTGACGCTGGTAAGCCGCGCCTCCACTTCCTGCCGGGCATCTGCGCGCGACCGCGCTCGGCGCGTGCAGGGAGCCGCCTCCCCGCCTGCTATGGCGCTCCGGCCTCCACTGCCCAGCCGTCGGCGTCGTCCTGCGGTACTCGGCCCGCCGCGGCCGATTGCGCCCACTTCTGTCGGTGCCCGCACGGCCAGCCGCCTGCGGGGAGCCGACCCGTCCTGGAGCCGAGAGCCCCCCCACCGGGAGGAACGGCTCCCTCCAGTTTCGGCCCCGGGACCTCTTGACAGGGGAAGGATTGGACCGGCCGCACGATCCCCTGGGCCCCTCCGGTAAGCTCTCGCGTGTCCCTCTGTGCAGGGACAGGAAAAACACTGAGGGAAAGGGGGTGGGACATGGCCTTTTAACCTCTCGTGTGCTTTCCTGTCCCTGTAAGGAGGAGGAGGACGTCCTCCATGGTGCTGTCAGGTGGACGTCCTGGAAATAATGAATATCTGCAGGCATCAGTGACACATGGTGGAGTTCCTTGCAAGTACGAGGCCGCATTTCAGCAAATGTTGGGGATTTGGGCAGGATTAATGGTGTCCTCAAGGCTGAGAAATACAGGCAGATACATATTCAACATGCAATAGCATCAGGAAGGCGTCAGATTTGGTCCAATTTATTCTTCAATATTAAAATGACCCCATACAACATACCGCAGTGTCACTAAGAACCATTTTCAGTGTGAAAAGAAACAAGGAGTCCTGTAAGTGATAATATGGCCCCTACAAAGCCCTTATCTCAACATCATGGAGACTGTCTGGGATTAAATGAAGAGACAGAAGGATTGGCACACATGTAATACATGTAGATGACTAGAAAGACATGTAAGATGAATAGAAGTACCAGTGAGGTGGTATTACATGGTCATATATATATTTATAAATATATTTATATTTTACATTTTCGCAAACATAATCACTTCCATAAGCACTGCTGTGCTGTGCTCTGAGCAGAAGGCGAGTGCAGCACAGCTGATGTCAGTGCTGCGCCAGCAGCTTCCTAGGAAAGCACTGTCTGAAACTGGGCATGGGTGTTTTCTTCCACCAAACACAGACAGCTCACCATAGCATGGTTGAGCTGATGACACCCTGACAGTGCTTCGAGAAACCACAAACCACTCTGCTGTGAGCATGCTGCAGAATGAGGCAGAAGACAGGATGCCTACACTGTGCACGATGGACCTAGGTTATTGAACTACAGAAGGACAGTTCCAGTGGCAACAAAGGCATAAATATAGCCTGGGGTTGTGATTACTTCTTATACTTATAATGGCCCAGTTTATTAAAAATTGATGTAGATTATCATGAAACCTATTCATGATCTTGCCAATATCCCTTTAACAGTATCTGATTATTATAGCACTACTAGCTTAAATGTCGACTCTTCTGACCTGTCTATAAAATACTTGTGTTTGTTACAAAACTACTATTCCAGAGCACTTTTTGTCATAACCCTGTGGCGTGCTTTTCCTCTGTTCCTTCTCAAGTATGCTTTTTAATTAATTGACAAGTGGGCATTACCAGTTAGGGGTGTCGCCCTACACAGCCTGGAATTGTCCACTCAGTGCAGACCACACCAGAGAATACAGACACACCTCTTTGACTACAGAAAGGGCAACACCCAGTTATCAATTTATTCATACAATTCTGGAAAGAATAACATAGTAGTGGTACAAAGTAGTGTTCTAAGAAAAGGTGCTCCAGAACTGGTATATTATGGGAAACCCAAGTATTTACTAAAACAGACGTGTTAAGTGTCACTGGTGACAGGTCCTCTTTAAGCCTACTGCTATTAAAATAAAACTAATGCAGCAATAGCTTAAGACTTAAAGGGGATGACCAGTTGCAGAACAATATGTTTCAATCTTTATGAAATGTAAAACCACTTCACTGTACAAATCTTCTTGATCCTCCTGATTCTGACTCTCTCCAGGTCTGGCTCCTCTGGCTTCTACTTGGCCCTGCGACATAATGACTTTGTGGGGCCTAGTAACCACGGGGATGCTTGATCAAGGATGCCAACCGCAGAATTGAAGACTGCCTTGATTTGGGTGCCATGGATACGCACGGTCATCTATCGTAACATGAAATGAGGATGATGACTTCATTCAGCTAGATAATTTCACTTAGCTTGACTTAGAATATCTTCTGATTAGTTTTCTAAGCATTTAAGATACAACATCAGAAATTCTTAGCGAACCCCATAGAAAAAAAAGATGGCTATGCCGTACTGGGCGCCAAAAATCACAAAAAATAAACTTTTATATTTCTATATTAATATTAAAACCACATACTGTGTAAGCGAGATTTGAGCTGGTTATGACAACAGAGCTTTTGCCAGGCACCATTATGGACAACAGAGAACCAGGGACAAGACGAGGACCATTGCCGTTTGCCAAAGTGACTACTACTTTCAGAAGGGTTGTGGTGGAGGTAACTCCATCCGTCACTGCAATCTCCATGCTATCTTCTGTGGTTGCAGAGCCATCATGTACATAATGCACGGCATTTCTGTTGATATCTTCATATGTAAATGTATCATCTGCCAAAAATGTTAAACAAATGTTATCTGCTTCGAATTTCTACTTACAGAAAGAGTACACCGACAATACAGTAAACCTTTATCAATTGTGTTGAAAGATGCATGAATCAAGGAGCGTCAAAAATAAAGACAATGTTGTTAAAAAATATATTTACAATATATACATTATTTTTGTTACATGTCTGGTGCACATGTACATGTTCCACTTGGCTAGGCCCTTTTCTCTTTCTATACTATTCAGAACTGCAACACAAAACCTACAAGTGTGACCACACATGTACAAAAATATCAATTTTTATTAGATAAAGACATAAAAGATACATACAGGATAAAAACTGGGTGATTACATTACAGATAAAAAGGAAGTACAGCAAAGCACCTCTCATCCAAAGGACAATGTAGAGGAGGTACAATCATTATTTATATGCTCCTTTACCAGTGATACAGGAAACTAAAGTACCGTAATATAGACATGTCTCATGGATATAGTATCAACAAAGATAAAATTAGAGGAAAGATAACAAGTTGTTCCAGAAATATAAGATATGCAAGTGGTAGTTTATAGAGATCAGTGTTGGGAAGAAAAAAAAAAAAGACATCATAGTTGTTGGCTCAGAGTGACAGAAACCCTAGTTGAATCCATATACATTTGTAAACAACAATAATATGGTATATATATTATCTTGTAGTGCTTTATCTAGTTTTCTTCAATTTTGCTTAGCAAATTTTTCACATTAGCAATCCAGTCAAGTGCTGGCACTCACTTCTTCCATAGAAACGGACTTTATCAAAAATGGATAAAAACAGCAACAATGGTCACAAAAAAGTAATAGCAAAAATAGTAATAGTAATAGTGGCCCCCCCTACGAACCTATCAATTACAGTAAATGACTGCCCACTCTCCCCAGTCCCACAAGCTCGCTGTCTCGGAGTAATCCTTGACGCTGATCTCTCCTTCAAACCACATATCCAAGCCCTTTCCACTTCCTGCCGACTTCAACTCAAAAATATTTCACGAATCCGTTCATTCCTCACCCAAGAATCTGCAAAAACCCTAGTCCATGCCCTCATCATCTCTCGCCTTGACTACTGCAACCTCCTGCTCTGTGGCCTCCCCTCAAACACTCTTGCACCCCTCCAATCTATTCTATACTCTGCTGCCCGACTAATCCACCTGTCCCCCCGCTATTCCCCAGCTTCTCCCCTCTGTCAATCCCTTCACTGGCTCCCAATTGCCCAGAGACTCCATTACAAAACCCTAACCATGACATACAAAGCCATCCACAACCTGTCTCCTCCATACATCTGTGACCTCGTCTCCCGGTACTTTCCCGCACGCAACCTCCGATCCTCACAAGATCTCCTTCTCTACTCCCCTCTTATCTCCTCTTCCCACAATCGCATACAAGATTTCTCTCGCGCATCACCCCTACTCTGGAACTCTCTACCACAACATATCAGACTCTTACCTACCACTGAAACCTTCAAAAAGAGCCTGAAGACCCACCTCTTCCGACAAGCCTACAACCTGCAGTAACCACCGATCGACCAAACCGCTGCACGACCAGCTCTACCCTCGCCTACTGTATTATCACCCATCCCTTGTAGATTGTGAGCCCTCGCGGGCAGGGTCTTCTCTCCTCCTGTACCAGTTATGACTTGTATTGTTTAAGATTATTGTACTTGTTTTTATGTATACCCCTCCTTACATGTAAAGCGCCATGGAATAAATGGCGCTATAACAATAAATAATAATAATAATAATAATAATAAATAGCAATGCCTTTCTGACCTACATAATGCTTAGTCTGGCTCAGACTAAGGACCATGTGGGTCAGAAAAGTATTACCTGGAGTATGTGTTCCTGCTGTTGGCATTCGTTTTTTTTGTGCTGCTGTCTGACCATCGTTGTTTTTAACCATTTTTGATAAATTAAGTTTTTATGGAAGAAGCGAGTGCCAGTTTTTGACTGGATTGCTACTATTGGGGTACTACTGTGGCCGTGCATTGAACAGAAAAGATGATTGTGCGATAAAACTGTTAGAATGTTTGTATAAGATGTGAGGAGGTATAACAAATAATATACATTTTTCATATCTACCTGAAGTTAAAGGAGTCTGTATGCCATCTTCAGATTTCATAAGAACACCAAAACGAGGTGGTTCCACCACTTCATATAACAGATCTTCTGGAGCAGTGTCTGTATCGCTTACTGTAAGCTGCATTCCTGCCAATTATAAATGAAAATGACAATCTACGAGGATACCTTTGGCAACATATTCTATGGGTTTGAATCACCAAAGCTTTCACACCAGAATTCTGGAGTAAAAGCATTGAAAATTTGCAAGCGTTAGATGCAACTCTGAGTTGTGCCAAAATTTTGTGACTTTTGCGGGTTTTCACATCAGTTTCTCCCAGCTCCAACAAAATCACTGGAATAAAATTTCCATCATGGCACATGGAAACGTACGCCACTCGTCAGACGCTCCAACTAGCTGCATGTCGACTGTCGCGGCAATTCAAGTTGCTTATCAACATATATAGGTGTTGATACATGAGCTAGCATCTGCAATCATATTTCTACGTGCGTGGTCTATTCTAATCAAGGTACTTAAATACTTGTTTGGACACAAGAAATAAGTGATAATTGTATGATAAAATATTTATTTATGCATATGGAATATCTTTGTAGGCCTCATTCCGTTTTTGGTGAACAGAAGAATGATGTGTTTAACCAGAGAGCTCCATCTTGGTCTCATTTGACCACTAGACACTTTCCCAAAAGGATTTTGGCTTACTCATGTACATTTTGGCAAACTGTAGTCTAGCCTTTTTATGTATCAGTGTGAGCAGTGGGGTCCTCTTGGGTCTCCAGCCATAGTGTTTCATTTCATTCAAATGTGGACAGATAGTTTACACTGACACTGATGCACCCGGAGCCTCCAGGACAGCTTGAATTTCTTTGGAACTTGATTGGGGCTGCTTATGCACCATCCAGACTATCCTGCCTTGCAACCTATCCTCAATTTTTCTCTGTCGTCCACATCCAGTGAGTTTAGCTACAATGCCAAGGGTTGTAAAATTCTTGGTTATGTTGCGCACAGTAGACACAGGAACATCAAAATCTCTGGATATGGACTTCTAACCTTGAGACTGTTGATATTGTTCAACAATTTTGGTTCTCAAGTCCTCACACAGTTCTCTTCTCCATTCTGTTCTCCATGTTTAGTGTGGCACACACAGACACACAATGCAAAGATTGAGTGAACTTCTTCCATTTTTATCTGGTTTCAGCTGTGATTTTCATGTGGCCCACACCTGCTTCTTGCCACATGTGAACATGTGAATTTGAATGAGCATCAAATGCTTGAAACAAAGTCGTTTACCCACAATTTTGGAAAGGGGGAATCAATTATATCTGGCCTATTCTTGGGGTTTTGTGTGAAATTATGTCCAACATGTGTATAAAAAAACATGTGTAATTGCATGAAATTTCTGAGAGAAATACTCAATTTTCTAGAACAATTTCAAGAGTGCCAATACGTTCGCCAAGACTGACTGTATGTATGTATATTTATCTGTCTATTTGAATATGTAGATCTATTCTATTGCCCTTCATCTACATTTACACACATACATATAAAGAAACCGTTTCTCTGGCAGGTGCCCAATTAAAAAGTTATGTAGTATGTACACACATATACTGTATATGCTGAAAGTGACATTTTAGAGGGTCTCATGTTTACAAATTTGTTACTATCCTGTGTAACACTATAACAGGTGGTTATATGTGATGAGCATATGTAATGCTAAGTTCCCTTTAACTCTTTCCCAAAACGTTTAGTCTTTATCTTTTTTTTTTGCTTTTCCATCTCCTTTTATATCCTTCAGCATAGACATGTCAGAGATTTTTTTAGTGTTACAAGTAGAAGTTTTGAATGAAATAAGACAACTTTTGTTTTTGTTTTGCCTTTTAGTTAGGCAATCCATGCATGTGTTGTGGCTGCTGAACAGCCGCGAGACATGCAGGCGCGAGGACTCGGAACATATTATTCGAGCATGTTGAAGTCACTCGGTTAGCACCCGAGCATGCTCAGATAACATCTTATAATCACTAATTATTATTGTGAAGAAAAAAATGACCTGACAATATGATTCTGTAGGCCACTATGACTAGGGAGGTTGACAGAGGAGGCCCACACTGTCAAACCTCTGGACTCCAATTGACTTAAGTCGGCCAAACCTATCAATATTGGTTGGCTACGCCCACAGTCTAACGTATTTAGCGCTCTCCGGACTCCCTCCTGACAGATGATGTCACATGAGATCCAGCATGTCTGATTTGGACTATTGATAGTTTTGTTCTTGGAGAAATGAGCCGCTGTCAGGAGTCTGGAAAATGACAGAGTCTGGCAGTGGTTCCCTTGTAGCGAGCACTCCTGTGTATGGGGGAGTTTGGAAAGTAAGCTATTGGCGAAATCATCGTTCAGCTGACTGCTATTATGGATGGGGCCCTTTACATACAGATATTGCTATTGACGTCAGCATATAAGGGATACAACTGAAATAGTGAAACTTGAGTGTTTGGTAACTTTGGAAAATGTCATCATAGCCATATGCCCTAGATTGAGAAGATGAGAAAGTGTATGACTCCACTCAACTGAGAGTCACAAATCGTTCTATAAATGTGTGAGATGCCTATGTGATATATCTGACCATTATGTCATCCCTGTATTCAGTCTCAGGGATGTGGCGCTTTGATGTTCCTGTCATATTTCTTTGTTCACCAGCGGTATGAGTGTGTTATCCATTGCCTGTATGGTGGAGTTATGTAGTTACCGTATGGCGGTCTCCTGATAAACAGAACAACCGTATTGTACAACCATAGTATGGTAGTAATATTTAGTCACAGTATATATAATTATATGATTAAATGATTTCTATACACAGATTCTAGACATTGATACAACATATGATACCCTGTATTTCCACTACAGAGCATAAGCCTTGGGGAGCACAATCTACAAAAAGTGACCAGGACCAGTGTGCGTTAGTAAGTAATGTAAAGTGTAAGTGCCACTAAGCGTTTTATACATTTATCACCAATAAAAATGCTGTCTGCCATAGCAATAATTATTAACACTGGATACTTATTGTTACAAATGCTTAAAAATATGTAAATCATGATGGGGAACATAAGCCGTTAATGAGGATGTACTCATGCTTTGTGCCTATGGCAACATGATCTGTACTTCTGGCTCTGGTATTATTTAAAATGAGTTAATTAGATAAGTGACGCCCTTTTTATTTCATTTATGGGTAGACTGTTACTATGGTAACTATTTTTGTCAGTATTAGTAAGGCCTGTTTCACACATCCGTTTGTGTCCATCAGTCAAAATCCGCCATTTTGGAAAAAAAACGGATCCGCCATTTTTCTTGGCGGATCCGTTTTTTCCCCCATTGAGTTGCATTACCGGCGGATCTTGACGGATGGCCATCCGTTGGATCCGTTTTTTTGCGGAAATCTCTCTCTCTCTCCTTCCCCAGGCAGCGGTTCCTTTAAAATTCTTCCTTTGATGGATCCGTTAAAATAACGGTCCAGTGCCAAACGTTGTGGTCAGTACAGGAACGGATCCGTTATCCGCCATTTTAGCGGATTTTGACTGACCCAAAAAAATCATGTGTGAAACAGGCCTAATCAGTAAAATTCTTTGTACAGCTGCAAATGTATCTTCGTTCCTGATCCCCTGACTACACACCTATCCCACATATATCTCCCAGAAATAATTTGCTGATGAAATCTGTGACACCTGTAATAGTCTGAATTACGGTAACTCATATTACCTGCTGCTTGACAACTTATTTCCCATCTTACAGATGAAAGTGTCAGAGAAGTAAATGCTAGCCACTAACCAATAGGAACTCTTCCACCTTGAGTGACCTCTAGGAATGGCGCGGTGATCTGGAACATGGGAGGTTGCTGCTCATTTGAAAGTAAATGGATTGTAAATGGCATCTCCGCTGTGGTGAACTCCCCATCTGAGACTATGAGAAAGAACAGAGAGCAGCAGTCAGATTGTTTCTACAATGCAACCTCCGGACTGCACTTATATTTCACATATTATGGGATATCAGAACACAGTAAAGCATAATTTCTTGGCCTAAATACATCTCAAAAACTAATAGCATAAATAATTTACTGTATATAGCACACATGGCATATATAACCTTCCTATAGCCCTTATTGTTAAAGAATAACAGTCATTTTTAATTCTTGAGTCAGCAGTACACATGAAAATAAACAATTTGTAATATATTTTATCAGAGAAATCTGCTTTTTCACTTCCTTTATTGATTAGTCGAGCTTAATTCATGGATAAAATCATTCATTGAATACAGATTTTTTCCATTACTGAGATAAGACATGACTCTTGGTGCTTTTAACATTCTATGGAGAGGGGGAGGAGAAAGAAGGAGGAGTTAGAGGCAAAAGCAAACATTCTCCTGAAATGATGGCAACTGTTCTCCATAGAAGTTTATGATCACAACTATCACCTCTTATCTCATAATTACTAAAATTACCAAGGTATATAGGTTGTAAAAGATACAGGTCCATCAAGCACTATAGCTAGATTATTTATAACTCATGGTGCCATTTGTAATAGGAAAAATCTGCATAAACCAGAAACAGGAGAAAAAAAAACAGATTTCTGTAATAAGATATATTTTAAAGTTTCTTATTTTCAAAATTTCATCAAAACTATGGTCAGTTTTTAAATGTCTATTTACTCTATCAATTCCTTTTTTTTTTTTTTTTACTTTTTAACCGCTTAGGCTGGTTTCACATTAGCGCATTTTCAGCGCGCGCACGGCCGGGGGTAGCTCCGCCCCCGAGCCGGCTCTCTGCCCGGCGTGCCCGCCCCTTGCTTGTAGCGCCGCCTACTAGCGGACAGCGGCGCCTGCGATCGGCGCACCCTATCTTTAGCATAGGGTGCGCAGATCGTGCGCAGGCCGTGCGCTAGTTGCGCTTTGACCTGCGCTGCGCACTTTTGACGGTGCGCCGTGCGCGCCAAAATCCGAAAAGTTTGATTTTGGCGCGCACGGCGCACCGTCAAAAGTGCGCAGCACAGGTCAAAGCGCAACTAGCGCACGGCCTGCGCACGATCTGCGCACCCTATGCTAAAGATAGGGTGCGCCGATCGCAGGCGCCGCTGTCCGCTAGTAGGCGGCGCTACAAGCAAGGGGCGGGCACGCCGGGCAGAGAGCCGGCTCGGGGGCGGAGCTACCCCCGGCCGTGCGCGCGCTGAAAATGCGCTAATGTGAAACCAGCCTTAGGCTGGTTTCACATTAGCATTTTTTTGCGCAGCGCATCTTGCGCGTCCATGCGCATGCGTACCTATGTTTAACATGGCGTGCGCATGGTCTTGCGTTTGCACGCATTCGTATGCGTTTTCGTGCGCATGCGTTTTTTCAAGGTGTGCGCCTAGGAGCGCCAGACATAACCTGTTGCATTTTTGGGTCCGCCGAAAGGCGTTTAAAAAAAACGCATGCGCACGCTTGCGCATGGAATGCTACAAAATAACGCATTACAGTCTATGGGAACGCAGGCATGCGCATGGACATGCGTTTTCGGCATAAAAATGTCTATACACTGGTTTTAACCCCTAGAGAGCGAATGCGCATAAAAAATGCAAACGCATGATGCGTTTTTTGCATGCATTTCTATTGCGTACGATGTGTTGCGGAAAAAAACGCTGATGTGAAATTAGCCTTAGTGGTCTTTTAAACCTTAAAGTAAAAAAGAGTTATAACTTGCTAATTGGAGCGTGTCCTATCACTGGGCCAATCAATAGATCAGGAAATTGTATCCCCATTACAAAATGGAGGACTGCCACTCCATTCACTCTCTATGGGGCTGCCCTAAAAAAGCAGAGCGCAGCACTAGGCATCCCATAGCAAATGAATGGAGCTGCATTGATATCAGAACTTACTCCTTTTTAGTGCAGGTGATAGCTCCTCTGAGTGTTGTGCTTATCTAAGCCATCTCCTGCACCAGGCTCATCCCCAGAGTTATTAAGTTACAGATGATGAGCTGAGCCTTTCAACTTAATATGTATTCCAAATGAGTATGTTCAGATATCAATGCAATGTAGGCAAATAGACTGGGGGAAAGCAGGGGTTTGAAAGTCACAGTGAGGGATTGACTCACTCGGCTGCTTGAGAAGGTAGACACAGGAACGCTTCTGGTGTAAGTCACCTGCTGGTTTATTGTGGCACAGCATAAACCATGGCAGGGTATAACAAAATAAACATGGCCTTTCTGGCCTAACAAACGATAAAGTATAGCAAAGTCCTTGTATTGGCTGGACTCGCCCGCAAAGGACCACCACAAGTCTTCAGCTCCACCTGGAGCCACGTACTCTCCAAACATACAACACTCCCTTGAGGTGGAGATATTGTGAGTAGGCATCCCACCCATCTCTACTCAAAAACAAACAAACAATCAATTATCATGGCTGGTTAACCCCTTCAGCACATAGCATGAAGGAGAGAAACTTATGGGTTTTTAGATCACGGAAGAAAGCAATCTCCTTGACACATATCTCCCCTCACATACAGGGCCAGTGACCCTGTCACATCACCTATGGTACTTGCAATTTTCTTTTTACAGGAATGAAGACAAATCTCCCAATGAAGAGATTTGTAAAGTTTAAAAACTTTCCGTAAAAGACAAAATTATTAAAAAAAATGAAAGTTTAGTTACTCTTTCCATGAAAAGAAGAGGATTCTTGCTTGAAGAACTGGGTAGTGACCTTATAGTCAGTCAGCTACAATCTACACTAAACACTATTGTCACTATCTGATTGTAGGACTCCAGTGTAACCAGTGTTATATATAGAAAGGGGACTCCAGAGACTTATAATCCGCGGGGGTCCCATCTGGAATTACTTGAAGTCATTTAATGATGAGATGCTAGAAACAAGTAATCTCTTATTTAGTGTATCAACATGTTTTTATTTCAATACTAACCAAAAAAATAATTGACACTACCTGTAAAGAAGAAATCCACCGATTCTGGAAGACCTAGAATAAATATAAAATCTGCATTAGCACGGACCAGCCAAATGTTTTCTATACAATATTGTGATATGACTTACCGGTAAATCATGTGAAGGGCTTAACTAAAGGCAACACATACCTGTGAAAGAGAAGTCCATGATCTCACTCAAGTGAGGTGCTGCTCTTGGTGGACGGTAGAGAATGTTTCCACCATTAATATCGGCTTGTGTAAAGTACCGCACAGGGATCCTGGGCTTATCTTTGTGTTCTAAGTTACCTGCATATTGGACATAAAATCTGTCAATACTTATTTATCGGAAATGTCACGTTATGTAGTTAAAGGGGAGGTCCACCTTCAGGAAAGTGGGCTTGAAACGTTGTAAAATACTTGAAAAAGCTAAACATGTACTCTCCCTTACTGAGTCTAGCGCCAATTCCCTGCCAAATCTCCAGTCTCAATGTTTTGACAGTAAGTCACATCAACAGCACATTTCACCACACTTGACAATCACTGAGCTCCGTGGCTGTGCCAAGGTGGATGGCACCTGCCGCTGAGCCCAGTGCATGCTGTAGATAGGACATCACCGCTACAGCCAAAACAGAGACTGGAGCAGTGATGGGGAGCTGAATGAGGACAGCAGACTGTTTGCTATTACATGTCTCACACTGGAGAGTATGTTCTTCTCCTGATATCACTGTAGCGCTGTGTCTGATTACAACAATTCTTCAGCCTTCATATTACAGGCAGCCAGTGTGTGGGGAGGGGAGTAGCTTCGAGCCGACATTATTGTAAAAGGAGAGCTGCAGCTGCAGATGTGTTTGCAGTGAGAAAAAGTTCAGCTCTGCTGTACCTTGCTAGTTAAATTCACACATAGGTCTATAGTGAGACCAGCAAAGCAAATAGTCAGTCATTACATGTCTCACACTGATTATAATGCCCCCTTCATGTAGATTCTCACACAGATCAGTGTCCGGCCCATAGTGCTGAACATCTCATTTACATATTAGAAAAATGAGGATATCTCTGGAAAAGACATCGGATCACAGATATCAAGGGAGCATTATATTCAGCTTCATATGACCTATATGCTCATATAGACGGCTTAGGAGGGCTGATCCAACTGACAGATTCTAGCTAAAATTCATGGCTCATATAGAAATAGGAAAGAAAAATGTTTTATCTACCCATAACGTAATTGTGCCGAGCTATTTCATACTATATAAAACAATGCTCAAGCCTGGTTGGAAATACAATTGCACATCTTCAAGATAATGAATATACTGCAGATTTGGCAGTAATACATCTCACAGGGATTATTATTATTATTATTATAGTGGAGCAGCAATCAAATACAGTACTTATGTTTAGAGTTTATATCACCCAAGATCAATTACCGCTTAAGGCACGAACACAAGTTAACAATGATTGATGACCAATAAGACTGCATTATTTTGGTCGCCGTTTGTTCTAGCATGCGACACTTAGTTGGCTTTTCTGACGTAGCCCGCCTCATGTGACGTTTAGAGCTGCAGCATCACAACAAATCCATCAAGTTAAATGTAATATTGCTTTGTTTAAGGCTGATGCGGACAGTAATGTGAGAGGAGAATTCAATTCAGCTGACACATCAGAGACTTATCTAGTGAGCTCCCCGCTGTGATTCTCCGCAACTTTATTAATCTCTCACATTTTAGGGAGCTAGTCAATTAACTTCAATAAAGAATGATTTACCATGAATTCAAGTTATTAGATGGTACTTACACCACATTTATATTGCTCTACGCCACTGCAATGAAGACTTGAGAAATATACTTTGTTGCAGAAATCTGCCTCAAGTAGTCAGAACACTATCAAACCATATAAACTAGTCATATACATAAAAAAATAGAGCCTGAACCCACAGATTTCTTCTTCCAGTCCTTGGCCATCAGGGAAAGGTGGCTTGTATTTTACCATGCCCAACCCATTGTTCCCAGCAAGAGAAGTTCAGACAGTAGTGCAAGATTCGGGGTATCAAGAGACTTGGCTATGGTATAAAATAAGACAAAACTGAATATAAAAATAAAAATGTATTACTACATGGTATTTGCTCATTCTGATTGTATGTTCGGTTAGGTCTGTTAAATCTCCACAGTGTGAATGTGCACCTATGCATCGCACTTATACCAACATGTGCTCCAGTTCAATTATTTTTGCTTTGCTTTACTTTTTTGTACAAACAGGGGCATGGCTCCCTCTTTTTGGGCTGTTCATTTCATTATATAGTTTTCCACGGGCAGGCGTCTAACAGTCGGGACCCAGTCCTACATCTGCTGAAACAGTGAGGTGAACTACAAGAGTTAGGTACGGTCCTGATTGAGTACACCTTGTTGTGGTGGGGGATGGCCTTAACACCTTATTGATCAAAACAGTGTTAACTACATGTACTATTACTATTTATTTATGTATTACAGGGTATTTCTTCATTTTGTTTTTATCTTAGGTTCTGTCTGTTAAATGTCCACAGCGTGAATACGCACCTATGCATTACACTTATACCAATATGTGCTCAAGCTCATGTTTTTGGTTTTATGGTATAACATTAGTGATTATTTTATTATAGATAACTGTAGTCTTGCTAAATCAATGCACATGTCTAATCAGCCAATCTAACTACTGTCAATAGACTGTCCTTCATGCAAGCGCATTGTGTTGTGTATGTGTATGTTGTGTATGTGATCGAAAAAAAATCATCTTTAAGAAATATTAATTAAAATAAAGCTATGACTGTGTGTGAAGCTGTATATATGAAAGATAACATTGAAAAATTTAAAAAGGTTGCTGTTCATATCTTACTTTTTAATGTCCTACATAAAGGGTACAATTTAATGACAAAAATATACATCATACCAAGCCCAAATAATAAATGTCCTGAGGAGAGTAGGGATGCTCATAGGTAAAGGTGCTGTATTTAACCATTTTAGCTTACCCTATAATGCCACCAAAATCTCTCAGCAAACCAAAGCTGAAGTCCATGACCCTCTAAAGGTCTTTCTTACAAATGGAGAGGTGGTGGGAGTGGGATGGCTTAGGCCTGTTTCACACATACGTTTGTTTGCATCAGTTGCAATCCGCAACTGTTTTTAAACCAACGTGTGCTACCGGACCGTTGCTGTGACGGATCCGCGGAAGGCAGAAATTTAAAGGAGCCCGGGAGGGGAGAGGGAGAGAGAGGGAGAGAATTTTTTTTTACCAGCCGCCAGAACGGGATTTAGGGTTAAATGTCCGGGAAAAGCAATGCTGCCGGGCATGCGCAGTGACAAATGTGGATCCGGACGGCCAAAAAAAGTTGCATTGTCCGTCCTGTCATGTCAGCGGATGCCAAAAATTTGGCAGATCCGTAAAAAAAGGATCCAACGGATGCCCATCTGTCAAGATCCGCCGATAATGAAGGTCAATGGGGAAAAAAACGGATCCGCCAAGAAAAATGGCGGATCTGTTTTTTTTGCAAAACGGCGGATTTTGACTGATGGTGACAGACGGATGTGTGAAACAGGCCTTAGGATTTGAGTGATCTGGAGTCAGTCAAGTGGAGGAGTGAAATGCATCTATGTAGCGATTCATACATTTGTAACTCACTACATGGACACATTTCACATCTCCATACCTTTTAGGACTCTCAAATGCCCATTGGTCATGATGCAATAGAGAAACTAAAAAAGAAAATGCACGTCAGTGTGGTGAATGATCAACCACAGCTCAATTCACACAGGGATCTCCAGAGCCTTGGTTCTCAGGATCGTGGAGATCCCAGCAGTCAGACCTCCAGCAATTGGAGGTCTAATGGATAGGGAATAACTTCAAAACTAAAGAACACCCCTATAAGCTAAAATTCTTATACAATGCTCTAAAACATTGAAAAAAAAATGTTGTGCAGACAAAGAGCAAGTAGTAGAAACAGTAAAATAGTGACAGCAGAAGAAAATGTATTCTTTTGAGGCACCTGCCCACAGCTTTTCCTGTTATGGTTGCAGCAGTAATCTCATTTCAAGGATTTCTGGCAATAAAGGAATGGTTCCCCAGTGATCAAATAAATGGTGAGAAATGCCACATTTCCCCCAGTTTATCTTCTTACCTTCATGTGCTTTCAAGGGAACAGTCACATTGTAAACTATTTTTTCACTGGGGCTCTCAGAATCCACAAATGACAGATAATGGGAACCAATCACTGTTATTCTGTCTTCAAGAGCCTGTAAAATATGTGCATTCATTTGGTGAACAAGTCATTTCATGGCACTAACTTCATTGCAGTCAGACGGCAGGGTTTTAACTCCAACAGTGATTTCTAGGGTGCAGTAATGAAAGATGCACACAGTGTATGACTGAAGAAAAGGAGCATAACTGTTAAAATTTAAAGGGAATCTATCAGCACGCTTTTACAGGAGTTAATAGTAAAATAACTATGTGCAATCATTGCCCCAAAAATTATCCAAAAATTAGACCTTTCTTGTGGAGATCTGATGTGCCAATCACAAGAAATCTCGGGACAGAAGCCATAAGCAAATCAGACTGGAAGAGCACATGGGGCATGTCAATGTGCTTGGAAGAAGCAGTATAAGCACACCCCAAAGCACATCTTGCCTGATTTACATATGGCCTCTAAGCTAGATTTCTCATAGCCGGCACATCGGATCTTTAAAACAAACCAAAAAAAGGCATGATTTATACTTGGTAATAAGTACCATACATAATACCTAAATTAGTAACAGCTTAGTACTGTATTAATGAGCCTCAATGGACCAGGTCTATAGGTGTAATAGAATTGCAGTAGTACAAGAATGAGCTTTTATCATCTGTCATTAACAAGATCCGTAGAGCTTCTCTTTCTCGAGTTAGCTTATTTATTAGTTTCAGAAAGTAAAACAAAATAACCCAATAAAATTAAAAAGGGAAGAAAGTTCCAGCGCTAGGAATGGAAAATTAAAAATCCATTTTATTGTGCCAATGCATATTAAAATTCCAGCAGGTACAGCATATCAGTCGGATGACTGCAGAACAACGCGTTTCGACGCCTCAGGTCTTAATCATGTTCTGACATTAAATGCAACCAACTTCCTTATGTTGGATTCTCCCACCTCCAATAATCAGAAACAGATGTGTGAACTGCTCCAAAGGAGCTCCTGATATGGTAATGGTAGGAGAGCCAAACAGAATGGAAGGAAAAACAGTCAGTGTAGACAACATAACATAAATAACATGCATAATATACTTTATCTTTTTTTATCTCTTTCTTTCCTTTCCCCTCTCTTTCTCCCTTTTCCTTTTTCCTATTAAAAGGAGATATAAAAACTCCTAATGTAAAATAAAAAAGATGAATATGAACATCAATAATTGCAACCACATATTTTAAAGTACATATCACATATTCATGTCCCATAAATAATGTACCATAAATTATACTACAAAAGGATATGTACAAAAAAAAAAAAAAAAAAAACACGCAATCAAATATATAGGTAAATTCAGTATCCACCAAGACATCATCCCATCATTATTAGGGACAATTCCTAAGAGAAATTTTTATCCACATTAAATAAGTATGATGTCTACTGGATACACAAAAATCACATAATCTGAACTGTATCAAAGAGCAGTCTTTTCTCTTCCCTATTTCTCTCCTCCTACCCCTTCTTCCTTTCCTCATTCCTTTCTTTATCATATTTTTATTTATCAGATTAATATAAAGGAGAAAAAAGAAAACAAAAACAAAAAAAAAAAAAACGAAATGAAAATATCTCCAAAAAAACTTTTAAAATTTTTTTTCTCTTTTCCCCTTTCTCTTTTCTCCTCCTTTCTCCCTTTCTTCTTTTCCCTCTCTCCCTTTCCTTCCTTTCTCCTTTCCCTTCTCTTTTCTCTTTCTTTCTTTTTATTTTATATAAAAATATTTGATAAATCTCCAAATGAGAAAACCCCAACCAATACACAACAAACGATAAATACAATATATTGCAACCCCTAAATGAGAGTCTGGGATAAACGTATTTAATAATGCAATATAAGATCCTGTCGGCTATTCATTCCATCTGGATATCTTGTGCCCAGGGTGAAGATCCAGAAGGACTCCCTGTTCAAGAGTTTCCTTCTGTGATCTCCACCCCGGATCGGTCTGTGCACCTGTTCTATTCCCATGAAGTAAAAGCCACTGACATCCCCCTTGTGAACTGTGGCAAAGTGCTTTGAAACTGCCGAAACCGCAACAGCATTATGATTAGACACATCTGAGAGATGCCTCCTGATTCTGACCTTCAGGGGTCCCGTGGTGCAACCAGTGTATTGGATGTTACAAATTCTGCATGATATTAAATATACAATGTAGGAGGAATTACAATTTATTAAGTTTTTAATGGTAAATGTTTTTTTATTTACCATAGAAAAAAATGTTTTTCCTTTTTGTGCAAAATTACAGGTTTTACATCTAGCTGCACCACATTTATAAAAACCCTTTAGTGTCATCCATGAGGATCCTTCTGTCTGGCCACTCTCACTAGTAAAAAGACTGGGGGAAAGAATAGTGCTAAGTGTAGGTGCCCGTTTGGCAACATACCTAATATTATTCTGAATCACCGGTTTTAGAATGGGATCCTCATTAAGGATTGGTAGGTATTTTCTCACAATGCTAGTAACCGTATTGTACTGGTTACTGTAATTGGTTGAAAAGACAATATTATTATTAGTTTTATTTTTCAGATAAGATGATTTATGTTTAAACAGTAAGTCTTCCCTGTTGATTTCACGTACAATTGATTTAGCTCTATTAAGAATCCAGGGACGATACCCCCTCTTGGAAAGCCTGCTGCAAACCTGACTTTCTTCCCTATTGTAATCACTGGATTGGGAGCAATTTCGTTTTATTCGAATCAATTCCCCCACCGGAATATTATTCTTGGTCTGTACCCCATGGCAGGAATCTGCCGTTAAGATGGAATTAGTGGCAGTAGGTTTGCGGTAAGGAGTGACTATGACCACATCCGAATCACTAATAGATAAAGTGACGTCCAAAAAATTCATTGTGGTCAAATGATGATAAGAGGTAAATTTTAGATTAAATTCATTAGTATTCAAATATGAAACAAACCCCTGTATACTATCTTCTGGACCACACCAAATCATCAGCAGGTCGTCCAAATATCTGCCATACCATAGCAGGCATTTGGAAAATGGATTCTCATCCGAATACAGGAAATCCTCCTCCCACCTCGCCATAACGATATTTGCAAGGGAGGGGGAGAAGCGAGCTCCCATACTAACTCCTCTGCACTGCAAATAAAAATTTTTGTCAAAAGAAAAATAATTATGCTTTAGGAGAAAATCAGTAGATGAGATTAAAAAATCTTTCAAACATGTGTCATAGTCACTAAATCTGTCTAAATGTTGGGATAGGCAGCGTAATGCAACGTTATGAGGTATGGATGGATATAAAGATATCACGTCGCATGAGAGCCAGGAATAATGAGATTTCCAACAAAAATTGTCCAGAGCCTTAACCACCTCCTTTGTATCCCTGATATAACCTGGTATATCAAGAATCAAAGGTTGTAGAAAATGATCTATCCAGCCTCCCAAATTCTCCCCCAATGAGCCAATGCCTGAAACTATTGGTCTCAGTGGGGGAGGAAAAATGTTTTTATGAACTTTTGGGAGACAATGGTAAATCGGAACCACAGGGTTTTTATTAAATAAAAAATCCTTAGTTTTCTCACTAATAGCACCTACACAGACTCCTTCCTCTAGATTTTTCAATAATAAATTAGAACATGATTAAGAACATGATTAAGACCTGAGGCGTCGAAACGCGTTGTTCTGCAGTCATCCGACTGATATGCTGTACCTGCTGGAATTTTAATATGCATTGGCACAATAAAATGGATTTTTAATTTTCCATTCCTAGCGCTGGAACTTTCTTCCCTTTTTTCTACTATTGATTGACTGCCTAGTCAAATCCGTGCGCAGGATTTGGATCCTACCAGCAAGGCAGTGCGGTGAGCTGGATTAATCTGTTCTTTTACTCCATTTACCTTGGCTTTGAATCTTGTGCTCCCGACTGAGGATTTTGCCATATTGGAATTGCATATTTTTACCATCTAAATGTCGGATCCTGGTGTAGATCCTCCTATGGATCAAGATGAATATACTACTAGACTTTCCAAATTGGCATCAATTTTTAATGCAACGGAAAACGCATCACCATCATCTGAACAGGATTCATTCTCAGAACACATGCTGGATCTTGAACGGAACATGGTCAAAGAACTCAAGATTTGGTGGGATTCTACCTCTTTAAAGACGTACATCGATAAAGGTATGATACCTAGAGGTTTACGTTTAAGAAAATTTCCTACTACTAAATATAACACCGAGTTCACTACAAACTGGAATAATATACTAAGTGACTGTTCCATTAAACTGATGCATTTAATTGTTAAACAGGAGGAACTGGAATTGGTGCAGACAAAATCCAATATACTTAATATAAAGGATTCTCTCAAGAAATTTAAAAACTTGGACTCATAAAATCTCCTATGACAAAATACAAACAAAAATGTCAAAATTGGATACAAATATTATGGAGATTAAAAAGAAGAAGTTTATGAGAGACTCCACGGATTATGCCAAAAATGAGATTTACACCTGGAACTATAAACCAAGATCGATTATTAGAAGGAGACGTCACTCCAGTTTTAATCGAGTCAATTTTGACAACTTTGACTCTACAGGTGATACATCTCTGCCCTCCACCTCAGATGGAGTAACTGATTTTTCCAATTCCTCATTGGACATATCTGGCATCACTACTAGATCTAAACAATATATTAACAAGAATCCAGCACAAGTGTTCCAAAAAAAAAATAAGTCAAAAAACGTACCAGAAGAGCGGGCAGGAAACACCAGAAACAATGCCTCTCGTGTATACCATCAACATCAGAGACATTAACCCTTCCTGTGTGGAATTTGTCTAGTTACGTGCTATCTGAAGAGCAGATTTCTTTGTTGAGCAGGGGTTTGGGATTTGCCCCTAATACAAACTTCAACATTTTCCAGACTATATTGGACTTGAATAAATTTGCACGTAACATCACATTAAAACGTCATTTTTTTGACAACAACAATGGGATCCCCCCACAGGACGTTGATGTCAATATTAATACTGATATGATTATTCCTAATTGTAGTAACACTTTTTTTTCCTTTTGTGAACAGAAAGCTGTAATGGATCTTAGACTCCTTTCTGCCAATTGTGATACTGCCTTGGTTAAATCCAACATGCTTGCTCAACCTGCACTTTCTAATCGGGAATATTATCCGGTACAATCACGACCCCCAATACTGGATTTGTTCCAGGAGCTAATTGTCACTGAACTTATAGAATTGAATGATACAATGGTTCCCCCTAAGGATAATCTAACACACAGGGAAAGATTGGCTCTGAAAGAGTTAAAACTTAACCCTGATCTTATAATCAGGGAGGCTGATAAGGGGGGTGCCATTGTACTGTTGAATTCAGGTTTATATAAAAAATTGATTCTTCAGGACCTACAGGATATAGACACCTATATAGAGTTAGATCAGGACCCCACTAGACATTATAATAATTTATTATTGAAAAATCTAGAGGAAGGAGTCTGTGTAGGTGCTATTAGTGAGAAAACTAAGGATTTTTTATTTAATAAAAACCCTGTGGTTCCGATTTACCATTGTCTCCCAAAAGTTCATAAAAACATTTTTCCTCCCCCACTGAGACCAATAGTTTCAGGCATTGGCTCATTGGGGGAGAATTTGGGAGGCTGGATAGATCATTTTCTACAACCTTTGATTCTTGATATACCAGGTTATATCAGGGATACAAAGGAGGTGGTTAAGGCTCTGGACAATTTTTGTTGGAAATCTCATTATTCCTGGCTCTCATGCGACGTGATATCTTTATATCCATCCATACCTCATAACGTTGCATTACGCTGCCTATCCCAACATTTAGACAGATTTAGTGACTATGACACATGTTTGAAAGATTTTTTAATCTCATCTACTGATTTTCTCCTAAAGCATAATTATTTTTCTTTTGACAAAAATTTTTATTTGCAGTGCAGAGGAGTTAGTATGGGAGCTCGCTTCTCCCCCTCCCTTGCAAATATCGTTATGGCGAGGTGGGAGGAGGATTTCCTGTATTCGGATGAGAATCCATTTTCCAAATGCCTGCTATGGTATGGCAGATATTTGGACGACCTGCTGATGATTTGGTGTGGTCCAGAAGATAGTATACAGGGGTTTGTTTCATATTTGAATACTAATGAATTTAATCTAAAATTTACCTCTTATCATCATTTGACCACAATGAATTTTTTGGACGTCACTTTATCTATTAGTGATTCGGATGTGGTCATAGTCACTCCTTACCGCAAACCTACTGCCACTAATTCCATCTTAACGGCAGATTCCTGCCATGGGGTACAGACCAAGAATAATATTCCGGTGGGGGAATTGATTCGAATAAAACGAAATTGCTCCCAATCCAGTGATTACAATAGGGAAGAAAGTCAGGTTTGCAGCAGGCTTTCCAAGAGGGGGTATCGTCCCTGGATTCTTAATAGAGCTAAATCAATTGTACGTGAAATCAACAGGGAAGACTTACTGTTTAAACATAAATCATCTTATCTGAAAAATAAAACTAATAATAATATTGTCTTTTCAACCAATTACAGTAACCAGTACAATACGGTTACTAGCATTGTGAGAAAATACCTACCAATCCTTAATGAGGATCCCATTCTAAAAAAAGGCGATTCAGAATAATATTAGGTATGTTGCCAAACGGGCACCTACACTTAGCACTATTCTTTCCCCCAGTCTTTTTACTAGTGAGAGTGGCCAGACAGAAGGATCCTCATGGATGACACTAAAGGGTTTTTATAAATGTGGTGCAGCTAGATGTAAAACCTGTAATTTTGCACAAAAAGGAAAAACATTTTTTTCTATGGTAAATAAAAAAACATTTACCATTAAAAACTTAATAAATTGTAATTCCTCCTACATTGTATATTTAATATCATGCAGAATTTGTAACATCCAATACACTGGTTGCACCACGGGACCCCTGAAGGTCAGAATCAGGAGGCATCTCTCAGATGTGTCTAATCATAATGCTGTTGCGGTTTCGGCAGTTTCAAAGCACTTTGCCACAGTTCACAAGGGGGATGTCAGTGGCTTTTACTTCATGGGAATAGAACAGGTGCACAGACCGATCCGGGGTGGAGATCACAGAAGGAAACTCTTGAACAGGGAGTCCTTCTGGATCTTCACCCTGGGCACAAGATATCCAGATGGAATGAATAGCCGACAGGATCTTATATTGCATTATTAAATACGTTTATCTCAGACTCTCATTTAGGGGTTGCAATATATTGTATGGATCGTTTGTTGTGTATTGGTTGGGGTTTTCTCATTTGGAGATTTATCAAATATTTTTATATAAAATAAAAAGAAAGAAAGAGAAAAGAGAAGGGAAAGGAGAAAGGAAGGAAAGGGAGAGAGGGAAAAGAAGAAAGGGAGAAAGGAGGAGAAAAGAGAAAAAAAATTTTAAAAGTTTTTTTGGAGATATTTTCATTTCGTTTTTTTTTTTTTTTTGTTTTTTTTTCTTTTTTCTCCTTTATATTAATCTGATAAATAAAAATATGATAAAGAAAGGAATGAGGTAAGGAAGAAGGTGTAGGAGGAAAAAAATTGGGAAGAGAAAAGACTGCTCTTTGATACAGTTCAGATTATGTGATTTTTGTGTATCCAGTAGACATCATACTTATTTAATGTGGATAAAAATTTCTCTTAGGAATTGTCCCTAATAATGATGGGATGATGTCTTGGTGGATACTGAATTTACCTATATATTTGATTGCGTGTTTTTTTTTTTTTTTTTTTTTGTACATATCCTTTTGTAGTATAATTTATGGTACATTATTTATGGGACATGAATATGTGATATGTACTTTAAAATATGTGGTTGAAATTATTGATGTTCATATTCATCTTTTTTATTTTACATTAGGAGTTTTTATATCTCCTTTTAAAAGGAAAAAGGAAAAGGGAGAAAGAGAGGGGAAAGGAAAGAAAGAGAGAAAAAAAGATAAAGTATATTATGCATGTTATTTATATTATTTTGTCTACACTGACTGTTTTTCCTTCCATTCTGTTTGGCTCTCCTACCATTACCATATCAGGAGCTCCTTTGGAGCAGTTCACACATCTGTTTCTGATTATTGGAGGTGGGAGAATCCAACATAAGGAAGTTGGTTGCATTTAATGTCAGAACATGATTAAGACCTGAGGCATCGAAACGCGTTGTTCTGCAGTCATCCGACTGATATGCTGTACCTGCTGGAATTTTAATATGCATTGGCACAATAAAATGGATTTTTAATTTTCCATTCCTAGCGCTGGAACTTTCTTCCCTTTTTTCTACTATTGATTGACTGCCTAGTCAAATCCGTGCGCAGGATTTGGATCCTACCAGCAAGGCAGTGCGGTGAGCTGGATTAATCTGTTCTTTTACTCAATATAATTAAAAGTACTAAAAATGCTAATACCAAATGTGCTTACATCTTTGGACCACTTGACACATTTTTTACCTGATGAAGACTTAGTGGGAACCTGTCAGCAGGATTATTGTGCTGAGTAACCTACACACAGTGTCAGGTCGGCGCCGTTATACTGATTAAAAGGATACCTGGGTGATGAAATCCATCTTGTGGTTGTTGTTTAATCTTTATTTGTAGTTTTCAGATAATGATATGCTTGTGCTCCGGGGCGGCCTGGGGCGAGGGGGTCTTCATGTGGTGCTCTGCATACATATTCATCTGTATTGGCTTATGACAGTTCATTGATCCCTTTGACCTGCCCACTATTTTACATACCTAATATAATATGTTTTTAAAAAAAAAAAATTTCACATTCAGCAGGTACTGGCAGCTGTAGCATGATCACATCTATAATATACATGTATTTATTTCATGTAGTTATATAAATGTATTCAGAAAAAAAAATCTCTCTCAAAATGGAGCCGGCCAATAGTTGTTACTGCGCAGGCTCCACCGGTGCCATTTTGCTAGAGGAAAAAAAATGCCTGCGCAATAGCATCTATTGGATCTTGGTGGAGACTATTTTTTTTTTCTCCTCTAGCAAAATGGCGTCGGCGGTGCCTGCGCAGCAGCATCCATCGGATCTTGGTGGAGACTATTTTTTTTTCCTCTAGCAAAATGGCGTCGGCGGCGCCTGCGCAGTAGCATGATACAGTGGATAATATGCCTGTTTTCCTTTTAATTAGACATAGTTTTGTTTGAAAAAAAATATCAATTAAAATGGCACCGGTGGCCAAGTCTGAGCAAGTAGCAACTATTGCGTTCCCCTACATTTTACTGCGCAAGCCTCTCCGCCATTTTGGTACAGAAAAAAAATTAGGCGCCATTTTGATTAAGATCATTTTTTTTCAAACAAAACTATATGTCTAAATAAAACAAAAACAGGCATATTTTCTACCGTATCATGCTACAGCGCAGGTGCCGCCGCCTGCCTGATGAATGTGAATTTTTTTATTTTTTTCAAAGCATATTCTATGCATGATGTAAAATAGGGGGCAGGTCACTGAGGGATCAGTGACCTGTCAAAAGAAATAAGGATGAATATTTAAGCAGAGCACCACATACAGACCACCAACCCCAGAGGCCGCCACAAAGCACGAGAAATTTCATTTTTTGAATCAGATCTTTTTTATTAAACATTCAGGAATCAATACAGAAAGAATATGACATCTTATATAGCAAGTAAAATTTACATTGAGAGCAAATATTATTTAAAGGGTAAAACTCTTCCTGTGTAAGAATAAATAAAAAGAAGAAATCTCAAAACACAGATATTTGCATAAAATTGAGCCTATAAACAACATGGCTCCACAAATAAACAAAAATCAAAATTATACATCAGTGCCTCATTTCAGCGGGAAAACCATCCCCGCCAGCCGCGCCACTCCGCATCATATTTCGCGCCCCCCCGCCCCCCACGGATATCAGGTCCAATCCACCCCAGCTCCCTCCCACCGCGCCACTCAAAATCTACTTCGCCACAAAGGGCACTAGACTTTATTTTCACCCCCCAAGCATCCCCTCATCGCAAGCACAACAGCAACTGGTCCAACATCGCATCCCGTACCAGTGCGCCCGAGGGGAGACCCGGTGACTCCATCCATGGCTGCCAAATTTTGTAAAACTTTCTTAATGCATTTCTTTTTAAATAAGCCCCCCTTTCCAATCTGATGACATTATTTAGTTTATTTTTAAGCTCTGACAATGTTGGTGGCATAGGATCCAACCAATGATATGCAAGTATCTTTCTTGCCTGATACAGGATGCGTGCTATTCCCAGGGCCACTGCAGAGTCCGGGTCAACCCCCTCCTCCCACAAATTCAACAAACATAGACGAGGTGACGACGAGAAATTTCATTAATTGAAAACTGCAAATAAAGCTTAAACAACAACAACAAGACGGATTTCATCAACAAAGGTATTTTAATCAGTATAACGGCGCCGACCTGACACTGTCTGTAGGTTACTCAGCACAATCCTGCTGACTGGTTCACTTTAAATTTAAAGTAGAAAACGCATTCATTTCAGCACTTTTCTTTTAATACTTTATATTTTATTGGATTATTTTGTTTTACTTTTTGTAACTAATAAATAAGCAATATTCTGTTAACACAAGTTGAAAACACCTAATAGAACCTCATTCTTCTACTACTGGAATCCATCTGATATATCTACAGTACCCTGACCTTGCCTAAAGGTATTTCATTAGGGAGTGCCTCCCTTTCTCTCCCCTATTTGCATATAGTATTATTCTAAAGATGCAATAGGAATATGGTGATTATTTTATAAAATCCATACTGTCATGTGGAGGGAAGATCCCGGGGAAAGTTGCGGTGCCTCTGGATGATTGGGTAAAATGCCAATACTGAACATATGTCTGTCTTGGGGGGCCTGATTTGTGGATGCACTAGAAATCTGTAAAGAAAAAAACAGCAAAACAATTACACAAATACTGTGAGATTAGTAGAACTTGGCTGAAAAGTGATTCTGTAGCAGGGATATCCCAAACACACTGATGAACTATCTTCAGCATAAAGAAGAACATAGAGCCCTGGAAAGTGATGATATGGCCCCACAGAGCCCGCAACATAATCAAGTCTGTCTGGGATTACATAAAGAGACAGAAGGATCTGCACAAGCCTACATCCACAGATCTGTGGTTAGTTCTCCAAGATGTTTGGATCAACCCCAAAAACTGTACCTAGAAGAAATTATGCTGTGATGCCGTTTTGAAATTTTAAAACAGAGATCCTACCACATACGAGTATTTGATTCAGATTTCTCTTTCATTTATTCACTTTGCATTTTGTTAATGGATACAATGTAACTATTAACATTTCTAGATTTGAAAGCATTTTTACTGTGAAACCAATGTCTCAAATGTTGCATGTTCGTGCAGAATTTTGCACAAACTGGAATTTTTAAGCATGTTAAAAATGATGGTTGGAACATAAATTCATTTAAGTAAAACAATGACTTGTCTACAGAATTCAACCTTTTTTACGATTTGTTTTGTATAGAAATGCATTCATAAATTTGTCATACTTCATGAAAACGGTTATTCTCAACCTTTTTTCTAATTTTTTAAGTTTTGGCACGCATACTAAAAATGTTTTAAATGGTCTAAAACATTTGAGATATTTGGCACACACATTTATGACAAGGAAATACTGCAAATTTTTGGGTTTAAATGCAGTGATAAGTATTTTTGTATCCGTGTGTTGTTTAGCAAACAGTCTATCAGGTGTGTAATACAAGTTGATTTTATGTTCTTACTAGCTAGAAATATAATTTTCCTTTGAGGGTAGTGGGTAGTGAGTTCATTACCAGACAAGATGGTAGTAATTTAAGAGAGCGTTAAAAAGATTTGCTTACATCTGCATCAAATGTTCCCAGTTCACTCCTTATCTGTCTGTGTTATCTAGTGAGTTACTCTGTAAATTGCTTTAATCACCTGTACTGATGGATTGCCAGGGTACAATCATCAAGAGGTCCTTGTAATAATGACTCCGATGAACTCTACGTGCTCAAACTCCCGGAATAGACAGATGCTTGTCTCTTCGGCAGAGGAGCTGGCCAAGGATATCAGTGTGTGAAATCATCTTTTGCCATCTTGGCTTATATGTATAATAACATATTTCAGTTGCATGCATAATTAAAGAGGATTTCCGCCTAAAATGTAATATTGCTATTACAATTTGTAGCCGTAGCTTGGCCATTATGTACGTTTTTACCTATAGAAAGCTTTTTCCAACAGAGTCAGGGCAACGTGACTCTACAATAGTAGTCAGCTTATCCCAGAAACAGATAGTCAAACTGGTACCAGAATCTGTCATTAATAAACAGAGAGCTTTAATGATTGTTTTATGATCTGCTAAATTAAAGAGTCAAAGGTGCAGTCCCTACTAACTGTGACTCAGCAGATAAGTTCCAAATACTCTAAGCATAACTATGTATTAACCAAACTGCTCTCATTTATTACCACAGGACTCATGTTGCAGTTTAGATGGAAATCCGCTTTAATCTACTGTAAACGTATATGAAATGTCAGCAGACTGAAATTCCTGGATATGTTTTAATCAACAAGTAGGACAGCTGCATCCCTGATTTCCTCTTTATGTTCAGTTTGTTTGGTGGAGATAGTGACACCAGCACTGATAGGGCGCTGGGCGTCACGTGTCATTCTACCGCATCACAGCCCCAGGACCGAGAGTGCCGACACCACTGGAACAGAGTCAGTACAGGAGGCAAGTATAGGCTTTATTATGTTATCGGTGCACAACATTTAGGCCCCTTTCACACATCAGTTTGTTGCCTTTAGTCATGATCCGTCGCAGATTGTGAAAAACTGATGCAACAGATCCGTTTTTTCATTTGTTTCTTCCGTTTTACGACGGATCGTTAAAAACGCCCACAGATAGACAGATCTATAAATAGATAGAGACAAATAGATATGGGATAGATAGATAATATGGATATATCTATAGATATATCTATGGATATATCTATATATATCTATGGATATATCTATGGTTATATCGCAAGCTGACCGGAGGTGAACTGATTAGCGTGGGAAAGTTTCTGAACTTTTTCCCACGCTGTCAGTTGACTGCGGGGAGTCTGCGCAGGCTCACTGAAGTCATCGGTAGTCACTGAGGCTGCGCGGAGTCCCCAGCTGACCTGAGGTGAACTGACAGCGTGGGAAAAAGTTCAGAAACTTTCCCACGCTAATCAGTTCATCTCCAGTCAGGTGGGGAGGCTGCGCAGACATGATTTCATTCATTCTGCAGTGGCTTACAGAGGGGCCGGTAGCATTAGCAACGGTCCCTGTTGTAAACTAGTTAACCCCTAGTGATGGATTGCAACGGGGGACCTGACTGAACTGCGGAGAGGTATGGATATTGTTGTTTTTTTTTTTTGTTACAATAGAACAAGGGATTCATTTGGATTGGCAGAATAATAAATATGGTCAAAAACTTTGTGTCATTATTTCATTAAAATAATTTTTAATGTGTGTAATGTGTGTGCATTTTTAACCCTCTACTTCTATAGGATTAATAATGGATAAGGTGTATTATTGACACCTCTCCATTACTAACCTGGCTTAATGTCACCTTTCAATTGCAAGGTGACATTAACCCCTTATGAACCCATATGCCACTGATACATGGCAGTGGGAATAGAGAGGCTAAGTGCCAAAAACGGCGCATCTGTAAGATGCGCCTTTTCTGGGGTGGCTTGGGGCAGATATTTGTAGCCGGGGGGGGGGCAATAACCATGACCCCTTCCTAGACTATTAATATCTGACCTCACTCACCCTCTCTGGTGGAGAAAATTGCCCGGGAGCCCAAGCAATTTTTTTCCTAGCAGTCAAAATTTTTCCTAACACAAACGAATACATTTATTAAACACTGACATATATAAATCGTTTTGATATGCCATGGTTTACTATATGTAAACCATGTGTCATATCATTTTGAGTTCTGTAATGATTTTACAGAAGACGGCAATCGATTTAGCGGCTATTATGCTATGTAGAACTCTATGAACTATAAATATATACGTGTCTCAATGACGTGTGTATATATATATATATATATATATACACACACACACATATATATATGTATGTGTGTATATATATATATATATATATATATATATATATAGTGTATTCTATGCGTATATATCTATTCTTTCGATTTATTAAACATGTCAGTGTGATTTTACGGTATCGGAGCATGCTCTGTTAAAAATAAAAGGAATTTGTCGCCGGATTCCATCATTTGACGGACTACGACAGATCCTGCACCCATAGGCTTCCATTCCAGCAAACGACGGATGACGACGCATTAGTCGCCGTCCGATTTTTCGACGGAGACAAAAAACATTACACCCGCAGCTGTTACAGACACGTCAGCTGTTCAAATCAGCTATGTTCCGGAAAATCTGCAGACTCACTGGAGCGCCCAGAAGACAGGGGGAGCCAACCTTACCTTAGATGCAACTATACATCTAAGGTTGGAAAGGGGTTAAGAAGGGGTTGTCCTAGTACTGGACAACACTTTTAATAGGGTGATCATTTTGGACTATTTATGCGAATGGTTACCCTCATGATGATGATCACTGGTATGTCAAAGGAAGCATAGGACAGGTGGCTGCCAAAAACTTTATGTGATCAGCTATCATGTCAAAAACACCTACTAAATTTTGTATACTGCATATATTCAAAGTCTTTTTTTTTTTTGCACAATTTCTGTAGGAATTTTCATTTGCAAATCTTCCATTCATGCCTATTTGAAACCTAAGAAATATGCAAAAAAGTATAGAAATAATATAGAGGTACTATAGTATAAAATTATGAAACATAACTAACGAGAAAAACATGTCAAACAACAATTATCAGTTCTAACAGAACACTATAAATGAAAAACACCATTGTACCTGGAAACTGAAAGAGTCTCTTCCTTGTGAATGGGCACCTGAATGTCTGTACCAAAGAAGGCCTTCATTGATGTCCTGTTGGGTGAAAGAGGTGGCTGGCGTGGCAAATCGCCCATCAGGCAGTCGCTGCCAGCTATTGGCTGGACCATCAGCTGACATGGGAACCAGAAGGACAACATCACCTAAAATAAGTAACTAAGTAAGTCTTTGTAAGTCTATTTCTGATCCAAACAGGTTTCCATGAAAGGGTAGGTTCACAGGAGGGGAGATACTGCAATTTCATGAATTACACTAGAAACCACAGGAACGTCCACAGCGACAAATTAACACCAAACTGTGTGGATGTTAGTACAGATCAGCCTATATATTTGACACCCTGAATAGAGCAAAATTAAAAAAATAAACGGTATATTCACCACCTTTGGCACTTCGATGGCTCTCTTGCCTGGCTCTCTTTGTCTCTACTTATCCTGTCCTCCTCTGAGCCTTGTCTCTTACGAAAACTGCAATCTGTGGTTGATTATGGCAGTGACCAAGGATAACACATCATCACAATAGACCATGTTTTACAGAAACCAGCAGAAGACTGGGCAAAGTGTTTATTTTTCATTTTTAGGGGTTGTAAATTTAGCCTGTAATCCGCAACCAATAGGAGTTATTGTGGATTGACTTAAGAAATAATCTAAGTGGGGGAGACCCCAACAAATCTGCAACCAAATTATAACAAATTGACATGTTGGGGATTTCAATTTTAAATTACGGTATACAAATATTCAAAAGGCATTTAACGTTAATCCTGGGTAGAGACATATCAATGTTCGTTTCTCCATAAATAGTTTAAGGAAATTTTACATGCAGTGGATTAATCATATCATAACCTACATATGGAAACAAAATAGCCATCAACCACTCCAAAAGAAAATAAAAAATAAATCATATTTTATTAATTAAGCACATTTAAAAAGACATGAATCATACTAAAATAAAGACACATGTATGAGGAATGCGGATTCGACAAAGTGGATAATTCAAGTAAAGAAAAAGAGGTGACGCTAAACCAGGTGTGATTTGAAACATAATACCAAGTCTACTCAGCTTACGATTAAATAAAATGGCTGCCAAAAGACAATACATATGCGTAGTCTAAAATATACCTCTTTTTAGTCCACATCGTCTATTAGAATAAAGCCAAGTAAAATCATTGCTTACCCATAGTGTAATTACAGAATCATGAAGATCATGACCACCCCAACGCATGTTTCGCACAAATGCTTTTTCAAGGGGAGTGTCTTTAGCTGTATTACCCTCTTTGTCGAATCATCATACATGTGTCTTCCTTTTTGTATGATGCATATGACTTTTTAAATATATTTAATAAAATATGATTGATTTTATATTTTCTTTGTGAGTTAACGATGGATATTTTGTATCCATATGTAGGTTATTACTAAATCATGTTGTGGAATTTCTCTGGAAATCATAAGTGCATCCACCTGGTGTACATTCTCTAAAACATCCATATAGTTATAATTACACGGAACTACATTATACTGTATAAATAAAAGACAATATTCCCAGAAAGTGCCCTTAGGCTGTGTGCCCACGTAGCGATTTTTAAGCGTTTTTGCCACGATTTTCGGCGCGAAAATGTTTAAAAATCGTGTACAGAACGCCCCCCATGCATTCCTATGGCATTCCGCACATGCTGTGCTAATGCTGCGCTTTTTTCCGCTGCGGAATCGCATCGCGGAAAAAAATCGCAGCATGCTCATTCTTTTGTGCGGAATCGCAAAGAATTGCTGCGATTCCGCACCCATAGGAATGCATGAGAATCGCTTTCTTCCAGCATGTGGCTATGCCCACCATGCGGGAAGTTAAGCGTCTCATGTGCGGTTGGTACCCACGGTGTGGAGGAGAGGAGACTGTCCTCCAGGCCCTGGGTACCATACCCCTGTAAAAAAAAGAATAAAAAATAAAAAATTGGGGTATATTTACCTTCCGGCATCCCGCGCTGCATTCCCGACCTAAGCGTTCCCAGTAATGCCTTGCGGCACGGTCCAGTGATGACGTAGTCTCGCGTGACTCTAGCGGTCTCGCGAGATGCTATAGCAACGCGAGACTACGTCATCACAGGTCTCGCAAGGCATTACTGCGAACGCTGTGGCCCGGGAATGCAGCGCGGGACGCCGGAAGGTACACCGATTTTTTTATTTTTTTAAGCATTTTAACATTCTATCTTTTACTATTGATGCCGCATAGGCGGCCTCAATAGTAAAAACCTGGTCACACTTGTCAAACACTATGTTTGACGAGTGTGACCAACCTGTCAATCACTTTCCAAGCGATGCTTCAAATCGCTTGGAAAGTGCTTGAATATCGCACACGAAAATCGCGGCAAAATCGCGATCATAATCGCGGTAAAATCGCGCGATTTCTGGGAAGGAGTCCGGTTTTTGGTGTGCGTTTTAACACGCACCGTGGGCACATAGCCTCAAAAATATTTCTAGAGCATGCTAGATACACGAGAAAGATGAAAGTGTAATTTTCAGTAATCACCAAATTGTGGATGTTCACTGGTAATGGTGTACAGGATATCAGAGTCAGCCACACCGAAGGCTCTAGCATGCAGGAGTCTATTTGATATCTGAAGCATTCCTCCTTCTGGAACCCATACGGCTGAGTTTAGTACAAGCTGTATCCCGCCATTTATCTACAGTTAAGGGAAGAAAAGGGTAAAGCATTTAAGACTAGGAATCAGGACATCGCATTAACCCCTTAAGGAAGCAGCCAATTTTCGTTTTTGACATTTGATTTTTTCTCCTCT
Organism: Dendrobates tinctorius; assembly: GCF_039654945.1. Classification (NCBI taxonomy): domain Eukaryota; kingdom Metazoa; phylum Chordata; class Amphibia; order Anura; family Dendrobatidae; genus Dendrobates; species Dendrobates tinctorius. Next base: position 50,759,057 of record NW_027361679.1, on the reverse strand, counting down.
CCTTTTTCAAATAAACATGACTTTTTTTTGTCTGTCAACATAGCCATATGATGTTGACAGACAAAAAATCATATGCATAATATTACAATATTTTGGTAGGCTAAACAAATCTTGAACTTTATAAAAAAAAACAAAAAAAAAACAAATTTGGTTTGTGCTGACATTTTCTGAAACCCATATATTGACAATTCTTTTGTTTTCCCCATGGCTCGCAATCCAGAAACGTCAGTGGCTGGATGAAAGATCCAGAGTCTGTCTGGATCCCAGAAACTCACTCAGCTTTTATGCACACACTGATTACAAGTAAACAGGTCACAGGTGAAGATGTTACCTTTAGTAGCCATTCAAACCCATTTGTGTCAACTTCTGTGCATGTTATCAGGCCAAAATCACCAGGGTATGTGAACTTTTGATCAGGGTAATTTGGATGTTTTGGGTTGTCATTATGATTTAAAAAGAGAAAACACAGTAGTTTGTCAATAAATGACTTCATCCAACCACTAAACCATGAGTGAAGAAAATGTTTTGGTGTTATCATGTTATCATTCATATTCTCTGAAAAAATGCCAAGAAAGAAAAAATTCTGCCGGGGTATGTAAACTTTTGAGCCTAACTGTACCATGAAACACTGTGAAAATTATCATCAAGAAGTGGCTTAAATTTGGCACAACTGTTACATTACCTAGAACTATACGTCCCTCAAAAATTAATAAAAAGACATTAAAAAAAGGTACGGTAGGCTGCCAAGAGTCCTATAACATTAAAGAAGCTTAAGGAATGTCTGGCTAGTACTGTGTGTCTACTGCATGTGACAACAATCAACCATATTCTTTATATATCTGACCTGTAGGGTACTCTGTCAAGACAGAAGTCTTTTCTTACAAAGAAAAACATCAAAGCCAGTCTATGCTTTGCCAAATCCAAATGGAAAAACGTGTTATATTCTGATGAGATCTAGGTTGATCTTTTTGGACAATACTCCAAAAGGTATGTTTGGTGTGAAGACAAAAATGCGCACCAAAATAACACCATATACACAGTGAAGCATGGTGAAAGCAGCATTATGTTTTGGGGCTGTTTTTCGGCAGCTAGAATTAAGTCTCTAATCATGGTGTTTGAAGAAAGCATACATTTTGGGAAACAGAAAAGTAACTGAGATTAAACTGAAGAAAAGTGATGTAGCTTCATAGAATAAATAGAATGAATTGCTTTATACTAAAACAACCCAAACTATCAACTGTCAAATTCCTGCACAGTTATGAATTGTGAAGGGAAAAGTCTGAAGAGCCAATATTCCTGCTGCTAAATTATTTATAGGTTTTGTGTGGAGTATACTGACCAGTGCACTCGGTTTCCTTCTTTCACAGTTTTCATGTATAGGTGAACTGTCTAAAATATTACTGATCGGGTATCTGTGCCTGAAGCGCCATATGCCTTTTTGCCATACACTTGTATAGTTTTTTTATTTACCAGCATTATAAAAATTTAAGACTAGTGATAATTGTATCAAATAAAAATAGATAAATCTTGAATAAATACCTTTTCAGTAATTTTGACATAAAAGAGAATGTTTTGGAAGTAGTATCCATCATTTGCCTGGAAAACAATTACATCCGACTGACTTTCAGAGCCATCATGGATATAATGAAGAGCTCCATTTGTAATGTCATCAAGCCGGAATTTGTGGATGGGGGTGTTCCCTGGGGGTATCACCAGCTGTCCATATTTTGGAGCAGTTAGAACAACAACTGTAACATCCTGCGGATTATCATCATCTCTTAGATCAAGGACAGAGCTAGTAATAGATCCAACTTCACCTTTGCCAACCATTAATTCTTCATTCCTTAGAATGTATGGTGCCTGAGGAGATAGGGAAGAATTAAAATATCATATAACAAATATCAGTCAAATAAAAAAAAAATAACTAAAGCACATCTATACACCACAGACCAAATTATTAATCTGATTTAATAATAATCAAAATTATTCCATGGCTGCCCTGGATAACAGTACATAAAAGGATCCTACCAGACAAAGGTTTTCTAAGACTATCTGATTGTTTATTATTCAAAAGAATGCTTAGCTTATTTAGCAGAAACTTTATTAAATACATTGCGGTGAATCACCAAGACTGACATCTTGGATGCTCGCACTGAACCAGTCTTGCTGGAGAACATGGCGCAATGCCGCTTAATGAATTCGGTGCATCTCCTCAGTGGTGAGTGCATCTCCTCAGTCGTGTGCGCCTCCAAGGATCACACCAGAATTGCTACTCCAATCAGAGACTGGAATAGCATTTCTGGAGTACAGAAAGCATGCACTAACGATTAATTTGATTGGCAAGCGGGGTACACCCTGTCCCGATTCCTCTCAACGCCTCTCACTTTAGCAAAACTGATTCATACTGGCATGACAATGCCAAAAGTCAAAACATTTTTTGAGCAACTCCATTTTCACTTTTCAGTGTAAAATTTGAGTAGTCTGCCCATTTATGTTTAATTTTATCATTATTTTCAATATCTAAAATTATTATTAGTGAATGAAAACATACCGTATATACTCATGTATAAGCCGACCCGTGTAAGCCGACCCCCCTATTTTTGCCACAAAAAATTGGGAAAACTTATTGACTCGCGTATAAGCCTAGGGTGGAAAATGCAGCAGCTACAGGTAAATTTCAAAAATAAAAATAGATTCCAATAAAAGTAAAATTAATTGAGACATCAGCAGTTTAAATGTTTTTGAATATCCATATTGAATCAGGAGCCCCATATAATGCTCCATACAGTTCATGATGGGCCCCATAAGATCCTCCATACAAAACACACCCCACATAATGCTGCACAAAGGTTAATAATGCCTCCAATGCTCCATAGAATAATATGCCCCATATGCTGCCCCATAAAGGTTATGGCCCCATAAGATGCTCCATAAATTATGCCCTATAAGATTCTCCATAGATTATTCCCCCAAAAAATGCTCCATAGATTATGTCCCATAAAATGCTCCATAGATTATGCCACATAAAATGCTACATAGATTATGCCCCATAAAATGCGCTATAGATTATGCCCCATAAAATGCTCCATAGATTATGCCCACATAAGATGCTTCATAGATTATGCCTCAATAAAATGCTCCATAGATTATGCCCCTTATGATGCTCCATAGATTATGCCCCCATATGCTGCTCCATAGATTAGGCCCCATATGCTGCTCCATAGAATATGCCCCATATGCTGTTCCATAGACTATGCACCATATATTATGCCCCATATGCTGCCCCATAGAATATGCCCCCATATGCTGCCCCATAGAATATGCCCCCATATGCTGCCCCATAGAATATGCTCCCATATGCTGCTCCACAGAATATGCCCCCATATGCTGCCCCATAGAATATGCCCCCATAGGCTGCCCCATAGAATATGCCCCCATATGCTGCCCCCATAAAATGCTCCATAGATTATGCCCACATAAGATGCTTCATAGATTATGCCTCAATAAAATGCTCCATAGATTATGCCCCTTATGATGCTCCATAGATTATGCCCCCATATGCTGCTCCATAGATTAGGCCCCATATGCTGCTCCATAGAATATGCCCCATATGCTGTTCCATAGACTATGCACCATATATTATGCCCCCATATGCTGCCCCATAGAATATGCCCCCATATGCTGCCCCATAGAATATGCTCCCATATGCTGCTCCACAGAATATGCCCCCATATGCTGCCCCATAGAATATGCCCCCATAGGCTGCCTCATAGAATATGCCCCCATATGCTGCCCCCATAAGATGCTCCATATATTATGTCCCCATATGCTGCTGCAAAAAAGCCATAATCACCTCTCCTGCTCATGACTCGGCACCTGAGATATTCACCTGTCCAGAGTCCATTGCTGCTCACCGCTGTCTGCTGCTTCCTGTGTCAGTGACTGTTCAGCCAGCAGAGGGCGCAGCAGCACTAACCACGTCACCGCGCCCCCTGCTGCCTAAACGTCACTAACACAGGACGCAGAAAGACAGCGATGAGCAGCAATGGACCCGGGGACAGGTGAATATCACTATACTTACCCCCCTCCTGGCGCGGTCTCTGCAGCCCCGCTTCTCCACGGTCTCCCTTCCTGCCTTCAGCGGTCACGTGATACCGCTCATTACACTCATGAATATGCACATATTCATGAGTTTAATGAGCGGTACCACGTGACTGCTGAAGCCATTATGCTTCTTAGCATTATTGGAGGCATTTTTTTGTTATTTTGACCATTTCTCTTTTTCTGAAAATAAATACAAAATTTGGTGCTTGGAAATTCGAAGACATGTTGTCAGTAGTTTATAGAATAAAAGAGCGATTTACATTTTACTCAAAAATATACCTATAAAGAGAAAAGTCAGACAAACTGAACATTTTGCAGTGGTCTCTTAATTTTTGCCAGAGCTGTATTCTAAAGGAGAGTGTACCAAGGACATCCAAATATACAAGAAAATAGTCTTCATTAATGACAGATGATTAGCGAACAGAAATGATTAAAACCATCTAAAAAACAATCATATATATAAGATAGATTTAATAGCTGTGTGAACTAACTTTATCTCGAGTTTCACGTATCAAAGCTGTAATTGTTTTTAAGAAGTGTTTTTATCGTGTCTGCAATCTAATCATGTGTCATTAACAAATATTCTACTTTTGTATATGTGGCTGTAACTTTATTGTACACTGCTCCATCTCTTCTTCCTTTTGATAAAATGATAATTACCTTTGTTGACACTGCTTGTATGTTGATTGTCTGTGGCTGGGAGTAAAGATGCCCATCACTGACTTTTAGTGAAAAGAAGCCTTTCCTGCACGACAATAAGAAGTATAAGTAAATCACATTAAAACATTAGCAAAAGTGCAAGTATGTGACAGGGACCTCTTCATAATGCAACTATGTGCGTGAAAAAATCATCATATGTATTCTGTTCATCAAGTGGAAATATGATTGCGTAGAGTAAAAGATCATCTATTCTTGGTAAAAATTGGGTGTTCCTTCAAAAACGCACATTTTTAGGAAAAGATATGCAATAATTTCAAAATAATGCTTATTTTTCATACTAACAGATGATTGTTTCCTATTTAGCCATTATGCTACGATCAGCAGGGGGACATTTAATCAGAAGCCATATATAAAATGATCAGGCGAGTCTACAAACAACGTAATGTATAGTAACTTATTTAGGAACAGAACATTTTTATTTAAATTTCAGCAGATACATTTTATACGCTTCAAAAAACCGGGGCACTGTAAATGCTTACTTAAGACTATTGGTGACTTTCGAGTAACATTATGGCAAAAGTAAAAAGCTTCAGAGTAAATGCAAATTTGACAGTAAATGCAATAACATGATTAGTCATGTGCAATCTGAATCCTGCCAAAGAAAATCAACATCTCACTGGAGTCTCGTTGAAGTCACCTACCGGAAACCAAAAGGCTAATGAATGAAGTTTTCTACAACTTAGCAAAATGCCCCCTCGTAGGCAGCAGTCAGGAACAGTGCAATTTCTAATAAGCACTCCAGCGTGACTCTGCTTGGCTGAACTTAGAGAACTTAAAGGAAGCAATCATCACAAAATTCCCTAATGTTTAAATCAGGTTTTTGTGTACATGCAGTTTTAACAAACATTTGGCATATGAGTATATATATATACTAGCTTAGCCCGTGCGACATTTTCGCACATTGGTCATTGAGGGCGCAGGCAATTTCAGAAAAAGCAAGCTGGTCAAATGTAAATGTATTTAATGAGCTGATGAACACAGACAGGTATTTATATATGTAGATTGGTAATACAATAAATTGTTTTGAGAAGTAGAAGCCAAAAAACGTTTTCCGGATGAGGTGCCACCTGCAGGTCATTGTGTCTTTCTGCACGTTTATGAAAATGAATGTTTAAACTGTATTTAGTGATAAAATCATGGATGTGTGGTTTGTTTGGCTCTTTTCTTGCTGAAGGGAGCAAGTTTACCTTTGAAATAGTGTATCGTGTGTGTGTGTGGGGCGAAGTAATCAGCGAAAAAGCAGTGCATGTTTACAAATGTGCTGGTAGTGTGCTTTGGGGTACTGTGGTGCCACCTGCAGGTAATTTTTACTTACTGCAGGTTTATGAAAATTAATGTTTAAACTGTATTTTGTGATCAAATCATGGATGTCTGATTTGTTTGGCTATTTTCTTGATGAAGATAATAGGATACACACATATATATATATATATATATATATACACACACACACACACACACATATATAGATACACACACGTATATATATAAATATATATATATATATATATGTGCATAAATACATATATACGTACACATATACACATACCGTACATATAATATGCCAATTTGAGTGCTATACAAATTACAGGAAAAAGAGTAAAATGTAAAGTTTTCCTGTTGTTTATTCCATTAACAAAGTGCATCTGGCTGAGAGGGATGGGAGCAGTAACACCATGATTTTCTACAAGTTTTGTTTAAAAGGACACATGCTTTAATGGTCTGTGCTCTTTTCTTCTAGTGATTCATACATCATAAACTGGTTCACACTTTTCTAGCAAACAAAGAATAATCAGGAGTTTTCAGAATTGACAGGGTAATACTTGATGAGACGCTAATTACCTTGATTTCTCCTTGCTGTGCTTGAATCTCACCCTTTGCTCCATTAGATCCTTCCAGTTGAAGTGTGTATCTTTATGCAGATGAACTTCCTTGCCGTTGGCTATTTTCACAAGCCGACCGTTAACCGGAGCGGTCACAACATGAAACATAAGACTAATTTCTTCGGTATCTGAATCTTGAACATTCATAAAAGAAAGGTCCAATGGTCTTACGGTGCCAATGCCCACAGTGAAAGAGCCATTCACCAGGAGAACTGGGGGATGTGCATTAGCTGAAAATGAAAAGAACAATGTAAGTATAACTACAATGTTATGCAAAGTAGTAGTAAATGCATGACACTCCCTAAAACAAAAGTATCATACAACAATTATAACATTTTAATAAGTTGGCTTTTCCTGTAGTCAAACCATGAACAAGCCTTTACTTTATTTTTTATTTTTCCCGGTTTGGCTAAATCCACTTTTGGCTATGGTTAAAAAATCTGCATCAAAAAATGGCTGTATAATTTTTTGAAAAAATAATACGAGATAATTCATCAGGGCAGCATGGTGGCTCAGTGGTTAGCACTGCAGCCTTGCAGCGCTGCGGTCCTGGGTTCAAATTCCACCAAGGACAACATCTGTAAGGAGTTTGTACGTTTTCGCCGTGTTTGCGTGGGTTTTTGAATCCGGGTTCTCCGGTTTCCTCCCACATTCCAAAGACCTACTGATAGGGAATTTAGACTGTTAGCCCCATCGAGGACAGTGATGATAATGTCTGTAAAGCACTGTGGAATTAATGGTGCTATATAAATGACTGGAGTACGCTATGGCTATACTTTATGCCCCTTTGTAGATTATAATTAATCTGTATGGCGTGTTAGGCTAGTTTCACACTAGCGTTCTTGGGCGCAGCGCTAAGCCCCCCGGCCGCGCCCCCTCCGGTCAGTTCCTCCTCTGATCGCATGAGGCTGCATGCGATCAACGTATCCTACATTTAGCCTTGGATCTCACCAGCGATATCGCTGTGTGTGACAGCGATCAGCGACCGGCCCCCCTGCCGGTATCGCTGATCGCTGTAGGAAACCGCTGGACATTTCTTTTGTCGCTGGTCTCCCGCTGGCCAGCACGCATCGCTGCGCTCGGCGTCGCTGTGCTGATCGCTGGTGAAGCTGTCTGTGTGACAGCTCACCAGCGATCACATAGCGACTCACCAGCGATCCTGACACGTTGATATCGTTGTCGGGATCGCTGGTGAGTCGCTATGTGTGACTCCAGCTTAAGCCACAGTAGAAATGATGATTTGATCTATGAGGCATGCTCCTAGGACACAGCTTAACATTTGTTTTACTCGCTATGAAACCCTCATGTTTTGGCATGAAGGCATGTGAGCTTGAATTTATAACAGCGTCCGTCAAAGTTATAAATTAACCTGGCTTATAATGAAAGATATAAAGACATTGTTTTATGTACTTTTTCTTTGTACAGTATTTTCTGTGCTACTCTATAATATAAAGCTACACAGGACCATTGTGACTGTAGTTAAACTATAATCGATTACCATTCATTTTAACATAACTCTGCATTAACTTTTAACAAATGCATCCATCTATAATTATTATACGAGGGGCGCCTGAAAACTTCGAGGCCCACCCATGAAATCTTTTTTGCATGGTCTTGTTTTGCAATGCAATATGTTATTTAGTTAGTTGAATGGTCTCATGAGCAATCTGAATTTATTTTGATTTTTTTTGTTTCCGTTACAGCATTTTAAAGTTGGGTCGCAAAGCTGAAATATGGAAATGGAGAAGTTGGCAAAGTTCACACATTGCTGATGCAATGGCTGCAATTCCACCTTCCACCAAGGTGCTTTTTCATCTGTGGGAATAGGTGATAGTCCGAGGGAGCCAAATCAGGGGAATAGGGTGGGTGCTGAAGCAGTTGGAAACCACAGGAGTGAATTGCAGCAGCCGATGTTTTCAGGCGCCCCTCGTATGAGTGCTATATTGCCATGTTATCTTTTTCACAATATTCATGCTGTGTAATTTCCACCACCGATCTTATGGCTCAATACAATAGGACTACATATGAGAATGAAAAACAGCTCATTAGAATGACCTGTCTAATAATTCTATATGAACAGGAAGAACAAAGTATTACATTGAATGAACCTATATTACCTTATCTGGACAGGTTAAACTATACTGGCTAACCTCTAGTTTCCTTATTAATGGGGTCACTGCACAGTTTTAATAAATGACATTTGACATGGCTTGCTGTGTCTAGGATTTATAACTAAATTCACCATATTTCCTAACCTCTGTTTACAGTTACAATCACCTTAAAGTTAAACATGTATAGCAAATAAAACCATAATATAATGGCAGAATTTATGATTAAAAAGGACCTGTCACCAGGTCAAAAGTGAATGGATTGATTTTTTCTATTCCTGCTATTCCCCCTGAGTATTGTGTTTTTCTTATATTCTTTAAATCCATCATAACCGTTTCAAAGATATGGGTCTTGCCCTTTAGTGATAATTTTTATGGTCTTTACCAAGGAGGGTTGCACTTTGTAATCCACATTTACTAAAGATATGGGGCGATAAGATCCACAGTCCAGAGGGTCCTTCCCTTCTTTCTTAAGCACTATTATATTAGCTTCATAGAAGGACTCCAGCATGCCCCCCCCCAAATCCCCCGGAATACCGACAACAAAAGTGGCGCTAAAATCTCCCGGTATTTCCTGTACAGCTCAATAGGAAACCCATCCGGCCCAGGGGCTTTCCCAGAGGCCATATCCCTCATGGCATCTTCTATCTCTTCCAGAGTGAACTCAGCGTCCATAAAGGCCCGCTGAGAAGCACTTAGTGTGGGAAACGTTATATCTGATAAATAGTCTAGACACCCCTGGCTTTCAATGTCATTTTTTGAACTGTACAGTGAGCTATAATAATCATGGAAACATCCCATTATTTCTTCTGTCGAGGACACCACTGTACCATCTGAGCTGCGGATCTGTAATATTGTGTTAGTTGTATTGTGCTGCCGCACCAAATAGGCCACAAATTTACTAGACTGGTTCCCTAGTTCAAAGTAGGATTGGCGAGTAAAAACTAATTTACGTTTAGACTTGGAGTCTATATGTTGAGTATATAATCTTTGGGCCGTCAACCACTCCACTCTATTACCACTAGTTTGATCAGATATGTAAGCGGCCTCTGGCTCTTTCAATCGTTGCTCTATTTCATCATCCTCCCCCGACGTCACCCGTTTGACGTAGGAGATCGTGGAAGATAGGCAGCCGCTCAAGTACGCCTTAAGGGTGTCCCAAAATAAATTAACATTCCGGGGTTTGGGGTGAGAGGACACGAAAACATGTAACTGGTCAATTGTTCTGTCAGGTGACCCAATCAATTTCAGCCAGAAAGGATTTAATTTCCATGTTTTCCCATTACCCGGCGGGGGTTGCACTTTAAATACACACCGCAGGGAAGCCTGAGAGTCTTGGTCAAGACTAGAGTTGAGCGAATTATTCAAAATTCAGTTTCGATTATGATCGACGTCAAATATTGTATTTGCAATATTCGCCGAACACAACCAAACATCATTGGAGTCAATGGGAGGAGAAATGAACGAATATGTTCGGGATCGACTGTCAAACATAAATTTGTCACGAATAGAATACCAAAATGGCACAAATACGTCAAATTCAGATTCAGCAACCAATTCTGAACATATTCGCTCAACTCTAGTAAACCGACTACAAAAATTAGTACAGAATAAAAAGGTGGTATTGCAGATTTAAATATAACAAAAAAGCAGAAGAATCAGAAAAGCAACGGGAATAAAGTAACTGGGTACTTTTGACCTGGTGACAGATCTTCTTTAAAACCAAAATGTTCATCTTATGGATTCTAAGTACAGTAATTGCCACTTACAAATATTACCGTAATTAAAAACAAGTAAAATATATGATTTCAGAAGAAAAGCTCATATTTTAATATACAATACACCTGACTACATGTTCAGCTTACATATACCATGTATTCGCCAAGTTTTTCAGCACAATTTTTTGTGCTTGAAACGCCCCCCTCGGCTTATACTTGAGTCATTGTCCCAGAAGATGGAGAGGGAGCTGCAGTGGCGGAGCAGCGGGTTACAGGAGGCAGGAGCTGGCTGCTGTGGCTAACTCCTGTGCCGGCTGCTAAATAGAAATATTCACTGTGCTTGCAGTGAATATTCATTTCTCTGTAATAGCGTGCACAGTGTCAGCCGCCTACTTCCAGTAGTAGCCGGGCGACCACCTAACCCCGCTACTTAAGAGAAATTAATATTCCCCTCTGTCCACTCCCATAGGACCTGGTGACAGATCTTTAAAACCAAAATGTTCAACTTATGGATTCTAAGTACAGTAACAGGAGTGGAGAGAGGTGAATATTCATTCCCTTAAGTAGTGGGGACACGTGATCACACGGCGTCTGCGACTGACACTATGAGCGCTATTTAATAGCAATGGTACTCACTGACCTCCATGCAACATAGTCTCGGTGTGGAGAGCAGTGAGTATTCCAGCAGCTATGCTCTGCTTGTAAGCAGCGAATGATGTCCCAGCCATGCGCTGCTTACAAGCATAAAGCAACTGCTTGCACCAGAAAAAGACGCTGAGAGGGAGCGTGCAGGAAGGGTAAGTAGGAAGGTTTATTTTTTGTATGCTTTTTTGATGGGAGCCACACATACCAGGATAGTGATAAGGAGCCATGCATACCAGGATGTGAATGAGGGGACCAGGCATACCAGGAATGGGGAAAAGGCTATGCATACCAGGATAGGGATGAAGAGCCATGCATATCAGGATGAGGATGAGTGGACCATTCATACCAGGATGGGGATGAGGAACCATTCATACTAGGATAGGGATGAGGAGGCGTTGCATACCAGGATGGGGATGACGAGGCCATGCATACCAGGATAGTGATGAGGACAATGCACACCAGTTTAGGGATAAGGAACCATGCATACCAAGATGGAGATGAGGGGACAATGCATACCCGGCTCATACTCGAGACAATATGTTTTCCCAGTTTTTCGTGGCAAAATTACGTGCCTCGGCTTATACTCGGGTCGGCTTATACTCAAGTATATACGGTAATTCCAAATGCGATGTAGCTGGGATAATTAATAGCATAGTGAATGATGGATCATAGGAGTATCCAACAGGAAAAAAAACTAATTATGAAGGTGGAGTTCAAACTTGGCCGTTTGAATGTGAAGGGTACCGAAATGCTCATTTGATGCTTGAGGGCATTAGTTGCAATAAATGAAGAATACGGTGGTTCAGAGTCCGCGCTGCCCAAGGTTCAAAGATACGATCACACAAAAAGGTGAAGCATGAATGCGGTTTATTGTCGACACATTTCAAGGTTTACAAACCTATTCATCGGGACCAAACCACAATGATAACATACAGCTCAAAAAGTGCGGGAATATAAAGACAAGATATTCAAAAAAAGGTGTGCAGCAACAAACTTTTGTAAAAAACAAAATTTATAACTGGAAAAATAAAATGTATGCATGTACAGTGGGGGAAAAAAGTATTTAGTCAGCCACCAATTGTGCAAATTCTCCCACTTAAAAAGATGAGAGAGGCCTGTAATTAACATCAACTATGAAAGTCAAAATGAGAAAACAAATCCAGAAAATCACCTTGTCTGATTTAGCAAGATTTTGGTGGAAAATAAGTATTTGGTCATTAACAAAAGTTCATCTCAATATTTTGTTATAGATCCTTTGTGGGCGATGACAGAGGTCAAATGTTTTCTGTAAGTCTTCACAAGGTTGACATACACTGTTGGTGGTATGTTGGCCCATTCCTCCATGCAGATCTCCTCTAGAGCAGTGATGTTTTGGGCCTGTTACTGGGCAACACAGACTTTCAAATTCCTCCAAAGGTTTTCTCTGGGGAAGAGATCTGGAGACTGGCTAGGCCTCTCCAGGACCTTCATATACTTCTTACAAAGCCACTCTTTCATTGCCCTGGTGGTGTGCTTGGGATCATTATCATGCTGAAAGACCCATCCAAGTTTCATCTTCAATGCCCTTGCTGATGTAAGGAGGTTTGCATTCAAAATCTCACGATACATGGTCCCATTCATGCTTTCATGTACATAGATTAGTCATTCTGGTCCCTTTGCAGAGAAACATCCCCAAAGAATGATATTGCCATCCCATGCTTCACAGGAGGCATAGTGTTCTTTGGATGCAACTCAGAATTCTGTCTCCTCCAAACATAACGAGTGTTGTTTCTACCAAACAGTTCTACTTCGGTTTCATCAGGCCATATGACCTTCTCACAATGCTCTTCTGGATTATCCAAATACTCTCTAGCAAACTTCAGATGGGCCTGGACATGCACTGGCTTAAGCAGGGGGGCACGTCTGGCACTGCAGGATCTGAGTCTCTGGCGGCATAGTACGTATGTTACTGATGCTAGCCTTTGTTACAGCTCTATGCAGGTCATTCACTAGGTCCCCCCCGTGTGGATCTGGGATTTTTGCTCACCGTTCTTGTGATCATTTTGATTCCACGGGGTGAGATCTTGCATGGAGACCCAGATCGAGGAGATTATCCGTGGTGTTGTATGTCTTCCATTATTATTGCTCCCACAGTTGATTTCATCACACCATGCTGCTTGTCTATTGCAGATTCAGTCTTCCCAGCCTGGTGCAGGGCTGCAATTATGTTTCTGGTGTCCTTCGACAGCTCTTTGGTCTTCACCATAGTGGAGTTTGGAGTGTGACTGTTTGATGTTGTGGACAAGTGTCTTTTATACTGATAACAAGTTCAAACAGCTGCCATTACTACAGGTAATGAGTGGAGGACAGAGGAACCTCTTAAAGAAGAAGTTACAGGTCTGTGAGAGCAAGAAATCTTGCATGTTTTCAGGTGACCAAATACTTATTTTCCACCATAATTTGCAAAATAAATCTTGCTAAATCAGACAAGGTTATTTTCTGGATTTGTTTTCTCATTTTGACTCTCATAGTTGTGGTCTACCTATGGTGTCAATTACAGGACTCTCTCATCTTTTTAAGTGGCTGACTAAATACTTTTTTTCCCCACCTGTACTTGTGTAAAACATGACAACATTTATTTCTGAAAAATGCTACATACATATTTAATGTTTTATCTTTAAAAATTTGTCACAAAGTACATACATACATTTTATTTTTACAGTTAAATATTTTCTTTTATTCTGCTTACAATCTTTGTATCTGCTACAGTGACGTGGTATCATATGACCGCAAAGATTTGTAGCTGGGCATCTTTTTTTTAATGCATTCTCTTTATATTCACACACTTTTTGAGTTTGAACTTATCATTGTGGTTCGGATTACCGCCGGTCAGAGCTCTGCGGCTCCCATGCTGTCAAGATGACAATGTGACAAATATGAACCTAGCACTCAACTTAAAGGTATTTGTAAGGCGGTTTATTGTAGTACACGAAAAAAGACGTTTCGGTCAATGTGACCTTCTTCAGTTACGTGTGGTATATAGGTTGTGTAGAGCTTATAGGCATCTATCAGAAAGGACGATGGTGCTTTAGGCATTGAGGAGAATGATCTCTGTAAGGTAATGAGCTTGTCAGTATATAGGAGAGGGGCAACCGTGCCTCCAGATGCGGTGTCCACTCAATGCCTAAAGCACCATCGTCCTTTCTGATAGATGCCTATAAGCTCTACACAATCTATATACCACACGTAACTGAAGAAGGTCACATTGACTGAAACGTCTTTTTTCGTGTACTACAATAAACCGCCTTACAAATACCTTTAAGTTGAGTGCTAGGTTCATATTTGTTGCGGTTTGGGAACCTAACCTTAGCACCATCTTGAGTTGTGCTCACGGTGTTCTTTCTATAAGATGACAATGTGAGCCTGCAGCTTATCTCCGGTCACAGGTGTTGGCTGATGGGACTACTACTCTCATCAGCCTATGCCTGTTGTCGAAGATAACAGCAAAAGCAGGCGACGGCTGATGGGAATATTCATTAGCACCTGCAAGATAAACAAGTCAAAATGAAAAAAAAAATGACATGGGTTCCCCTGTATTTTTAATAACTAGCATGGCAAAACTGACAGCTGAGGGCTTCAAACTACAGGTGTCAGCTTTAGCATGGTTGGTTATCAAGAATAGAGGGGTCCCCATGCTGTTTACAGGTTATCGCAGGTTACTGAGGCTGCTTTCCCAGCCGAGCCAATAAACTGTGGTGACCTCAGTGAGATCACCACTCACACCGTGAGAAAAAGTTTCATGGTGCAGCGCTGAGCTCTGTGAGTTTATTGGCTCAGCTGGGAACGCAGCCTCAGTGACCTGCGGTAACCTTGATGACGTCACCACCAGTCACTGAAGTTACGCTCGCAGCAGCTCATTCTCCAGTGGATTACGGCATGGGAAAGAACATCAGACAGGTGTGGGAAATGGTTGTTTTTTAGTTTTAGTTTTTTTTTCCGGTGACCAGGGCTTCAATGGAATGGGCATTAGGTGAGTATTATTGTTGTTTATTATTTTCTTTTTTTTTTTTTTACAGGGCATGAGGCCTTCAATGGAATGGGTGTAAGGTGAGTATAACTGTTTTTTATTGTTAAATAAAAAAGTAAAACTGTGTGTCTTCTTTTCAAATAAAGAACTTTATTCTTACCGTGTGTTTATTTTTTGCTAAAAGCATTTATATACATTTTTTATAAGCCTCGTTCACGCCTTCATGTCATGATCTATTTAAATAAAAAGAAAAATATCTGCAATTTTCACATTGGCCACTAAGCCTGTTATTAGACTCATACTACTTCTTACTTTTAGATGAACAGAACCAACAACAGATTAACTTTATTAAGTTGTACAGTACAAGTATAAGCAGGTCATTGTGAAGGGAGGGGGAAGTGAGCTGTGTGTGAATTGTGAATCTTGTGTTATTTGCTGAATATAGAAGTGATACTTTTCATTGGAATACGGTCTATGATGATTATGAGACTGCTGAAAGGTCGTCTATACAGAACATGAAGTATGAGTCTACCATTAAACCTAGTAGAATGTGTAAAAATTGCAAGATTTCTTATTTTATTTTTATAAAACAGTGATATGGAAAGTTAAAAAAAATTGTAGGATATACATTTAACATAAAAAGCCGATTTAAACAATAGGTAATTTTCTGACTATACATTCCCTTTCAATTATTTAATAATAGCTTATTTTCCCATAGCAAAACTATTATTTGTCCCAACTGATTGTAAACCTAAAACAAAGTGTTGATCATCCCTCTACCAAATACTTGTTTTTCTTATTATTAGTGACCTTGTTATTGTTAATGACATTAAAATTTGCCTATAAGATTTTAAGGTGAGTGACTATACTACCTTTTTATGAGTACTATTTATAGTTGTGGAGCTTTGCACATAAAACCACTGGCGGAGTGCAAATGTAGTGAGGAACATTTCATATTAGTATTATAAATAATATAGAAAATAATTCTGCTGTGCGGCACACAATAAATCAGTACTACATAAATGTGGATGTAGGTGACCAATAACGGATAATGACAAAACCACTCATTTACAAAAAAATAAAATACCTTTCTTGTTGCTCACCTTCACATCTCCTTGTTTTAGTGTTCCCTGTGAATCCATGTCCACAATGTTGCACACAGTGATGATTCTTTAAAAACGTTTTATTGTCACATATTTTGCAATGCAGGGAATGTTCACATTCCAGACATCCAGAATGGCAGGCTATAAAAGTGATTCATTAAAATAATTATATAAAAAATGTATTTATCAATAAGATTAAGGAATTATTATGTCGATTGGCTTAGGTCTACTTACAATGGCATGTCCGGCTAGAGTGGGACACCGTGTGCTTTTGACCGCACTCCTTGACGCAGTGTCCATCTAACAGATAAAATGGGGCCTTGCACTGACTACAGTGATTATGATCAACACAGAAGTGACAGTGTAGTCCACACTCTGCAATATAGAAAGACATTATTATATAAAGTCCACTCTACAAGAAAGGAAATTACATATATGATATGACTATTAAGAGGATCACATTAAAGAGATACACCACCAGCACTGATTAGCTGCTCCCTGTCACTGTGTTGCTGTGGTGTGGGTGAGTTTATACACAGAACAACAACTGAGGTCTTGCTAGATCTGCAGCAGAGAAAAGTGTGATACTATCAGAATTGCTGCATCCAGTAAAGTAAGTAATACATTGCTGAATGCGGGTCTCTGTCCCTATACCATTCTGCTGTCAGTATAGTTCGAAGTTCATACCGAACACCTACTGTTTGGGCAAGGACCCCGAATATGGACTTCTCCAGGAAGTCAGTGTTTTTGAATTTGGCACTCAGAACCTTGGGCGTTTCCCACACTGTCATCTGCAAAAAACACTGGTGCCTCTGAAAGGGATCTCTGAGCAGTTTTTTAAAAAAATGTATTTAAATAAATAATTTCAAAAACTGGCATGGGGTCCCCCCCGTTTTTTTGACAACCAGCCAAGCTAAAGCAGACAGCTGGGGGATGGTATTCTCAGGCTGGTAAGGTGTTATGGATATTGCCCCCCCAGCCACCTATACCATGAGATTGATGTCACCTGACAATACAAAGGTAACATCAACCCCACAAATATTAACCCATTTGCCACTGCCACAGGGCAAAGTGCCAGCATTGGCGCATCTTATAGATGCATCTTTTCTGGGGCGGCTGCGGGCTGCCATTTTTAGGCTGGCGGTGGGGCCAATTTCCATGGCTCCTTAGCAGGCTGAGAATACGAGACCCCAGGCGTGGGGACCCCTCTATTCTTGATAATCAGCCATGAGAAACCTGATAGCTGAGGGTTGCAGCTATTTTTTACATTTATTTTTAGCACTGGCACCTGCTGTTGAGTATTCCCATCAACTGCTGTCTACCCTCCCTGTTATCAGTGGCAGCAGGCGTAGACTGATGGGAGTAGTACTCCCATCAGCCGACACCTGTGACCGGAGGTAAACTTTTTACCTCTCATCACACCTGCTGGCTCACGCTGTCATCTGACCGCAGCTCTTGGACCGCTGGTAATAATCTTACTGCTGATCAGAAGCAGTGTTTGGTTTGCTGAGCTGTCATGCAGATGACAGAGTGGCAAACAATGGATGTTCAGGCCCCCCATTATTCTGAATGGGATCTGGGTTTGACTACTGTCCTGGTACCCGAACATCAAGGGGTTCGCCCAACACTGCTGCTGACAAAGTCCTTAGAAGCTTTTACCCACATCTGTGCAGCATGTCCACCTGTACCACACAACGTGTTCACAGGAAATGGAATAATAGATTAGTATCTGGAAAAATGAATATAGCCAGTGAAAAGCTCTGCACCTTAACCTGCCATTAGAGGTGTAAGTCCCAAATAATTCCTGACAGAAGGCTCAGAGTCATATGTTACTCATAGGAGGCAGTCTGATGTGTGGAGCCTTATGAATACATTTAACAGATACAGTAAACAGGCAGAATATGATATGAGAACTAGGACTAGGGTGCAATATTTATTAGGACTAGCTTTAATGGGTCTTTTAAACTATTTAGTTAAATGCTTAGAAAATGAAGCATGCCCTGGAACATTTCTTGCCATTTTAGACACTTGCTGAATCTATGACTTGTACACTGCTGGAACAACCTCAAGTTTTAACATGGATCTCATATAACAAGACGACAGCATATGATTATTATTAGAGCCCACGAGGGATGTATTCACAACCAACACGAAAAACAACTTGGGGAGGAGACAAGAACGAAGCAGAACTAAAGCATATTAAAAAATGATAAATATACAAAGCAGCTACAGCCATATGCAGAGAATGTTAAGATGAATGAAGATAATAAAGTGAAGAAATGAGAATTTAGATGACAGTAGGACGCATTAATATTTATATAGGGGATGGTGATGACCTGATTATCTCATGGCCAGGCAGGAAGCAGGGAAGGAAGAAGTACACTGCAAAAGGTCATCAGTAAGGAGTTAATAAATAACAGATTGCCAGTCAGCCTGAATTATTTCAGCAGGAGGTAAAAATGTCTATGAATCTACTATTTCATGTTTATTTCTAAAAAGGGAGAACCATAACTTCTCCGTGCAGTAAATATATGTATGCAAATTGAATTTCAAGTACATTGGCTGTATAGAAGAGGTTGCTCTAGTTGTCAAATATACAGCGAGCAAAAAGGAGAGGGCCATGAAATGATACGGATGCAAACTGCTGAAACTTAACACCCATTAAATCAACAGAAATTATTCTAATCCACGTCTATAGTATATATTTTTACATAATGCATCAACATTATTTTATCATAAAATGATATGTGGGGTGCATTATACTGTTTGGAGCACTATGTGGGGCTCATGATACTGTATGGAGCACAATTTTGGGCTCTTTATAATGTGTGGAGCACTATATGAGGTCTATTATACTGTATGGAGCACTATATAGGTCCTGCTATGCTGTATGTAACACTATATGGAACCCATAATACTATATGAAGCACTATAAGGGGCCCATTAAACTGTTTTGAGCACTATGTGGGGTCATTATACTGTATGAAGCACTATGTGAAGCCATTATACTGTATGGAGCACTATATGAGGCCATTATACTTTGTGGAGCACTATAAGGGTGGGACCCATTATATTATGTGTAGCACTATGTGGGGCTATTATACTGTATGGAGCACTATGTGGGGCCATTACACTGTATGGAGCACTATTTAGGACCATTACACTGTATGGAGCACTATGTGAGGTCCATTATACTGCACGGAGCACTATGTGAGGCCATTATACTGTATGGGGGACTATGAGGAGCCCATTATACTGTATGGAGAGCTGTGTGGGGATTACAGTTGGAGAATCATACTGTGAGGGGGTCACCAGACTATCGTGGTGGGGTTGAGATGGACTACACTAGGGTCATCATAGCGTGCGTGTGGAGGGTACGGAGGGGGTATGTGTTTGGGGGCACTTATGTTTTCATGACACTTTATTATCGGTATTATTCAAGGTTTTGTATCCTTTGTTATTACATACTTAAATTAGGCCATTGAGCCATGTGTCTTACTGCTCTTATATAATATATTGTATTATTCCAATATTTTATTTTAATATCTATCAATTAAAATTTACTTTGTTCCTGGAACAACCCCTTTAAGTTTGTTTCCATATGAAAAAGTTCATTGTTATATTTGATAAGGAAAAACTTCCTCAAGTGTAAGCATTTTTTTAATAAATATCAAGGTTGGTCGGTGACTTTGTCCAAGCTTTTCATTTTGGAATTCTTGATGCATCAGATGGGGACGCGGTCTTGCGATGTGCGAAGCCGACCTGTGCACTTCCAGTCCAGACAGCAGGAGCGCCGCATCCAACCGCTACCACCACTGCATGATCACTCATATAAAAAGACCAGACCCGGCTACATCTTGACACTATCCCCCAAGGAAGAAGCTAAATGCAAAACACGCGTTGGGGCCAGTACTACTACTATTCAGGTTGTACCAAATTGCCTATGCAAAGCTATTGTACATTATCCTCAAGTCCTGTATTTATACCTTCTTTAGCTAATGGATTTTCTATGTATTTTGCCTTAATGAGCTGCTTTTGCACACTACTTCCGTGTAGTTTTTTGCACAGCAACCCATGATGGATCTTGCACTATGCACTTTATGTTTTATTTTGAATACGTTTAAAATGAATTGTCACCTTTATATAGAAAAATATTTAGAATTGAGAGTCCTCAGTGGTTGATACCTTTTAATGGCTAACTGAAAAGATGAAGAAATGGTTGCACTTAATTGCATTAAGGCATATCAAATATGAAATATGTGAAATACGAATAGCATAATGGCTTTTGTAATCTAGAAAAACATCTGAGATACTTAGCACAAAAATTTGGGCAAAAGATGTGAGCCCATTCACCAACGTCAAGGTGATCTCATTGAACGGGTCCCAATACTAACTGCCTAGTGTGAACTAACCTCTGGCTAATAACATGGTAAAGCCTCTATATATAGGAAGATATCTAGAGTTACAGAACCACTCAGCACCCAGAATATGTTGTGCAGTTATATGTACACTCACTGGCCACTTTATTAGGTACACCTGTCCAACTGTGTGTTAAGACTTAATTTCTAATCAGCCAATCACATGGCGGCAACTCAGTGCATTTAGGCATGTAGACATGGTCAAGACAATCTCCTGCAGTTCAAACCGAGCATCAGTATGGGGAAGAAAGGTGATTTGAGTGCCTTTGAACGTGGCATGATTGTTGGTGCCAGAAGGGCTGGTCTGAGAATTTCAGAAACTGCTGATCTACTGGGATTTTCATGCACAACCATCTCTAGGGTTTACAGAGAATGGTCCGAAAAAGAAAAAAAATCCAGTGAGCGGCAGTTCTGTGGCCGGAAATGCCATGTTGATGCCAGAGGTCAGAGGAGAATGGGCAGACTGGTTCGAGCTGATAGAAAGGCAACAGTGACTCAAATTGCCACCCGTTACAACCAAGGTAGGCAGAAGAGCATCTCTGAACGCACAGTGCGTCGAACTTTGAGGCAGATGGGCTACAGCAGCAGAAGACCACACTGGGTACCACTCCTCTCAGCTAAGAACAGGAAACTGAGGCTACAATTTGCACAAGCTCATCGAAATTGGACAGTAGAAGATTGGAAAAACGTTGCCTGGTCTGATGAGTCTCGATTTCTGCTGCGACATTCGGATGGTAGGGTCAGAATTTGGCGTAAACAACATGAAAGCATGGATCCATCCTGCCTTGTATCAACGGTTCAGGCTGGTGGTGGTGGTGTCATGGTGTGGGGAATTTTTTCTGGGCACTCTTTGGGCCCCTTGGTACCAATTGAGCATCGTTGCAACGCCACAGCCTACCTGAGTATTGTTGCTGACCATGTCCATCCCTTTATGACCACAATGTACCCAACATCTGATGGCTACTTTCAGCAGGATAATGCGCCATGTCATAAAGCTCGAATCATCTCAGATTGGTTTCTTGAACATGACAATGAGTTTACTGTACTCAAATGGCCTCCTCAGTCACCAGATCTCAATCCAATAGAGCATCTTTGGGATGTGGTGGAACGGGAGATTCGCATCAGGGATGTGCAGCCGACAAATCTGCGCTAACTGTGTGATGCCATCATGTCAATATGGTCCAAAATCTCTGAGGAATGCTTCCAGCACCTTGTTGAATCTCTGCCACGAAGAATTGAGGCAGTTCTGAAGGCAAAAGGGGGTCCAACCCCTTACTAGCATGGTGTACCTAATAAAGTGGCCAGTGAGTGTATATATAATAGGTTCCATGTGAGATGCATGTCCCTAATGTATCAGCAGTGTCTGCCCTCCCCCCACCTTTGTAATTCCCACAGTAAACATCCGCAGACTCCGGCCACCTGCGGCTTTTGTAATGCATGTCTGGCCTGACGCTTGTCTATTGGCCAGCCCTCTGTATCTGTGTGATATATTCTGTGTCCTGTGAGTAAAGTGTTGTCAGACTGGAAATACATGGAGAAGCAGTGATCTTTTATATGCGCCCATGCACTCAGAGGAATTCCAGCCAGCGTCATTCATTCAGACTCCAGCCAACGCAGAGCGGACCTCCGAAAACACGGGGTGGTACTGAAAGAGGTACCCCAGCTTGGAAGACCCCGTTACACTGGTGACAGACAGCGGGATTTGATACCCCATCTACAGGAGGAAAGGAATGAATGGAAAATAACTACCAGAAGTTAAAGAGGACTACATTAAAAGATCTGTTGGAAGCCCGAGGGTTGATCGCCAGCAACAAAACAAAAGCGGATTTGATAGCAGCCATCATGGAACACGACAGTGCAGCGCCCCCCAATGTGAACGTGGAGGAGACCGAATTCCAGAGGGAGGTAAAGAACAGACTGGCGTTCTATGGCCCAAACCCTGCAGTAGAGATCATATGAGAGATGATGGCTGATGTGCGTACTGATCTGAAGGAAAAGATGGCCGAGCTGACCAGGATAGAGCTAGCCAAGATGGAAATGGCAGAGCGGACCAAAGTGGAGCTGGCCAAGATGAAGATGGCAGAGAGGAGAGTCAGCGAGCAGGGGGAGCTCTGGCCTTCGACCAGGTACCTTCAACAGTAAGCCACAAAAAGATCCAGTACAATGCCTTCCGACAGTTGGGGGAGGCAGAAGAAGACATTGATGGCTTTCTGCAGGACTTTGAGCGGCAGTGTGCCCTTCATCAAGTAAAGCCGGAGGAACGGGTTCAGATTCTGGCCAGCAAGCTGACATGCCGGGCAGCGGACGCCTATCGCACGGTACCTGATGAGGACTGTATGGACTATGAGCGGATCAAAGAAGTGATCTTGGCCCGGTATGCGCTGGCACCAGAGGCGTACCGTCAAAAGTTCCGCAGACTTATAACACGCGTAACCGATACCCACGCTGAATGGGCCTGTAAATTACGGCGGTCACAAGTGGGTACAAGGGAGCCAAGCAACCACTAAGGAGGACGTCCTCCAGCTCTTCCTGTTAGAATGATTCTTTGATGGACTAAACCCCGAGACACAGGAATGGCTTCGGGACAGGCGGCCAACGACTCTTGAGGAAGCCGCTCGTCTGGCCGATGAACATCATGATGCCAGGAGGCCGCAGTTCTCCGGATCAAAGGTGGTCACTAGGGGCCTGCCCATGGACCTGGAGGGCCCCAAACCACCGAAGATTGTAGGGGGATCAGCTAGAAACCCGGCCTACCACAGTCCCCCTGGGGCGCGATGCCACACCTGCCGTCAGCTGGGCCACCTGCAAAGACAATGCCCCAACCGGACTCAGCATACCCAGTGGCCAAAGGCAGGAACAGCTACCTTCAGCCGGGCTGCTGTACACTGCTACCAAGGCGAAGCTGACCCGGTATTGGGGGCTACGACTAACCAAGGGGTGGAAGAGATGGAGGAAGTGCTGCATGAAGTAGACCCCGTGCACCCAGCCCGGGCAGATAATCGACAACAGCATCGACAGGTCGTGTGGGTTAATGGGAAACGTATGCAGGGACTAAGAGATTCCGGAGCAACTTTGACCCTTGTGAATCCTCATCTCGTCTGGGACCAAGAGAAGACGGACCGGACAGTGGCAGTCCGTGTAGCAGGGGGAGCCATACATCGACTACCCACTGCCAGGATTCACCTGAACTGGGGAGTCGGGGATGGCCTTGTTGAGGTCGGCTTGATGGAGGATTTGCCTGCAGACGTCTTGCTGGGAAATGACTTGGGGCCCATGTTGTCTGCATTCTCGGTGGCCCCTCTGGCTGAGACCTATCCTGTGACCACCCGGAGACAAGCTCGAGCTGCGGAGGCAGAATCACACTCAGAGGAGGCCCAGGTAAGACATCCCAGCCATGCACGTATTCCCATAGCCAGACACATGTCTTGGGCCACCCCAGATGAATTTAAGAGGGAGTTACTTGAGGATCCTTAATTGGAGGGATATCGTGGGAAGGCACAGGAGGGGAGAGGAGTACTAGAAGGGGAACAGTTTGTATGGAAGCAGGGACTCCTCTACCGGATCACAGAGCAGCACCACACAGGGACGAGCCCCACTATAAAACAACAGCTGGTAGTTCCCAAGAAGTATAGGCAGGAGCTACTGCGAATCTCTCATGATATACCCTTGGCCGGGCACTTCGGCGTCAGTCGCACCAGGCATCGTCTGACACAAAACTTCTTTTGGCCGGGGGTAACCTATGATGTTCGTCAGTACTGCCAGACCTGTGACAGTTGTCAGCGCATTGGCAAGAGGGGGGATCGATGCAAGGCCAAATTACGCCCCCTCCCCATTGTGGAGGAACCATTTAGCCGAGTAGCGGTCGATTTGATAGGGCCGTTAGCCAAACCCAGTCCGTCCGGGAAAAAGTATATATTGACAGTGGTAGATTATGCCACATGGTATCCAAAGGCGGTTGCATTACCTAACATACTGGCAGAGACGGTGGCGGCCGTCCTGCTCCAGGTTTTCTCACGGGCTGGATTTCCCCGGGAGATTATCTCGGACCAGGGTACCCAGTTTACAGCAGAGGTGACCAACCAACTGTGGAAGCTGTGCGGTGTAAAGTCCATTAGAAGCGCCCTGTACCACCTGCAAACCAATGGGTTGTGTGAACGCTTTAACGGGACATTAAAACAGCTCATTGGGACTTTTACCAGGACCTACAGGGACTGGGAGAAATTCTTGCCACACCTCCTGTTTGCCTATCGGGAGGTGCCCCAAGAATCCACGGGGTTCTCCCTGTTCGAGCTGGTATACGGGAGACGGGTAAGGGGACCCCTAGACTTAGTGCTGGAACACTGGGAAGGGGAGGGCCTCATAGAAGGGGTACCTATTGTACCCTATGTGCTGGAATTCCGGGACCGCCTACAGGAGCTGACTCAGGCTGTACGTGAGAACATGCAGGCGACCCAGCAGCGCCAGCGCATATAGTACGATCGGAGGGCCAGAGAGCGCACCTTGGAAATAGGACAAGAGGTCCTGGTGTTAGAGCCCACTAAGCAGAATAAGTTTCAAGCTGCATGGCAGGGGCCCTACCAGGTAGTGGGGAAAATAGCCGACACAACCTATAATGTCGCCGATTGTGATGACCCCAGGGTTATCCGCATGTTCCACGTGAATATGCTGAAGTCCTACCGGGAGCGCCCTGAAGAGGTAGTGGCCATCTGTGCACTTGAAGCAGAGGATTTAGCCGGACTTCCCTTGCCGGATGTCTTAGGGGAAAGGACTCAGTCTAAAACATGGGACCAGGTACACTTGGGTGAAGACCTAGGCCCCCGGGAGAGACAGCAGGCAGAGGCGTTGTTGAGGCTGCGACAGAGGATGTTTTCAGAGAGACCGGGGTACACTCGCATGGCACAACATAAGGTTGAGACCCAGGATCAGAACCCTCTGCGACAAAACCCCTTCCACGTCCCTGAGTCTGTACGAGAGGGGATGCGACAAGAGATACAAGAGATGTTGCGTTTAGGGGTCATTGAAGAGTCAGATAGTCCCTGGGCATCCCCCGTAGTGTTAGTGCCCAAGAAGGATGGGACTACACGGTTTTGTGTAGACTATTGAAGCTCAATGAGAAAACAGTGACGGATGCATACCCCATGCCGCGTGTGGATGAGTTGTTAGACCGGCTGGCGGGGGCAAAGTATTTGACCACCATCTATCTATGCAAAGGCTACTGGCAGATTCCCCTTAGTCCTGTCGCTATTCCCAAGTCGGCATTTGTCACCCCGTTCGGCTTATTCCAGTTTCGAGTTATGCCATTCGGGATGAAGAATGCCTCGGCGACCTTCCAAAGGCTGGCTGACCGGCTTCTGGATGGTCTCCAGGACTATGCTTGTGCCTACCTGGACGACATCGCCATCTACAGTGCGACATGGGAAGAGCATCTAAATCACCTAGAAACCTAGAAACAGTATTGGACAGGATCCACCAGGCCGGAATCACCCTGAACCCAAACAAGTGTCACGTGGGCAAAGCAGAGGTTCAGTATTTAGGGCATTGGGTGGGAAGTGGGAAGCAGCAACCAGAACCAGCCAAGATTGAGGCCATAGCCAAATGGCCCATGCCACGCACTAAAACCCAGGTCATGGCGTTTCTAGGGACAGCGGGGTATTACAGGAAATTCGTTCCCAATTACAGCAGCGTAGCCAAGCCCCTCACTGATTTGACCCGTAAGAACCAACCCCGCCAGGTAACCTGGACCTCAGAGTGTGAGGAAGCCTTCCGCCAACTAAAGGACGCCCCCATCAATACCCCTGTATTGGCCGCACCCGATCCAACTACACGTTTCCTTGTTCATACAGACGCTTCTATGTTGGGATTGGGGGCAGTACTGAGCCAAGTCGGGCCGGACGGCCAAGAACACCCGGTAGCTTACCTGAGTCGGAAACTACTGCCCCGTGAAGTAAGCTATGCGGCCATCGAGAAGGAGTGCCTGGCGGTAGTATGGGCACTCAAAGAGTTGCAACCATATTTGTATGGACGACAGTTTTCCCTTCTAACGGACCATAATCCCCTAGTCTGGCTTAATCGGGTCTCTGGAGACAACGCCAGATTGCTGCGGTGGAGTTTAGCCCTACAACCTCTGGACTTCACCATCCACTACAGACCCGGCAAACAAAACGGTAACTCCGATGGACTAAGTCGACAAATGGAACTTGTACCAAACCCATAAACTTCGGTCATCCCCAAACCGATCCGTTGAGGATCAGACTGTGTATGCCGATCGCGTCGCTGAAAAGGGGAGCCATGTTACAGAACCACTCAGCACCCAGAATATGTTGTGCAGTTATATGTATATATAATAGGTTCCATGTGAGATGCATGTCCTTAATGTATCAGCAGTGTCCACCCTCCCCCCACCTTTGTAATTCCCACAGTAAACATCCGCAGGCTCCGGCCACCTGCGGCTTTTGTAATGCATGTCTGGCCTGACGCTTGTCTATTGGCCGGCCCTCTGGATCTGTGTGGTATATTCTGTGTCCTGTGAGTAAAGTGTTGTCAGACTGGAAATACATGGAGAAGCAGTGATCTTTTATATGCGCCCATGCACTCAGAGGAATTCCAGCCAGCGTCATTCATTCAGACTCCAGCCAAAGCAGAGCGGACCTCCGAAAACACGGGGTGGTACTGAAAGAGGTACCCCAGCTTGGAAGACCCCGTTACATCTAGATTACAAAAGCCATTATGCTATTCGTATTTCACATATTTCATATGCCTTAATGCAATTGAGTGCATCCATTTCCTTATTTGACATGTAAGCTGTTTTTTGGTATGCACCTATTCAGACTAGTTCTAGATGTGCCGTCAGTTTTTTCTGTCATTTAACTGAAAAGATGGTAACAAATTGCAAGCTTTTGAGACTACTCAGGTCTCTTCATCAGGCTCGACTAATACAAAATCTGAAGGATCACATATTTATACATATCTTTCCTGCACCTTTATATATCTTCTGCATACAGGAAGACTTTGTAAAATAGGATTTCTGTTGGATTTCATATTAGATTTATTCATCATACGTACTCCTATTGTACCTATAATGTTTGATCACTGTGATCACTGTCAGTACATGTGTTTGATTTAGGTTTTTAGGACTTTTTTCCTTGTTTTTGTCCAGACAGCATTTATTAGTACCATAAGTACTTTTTCAACACTGTTTGAGCTTATCTCTGAATGGCCATTTGCTATGGTCCTGAGACCTGTGGTAGTCTCTGTATGCGTTTTCCCTGAATTGTGTTACTCATGTATGTTTTTGCACTAATAAAGAAAACCTGTTATTAATTTAATTGGCGTATAACTTCCCTTTCTCATAGCTTTCTTATAGAATTTCCAAGTGCCCCCTGGACCTGTTTGATCACTTTTTTGCTTATTTTGTGTTCACAGTTTATCAACTTGGTCTGCAAAATCTGACAAAAATTGATTAGAGCACACTTCCAGGATCTGACACCTCATGTTAGGAGTGGCGGAAGGCACTAAATAAAAATATAAATAAAGTGCCTTCGCCACTCGTGGTCCACCGTGCGGTGGATGGAAAAACCGCTGCTAGAAGAGGCAGAGCACTGTGGTGGTAATGTGCACAGGGTTTAACTGCACCAACTGTGCACTGGAGCAAGCTCTGTTAGAATCACAGAGCTGCAGGCTTAAAGCATACAGAAAACGCTGTGTCTGTTCAAGGTCACAGACCCCAGCGATGCAGACACGGTATTACTGGTCACAGGAGTAGCCTTAAACGACAGGACTACTCCGTCTAGACCTACCGTGATAATAATGTGCGGGTTGTCGCAACTGCGAACGCCCGACAGGACTGCAACCGCTGCGAGGCGTAAACTTGTGCCTAAGAGATGGCACCGCTATTTCGCAAGCACGATGCAGGACGCTAGCTGCTGGAACAGATGGAGCTTGAGCGCGCTGGCGCTGCTACTGGCTGATACCCAAACACTCACACAGACGTATTATCAAAGGGAAGGGGTTTCTTAATAAGTCAGTCACCAGTCCAAGCATCCATCACCATACACACAGCAGCAGTATGAGAATACTAGCGCATGGCGGAACGGCAATGCGCACTTTTTATAACAAACGGGACCTTCCGGAAATCTCCAAGGCTCCAGGAGGAGCCAATAGGGTTCGACACAGGACCTGAGCACCTGACTCCCGAACTCCAATGGGAGATTGTCCTATGCGCATGCTCAGTTGAGGGAACAAAGGACTTGGCCTCTGGAGAGAGTTGCCGCAAGGCACTCTCCTCTGCAATCTCCTCTGCAGCAGACGAAGTGCAGGAGACTGCAGAATGTAAGAGTCTAGATTTCAACATAGGAGAGGTAGTAATCTGACTCCTAACACCTCACTCTACTCCTCTCTTCCCTTTTCTTAGTGTTAGAGAAAGTAATAACAGCAAGGATGGGGGAGGGCAAAGAACAATGTCGAGAGGGGGAAAGCATTAAAAAAGGGCAACTCCGGCTGACAGATACACAGGAAAATATATCATCCTTGAAGAGGGGAAATCATAATAGGAATTTCTGTGCTGAAAACTGCTGAGGAAACAGCAACCTGAACGCACAGAACTCAAATCTGTGAGAAGTATGTACGCATGAGGAATGTCTAAGTTTGAGATAAGTTTGATCCAGCACATAAGAATAATAGAATATGAGCGGCCTGTAAAGTAAAAGAACTGGTAACAAAAAGTATTGAAATTAGACACAGGGAAGTGTACTGCACACTTGCCTACTGACCTCATTTTGATCGCTCCTCTAACTGGATCCCAAAAAGGAAAGGGGTCAATCAAAGTCATGACCAAAAGGGAGCGTTTTGGGGGTGTTCCTGATCACTTCAGGAGTGTTTCAAAGTGGTCCTGGAATGGGGGCGTAAATTTACAAATGTGTTGGAAATACAACTATTTGTCTGGTCTCACACACAGGAGAACTACAGAAGTAATGTTTGGCACATGGAGAAGCAGTGAGAGCAGAGTGGTGTAGAATATAGAGGAGCTGATGGAAAAGCATACAGGCACGCAGGAGAGCTGGTGAGGAAAGAGTGGTGGACATCCTTTCATTATGCTTTTTTAACAAGAAGGGAGGCTTTATTTTCAACTTCACTACAGCTATATGCTTTGAAAAGTAGGTATGTGTCTGATGGATAATGTGCAAACACAGATGAAACAAAACAAAATGTTCTAAATATTCAATTAAATTTGACAATGAAAATTCTTCTACAATACGATGACATATTGCGCCCCTTTTTCCACAGATAACTCCCCCACTAATACTCCCTCCCCTGCTTTGTTCTACTCTATTTTATGTACATATTGAGACATTATCTACAGATAATTAAACTTAACTTTTCTTCTTTGCTCTAATTCTCTTCAATAGGTAAAATAAGCAACGTGGGCAGTCTATTCTCTACTCTAAAATAGATTCACTAACAGAGACCACTGTACTGAGGATTCCAGCTGAGGCGCTGTTAACTCAGTAAATGCTGATTCACGATACACATTGTATACCCTGAATATGAATAAAAATCCAGGCTCATTTTCTGCAAACAAAATGCTGAAACACTCGCATGGCAAAAAAGGACCTTGCTAAATAAAAACACATGTTCTACAGCCCATTAGTGGGTCACAGAGATAATAAAAATGACAAGAAAAACATAGATCTTTATCATGAATATATCGACACACTGACTAAATCATTGATTACATATCACTCACAGTCATGCTGTAAAATGGAAGCAAGGCAGGATTCAACTACAGTATATACAGTATGTGAGTCTAATGCTGCACAGTAAAAAGTTAGTAGTAACAAAAGAAGTGAAAAACACTGAAATAATCAATAAAATATAAAAAAATTTTAACACCAAATATTAGAAACAACGGCGTGTAAGCAGAGAGATAAATATATATATATATATATATATATATATATATATATATACAGAGAGAGAGAGAGAGAGGGGAAGATAAAAAATAGCCCAGAAAAAAATCACAGGGAAAAACATATAGAAAATAGGTCTAGTAATAATATGGTATGAATTACAAATGACAACAAGTGGTGGAGGGATAACAGGCTGGTCTTTGGAAATTAGTCATACATGTTTAAATAAAAGTAGAGGTCCTACAAAAGTAGACAATTAGAAGATGTTATAAGGGTACTCAGCATGAATCCCCCCAGAAAGACCACAGATGAAAAAAAAGGATGATAAGTTACCATATATGCAGTAAATGCCCAGTAGCTCCAGCATATGTTTCACCAGCTGGCTTTCTCAAGGAGTATAAAGTTGTTTTTAACTTTAACTTTTTTCCATAAAAATATTTAAGCCACCCTTGAGTCACTGTAATGTCATCATTTTACATTAAGTCATAAGCCCTAGGATAAATGGCTTTCCCAAAATTGCAGATAATGACTACTTCAGTACAGTGCTGAGGAATATGTTAAAGCTATATAGTCGACAGAAAGTGAATTAAACATATAGAGGAGCACCGTGCCAGTTCACTAATAAATTGTTAGAAATCAATACTATTTTCAAGAGTTAAAACAAGAAACCGAAGATAAACACCAACCTCTGCAAGTGTCTCTGTGCTTATAATACGAGGGAGGGCAGTGCTCGAGGCAGGCTCCGTTATGTAAAGTGTACTGGTCCATACACTGCAAGCAGTCTGTGTTCAGTGGGCCTTTGCATGCATTACAGCTCCAGTCACATTCTGAAAAGGAAAAAAAATATGAATTACACAAAAGTGAATAACTTGGATATAAAATACTCAAATGGCAAGAATGTACAATAGACTGGCAAAAGTTATATCCAAATTGTGTGCAGACCAAATGTACAACTGTATGGCACATAATGCAAATTGATTTATCAGAGGCAACTCTAGTGCTACCTATTGGAAGTAGCAATCCTAAAAGTCAATACTGAACCTTTAAAGAGCCTTGCAACATGCCTTAGAATAAAAGCCAAACTAGAATCTCAATTTCCAGAAACATGTTTTGGGGTATTGCCCTTCCTCAATGCAAAGCATGAGATAAGACTTGGCTGTATGAAAGACCTCTGACTCATGCTTAGGCAGTAATGTTTCTCCTTGTGGAGAGTGATATGCCCAAGGCCTCTCATATAGCCAAATCAGATCTCATGCTTTGCACTGAGGAGGGGCAACACCCTGAAATGTGTCTGCTAATTGAGATTCTGGTTTGACTTTTATTCTAATTCATGAGGCAAGGCTTTGTAAAGCTTTGGTATTGACTTTTAGAACTTCTACTTCCAATATGTATTCAAACTAAAGGAACAAAAAAGCGCAATAGGGTCTTATCCGGGTTATTGCTGGAGAAATAGATTAGAATTTACTCACCCTTTTCAGGAGAGGTTCAGGCATGTGGGATCAGTAATCTGCTTGCTGCACGTCCAAAGGTCAGCTCTGCGACCGCTTGAAACATCAGATTTCGGAATAAATTCTTGGACTTTTGTGCGCTACCAGATAAATTCACTAATCCAGTATTAGGAGAAAGAATAATCCATTTATTTCCCAACGCGTTTCGAAATGTGTACCATTTCTTCTTCAGGGGATGACATATATATTCTTTCTCCTAATACTGGATTAGTGAATTTATCTGGTAGCGCACAAAAGTCCAAGAATTTATTCCGAAATCTGATACTTCCAATATGTGTGATACAGCACAGAAAGAGGACTTAAAAGTCCACCAATAATATAACACAGCAAAAATAGCAAAAAGGTTTACCCGTACAGGCCTCCAGACAAATGCACTATCAGGATGCAGTGGACCCATATAATTAAGATTACAACACAGGTGCAAGAATACCGATAAAACTGCTCGCAGCCTACCAATATATGGAGGGGGCGGTTGCCTGGTATGTTAATGCACAACAAAACACTTGTATGGGAAGGTCAGATTATTGAGGATTTTAGTTTTAAGTTGTTATCAGAATGGAGGGAAAGGGTAGGGTGGTAGACTGAGATGAGAGAGGAGATGTAGTGTGGTGATGAACTGTGGAGCGCTTTGTGGGTTAGAGTGATAAGTTTAAATTGAACTCTGTATTAGATGGGCAACTAGTGCAGCGACTGTCACAGGGGAGAGGCATTAGTGTAACGGTTGAAAAGGAATGATTTTGGCTGCTGCATTCAGGACTGATTGGAGAAGGGGGAGACAGATTAGTAGAGAGTTGCAATAGTCCAGACAAGAATGAATAAGAGTTACACTAAGATTTTTTGCAGAATCAAAAGTAAGAAAAGGACAAATTCTAGAAAGGGGAAGAAGAAAGGAAGAGGAGTAAGCAAAAGATACAGTGAACGAGCTGTCAGAGAGGTAGGAGGAAAAACAGGAGAGAAGAGTGTCCTTGAGCCCAATAGCACGGAGCATAGTGAGGAGGAGCTGGTCATCCACAGTGTATTACTGCAGAGAGATCCAGGAGAATCAGCAGAGATTAGTTGCTATTAGATTTAGCTGTTAGGAGATCATTAGAGACTTTAGTGAGGGCAATTTCAGTAGAGTGTAAAGAGCGGAAACCAGATTGTAAAGGGTAGAGAAGAGAGTTATCTGAGAGATTTCGGATTAGATGCGAGTGGGCCAAGCATTCCAGAAGACAGGTCTGTAGTTAGCAGCGCAGTTCTGGTCGAGGGATGTTTTTTTAAGTAGTGGATGTATGCTGACGTGTTTAAATGAGGAGGGAGAAATACCAGATGAGAGGGAGAGATTAAATATTTTGTTAGGTGAGGGTGACAGCAGGGGAAATGGACTGGAGGAGATGTGAGGGAATAGGGTCACTGTTACAGGTAATAGCCAAGTTGTAGGTTTTACGCATAAACTTATAATGGATGAAATCTTTGGCAAGATTGGATTTTCTCCACAGATGTTCAGCACACCTGGAGCACTGCTGGAGAAAACGTGTTTGAAGGGTGTGCCAGGATTGTCGCCTTCTGTGTTGAAGTTACAATATTCCCAAATGGTTCCCATATACAGTTAATAATGAAAGAGTCTACCAGCCAGTAGTGAGTGAGCTGGTATAAGTTGGAACAGAAATTACCTTAAGTGGTTCTGTGACCAGCTTTACAATATACAATGCATATAATATTAAACAAAACTGGTGTACTTATTGGGCAAGAAAACTTTCAAAAATGATTATAGAGCCGTTCTTACATTGATAGTCAAAGTAAGTACACCATCCTCATCAAGTGATCTAATTTGTATTGTGAAAAGTACTGAGAGATTAAACACTGAGAAAAGAGTCAGTTTGGTACAGCCTTATGAGTTTTTTTTCCACTGGAATGTAGTACCAACTTGCACCCCAAGATGGCACTATTATCTATATCTACCATTACCAACCTGTAGGTGTAGACGCCAGCACTTCATTAGTTAATGTATAAATCTACTGTTGGGTGCAAGATTTAACTAGGCAGCAATTGTGCATGAAAGTAGAAAAAAAAATTAAGGCATTTAAGACGGACTGCTTTTCTTTAACAAGACAAAAAATGAACTTAAGCATGGTTTTACTTCACAAGAAAATCAAATGAAAGTTAAAGAAACAAAATGTGTTCTCCTGGGCTATGCTGATCGATTCTGTGTGTCTGAGTTCAGTGTAATCCCCACCTTGTGCTGAATAAAAGTGGATTTTGGCCTCTTGTTTGGTGAACTGTGCTCAAAAGGTGATAATAGGAGGAATGAGAATGCTGTAATACAAACTTCTAATGCTGAAAGACGAGTAAGCCTGACCAGCAAACGCTTCATAACCATCCATATAAACAGTAATGTCAATGTGCGGAACACAACAGCAATTGAACCATTTCTTTATTTTATAAAAAGTTAATACATTTCAGGGACACCAATTACTCCCAAAAATGAAACAGAGGCCATCCATTCACTTTTCCTGCACAGTAGGTGGCCAGGAGCTCAAGGAAAATCAATGATGTCATTCAGAGGATCAGTGGGGGTCCACTGAGTAAGTCAACTACCCACCTCACCACCACCAGTTAAGCCCCCGATACACACTGCAATATCGCTAGCAATATCGCTGTAAAGTCACCGATTTTGTGACGTAGCAGCGATATTGCTACATGTGATACTTACCTCCGACCGGCTCCCCCGCTGATTATCGCTGGTCGCGCGAGAAGGTCCTGGATCATTTCTCGTCGGGCGCTTCCTGCTGGGCTTCCTGTGGCGCCGACGAGCGACGCAGGATCGCCGCGTCTGACAGGTAAGTTGCGACCCCCGACCCCAGTGATGTCGCTGGTGAGATCTGCCTGTGTGGCAGCTCACTAGCGACCACTAAGCGATGCACAAGCGATCCTGACAGGGTCGTATCGTTGTCGGGATCGCTGGTGCATCGGTAAGTGTAACGGTACCCTTAGGCAGTGATGACTTTTCCTAGAAAACGTCCATTAGCCGGAAAGAGGCATATAAGATTATGGCTTCTTGTGAAGGTTTCTTCACCATGTACTGTTCTACATCCTTCGATTATGCATATGATTCATTGACTCAACCAACTGATCACATATGTCTCCTGTGTATGTGTGAATTACTTGATATTGTGGTAAAGTTGAAATCGTTGTCACATGACAATGGTTATAAGGAAAAGTCAACATGGAGCAGGACAGCACCCTTTCAATGGCATACAGAGTAAGGGTATGTGCACATGCTGCGGATTGGGGTGCGGATTTGGCTGCGCGGATTTTGTAAAATCTGCAAGTAAATCTGCAGGTCAAAAGACCTCCGGTTTTACCTGCGGATTAGCCTGCGGTTTTTCATCTCCACAATGGAGGAGATGGCAAACCGCAGCGGAATCCGCAGAAAGAATTGACATGTCAATTCTTTCTGCGGTTTAGAAACCGCAGGAAAACGGTGCTGAAAATTCCGCACCGTCTGCACTGCGGTTTTTAATATCCATAGGATATTATGGTACTGTACACCGCAGCAAAAACTGCTGCGGATCCGCAGCGGCCAAATCCGCTGCGGAACCGCAGCAGAATCCGCAGCGTGTGCACACACCCTTATTTTTGCAGATCTTACAATTTTTAGCATCCTAAATTTTTTACCAATATGCAGTTATCATTTCCACTAAAGTAGCTGTGTGTGAGCCCCATGAAAATTTGCTATCCTCTTATTATATTGCAATCACCATATTATATGCCACGGTGTACTTACTTAAAGTTGCTCATTTTGCCCTTCTACCCAACTAATTTTTCTCTTTTCCAATAGGTCTATGACATCACGTGATTAAAAACCGACCAGCTGAATCTTTCTAAGCTCTATGTAGAAACTGGAGGACAGTGTTCCCTATGTGAGTCATAAGTCACTGTCAAAAGTCCCTGTAAGGGGGAGGAGGGAGCAGCTGGGTCAAGAGGTGATGTCTGCCAGGAAAAGAAACTTCCTGTTTCAGTCTAAGTGGGTGTTATTAGATGCTTTTCACTGGGGGAATGTACTTCTTCCAGTATGAGTTGATAACTGATGACACTTGGACTTAAAATTTAACTTCTTATGTTCCAATACTAATATCTCTGCAATAGAGAGTCAAGATAAAATAAATAAATAAAAGTTTTTTACCGCTCTGAAGCCACTATTACATTGTGTATCCAGGTCAACATGAAAAATTTGGTGAAAGGTTCTCTTTAATCATTATTTCATTCAAACTTGTATTTATCATTACTAATCCCATCACACACATTCGATAGACAGACAGACTTTTCTATAAGCCCCTCGGCATCTCTGTAAAATATGGACTATACTTTTTAAGTGGTTCTTTCTACCGTCCACCTGTGAGTTTCTTCAAATGTCAGCTCAGTAGGTGATCTACTGTGTATAGTCACGGGAGACACAGAGTCACTTGAACACAGAGGGTCCGGTGCAGATAGTCAACCTCTGTGGTCAGGTATGTGTGAGGCTACTGAACTAGGACATGTTTTCTCTTACCTTTACATGTACCACTGGTGTAATCAAGATAGTACTGCTGTGTACAGCTTTCATATTGGCACTCTCCAAACAGGAGAACCTTCTTTGGGTCTTTACATGCAGTACATCCCTCCGCTGAGCCACACGTTAAACACTGGCTGTTACACGCTGCACAAAGGAAAAGATACAAATGCCATAAGATGGACAGCATACACATTCATTAGGAATATATATTAATTAAACCTGTATATAAATGTCTAATATTTAAAGGAAACTGCTAATGTCCAGAAATTATATTTATCGGCAGATGTAATGTTAATCTGAAGGTAAATTCCATTAAAATCAGATTAAGCTGCCTTATTGAAGCAGCAGCTACATGGCGAAAAATAAGTTATATCCTCCCTGAAGCTGCTCGATCCAGATAATGGGGCAAACAGGGAGATGTTACAGTCATCACTCATAACATAGTGAATGTGACTGTAACTCACTCCCCGACACTGACTGACTGCTCTGCAGTGTGTGAGTGGTGCAGGCTGTCAATCAAAGTGATGGGGAGTGATTATACAGGGTGGGCCAATTATATGGATACACCTGGGTGGGCCAACTCCAAAATGGCCGCCAAGGTCACCACCCATCTTGAAAAGTTTCCCTCCTGCCATATACTAATGTGCCACAAACAGGAAGTGGATATCACCAACCATTCCCATTTTATATAGGAGTATCCATATAAATGGCCCACCCAGGTCTAACCTTATAAATGGCCCACCCTGTAGTGTGCTCACTGCATACAGTCGGTGAAAGTAACCACTCTTTGCACCACTCCGATGACTTGAAGAGAGCATGTACAAGTAGGCTATAACTTAATTTTAACCCTGTAGCCACTGGTCCAGTAAGGCAAACTTACCTGGGGATACAACCCATACCTCCAGGTAAACAGCATTTCTGGAAGGGAGAGAGTCCATTTAGTGGTTGTAAATACAATGGGAGTATATGCAAAAATATATATAAAAAAAAGGGTATTTATGCATTTAGAATATCATATTTGTATCCGAAAATATTTTGATGGCCTCCAGCCACAGCTTGGTAGCACAATTTAGGTGCTTTTAATTCATAATCTAGCCTTAAGTACACTATTACATCACCTCTAAATGAATGTTTTTCACTCGGAACTAGGACTTTTTATTATGAAAACTCAACTAATAGATAACCTGAATGATCACTTTCTTTTTACTGTTGCCAAGAAACACACTTAACAATTATCTCCAGTCAAATAGCAAATACAATTATTGCAGCCTTTCATAAGTCATCCAGTGGCAATCTAATTCTTTGCTGAAATGTGTGATGAAATTCATAGTTTGTCTTTCACTGCTGTAAGACTTGGCTGTTCCCCTTGTATTTATACTCTACATTTCTCAATGCCAATCTAGAGGTGTTTCAGAACTCATGGTTCACAGAAGGACACTGCAGTTTAAAGAACAAATCTAAAAAAAGGTTTCTCAGTAACAAATAGAAGTCTTCATTTCTCACAATAGATTGCACTGTTCTCAGAGGCACAAAAAATAAAAAATCTTCGTAGCTGAAATAACCTTCAAGCTAACAATACTGTGTCCTTTATTGAAGTCACCCAAAGGAAAAGTTTAAGAAGCGGTTTCTTATCTCCATCTCTATTGATATACAGGAAAATAAGGGGAGCAGAATATATATAGTAATATGCTTATTCTTATACTACCAAACTCATGGTATAGCAGTCTACTCATCTCTTATAGCGCTAACACATACAACCCACTAAGATATCATGAACTGCATAAAAAGGCTTCAATAGAGATGCATCTGCCCTTCTGTACCTTATTATTCCAGGGATTTTCTCTGTTGATATCTGTAGGAAGCCAACCCCCACAAAAATGTAGCATGCTCCATTAGATACCACATAATATAGTATTATCCTTTCAAAACATTGCTACACTATGCACCAAACTGCATGGAGATCCATACAGTTGTCACGATTCCTCCTATCAGTGTGGTCAGTGTCAGCTCAGCTGTCCAACCTGGGGCAGGGGGATGTGGAGCTGTCAGTATCATGATAGATAGCTCAGCCATCCAATCTGAGGCTTGGGCGTGCTGACCTGTCAATATGGTGAGTGATAGTCCAGTCAACAATTCAGGGAAAGAGTGTGCTGGGCACCTTCCTACAGGCGTCTCCGGTTTGGAATGATTCCCAGGCTATTTAGCTGGCTATCTGCCTCTTGTCTCTGCCACTTGTAGATCTACTTGGTGTGAGTTTGTGCTGTGCTGCGAGTTCTGTATTTTGATCTTTTGCTGACCGACCTTGGATTTGAGTTTGACCAGCAGTTTGCCTAGCCCCTTAGGCCCCCATCACACATAGCGACACACCAGCAATCCCGACAACGATATGACCTTTTCAGGATCGCTGGTGTGTCGCTACATGATCACTGGTGAGCTGCCAAACAGACAGATCTCAGCCGCGATCAGGACCAGCGACGACGCGGGTAACAAGCGTGCGCGCCGCTTAGTTACCCGTTGTGTACCTTAGATACCAGTGTGCTGGTGCAGGGAGCTGGTATCCAAGGTAAACAGTGGGTTTCTAAGCACCGCACGGCGCTTAGAAACCCACTGTTTACCTTGGATACCAGCTCCCAGCGCCAGCACGCTGGTATCTAAGGTACACAGCGGGTAACTAAGTGACGCGCGTGCTTAGTTACCCGCGGTTTACCTTGGATACCAGCTCTAGCTCACTGATCGCTGGTATCCCGCCTGCCACACACAGCGATGCAAAAAATATCCAGGGCTTTCGAGCACAATCAGCGATACCCGGCGGGGGGGCCGGTCGCTGATACGTGTCACACACAGTGATATCGCTGGTGAGATCGCTGTTGCATCACAAAACTTGTGACTCAGCAGCGATCTCGTTAGCGATCTCGCTGTATGTGACGGGGGCTTTAGTCTTGATCCGCTATCTTCTTGGAATTCTGACCCCGAACTGTATTCTGACTTTGCCTTCGTGTCACCTCTTTAGCTTTTGACCTCGGACTTCCTGACTTCCACCACCTCATAGAGTGTCCGTAAGTAGTGACTTGCGTCACAACAGTAAGTAAATACATTAACCATGCTATATCCCCCTGTATAATGGCTCAGCTATATGTAAAATATTTAAAGTAACAACCTGTAGCTAATAGTTTTTGTTTTAAATTAGAAGAAGCAGTAGAATAGTGTCTGAAAACTAAATAATTATGGACATCACAAGTCATATAAAGAAGTTATTGGGTGGATTGAATATGCAAACTACATACTAATGTTTTTATGCAATATATATATATGCGATTGAGACCTTCAAATAATTAAAGGAGGCTACAAGTCAAAATTCTTGTTTCTTGCGAGTATTAAATTCTAGGAAATACTGTTTGGCCATCAAAATCAGATGGTTTGCCGATGCTACTGAAATTGGTTGAATTTATATAAAATGGATGTATGGCTGTCTATATTCCCTTTTATAAAATACAGTGAAGGAAATAATTATTTGATCTCTTGAAGATTTTGTAAGTTTGCCCACTAACAAAGACATGAACAGTCTATAATTTTAAGGGGAGGTTAATTTTAACATTGAGAGATAGAATATCAAATAAAATCCAGAAAATTACATTGTATAAATTATATACATTTATTTGCATTTTGAGCGAGAAATAAGTATTTGATCCCCTACCAACCATTAAGAATTCTAGCTCCTACAGACCAGTTAGACGCTACTAATCAAGTCGTTACCTGCATTAAAGACCGCTGTCTTACACAGTCACCATTATAAAAGACTCCTGTCCACAGACTCAATTTATCAGTCAGACTCTAACCTCCAGAGGTGTATCTAGGGGGGGGGACAGCCGGCAGAGGGGCGCAATTGGGCCGCCTAATGCGGTGGTCCGCAGTGCCTCCCCAGGCAGCTGCATTCTGCTGCCCCGCGGACTGTGAATCGGCCGTTCTTTCTACCGGCTGTCAAGCTGACAGCTGGCACAGAGATGCTGCAGCGCGCCAGCTCCCAGGGATCAATTGTAGTTGCGTCTGAAGACACGAGTAGAATTGAAGCTCTGACCAACGCTAGCAGCGTTATAAGATCACTCTGCTAACGTCACTAGCCGCCATGTAGAGGCGCACATTGGTGGTAAATGCACCAGTGGGGCTGAAGACACCAAAGATTAAGTGCACGGGGGGGGGGGGGGAATTTGGAATGGGGATATGTAATGCGGGTGGGGAGATTTGTAGTGGGACTGGGGGAATGTAATGCATATGAGGAGATCTGGAGTGGGGACGGGTCATGTAGTAATGCGTGTGGGGAGATTTGTAGTGGGAATGGGGGCATGTAATGCGTGTGGGGAGATTTGGAGTGGGACTGGGGGCATGTAATGCATGTGAGGAGATTTGGAGTGGGGATGGGGCATGCAGTAATGCGTGTGAGAAGATTTGGAGTGGGGATGAGGCATGTAATGTGTGAGGGGAGGCTTGGAGTGGGGATGGGGGAATTTAATGCATGTGGGGAGATTTGGAGTGGGGATGGGGCATGTAATGTGTGAGGGGAGGCTTGGAATGGGGATGGGGGAATTTAATGCATGTGGGGAAATTTGGAGTGGGGATGGGGCATGTAATGCGCGTGGGGAGGTTTGGAGTGGGGATGGGGCATTTATTGCGTGTGGGGAGATTTGGAGTGGGGATGGGACATTTAATGTGTGTGGGGAGGTTTGGAGTGGGGATAGGGCATGGATTGCATGTGGAGAGATTTGGAGTGGGGATGGGGCACTTAATGCGTGTGGGGAGATTTGGAGTGGAGATGGGGGAATATAATGCACGTGGGGAGATTTGGAGTGGGAATGGGGGCATGTAATGCGTGTGGGGAGATTTGGAGTGGGGATGGGGGCATGTAATGTTTGTAGGGAGATTTGGAGTGGGGATGTGGGCATGTAATGCGTGTGGGGAGATTTGAGGACAAAAAATGAGGAGCAAAGGGGGAGATGCAGAGCATATATGAGGAAACAGTATGAGGAAACAGTATGGGGGATGGGTGCAGACACAGTATGGTGAGTGGGGGGATGGGTGCAAACAGTATGGGGAACGAACGGAGGATTGTATGTGGACACAGTATAAGTAGTGATGGGAAAAATGTATGTGGACACAGAATGGGGAGGGAGGGTGATGAGATATGTGCAGACACAGTATGGGGAGTCAGGGGTATGTATGAGCAGGCAGTATAGAGAGTGAGGGTGTAAATATATGAGGAGACAGTATGGTGAACAGGGGGGATGAGAGAGGAGACAGTATGAGGAGGGAGGGGAATAGTGTGAGGCGACAGTATGGGGGGAGAAAAGTGGTTGTTACATACATGCAGTCACATGCTGACTAGACATGTGGCCTCCCTCAATGAAAATGAAAGGCGTGAGGTCGGGCATGTCTAGTCGGAATGTGGCCAGAAAAATACAAATCACATATGCTTGTGCTGACACGTTTGTGCACTCTTGCCACTGGCAAGGGAGAATCCTAAAAGTATGCCGCAAATTCGTTGTGAGAATTTAGAAGCCTGCAATGCAAGGATTCAGCTC
This sequence comes from Dendrobates tinctorius, assembly GCF_039654945.1. NCBI lineage: Eukaryota > Metazoa > Chordata > Amphibia > Anura > Dendrobatidae > Dendrobates > Dendrobates tinctorius. The sequence goes on along the minus strand of NW_027361679.1, from coordinate 50,716,832 downwards.
TGCAGGTTCCAGTAATCATCACATGGACACTTTACTCATATACAACTTTCATACTTGGTCAAGTGACAACGAGCTTCTCTTCCTGCTTCTCTCCGTTTTTCACTGAACATTACTAAACATTGAGAGCATTAGGTAGAACAGCTCGTCGGTACATGACTAAGTATGCATATAGCATATGTACATGGGGGGCACCAAACTGAATTCGTTCCCCGGGTGCCAGAAAGCCTAGATACACCTCTGCTAACCTCTACAACATGGGCAAGACTAAAGATCTTTCTAAGGATGTCAGGAACAAGATCATAGACCTGCACAGAGCTGGAATTGGCTACAAAACTAAATGTGAGGCGTTGGGTGAGAAGGGGACAACTGTTGATGCAATAGTAAAAAAATGGAAGAAATACAAAATGACTGTCAATCAATATCGGTCTGGGGCACCATGCAAAATCTCACCTTGTGGGGTATCCTTGATCATGAGGAAAGTGAGAGATCAGCCTAAAACTACACGGGGGAACTTGTTAATGATCTCAAGGCAGCTGGAACCACAATTACTATGAAAAGCATTGGTAACACATTACACTGTAAAGGTTTAAAATCCTGCAGTGCCCGCAAGGTTCCCCTGCTCAAGAAGGCACATGTGCAGGCCCGTCTGAAGTTTGCCAATGAAAACCTGGATAATTCTGTGAGTGATTGGGAGAAGGTGCTGTTGTCAGATGAGACAAAAATGGAGCTCTCTGGCATTAACTCAACTCGCCGTGTTTGGAGGAAGAGAAATGCTGTCTAAGACCCAAGAACACCATCCCCACTGTCAAGCATGAAGGTGGAAAGATTATGTTTTGGGGGTGTTTCTCTGCTAATGGCACAGGACTACTTTACCGCATCAATGGAAGAATGGATAAAGCCATGTATCGTAAAATCCTGAGTGACAACCTCTTTCCCTCCGCCAGGACATTAAAAATGGGTTGTGGCTGGGTTTTCCAGCAAGACAATGACCCAAAACATACAGCCAAAGCTACAAAGGAGTGGCTCAAAAATAAGCACATTAAGGTCATGCAGTGGTCTAGCCAATCGCCAGACCTTAATCCCATAGAAAATTTATGGAGGGAGTTGAATCTCCAAGTTGCCAAGCGACAGCTTCAAAATCTTAATGATTTAGAGATGACCTGCAAAGAGGAGTGGACTTAAATTCCTCCTGACATGTGCGCTAACCTCATCATCAACTAACATCATCATTACTGCTGTGCTTGCCAACAAGGGTTTGCCAGAGGAATCAAATATTTCTTTCTCACTGCAAAATGTAAATAAATTTATATAATTTATACAATGTGATTTTCTGGATTTTATTTTTGATATTCTATCTCTCAATGTTAAGATTAACCTACCCTTAAATTATAGACTATTCATGTCTTTGTCAGTGGGCAAACTTACAAAATCAGCAAGGGATCAAATACTTATTTCCTTCACTGTACATCACTCCACAAACACAAAATAACTTATTAGTAGTATTACTTGCAAAAAATAACTGCAACCCTTACTCATCAGTGTGAACTAAAAAATGTTTCACAATTGGAATCTGTTTAATTTAACTAAAATTTCATGAACTTTCCATGTACTTGAGTAATTGCTCTATATAAATCTAAGCCAAATGATACTGTATGAAAACGCCAAGAATTGGCACTATCTGCAGGCAAGACTCAAGCTGTCTCGCACACATACCTTTGCATACATTTCCATCACGGTAGTATCCTTGGACACATGACTGTGTACACATCCCACTGTGAGACAAAACAAGGCCATCCTCGCAGGATGTGCATAAGTTTAGGCCTGGGCCGCTGCAAGTTTTACAGGACAGGTGACAACCTGTAGGAAACATAAGGATTTAACCACAAGAATCCTAGATGAAGGAAGACAAAACAGCTATTTAAAATAAATCCACAATGTTTATCCAGCATAATGACTTATTATGTTTTCCCTTTAAATTCATTCTCTCTCTCTAATATATATATACACACACACAGTATACTGTATATATATATATATATATATATATATATATATATATATATATATATATATACATACACTGTATATATACTAGATGGTGGCCCGATTCTAACGCATCGAGTATTCTAGAGATCTGCGGCAACCGTCGGGAGATCAGCGGCTAGCGCCGCAGATCTCCCGACGGTAGCGGTGGCGTGGGTCGTTCGAATTCTGCGCCAATTTACAGCCGGACTGCACCTGTCACTGATTGGTCACAGCCGGTCGCGACCAATCAGCGACGCGAGATTTCCGTTACAGAGAGACAGACAGAATTAGACGATTATATAGTAGAGATATATATATATATATATATACACACACACATACATATATATAGTATATACACTGTATATAATGCACACAATTAAAGGAATTGTCTCACCTTGTTAAATAGATAAAATTGCAAAGTGCTCGTAAGATCAAACAACTTTCTAATTTACCTCTTACTAAAAGTCGCCGTTCTTAAGAATATTTACCGTATTTTCTAATTCTATAGTTTACTGAGCGCTGCCTAGGTTATCAGCCATGTTTGCAGTTTATCAGCAGTGGCGGTCTCATTCAAGCTCTTTGCTATATATATAAGATGAAAGTACCGCACTGAAACGGCCACATCCCTGGAAACCAATGCTTCAGAGCCAAAGCCGCGTCTGCATGCAGTATGGGAGAGCATACAGTTCGGGCCAGCAGTTTAGTGATCACAGATGTCAATCTTCAGGAGCACACAGCTCATCGGCAAGTAGAAGGCCGGGAGGCTGAGGAGCAATGCATTCATGAACACAGAACTTAAAACAACCCCTTTAAAAAACATATATACAATTCACCAATTCAATTTGCAATTTCCGATTGTTAATTCAATCTTGAGTGTGGCTTTAGTGGCCTAATTTATTAGATTTTCTAAGGTTGGTTTCACATTAGCGTTTTTTTGCGCAGGGCATCATGCGCGTCCATGCGCATGCGTACCTATGTTTAACATGGGGGGCGCATGGTCTTGCGTTCGTATGCATTTTCTTAAGGTGTGTGCCTAGGCGCGCCAGACGCAACCTATTGCGTTTTTGGTTCTGTCCAACGGCGTAAAAAAAATGCATGCACACACTTGCGCACGGAATGCGACAAAATAACGCATTACAGTCTATGGGAACGCCTGCGTTAAAAAACGCAAGCGTTTTAAGAGTTAACATGGCTAGAAACTGGTTAAAACGCATGCGCCTAGAAAACGCAAACACATGCAAAATGCATGATGCTTTTTTTGCATGCGTTTCTATTGCGAACGAAGCGCTGCGCTAAAAAACGCTAATGTGAAAGTAGCCTAACAAAGCAAAAAATGAACCTTACCTTTACAGATTCTGCCTTCGACATAAAATCCTGCTGGACACTCTGGAAGACAGCGATCTCCAAGAAAAAAGTATCTGGCATATTGGCACTTTAAGCACACACTGCCTGTGTCATGAAGGTTTGCTACACAATACTGACACTGAGGATGACAATCTAATAAGGCAAAAAGAAAAAATAAATAAAATTAAAGGTGTACGCATCTTTATTTACAGCTTTTTTTAAGCGGTCTTCAACATAGGTTGATTGGTACATCAAACACCATAACCCAAGAAAAGGGAAAACAAACGAGTGTATAGAAATGAAGAAAGATGGATTACTGTGACTTGTTTATATAAGGGGTAAAGTTTCTCCTTGTGGAGAGTGACATGCCAAGTCTGGCATGCCAGTATGAGGAGACTCTAATGCCTTGCATGCTTCTTTGGGAAACTGAATATGCAAATTGTCTCTTCAGAGAGGAAGAGGACTTGACCTCTAGTGCCACCTATTGAGGGGTAATACGCCAAAAAACCCTGTCTACAAATTAAGAATCCGATATGGCTTTTATCCCTAGTCATATTTCAAGGCTTGCTAAACGGTCAATAATGACTTATAGGATTGCAACTTCCAAGAGGGCGCACTACAGTTCAAGTCTTCTTCCTCTCTGAAGAGGCAATTTGCATATGTGACTTGTGTATGACAGGTTATCTAACTGATGTTTCTCTTTCGCACTCCATCCTGTTTTATGTTTGTATGCTGCCGGGTGTTTTGAGCAGGCAGTACGTGTTGTCCCTTATAGAGCTGCTTTGTTAATATTTTATGTCAATTTTGGCCTTTTAACTTAAATATGTTTGTATTTAAATTAAGAGGCTCAAATGACATAAAATATCAACAAGGCAGCTCTACAAGGGACAACATGTACCGGCTGCTCAAAACACCCGGCAGCATACAAACATATAAAACAGAGTAGCCGTTATGTGATGGAGTGCGACAGAGAAACATCAGTTAGATACCCATCATACACAAGTCCCAGTGCTCCATTATAGTAATCATAGCAATAAATAAGCACTAGAGAGTTATAGCAAAGACTGGCAGTTGGCTTGGTGGTGGTGGTGCTTCAGAAGTGGCTGTCAAGGCAGTATATCAAACACATGCGCAGATACCTGCACCTGGCCTCTTCACTCCAATTATCTAATACATATATGTGTTTTATGTCAGTACAGCCAAGTGATCTTCGGCTGTCCATAGTATAGGCTGGTGAAGGGTATTCTATCTAACAATGTCTCTGCACTGACATGCCCCTGATGAAACAATGAAACTTGACCACTTAGAGCTATATTCTAGTTTCTACATATTCTGCACTTTCAATCAGATGTTTGATGCCAATAAGATATTAGCACATATGTGGCTTTTGTAATACTGATTACAGTGCATAGACTTTCATTACACAATTTGTTTTATTACTTTATTTATTTAACTCACTTATATAGAACCAATAATTCCACAAAGTTTTACATACATCATCATCATTGTCCCCATCTAAATTCCCTGTTAGTACATCCATGGATTGTGGGAGGAAACCAAAGTAACAGGAACCACACGAACACGGGGAGAACATACATTTTTTTGGATTATCGTGCTTGATTTAATAATAGCATGCTCTCACTCACATTATCATGGAGGATTGATTTATAGGGTTTTTTTTCCTCACTTTTCATTAACAGGTTGAATACTGTACTCTTTCTGGTGCCTAAGAGTTTATTTTGCAATCTACAGTATATCAATTTTGAAAACAATATAATAATAATAATGTTATTTCTATAGCGCCAACATATTCCGCAGCACTTTACATTTTAGAGGGGACTTGTAGAGACAATAAAAGACATTAGAGTAACAATAATCACTTAAAACAACAGATACCAAGAGGAATTAGGACCCTGCTCGCAAGTTTACAATCTAAGAGGAAATAGGGGAGGCACGACCATAATGTAAGAAATTGGGAATTCATGTAATGCTGCCTTAACCGGTTATCAGCCAGAATGTGTAAAAGAACAGACACAGACAACTATTAAATGCATAAAGGGTGTGAGAACAGATGATACAAGGGTTTTGGTGTTGAAGAAAACTTTATATGGCACGGTCATAAGTATTCAGACTCTTTTCTCAGACACTCATATTTAAGTCACATGCTGTCCATTTCCTTGTGATCCTCCTTGAGATGGTTCTACTCCTTCACTGGAATCCAGCTGTGTTTAATTAAACTGATAGGACTTGATTTGTAAAGGCACACACCTGTCTATATAAGATCTCACAGCTCACAGTGCATGTCAGACCAAATGAGAATCATGAGGTCAAAGGAACTGGCCAAGGAGCTCAGAGACAGAATTGTGGCAAGGCACACATCTGGCCAAGGTTACAAAAGAATTTCTGCAGTACTCAAGGTTCCTAAGAGCTCAGTGGCCTCCATAATCCTTAAATGGAAGAAGTTTGGGACCACCAGAAGTCTTCCTAGACTTGGCCGTCCAGCCAAACTGAGCAACAGCCTTGGTGAGAGAGGTAAAGAAGAACCCCAAGATCACTGTGGCTGAGCTCCACAGATGCAGTAGGGAGATGGGAGAAAGTTCCACAAAGTCAACTATCACTGCAGCCCTCCACCAGTCGGGCCTTTATGGCAGAGCGGCCCAACGGAAGCCTCTCCTCAGTGCCAGACAGATGAAAGTCTGCATAGAGTTTAATAAAAAACACTTGAAGGACTCCCAGACTATGAGAAATAAGATTCTCTGGTCTGATGAGACAAAGATAGAACTTTTTGGTAATAATTCTAAGCGGTATGTGTGGAGAAAACCAGGTACTGCTCATCATCTGCCCAATACAATCTTAATAGTGAAACATGGTGGTGGTAGCATCATGCTAAGGGGGTGTTTTTCAGCTGCAGGGACATGACAACTGGTTGCAATTGAAGGACACATGAATGCGGCCAGGTACAGAGATATCCTGGATGAAAATCTCTTCCAGAGTGCTCTGGACCTCAGACTTGGTCGAAGGTCCACCTTCCAACAAGACAATGACCCTAAGCACACAGCTAAAATAACAAAGGAATGGCTTCAGAACAACTCTGTGACCATTCTTGACTGGCCCAGCCAGAGCCCTGACCTAAACCCAATTGAGCATCTCTGCAGAGACCTGTAAATGGCAGTCTAATGTTCACCATCCAACCTGAAGGAAATGGAGAGGATCTGCAAGTTAAAATGGCAGAGGATCCCCAAATCCAGGTGTGAAAAACTTGTTGCATCATTCCCAAGAAGTCTCATGGCTGTAATAGCTCAAAAGGGTGTTTCTACTCAACACTGAGTAAAGGGTCTGAATACTTATGACCATGAGTTATTTCCATTTTTCTTTTTTAACAAATTTTCAAAAATTTCGACATTTGTTTTTTTTTCAGTCATGATGGGGTGCAGAGTGTACATTAATGAAAAAAAATGAACTGTTTTGAATTTACCAAATGGCTGCAATGAAACAAAGAGTGAAAAATTTAAAGGGGTCTGAATACTTTCCATACCCACTGTATGCTGGCGTGTTTAAATGAGGAGGGAAAGATACCGGAATAGAGAGAGAAGTTGACTATTTTTGTTAGGCGAGTGGCGATAGCTGGGGAAATGGACTGGAGGAGATGTGAAGGAATAGGGTCACTGGTGCTAGTAATGGGGTGAGGAGATGCAAGGGGCCTGATCACTTCTTATTATGTGACTGGTTCAAATACAGAGAGTGAGCTAGATGCAGTGGGGGAGGCAGGACAGTGCATGGTATGAAGGGATTGGGAGAAAATTTTTCTGTCAGAGGCACTATACGAGTTCTGCCCGGGTATACGCATATCACATACTTGACCGCCATTCACGGGGCAGACAATGATGAGTTCTTCCAGTGCATGCGCTGTGAGGATTCACAAGTCTGCAGTCACCCAGAGTCACTACAGAATTTTCGTTTTAGACCGGACATCCCCTTTAAGAAGCATTAACACATGAATGCAGAAGCCATTTAACTGTAAATGTACAGTACTTTCAAATACCTCTGAGTAAGCTGTCCTGTGTATGTATATAAGAGATCACCATTTGACTTGTATTCTCCATTTTAACTATTTATCCCCTCTGCAGGCTCCATCTCCTAAAATGCAATTGACTCCAAGTTGGTGGGAGGAGACTAACTGCCATGATCTCTCCAATACAGATTGCAGCAAACAAAGTGACATTCCTGTTCTTCATTCCTTAGGAAGCACACACACACAGATGCAGCAGTAAGGAGAAAATTAAACAGCAGTCCTGAGTTGTCTGAAAGTGACCCAGGCTCTGACGTAAGGTAAAATATATGTTACAAAGCTCAGCATAATTTTTCTGTTTCTCCCTCTGCCTGTTTCCTCTTTCTGCTCCTCTTTCACTTCCCCCCTTCATAGAGCATAATAAGCTGGGTAACTTAACACCTCAGTGAGGTGACAAGGGCAAGACAATATTGAGCTATTTTTCCGAGTGGATAGTACTGTAAGTTCAGGAGACAGGAGTGGGGGGGGAGAGGAAGAAGTGGCTTATAAGTGGAGAAAAAAAGCAAATTTATTTGAAAAGATATATTATAAAGCTTTCTTATATCCACCTACTCTATTTATCTATGCAAACTTTATTGAATGCACACTTTCCTTTGAAGTAACTGTTGATCAGCTCTGTAAAAACCAGGCCATGGTTGATTAATGCTGTTTTAAGATAGAGCAGCCAGAATTGTATGTGCACAGATGATTGTTCTCTGCACAGAAAATATCATTGCTATCGACAGCACGTGTCCCATTTACACAGGATATTGTGCTTCTGGTAACAATAATTTTTATGCTAGCTATTCACCCACCTGAATTACGAGTGTTTTGCTCATTTGTCGGGTGATTGTCAATACATTCCTGAAAAACGGCTTCTCGAAATGGGCCTTTAGGACTGTTAAAATTATACAGAAGCTTGCGTTCGTAAAGTTCAATTAAAAAACCCCATATGAAGTCTGAATCATATCTGTCAGATCACAATTACTGTGGTTTAATTTTTTTCTGTCTCATAAATCTAGAATGGAACCGAAATCCCACACTTGCATTTAGTTCTTAGCTGGCACACATAGCGGTAATGCGGCTTATCACTAGAGGAGTAGTGACAAGTTTCTGCCCTGTAGTGTGTGACCATAAAATGGAATTCAATATGCAGCCGTTTTAATGTACAGTGTATTAGCAGATTGCTCATACTGACATGTGTTGGTTTATACTTCTGCAGACAGCTACACCAAATTAATGAAATGAAATACCAATATTGGCGTGTACAGATCCACTTCATTTGTAGTATAGCACTTAGCTCGAATTGCCAAGTGCAGATGGGATCCAAAGCTTAAAAATAATCGCACAAAATGTAATTCAGGAATCTAAACAATCTAATTCATATATTTAACATGTAATTGACCTATTACCAGATATATGATCCTCTAATCTTAAAAGTAGTTAGAGAAGTGAATTCAGGACGCTATTTCCTCGAAGAGAAATTAAACCTCTAAATCTAAAGTGAAAATGCGGAGCCAAGCCATAAAATATTAATGCATAAATAAATGTAATTCTCTGGGTATACACACAAGCGCTAAGCTCCTCCATAGAAATTTCTGCTTATATCTGACAAAATATACTGCATGGTTACCTCTTAAAGAGAATGTAAACTATATTATAGTTAAATAATTAAAGCAAGACTGTGATACAAATTGTATTTAACCTGTTTAGTTTTCTTTTTGTTACCGGATGTTTTTATTGCATTTTTTATACCTGATTATGAGCACCGTCATTCTTCTTTTAACATCATTTAGAGAAATGCTGCACAGAGGCCACATGGATCCTGCTAAGGGTGGTTTCACATTAGCGCTTTTGTGCACAGCGCATCGTGCGCAATAGTAACGCATGCAAAAATCGCATCATGCGTTTTTGCATACGTTTGCGTTTTTTAGGCGCATTCGTTCTTTATGGGTTAAACCCAGTGTCTACACATTTTTACATCAAAAACGCATGTTCATCAAAACGCAGGTGTGCGCATTACCATGCGCACGCCTGCGTTCCCATAGACTGTAATGCGTTTTTTGTCGCATTTCGTGCGTATGCGTTTTTTTGACAAATTTCGGCGCACCCAAAAATGCAACATGTTACGTCTGGAGTGCAAAGGCGCACACGACTAAAAAACACATGTACACGAAAACGCATACGGACGTGTGCAAATGCAAGACCATGCATCCCCCATGTTAAAGATAGGGGCGCATGACGCATGCGCATGGATGCGTCGCAAACGCTGCGCACAAAAACGCTAATGTGAAACCACCCTAACATGTTCATTAACTTCTGTTGGAAAGTGTTCTAGACATGCTCTGTGATCTGTGCAGAGGTCACTGTGCAGGGAGGAGAACGGGATTCATCGCCTATCATGAATGGTGTGTTAAGGGCCTGTCACACTAAGTGATATCGCTAGCAATATCGCTATAACGTCACTGGTTTTTGTGACGTAGCAGCGATATTGCTATGTCTGACACTTACCTCCGACCGCTCCCCCGCTGGTTATAGCTGATCGCGCAAGAACGTCCTGGACCGTTTCTCATCGTCAGCTTCCTGCTGTGGAGACGAGTGACGCGTGGACGCGGGCGGGAGGACGTCAGGATCGCCTCGTCTGACAGATAAGTAGCGACCCCCTACCGCTGCTATGTCGCTGGTGAGATCTGTCTGTGTGGCAGGTCACTAGCGACCACTTAGCGATGCACCAGCGATCCTGACCGCGTCATATCGCTGGTCGGGATCGCTGGTGCATTGCTAAGTGTGACAGTACCTTTATTGTACACAAGTGTTATCTTCCAGTGTAATCCTGCCTGTGATAATAATCAGATGACTGCTGAAAAGTGATCTCTACAGAACCTATTAGGAGACTCATTGTCCACTATGAAAACTGCACAATTTTAACATTTTAGAACTGGATTCATAAAATGATCACTTTATTAGGTAAGAGAATTCACAAAAAGATTTTACACCCATTCAGACATGGATTTTTAATAACACAAGCATTGTCAGATCTACGACTTTCATGGCCAAAAGCGAATTTGACTTTTCTTGACTTCCTTGTCTTGGCCAAAAGTTTTGAGAATGAAATGCTTCAATGTCTTTAGATCTTTTACTTAAACATTTCTATATTTATTGGAGTACAATTAGAAGGATTTTATATGTTTTTAACCATTCATTGAAAAATACATCAAAAGTTTCATCAAAGACTCAATATTTACAGTGTTAACTGTTACTTTTCAAAACTTCTGCAATTTGTCCTGGCAGCTAAATATCAACTTCTGAGCGAAAATCCTGAATGATTACAACCCATTTTTGGCTAATCAGTGCTTGGAGTTTACCACAATTTTTGTGTTTTGTTTGTCCATTTGTTTTTTGAACTTTGATTGTAGGTTCTTCATGGGATTGAGATCTGGGGAGTATCCTTGCAATACACCCAAAATATTAATGTAAACCAAACTACTTATTTATCACTTTTGCTCATGACCAAATTGCTCCATGATCATTGGGAAACGTTGCTCTTGGAGGATGTTTAGATACCATTTTTTATTCATTGCATTGTTCTTAGGGGCCCATCACACATAGCGACCTCGCTGTGTGTGGCACGCATCAGCGACCGCCCCCCCCCCCCCCCGCCGGGTATCGCTGATCATGCAGGAATGTCCTGGGCCATTTTTTGATCGTTGATCTCCCGCTGGCCAGCATGCATCGTGTGTGACAGCGGGAGACCAATGATCAGCGAGCTCACGGCGCTGTAATCAGACGCCGGGAACTGGTATCCAAGGTAAACAACGGGTAGCTAAGTGCGGCGCGTGCTTAGTTACCCGATATTTACCTTGGATTCCAGCTCTCAGCACGAGCACGCTGGTATCCAAGGTACACAGCGGGTAACTAAGCGACGCGCACTTAGTTACCCGATATTTACCTTGGATACCAGCATCCTCGCTGGTCCTGATCGCTGGTGTGTCTGCCTGTTTGGCAGGAAACCAGAGATCATGTAGCGATGCACCAGCGATCCTGACCAGGTCGTATCATTGTCGGGATCGCTGGTGCATCGTTTGGTGTGAAGGGACCCTTAGGCAAAATGTAAGTAAACCCAATCCCTTGTATGAAAAACAACTCCACCCATGAACCCAGCATGGGTGGGGCTGGCTTGGGGTTAAGGGCAACAAGGAAGCAGGAATTAAATGGGATAAAGTTACCTTTTTCTGATGAGGCCCCCTTCAGACTGTTGCGAACATTTGGAAGAGATTGCCAAGAGAAGAAAAGGTGAGCTCTACCATGCGTCCTGTGTCATGCTAACAGTAAAGCATCCTGACACCGTTTATGGGTGTTTTTGCTTTTCATCCAAGGTAGTGGGCTAGTTCACAATTTTGCCTAAGATCACTGCCATGAATAAAGAATATTATCTAAATCTCCATCAAAACAATCTTCTTCCAATGATCTGTGAGCAATCTGGTGATGAGCAATGCTTTTCCCAGAATGATTGAGCACCATATCACAAAGCAAAAGTGGCATCTTAGCAGCTTGGTTAACAAAACAATGAAAATTTGGGTCCATGGCCAAGAAACTCCCCAGACCTTAATTTCATTTTAACCACCAATAAATCCCCAATAAGCAGGTGAACAAAAAATACATAGAAATTGTGCTAAATTCCAAGCACTAATTAGGCAAGAACTGGTTGCTATCAGTCACTATTTTGCCCAGAGGCTGATATCCAGTATGTCAGGCCAATATGCAGAAGTCTTGAAATTAAGGGTCAACACGGTAAATATTGAGATTTGTGTTTTTAATTAAGTACGTGTCAAGCAAAGTTTAAAAATGCTTATAGTAAAGGGGGTTTTACACATAGCGATATCGCTAGCAATATCGCTAAAGCGTCACCAATTTGGTGACGCAGCAGCGATATCGCTGTGTGATACTTACCTCCGACCGGCACCCCCGCTGCCTGTCGTTGATCGCGCAGCTCCATTTCTCGTTGGGCGCTTCCTGCTGGGCTTCCTGCTAGTGACGCGTGGACGCGAACGGGAGGACGTCAGGATCGTCTCGTCTGAAAGGTAAGTAACGACCGCTGTATCGCTGCTGCATCGCTGTGAGGTCTCCCTGTGTGGCAGCTCACTAGCGACCATATAGTGATGCACCAGCGATCCTGATCGGGTCGTATCGTTGTCGGGATCGCTGGTGCATCGCTAAATGTAAAGGGGCCTGTACACTCCTTTAACCATAGAAACATCTGACTTAAAGATCTAAAATTAGTGAAGAAGTAAACCTTGAGAAAACCAATATTTGGCCATCACTGTAGGCAGTTTATATTGCAAAACCTGATAACAGATTTGGATGTACTTTAAATACATTATATGTAGAAAGCTCCCATTAGTGCTCTCTACAGGAGGCAGGAATCTAGTCATTTAACTGCATGAGAGATGGAAAGCACTTGTAATGATTGGCTACTATATCTATATTTTAACAAATGTGATTTTGTGGCACTAAAAAAATATTACAAAGGCTCTACCTTTGTGAAAATCTGTGATCTTCCTCATAGACTGAATGAGTGGCATGTGAACAGACTTGTCCAAAACAATACATCTTTTCCATTTGCAGTGTTTTTCAATTGGAAAAGACTGTTTGACAGGTCAGGTCAACATGCTCCCCCATCAGCGGCCATTATGAGAGCAGGAGAGTTGTGCAGTCTGCGAGGAAGGCTGCAGTAATAGACAACCTCTTCTTAAAGAAAAAGAAAGTCCCCTAGTCCTCCCTTGTTTCAGTATACCACCCTACCCGTGCCCTCCGTTCTGCTGATGACTGGAGGTTAGCATCCTCAATAATCAGAACCTCCCACTCCCGTCTCCAAGACTTTACACGTGCTGTGCTGTGCCAATTCTTTGGAATGCACTTCCCAGGTCAATACGAATAGTTCCCAATCCCCACAAGTTTAAGCGTGCCCTGAAAACGCATTTATTCAGACTGGCCTACCGCCTCAACACATTAACCTAATCTATCCCTGTGTGGCACAGCCAAAAGTTTTACCATAACCAGATTTCCTGCATCATGTTCCCACATGCTTTATGCATCCATTAGCCCTCTGTGTCTGTACTCTTACACACTTAACATTATGGCTGGTCCATACAATCAGGGCAACCGTTACCACCCACCTTTCATGTCTACCTTTTTCCTCATAGATTGTAAGCTTGCGAGCAGGGCCCTCATTCCTCTTGGTATCTATTATAATCTATGTGATTATTGTTATGCTGTAATGTCTATTGTCTGCACAAATCCCCTCTGAAATGTAAAGTGCTGCGGAATATGTCGGCGCTATAGAAATAAAATTTATTATTATTATTATTATTATAAGGTGTGCATTTAGAAAATAAAATAGAATCTGTTATTTGCCATTTTTGTATGAACAGTACAGTTTATCATAATTGTCATCTTGGTAACGATTACAATAAATAATAACACTCAAAACATACAGAACATTATGTTCCTTTTCTCAGGCTAGTAAATGAGCTTAGTATATGGCCGCCTACTGACTATAAGTGACCAGAATCATTACATTATTTTCATCCTGTTACTACATCATTTTTCTATTTGTCTCAGAATAGACAGATTTCGGCTTCAGAATCCACACACAATGCAAAATGTAAAATTATGTCACTTATTGCAAAAGCGCGATATACCAAAAAGAGACTCACACTGTGTTAAAATAATGAAAAATAAGGTAAACAATAGGATAGTCTCCATGTAGTCGTTTCCTTTAGGAACGGGGAAAAAAAAAATTAGGATTGCATATGACACTCATTTCCGAAATGTATGCCTAGCAAGCCATTAAAATTGACGGATGCGTAGCAATTCCGGGCTGTTGTCCGTTCTGATAAAGTGCATGCTGCGACAAGGATGGAAATGGATTAGTGGTCTGCAATAGCTGTAACATGGCATGCCTCTGGAGAGCTGGGGGAATACAATACAATCAATACTGGCTGAGAAGTCTGCTTTAACACATTAGCACATGTGTGTGAACACGATGTACAGAGTGTTCATACTCATTTTTGGTTTTAATCCGTTTTTTTTTTTTTAGAAATTTTGAAAGCTTAGAAATTTTAGAGACCGCGTGAGAGGTAAAAGGCTCAGTAACACTATGATCACAATGGTGAACGTGTTCAGCCTATTGTAACCACAAGGAAGTTGTAGTAGGTAATAATTCTATATTATGGGAGAAAACAAAAAGTAATAAAACATGCCTGAGGAAGCACACTAACACCCCAAAACTGTACCAGTAATAAAATGAAAGTGTCATTATTCGTATTATTTCTGGGAAAATAAATACAGGTAGAGTGATTAGAAATAAGAACTGAACTATTTCTCCATAATCGTGAAGAGGTATTGTGCAATTACTGTATTTAGGACCATAAATGTACAGCACATTTCTTTATGTAATCTGAGAACACTCCAGACACGGATTCCACTGATGTGTTACTTGCTGTCATTTTGATACAATCATTGTCTTCTCTGTTGTAGATCTAGCAGTGCTCAGAATGCGGAGCTGTGCATAACCCCGCCCCCATCACTGATTGGCATCTTCAACAAACCGCTACTATTCAGTGGTGGGGGCGTGGATGGACTAAAGACACAAGACCAATGCTCTAGTGATATCACCAGCTCAAGGAAGGAGGACGCTATCCTTTGAAACGCGTAGGATTGCAGACACCTAGTGTATTTTTTTTGGAAAGCACACAGCTAGTGATATCACTACAGCATAGGGCAGTGTTTTCTTAGTGGACAGCCTGGATCAGCCTAACCGGCCGACACCCTGGATTACTCTGGCACCTCGATCTTGGAGCTTTTTTAATAATACAGGTAGTGTGGTGTAAACTACGGCTATAATTCTGATTTCTAGTTTTTAATCTTCATGCTCTCTCTCATGGGATTGCCCCATGTATAGACTGAAACAGAATTTTATGAAGTTGCATCTCTGACTAAAGCCCCCGTTACACACAGCGAGATCACTAGCAATATCGCTGAAACGTCACAGGTTTTGTGACGCAGCAGCGATATCGCTAGCGATATCGCTATGTCTGATACTTACCTGCGACCGGCTCCCCCGCTGGTTATCGCTGATCGCGCGAGAACGTCCTGGACCATTTCTCGTCGGGCGCTTCCTGCTGGGCTTCCTGTGGCGCCGACGAGCAACGCGTAGTCGCGGGCGGGAGGACGTCAGGATCGCCGCGTCTGACAGGTAAGTAGCGACCCCCGACCGCTGCTATGTCTCTGGTGAGATCTGCCTGTGTGGCAGCTCACTAGCGACCACTTAGCGATGCACCAGCGATCCATATCATTGTCGGGATCGCTGGTGCATCGCTTAGTGTAACGGTACCCTTAGTGGGATAAGAACTACAGCAACTCATTAATCCTCCCTTGCTGGGGGGGTATTGTATGCAGAATGCTGAACATGTGCTCCTGGACATCTGTTATAAACTAGTGATCGCCACCTACCTCCACTGAATTTAAGAACTTTACTGGATAAAAGTACATCTTATCTTCAGAGTGGAGCAGGATAGTCTTTGCCACATATTTCAGTTTTGTCAGTTTTGTGTTATTGATACCTAGATTCATATCGGTACCATAGCGCAAGACTGTACAAGTTTTTGCATTCATTGAAACCTCTATAAAGAATAGAAATGCTAGAATTTCCTTTTTATATACGGTAAGTCCGATGTCATAAAAATAGTAAGTTTATGTCCATAAGGGTAAACAAACCCACTTACCAACACAGTAACCCACTAAATTGAGATACTGTCCATCAGGGCATGAAGTCTTGCAGATTCCAGCAATAAGCGTTGCATGAGGGTGGCATGTCAGACAATTCGCATCAGAAGGTCCACTGCACTCTTTGCAGGACGGATGGCAGGCTGCAACAGAAAAACAAGGGAGAATGTACTGTGTGCAAGGAATATGCTGATCCCCGAGTGAGAGTCAGTGCTGATGGAACGGTGCCCTTAAAGGAGTTCTCAAAGAAATGTAATAAAATAAATATATAACATAAATAATACACATTTAAATACTAAACATTTTTCTAAACACCTTTATTTAGTATTCTTTATCTACTGCACTCTGTCAGGATTTTAAACCTAGTAGAGTAGGCATTGGTGTGCACTCAAGGTCACTGTAGAAGCGAGGTGCTGGTAGAATGGACCATGGTGGTCCCTGAAATAAGTAGCAAAAATTCACCGCGCACTCTAATGGAATAATTTGCAACCATCAGTGGAATTTTATTTTAGACAAAAAGATAAGTGCCAAGTTACAAAAATTGGTCCAAAATCCAGTAAAATAGAAACACCCGACGTTTCGACCCTCCCGGGTCTTAATGATGGGGTTTACTTGGGTTCAAGAGGATTGGGAGCTAGGGTTAGGGAATAGCCGTATATAAGCTTCCATGCGAGTAATGGTAGGCTGTAAATAAATGGTAACCTTTGGAGGATAAGGTTAGAGGTAACCTTAAGAGGCTTTAAATGGAGGCCCGGTAGAGTCCTGTGTAATAAAAGGCGTTGCTTTTTGAGTGTAATATTTTTCATATCCGGTATGGTAAGATATACATATTGCTGCACCCTTATAGTCAGAATAGTGCCAATCATTGGTGGCCAATGGTGGTAACTGCATCCTAAGGCTGTAGGACCGTCCGGGATATGCTTGTGCCCTGGCTCCCCTGGCTGACACCCACCGTCATCACATGGTGTAATTTATGCCTTTCGTATCTTATGGTATCTTAAATCAACATGGCACCGTCTTCTTACTTTATCTGAGTGCCATGGTCTACTCAAAGCAGTAATTTATGTTTTTGCCATGCTCTATTCTGTCCCAGATCCACACACTTTGGAGGGGCTGGTTGGGACTGGTGAAAAAATGACAAGTCTAAAATTTTGGATGCAAAAATGTTTGTGTTTTACGCCAGAATTGTGGCAAAAAAAAATATCTTGATGAAACAAGGCCATAAAGTGCAGAAATAACCAGCTATGACATTTGGTAGACTCAAACAGCTCCCACATGGACCCGAAATAGTATAAAGATAGCAAACATCACAGAGTTATTTCATAAAGACACAAACAACTAAACACAACATGAAGCAATAAAGACATAATAATGGAAAATAAAGCAAAATTTCTAAATAAAATGGCTCAATTATACCAATGGCAGGGACCAGCTTTTAGATCCATGTGGGCACGTTTTCTACCCATGTTTAAAGGGAATCTGTCACCTAATTTTCGGTGACCACAGCCATCAGGGGCTTATCTACAGCATTCTGTAATGCTGTAGAACAGCCCCCGATGAAACCTGAAAGATAAAAACATGTTAGATTATACTCACCAGGGGGCGGGTGCAGTGGGTGTCGCGGTCCGGCGCCTCCCATCTTCATACGATGCCGTCTCCCTCCTTGCTTCTCCCTCAGCTCCTGCGCATGCGTACTTTCTCTGCCCTGTTGAGGGCAGAGTAAATTACTGCAGTGCGCAGGCGCCTGGAAAGGTTAGAGAGCTCCGGCGCCTGCGCACTGCAGTACTCTGCTCTGCCCTCAATAGGGCAGAGTAAGTACGCCTGCGCAGGAACCGATGGAGAAGCAAGGAAGAGGACATCATCGTATGAAGATGGGAGGCGCCGGATCGGACGGCGACACCCATCGGACCGGACCGCTCGCCGGGGTGAGTATAATCTAACTTTTTTCTTATCTTTCAGGTGATATCAGGGGCTTATCTACAGCACTACAGAATGCTGTAGATAAATCCATGATGGCGGAGCCGGCAGCTGATAGGGGAAAAATGGGGTGACAGACTCCCTTTAAAAAAAAAAAAAAAAAAAAAAAGGTCTATAGCAATAACATCACATACATCAGTCGCGTAACTGCTGAAGCCAATTACTGGCCTCAGTGGTTACACGCTGTTAATGCAAGCATCACCTAAGGCCGGTACTTGACTGCAGCATTTACTTTATTGATGTACTGACATCATCACCCCAGGACATGCTGGGACCACTACATTAGTAACATAGTTAGTAAGGCCGAAAAAAGACATTAGTCCATCCAGTTCAGCCTATAAAATTCTGTCAGAATAAATCCCCAGATCTACATCCTTCTAAAGAACCTAACAATAACTGTAAGATACAATATTGTTACGCTCCAGGAAGGCATCCAGGCCTCTCTTGAACCCTTCGACTGAGTTCGCCATCACCACCTCCTCAGGCAGGGAATTCCAGATTCTCACTGCCCTAACAGTAAAGAATCCTGTTCTATGTTGGTGGAAAAACCTTTTCTCCTCCAGACGCAGAGAATGCCCCCTTGTGACCGTCACCTTCCTTGGTATAAACAGATCCTCGGAGAGATATTTGTATTGTCCCCTTATATACTTATACATGGTTATTAGATCGCCCCTCAGTCGTCTTTTTTCTAGACTAAATAATCCTAATTTTGCTAATCTCTCTGGGTATTGTAGTTCCCCCATCCTCTTTATTAATTTTGTTGCCCTCCTTTGTACCCGCTCTAGTTCCATTATGTCCTTCCTGAGCACCGGTGCCCAAAACTGTACACAGTACTCCATGTGCGGTCTAACCAGAGATTTGTACAGAGGCAGTATAATGCTCTCATCATGTGTATCCAGACCTCTTAATGCACCCCATGATTCCGTTTGCCTTGGCAGCCGCTGCCTGGCACTGGCTGCTCCAGGTAAGTTTATCATTAACTAGGATCCCCAAGTACTTCTCCATGTCAGATTTACCCAGTGGTTTACCGTTCAGTGTGTAATGGTGATATTGATTCTTTCTTCCCATGTGTATAACCTTACATTTATCATTGTTAAACTGCATCTGCCACCTTTCGGCCCAAGTTCCCAACTTATCCAGATCCATCTGTAGCAGAATACCATCTTCTCCTGTATTGACTGCTTTACATAGTTTTGTATCATCTGCAAATATCGATATTTTAGGCCTCTTTCACACTTCGGTTTTTTGTGTCAGTTAAAATCCGCCAAAAAGGCGGACAAGCGGATCCGTTCCTAACTGATGTGAACGGATGCCAGAGGATCCGTTTTTTGACGGATCCGCAGAATGAACCGTTGGCCGGGAAGGGAGAGAGAGGGAGAGAGAGGGAGAGAGAATATTTTTTTCCTCCGCCAGAAAGGATTTCAGGGTTAATTTTCTCCCTGACTTCCTTTCTCCGGGCATGCGCACTGGAAAATACGGATCCAACCACAAAAAAAGTTGCATAGTCCGTCCAGGCATGCCGGCGGATGAAAAAAATTTGGCGGATACTCACAAAAACGGATCCAACGGATGACCATCAGTCAAGATCCGCCAGTGATGCAACTCAATTGGGAAAAAAACGGATCCGCAAAAAAAAATTGCGGATCCGTTTTTTTCAAAACCTGGCGGATTTTGACTGATTGTCAAAAACGGAAGTGTGAAAGAGTCCTTACTGTGCAAACCTTCTACCAGATCGTTAATAAATATGTTGAAGAGAATAGGTCCCAACACCGACCCCTGCGGTACCCCACTGGTCACAGCGACCCAGTTAGAGAATATACCATTTATAACCACCCTCTGCTTTCTATCACTAAGCCACTTACTTACCCATTTACACACATTTTCCCCCAGACCCAGCATTCTCATTTTGTGTACCAACCTCTTGTGTGGCACGGTATCAAACGCTTTGGAAAAATCAACATATACCACATCCAATGGACTCACCTTGGTCCAGTCTATAGGTCACCTCTTCATAAAAACTGATTAGATTGGTTTGACAGGAGCGATTCCTCATAAACCCATGCTGATATGGCGTTAAACAGTTATTCTCATTGCGATAATCCAGAATAACATCCCTCAGAAACCCTTCACATATTTTACCAACAATAGAGGTTAGACTTACTGGCCTATAATTTCCAGGTTCACTTTTAGAGCCCTTTTTGAATATTGGTACCACATTTGCTATGCGCCAGTCCTGTGGAACAGACCCCGTCGCTATAGAATCTCTAAATATAAGAAATAATGGTTTGTCTATTACATTACTTAGTTCTCTTAGTACTCGTCGGTGTATGCCATCTGGACCCGGAGATTTATCTATTTTAATCTTTTTTAGCCGATTTTGCACCTCTTCTTGGGTTAGATTGGTGACCCTTAATATAGGGTTTTCTTTGTCTCTCGGCATTTCACCTAGCATTTAATTTTCCACCGTGAATACCGTGGAGAAGAAGGTGTTTAATATATTAGCTTTTTCCTCATCATCTACAACCATACTTTCCTCACGATTTTTTAATGGGCCTACACTTTCACTTTTGATTCTTTTACTATTGATATAGTTGAAGAACAGCTTGGGATTAGTTTTACTCTCCTTAGCAATGTGCTTCTCTGTTTCCTTTTTGGCAGCTTTAATTATTTTTTTAGATAAAGCATTTTTCTCCTTATAGTTTTTTAGAGCTTCAACGGTGCCATCCTGCTTTAGTAGTTTAAATGCTTTCTTTTTACTGTTAATTGCCCCTCTTACTTTTTTGTTTAGCCACATTGGGTTTTTCCTATTTCTTGTCCTTTTATTCCCACAAGGTATAAACCGCTTACAGTGCCTATTAAGGATGTTCTTAAACATTTCCCATTTATTTTCTGTATTCTTATTTCTGAGGACATTGTCCCAGTCAACCAGATTAAGGGCATCTCTAAGCTGGTCAATCTTTGCCTTCCTAAAGTTCAGTGTTTTTGTGACTCCCTGACATGTCCCCCTAGCGAAAGACAAGTGAAACTATATAATATTGTGGTCGCTATTTCCTAGATGCCCGATGACCTGCAGATTTGTTAATCTGTCAGGTCTGTTAGATAGTATTAGGTCTAAAAGTGCTGCTCCTCTGGTTGGATTCTGCACCAATTGTGAAAGATAATTATTCTTGGCTATTAGCAGAAACCTGTTGCCTTTATGGGTTTCGCAGGTCTGTTTCCCAGTTAATATCCGGGTAGTTAAAGTCCCCCATAACAAGGACCTCATTATGGGTTGCAGCTTCATCTATCTGCCTTAGTAGTAAACATTCCATGATTTCTTTTTTTTTTTTAAACCAGTTATTTTTATTTAGGTTTCAAAAGATTTTAAACAATAAACAGTGGATATCAATATACATGTAACAATTCACATATCTTGTAGTAATACAATCAAAGCCATCCCCCCCTCCCCCAATACTCCTTGTGCCGGTTATACTTGAGAGTCTTAGCAATCATATCACCGCCATCCAGGCGGACCATATTTTTTCGAAAGTTCTTTCACCATGCCTTCGCCTGTAAATGCTTTCCTCTAAATGCATTACCGTACATGTCTGAGCAATAAATTCCCTCCTAGTGGGGGGTTCCGAATCCTTCCATTTTTGTGCTATTAGTTTGCGTGCCACATACAGCAACCTCGCTATTGCCACTTTGTAATGTTCTGAGACAGGTATCCCATCCACCTCCCCCAAAACACACAGCACTGGATTCCTGTCGAGCGTACATGCATAAGCTCTCCCAATTTTGTTGTTAACGACCAGCCAGTATGCCACCAGCCGCGGACACGACCATAGCATGTGTAACAGTCCGGCCTGGTCTGTGCCACATCTAGGGCAGCTAGAGTCTCCCCTCAAGCCCGCCTTGAATAGGACGTTTTAGCGGTGTTTTGTATGTTCTATGTATTACATATAATTGGGAGAGCCGTGCCTGCCCGCTTAGAGAGATCTTCGGGACATATTCAAGAATAGCCTCCCATTGTTCTGTTGTGAGGGTACCCACCTCCCTTTCCCATTTACTCTTTGCAGTGAGGTGATTGTCCCCCAGATAGGAGTGTAGTAGATCATGATATATGCTCGATATAACTCCCCTCGTCCCTCCCTTCATACACACAAAGTCTAGTACAATGTCGCCCTGAACCGTCATGGCTCCCAATCTACACTGTGCCCTCCAAGCATGTCGAAGCATATAGTATTGAAACTCCCATACCGAAGGCAAATCAAATTCCTCTCTCAATGTCTCAAAGGTCTTCAGGTCCGTTCCACTCTGCAGCTGGCACACATATCTCACTCCTTTCGCCTTCCAATTGCCCATTTGACGCAGCTTATTAAGTTCCGGCAGATGCTCATTGTCCCACACCGTTGAGTACCTAGTCAGCTCATCCACCCCTCTGATCCTTTTAATGGTGTCCCATACCTTCTGAATCATGCCTATGGTAGGATATGGTGCTCCCAGTTTCTTAAAGGTACCATCCTCTAGACCCTGGATAAGTGGGCGTCTCCCCGTCACATGTACCAGCACCCGGTGAGCTGCTCCTCCACAATCGAGCTCTCTCCATCCCCTGACATGCTGGCCCTGTACTGCCAAGAAATAGACCCATGGATTTGGTGCGGCCAGTCCTCCCTCTTCCTTTCGTTTTTGCAGAGTTCCAAATTTAATCCGTGCCTGCTTCTTGCCCCATATCAAGGATCTGAAGATAGAATCAACGCCCCTAAACCGGTTTTTTGGTAGCCATATCGGCGAATTGTGCAAAACGTACATTAGTTGTGGCATAAGGACCATCTTAATCAGGTTAGTTCTACCCGTTACCGTTAAAGCCAATTTGCACCATGCACCTATTTTCCCTTTAAATTTCTCTAGCAGAGGAACCAAATTCAGACCCGTGAATCTGGACAGTGGAAGAGCTACCCATATCCCTAGGTATTTAAACTGTGAAACAAGCTGGAGTTGTTTCCCCCTCTCATCTATCTCCTCCGCTTCTATTGCTCTATCCACAGCCATGACATAAGACTTGTGCCAATTTATCTCCAGTCCCGAAATGCTCCCAAATTGTTTAATTACATCCATCGCGCACTCCTGCACTATCCAAAAACAACAGGATGTCGTCGGCATACAATGATATTTTTTCTTCCAGCTTCCCAAATTTAAATCCGACCACTCCCCTCTCAGCTCTGATCTTGGCCGCCAGGGGCTCCACTGCCACCGCGAACAATAGCGGGGACAGCGGACACCCCTGCCTTGTGCCCCTATGCAAGTCAAACATCCCGGACTGTTCTCCATTCACCTTAACTACCGCCTTTGGGGATGAGTACAATAACTTCACCCAGGCCATGAACGCGGGGCCGAATCCCATCAGTTCCATGATTTTCCATAAGTATTGCCATTCCACGCTATCAAATGCTTTCCTAGCGTCCAATGACATCACTATTCTCCTGCCACCATTATCAGCAGGCAGTTGCATATTAAGAAATAATCTTCTTAAGTTAACAGCCGTGGAGCGGTTAGGCATAAAGCCCGACTGGTCCTCGTGTATAATGGTATGCGCAACCCCGGTGAGCCGGGTGGCCAGGATCTTAGTATTTTGACATCCGTTGTCAACAACGAAATGGGCCTGTATGACTCCGCATCCATGGGATCTTTTCCCTCCTTCGGCAGAACTACTATCACCACTTCCTCCATTGATCTCGGCAGTGCCCCCGTCACTAAAGCCTCATCAAACACAGATTTCAATTTCGGAGCCAGCAGTTCCACTAACTCCCTGTACACCTCCCCAGGTAGACCATCAGCTCCCGGTGATTTGTTATTGGGCATAGACAGTATTGCACATTCCACCTCCTCCACACTCACAGGTTCTTCCAACCTCAACCTATCTTCCTCAGACAATTTAGGTAGTGAAATGCCTTCCAAAAAATTCTCCACATCCCCCTCTGTGTCCCGTGCTCTCGAAGTGTACAGTGCCATGTAATATGTCTTGAAGACCTCCAGTATGTCCTTTGTGTCTGTCAGAGTCGCCCCTGTTTGATCTCTCAGTTTATACACCCTGGAAGACTCCCTCTGTGCCGCAGATATCACCGCCAACAAGTGACCTACTCTCTCTCCTTCTTCAAAGAATTGGGCTTGCTGAAATGCCCTTTTCCTCTCAGCATGCATCATGTGCAGTTTATCAACTGCCTCCTGAGCCAATTTTAGTCTATTGTGAGCTTCACTCGTTGGTGCCAAAATCATGTCTGCCTCCGCTCTTGTCAGGTCATCCTTTATTTGTTGATCTGCCAATTTAGTTTTGGTCTTACACCTCGCAATCTCACTTATAAAAAGTCCCCTCGTAAACGCCTTCATGGCATCCCATACCGTTGTGGCCTCAGTACTCCCTTCGTTCATTTGGAAGAAGTGCTCTAGCTCTTTGGTTATGCCACCCATGTCCACCACTTTAAGCCACGTCGGGTGAAGACGCCAACCTCCCCTCTGACTCTGAGCAGATCTCACCAGAAGCGTGACCACCATAGGACCATGATCCGAGAGAGTCCTCTGTAGGTATTCCACCTCCCCCACCATCCCGTCCATAGAGGTATCCCCCAAAGCCAGGTCTATCCTCGACAGTGTTCCATGTGTTGCCGAATGACATGAAAAAGTCCTCTTACCCTCATTTCGTACTCTCCACAGATCTACCAGCCCAAGTTCCCCTACATACTTGCCAAAGGCAGTCATCCTGTCCTGTCCAGCTTCCGTACCTGCCGGTCTTACTTTATCCCAATAATCATTCATAGTGTTGTTAACATCTCCCATAATCAACAACGGAGTCTCCCCCCATCTGCCTGTCAGTTCCATACTGCTTGTAGTTTCTTTTTAGAGTAAGGTGGAGGGATATATAAAGCCACTAAAATCATTTTGTGTCCGAACAATCTGCAAGCAATCCATACATACTGCCCTTCACTGTCTACATGCACTTCCAGCTCTTCATAATGTGTGTTTTTGAGTATTAGGACTGACACCCCCCTGGAGTACGAGGAATAAGTAGAATGATATGTCTTTAGCATCCAGGCTCTTGACAACCAGTGCATAGTGTCTCTAGTGAGATGTGTCTCCTGCAAGCACGCGATCATACGTTCACAGGATTTGATATGATTCAGAACAGCCGCCCTCTTAACCTTATCAGATATACCACGTACATTCCAACTTAACATCCGAACAGTACGGTTACTCATTGTGCATTAGAAAGAACAATCCATCATCATCAAGTAACATCATTACATTGTGGTCCCAATCATACCTGGTCAAACAGCATGAAAACCCCCATCTCCGTACAAATCCGCCCCACCCACCTCCCCCATCCCTCTCCGCTTCCCCTCCCCCCACCCTTCCCCTTTTGCAGTTGTCACTCTCTCCCCAACGTGAGAGTGGGAGCTCAAAGAACCTGAGCGACGTCTCAGTATTCCGCACTTCAACATGCGTCATGTCCTCCTCCATCATTGGCAGCCTCTCCGCCATATTGTCAACAGTATGCATAGTCCCGAACCATTAGTCAAAAAATTAACCATAATACGTAGATCCCAGTGGGGAGTTCTCCCCCTCCTCTGCGCTCCTATTTCGCAGAGTAAAGCAGCGCCACAACCCTGTCCAGTGATCAGTCTAGCAGGGTCATGTGGTCATATTGCCATTATCTTCTCTCAATTTGCTCCGGTTGCGCTCCAACCACGAAGCAGCCTCAACCGGTGACGGGAAAAAAAATGACCTTTCCAAAAGCTTCCACTCTTAATTTAGCAGGATAAATTGTAGAGTATTTCAAATGCAAAGAGCGGAGCTGTTTCTTCACTTCGCCATACCGCAGTCGCAACCTTTGCACCTCGGCTGAGTAATTCGGGTATATTTCGATTCGTTTGCCCTCCAGGTTAAGATCTGTCAACTTTCCAGCCTTTCGTAAGATAGTGTCCCTGTCTCTGCAATTCAGGATTCTGGCTAGCATCGTGCGAGGTCCATCTCCCGGCACTGGGGGTCTCATGGGTACGCGATGGGCACGCTCCACCGCAAACACTCTCGACAAGTTATCAGCACCAAACTTGTCCAGCAGCCAGGTTTCAATAAAGGCTGTGGGGTCAGCACCCTCAGCTCTCTCAGGGATGCCCACAATGTGCAAATTGTTCCTACATGACCGGTTTTCCAGGTCATCATTTTTATTGGCTACTACCATGATCCTCTGAGTGTGCTGTTGTGTCTTTTGCACTGAGGTTAAGTGATCTTCTGTTACACCAACTCTGTCCTCCACCTCAGTTAATCTGGCTGTAACTTTCTGCATAGATGTTTTTATGCCTCCCATTTCTTCTTTCAGGCAATTCACCTGCTTTGTTAGAGAAGTTAAGGCAGTCTTGCAGTATAAGACAGCTTGGAATACATCCCGTAGGGTGGGCTCTGCTACATCTGCACTTTCAGCTAACTGCACAGTGTCACCATCCCCCTCTTCCTCCTGCTCCAGCTCTGCATTCAGCACAGGCATCTCCTCATCATCTTCCTCCTCATCTCTGTGCTTCTCACTCCCTCCATTTCCTTCTTCATCTGTCTCTATGCCCCTCACATACCTGTTCAGCCGGGCTGAGACTTCCAGCCTCTGTGCATAGGCTGTGTTTCTTCTTCCCGCCTCCTCCTCTCTCTCAGCACCATCTTGGACTGAGGCACTGCTGCAGGCTCCGGCATCTTTCTGCCTTTTGCGGCCCATGTCTGTCTCTCTGAGTCTGGCAGAAGCTCGCCCCTGACTCCTGGGACCTTCAGACATCTGATCCTGGTAAAGGAATTAGCTGGTTCGGGCTCTGTGCAGGATAATTGAGGCTAATGGTGGCAGAGAAGCACAGCCACCCGACTTCTCACATCAAGAGCTAGGCCCCGCCTAACATTCCATGATTTCTGCTATATTTGGGGGTTTGTAACAGACCCCAAAGAGAATTTTGTTACTATTTTTCCCTCCATGTATTTCGACCCATATGGACTCGACATCCTCATTCCCTTCGCTTATATCTTCCCTTAAAGTGGACTTTAGACAAGAGTTTACATAAAGACAAACCCCTCCTCCACTCCGATTTTTACGGTCCTTTCTAAACAGACTGTAACCCTGTAAGTTAGGCCTGTTTCACACATCCGTATTTTACCATCAGTCAAAATCCGCCGTTTTGCAAAAAAAAAAACGGATCCGCCATTTTGCTTGGCGGATCCGTTTTTTTCCCATTGAGTTGCATTACCGGCGGATCTCGACGGATGGCCATCCGTTGGATTCGTTTTGTTGCGGATCCGTCAAAATTTTGGCGTCCGCCGACATGCCTGGACGGACAATGCAACGCTTTTTCGGGTGGCCGGATCCGCATTTTACATTGCGCATGCCTGGAGGATTTGCCTCGGCCACAAATTTAACCCTAAACCCTGTTCTGGCGGCTGAAAAAAAAATTCTCTCTCTCAGACATCAGTTTTTGTCATCAGTTAAAATCCGCTAAAATGGCGGACAACGGATCCGTTGTCCGCCATTTTAGCAGATTTTAACTGATGGCAAAAACTGATGTGTGAAACAGGCCTTAACTGCCCAGTCATAGCTTTCATCTAACCATGTCTCGGTTATTCCCACTATGTCATAGTTACCTGTAGATATTTCTGCTTCTAGTTCTTGGCAGCACTAGAGTAACAGTAGATTGAGTAGATGGGCACTGTCTATTTTATTAATTTCACTTTATTTCTTGCCTGTAGTTAGAAAATCACTGACAATCCGTTCACTTAGCAGAGGTGACTGTGCAGTCAGAAGGAGAAGGTGAGCTGTGACCATCGCCTATTGTTAATAGCTCCTGTGTTAGCCACTGTATTTTCAGGTGCTACTTTTCATTTTATTCTGTGTCTGATGATAATTGAATAAATACAGAAAACTGATCTCTACAGAACTGGAAATGTCAGCCAACCGTGAGGTCCAGTCGTTACTTTAAAAAATCCTTATTTAAACAACAGTTAATTTTATGATTACACATTCTCTTTAAGGGGTTAAGCTAAGAACATTACTATTGACTGTGAGAGCATTATCTAATAGCTCACATCCTAATGAGCATATCATTAACATTTATAGCGTCAAGGTTTACTCACCATGACAAGCTGCATCCTTGCCAAAAAATCCTTCAGGGCATTGTGGCAAACACGCCCCATAGTGCAGAACACTGGGAGCATTGCAGTCTGTGCAGTTTAAATGGTTCTTCCCAATGCAGTTCCCACATGTGGAGTGGCATTCTGGAATCGAGAGCATACATTAAATAACATATATGCATAGCACAGACAATCATGGAAGATCAGAAGCATCGGCAGAGTTCCATGTATTGATCAACGGCTGAAATTAGTTGATAAATTACTCATTACTGCAAAGTCTGGCAGATGAGATAGATATTTCATTCCTTTTCCTTAAATGTGATTCCCCACAAAACGAAGTACATTTTAATCAATGCACAGGGTGGGCCATGTATATGGATACACCTAAATAAAATGGGAATGGTTGGTGATATCAACTTCCTGTTTGTGGCACATTAGTATATGGGAGGGGGAAAACTTTTCAAGATGGGTGGTGACCATGGCGGCCATTTTGAAGTCAGCCATTTTGGATCCAACTTTATTTTTTCCAATGGGAAGAGGTTCATATGACACATCAAACTTATTGAGAATTTCACAAGAAAAACAGTGGTGTGCTTGGTTTTAACGTACCTTTATTCTTTCATGAGTTATTTACAAGTTTCTCTTTGTTTACAGCCATTGACATGTCGCAGAGGTTAACACGTGAGGAGCGGATAGAAATTGTGTTGATGTCTGGTGAATGCAGTATCCGGGTCATTGCAGCAGATTTCAATGCAAGACACCCTACGCAAGAAAACTGACACCATTCCCATTTTATTTAGGTGTATCCATATAAATGGCGCACCCAAAAAAGTTTGCCTGATCACTGAACATAATGTTCTGTGTAAAGTGAGGGTCCAGTTCCAATTTTTGTTTTGCCCATTCTGCAAATTCAGAGCGCCGATCTGGCATCAGTCGAACATCCCTTCGGCGGATATTGGCTATTCACAAATGGCACCCTTACAAAATCCAGGTGCTGCAGCATCTCAACGAGGATGACCCAGATCAGCCATTACACAACACAAAGCAGGGGCACATATATAAGATTATCTCAGCACAGGAACACATCCACTTGTGGAAATTATTATTATTCCAAAATCTTATGATTAAAATGTACTTGGTTTGTGGGATAACCCCTTTCACTGAATGAATTTTTTTTTTTTTAATTTTAACGGAGTTCCTTATCCAATTGGTGCAGAGAGAGAAAAAAACCTGTCCCAGAATCAGTGTAACTGCACCATTTGAAGGAGGGATTGTACGGTTAAAACGAGTTATCACTTATCTGCAGAATAGGTGATTATTTGTTGATCACAGAGACTCACACCGAATGGCCAAATGGTAGCGTCTATTCCTGTTAGAATGGATTGTCAGTGCACATGCCCGACCTACTGCTTCATTCATTCCTTTTGGGGAAGCCGAGTATTGTACTCGGCTTTTACTAGCAACCTTATAATGAATGAATGCAGCGGCGGTGAAGCCTATCATCTGTCGCATCATCATGTTACAGGGATAAAAATTCCCCAATCTACAGATTGGTGCATATCATGGATGTGGGACGCCCAACATCAGCTAGTTTTTATTCTACGGATAGGTGAGAACTTTTTTTTTTTTTTTTAACTGGACAACTCCTTTAAATTAAAAAATGAAATGTAAGGTTCCCTTTAAATCGATTGTATTCTTGGCAGTAAAACCATTTTCTCAGACTTTCAAACTTATGAGGTACAAAAGCAAGCAACTTGTGATTCAAGACGGTACGAAACAAATTGCAAGAAGTGCTGAGAAAGCAGTTCTTCAGATGCATTTGCTGTAATTCATGATTTTACTCCTAAAATTACAGGCCATCATACTCCGGTTTTTAAATGTATATATGAAAGTCACTGAATCCCGGCTAGATAAGATTACATGCGGGATATTGTATCCTTACCAATAGATCAATGTTTTATACCTAACCGCTTGGGCAGCTGAGCGTAGACTAATGTATAATTCCTTGCCTGTTCTAAAGACAGATTTATGAAATATGAGAGGCAGCTATTTTAATTGTAAAAGTTCCTTTGTGTTGCATAATTTTTCTGCTCTGCAAACAAATTGCAATTAATCAAAGATGCAAATTTTATAAACATACATAAAGACTCAGTCATTTCCCATTTTGGAAAAGACATCCACAGATGTGTCCCTATATACGGTTCAGGAGTTTTATGGCTTTCACCATCTTTTCATTCCTGTGGACTGAAGTCAAATGAGGCGTTCAGGGTATAATTATCTCGCCTAATATAAAATTATGGTGCATAATGTGTTGTCATCGACATGCCATTCCTATCCTACCACTTTTACAGTACACCAAATCTGTATTTTGTCAAGGTTGAGAGATCTGGAGAGTTGCTCTTTTGTGCTATCCATATAGAGCATTCATTAAATCGCCAGGGCATGAACCAGCCTGCATGACATCCATAAAACTCTGTCTGGTGCAAAACAAAGCATTCTTATCAAAGATGACTCATTAAAGAGCCACTAAAACTAAAGTCCGCAGCTCATAAAAGTGCAGTGGAGCTGCTAATATCACTCATATATACATCATATGTAAATTTCTAGAAGTTCTTAAAACTGAAGATATCATCTGAGAGCACTAGACAGTCAGGTTAGAATGGCACAAAAATTAGGTTAAGCCTACTTACATATGATGTAAGAAATTAGGACAAAGAAAATTTATATAATGTGAATAAACTGACTGCCACATCCAAACATAAATTGGGTCTGAACTGGTGCTTACCTAGAGTCGCCAACTCATATATAATCAAACAAATAAAGCAGCACTCTGTAGCGCTATAGCAAGAAAACATGAAATATGAAAATTGAATTGCATTACTGCCCTAGAAATATGAAAAATTGAGAATGCTTGGCGCATAAATTGGCCAATTCATGAGTACCTGGAAGCCACGTTAAGGCGATTCTCGTTGCCAGGATCTAATGCCAATCCGCTCTTAGACAGTCTACATTTCTCTGGGAACCGAATGTGAATCCTCTCCTAGACTAGAAGAGGATTCACATTAGACTGTCTAAGAGAGGATTGGCATTAGGTCCTGGTAACAAAAATCACCTTAATGTGGCTGCCAGGTACACATGAAGTGACCAATTTATGCGCTAAACATTTTCACTTTTCATATTTCTAGTACAGCAATACAATTCAATTTTCATATTTCATGTTTGCTTGCTATAATAAAGCGCTACAGAGTGCTGCTTTATTTGTTTGAAACAAAATCGATATGGCCACAATTTGCTGGCCCTTGCATGTTCACGCCCAAACTAGTGACTTGTAGACCAAAGCTGGCCATGCAATTATTTTGGGCAAACCTGACTATTCTGGCAAGACTTGGAAACCAATGTATATGGTGGCAGTGGCTTACTACCTTCTGTCTACAGAGAACACAAATATGGCTGAGCTTACAAGTGTATAGGAGAGAGCTGTTCACCTAACGAGTGTTTGTCAGACAGTTCAGTTATGTAATGTCTATGTCCAGACTTGGTCATCATAAGTTAACAGAAATAAAAACTAACATGTTGTGTTAAGCCTAGGGTCTGGCAGGTGGCAGTGTATTGCACAAGAGAGCACAACAGATTAAGGTCATGTCCTGCCACTTTAGGCCCAGCACCAGGTATAACACAGTCTTACAATTTCTGGCAAAATAGTAGTTAGTCCTTCAAAGCAGCCCCCAACTGAAATAGAGGACAAGAACATAGTCAGCCCCATTTTGGATACTTTACAGGGCTATATTTGAAAATCCACTCACCAAGACCGAATATTATAAATTGTTGCTTGCTTGCTATCTCTTCCATATTGTTGATAAAAGTCAAGAATGAAACTTAACTTTTATCATAACCTGTGAAATCTCCTATAGAAAGTCTCCCAAATTTTCCAACTTTTTCCCCCATAGAGAACAGTAGTCAATTCACATGTGATTATATGAGTGAAAAAATGCCCAAGATTGGTTTAACGAAGTTAATTATTGCACAAGTCTAAACTTTAGGACAAAAAAGGCAATTCTTTTTATTTTGCTGGTAACATACAAAGGGGAAATCAAAACCTAGACTGAAGCATTCAGCGATACAGGCAAACTGGCTAAAAAAGATGGTGTTCCCTTTCCAGATCAAATGATCGTATCTTATACACTGCCTAAGGCATTGAACAAAGAATACAAACATATCACATCATCTATTTATGACAAAATTCGATTAAAATTCCCCTTGAGCAAACATCCTAGATATAAAATAACATGAATAGACAATTCTATGAGTATTTATGAAAAAAATCTGATGAAGAAAATTATTCAATATACCGTAGTTAACCAGTCTTATCCTTTAGGGAATAGTCTACATCTATTTAAATTGCTGACCGACATTTTCAATCCCCCATACTTTGATTTAAATTACGTTTGACCTTTGAATGTCTTAGCAGTGAATCTGACGCTGTTCTTCAAGACATAGCAGCCCAATATATCTTGAATTTACAGAATGCAGTTAAAATTAGAAGAAACCATGGGTATATTAAAGGGAACTTCTACCTATCTGACCAGCGTTTTAGATAAATCAACTACAGAGTATAAATAATGCTGTTCTTAGTATTTAAAAAAACAAAGAAATGTATTTTTTATACATTTTAAGATATACAGTTGGAAAATAAGTATTTGATACACTGCCGATTTTGCAAGTTTTCCCACCTAGAAAGGAGGGCTGTAATTTTTATCGTAGGTACACTTCAACTCTGAGAAACAGAATACTAAAAAAAAAACAAAAACAAACAGAAAATCCATTGCATGATTTTTACATAATTAATTTGCATTTTATTACATCAAATAAGTATTTGATACAAGAGAAAAACGGGACTTAATATTTGGTACAGAAACCTTTGTTTGCAATTACAGAGGTCAGACGTTTCCTATAGTTTTTGACCAAGTTTGCACACACTGCAGCAGGGATTTTGGCCCACTCCTCCACACAGATCTTTCAGGTTTCGGGAGTTGTCGCTGGGCAACATTAAGTTTCAGCTCATTTAAAAAATTTTCTATTGGGTTCAGGTCTGGAGACTGGTTAGGCCACTCCTTGAAATGCTTCTTACAGAGCCACTCCTTAGGCTGGTTTCACATTTGCGTTTTTTTTCGCAGTAATTTAGCGCTAAATAGCGCATGCGGTTTTTTTTCCTATACTTTGCATGGGATGCGCTTATGTGCGCATACACATGCGTTTGTACGCGTTTTACCGCGCATGCGTTTTTTTGCGGTATGCGCTCGGGCGCACAAAATGCAACTTGTTGCATTTTTTGTGCGTCCGATTTGCCTCAAAAAAACGCATGCGCGCGCAATGCGTTTTTTTACAGCAAGACACCCATTATAAGTCTATGGTGAGCATATGTGCGCATTGGCATGCTTATGTATGCGTTTTTTTGCACATGCGTTTTTTTTTTTACCATTAGTTTAGACAATGGAATTTAGGGGTTTGGGTAAAGTTAGGGTTAGTTAAGGGGGTTTAGGGTTAGGGTTAGGGTCAGGGTTAGGGTTAAGTATGGTTTGGTTAAGGGTTAGGGTCAGGGTTAGGGTCAGGGTTAGGGTTAAGTATGGTTTGGTTAAGGGTTAGGGTCAGGGTTAGGGTCAGGGTTAAGTATGGTTTGGTTAAGGGTTAGGGTCAGGGTTAGGGTTAAGTATGGTTTGGTTAAGGGTTAGGGTCAGGGTTAGGGTTAAGTATGGTTTGGTTAAGGGTTAGGGTTAGGGTCAAGGTTAAGTATGGTTTGGTTAAGGGTTAGGGTCAGGGTTAGGGTTAAGTATGGTTTGGTTAAGGGTTAGGGTTAGGGTTAAGGTTAAGTATGGTTTGGTTAAGGGTTAGGGTCAGGGTTAAGTATGGTTTGGTTAAGGGTTAGGGTCAGGGTTAGGGTCAGGGTTAGGGTTAAGTATGGTTTGGTTAAGGGTTAGGGTCAGGGTTAGGGTTAAGTATGGTTTGGTTAAGGGTTAGGGTCAGGGTTATGGTTAAGTATGGTTTGGTTAAGGGTTAGGGTTAGGGTCAGGGTTAGGGTTAGGGTCAGGGTTAGGGTTAGTAAAGTCATGGTTTGGGTTAGTGTGAGTGGCCACCTAATGTTGGAAAAAAACGCAAACGCGGTAAAAACACACTAAAAACGCATACAAACGCTTAAAAACGCTGCGTTTTTTTCATGCATGCTCATAAAAATGCTTGAAAAAAACGCAGCAGTTGTATGCTTTTGTATGCGTTTTTCAATGCGTTTTTTTGCGGGAAAAACGCGCTGCAAAAAAAAGCAAGTGTGAAACAGGCCTTAGTTGCCTTGGTTGTGTGTTTTGGGTCATTGTCATGCTGGAAGACCCAGCCATGACCCATCTTCAATGCTCTTACTGAGGGAAGGATGTTGTTGGCCAAAATTTTGGGATACATGACTCCATTCATCCTCCCTTTAATACGGAGCAGTTGTCCTGTCTCCTTTGCAGAAATGCACCCCCAAAATATGATATTTTCCCCACCATGCTTCACAGTTGGGACGGTGTTCTTGGAGTTGTACCCATCCTTCTTCCTACAAACACGGCGAGTGAAGTTGATACCAAAAAGTTCTATTTTAGGTTAGTCTGACCACATGACCTTCTCCCATGACTCCTCTGGATCATCCAGATGGTCACTGGCGAACTTCAAAGTGCCTGAACATGTGGTGACTTGAGCAGAGGGACCTTGTGTGCCCTGCAGTATTTTAATCCATGAATGTGCAGTGTGTTACTAACGGTAATGTTTGAGACTGTGGTCCCAGCTCTCTTCAGGTCATTGACAAGGTCCTCCCATGTAGTTCTGGACTGATTCCTAACCTTTCTCAGAATCATCCTTACCCCAGGAGATGAGATCTTGCATGGAGCCCTAGACCGAGGAAAATTGACAGTCATCTTGTGTTTCTTCCATTTTCTAATAATTGCGCCAACAGTTGTTGCCTTCTAACCAAGCCGCTTGTCTATTGTCCTGTAGCCTATCCCAACCTGTGCACGTCTAGAATTTTGTCCCTGGTGTCCTTAGACAGCTCTTTGGTCTTGGCCATGGTGGAGAGGTTGGAGTGAGATTGATTGAGTGTGTGGACAAGTGTCTTTTATACAGGTAACAAGTTCAAACAGGTGCAATTAATACAGGTAATGAGCGCAGAGCATGAGGGCTTCTTAAAGAAAAACTAACAGGTCTGTGAGAGATAGGCTTCATATTGGTTGGTAGATGATCAGATACTTAATTCATGAAAGAAAATGCAATTTAATTATTTACAAATTATACAATGTGATTTTCTGGTTTTTATTTTTAGATTCTGTATCTCGCAGTTGAAGTGTACCTTTTATAAAAATTACAGACCTCTCCATTCTTTGTGGGTGGGAAAACTTGCAAAACTGGCAGTATATCAAATACTGATTTCCCCCATTGTATTTGCTACATATAAATTATATCCATAATTTAAGACAGCTTGTCAATGGTTTGAAATCCAGTTTTAAAGATGATCAGCTTTAATCTGAAGGGGAACTCGATAAGTGTCCAATTTCATCTCCCATGTGAGAAATGAAGCATTATAGTAATGGTCATTGGAATGACTTGAGCCTTCGTTTAATGCACAGGTGTGCAAGAGCCTACAGACCCTCTCTGTAATTGCTTTCCACTTCAGCTGTTTAGGTGGATAAAACATTCATATAAGGGACATTAAATATTAATTCAATCGGTCCTAACAGAGTATTTGAAAAATAATCTCTAACCTTACTGCTAATGCAAAGGCTGAGACTCATGTCAAATGTGAAAAAAGGCCCCAATCTACCATGTGTCATTTATAATCCTGGTGTGGCCTTATGTTGTGGATGGGGCAAGATGCAGGGCCCACGTGTGACTGTTACCTCTGTAGCCCCTTTATTTATGCCCCTGTATAAAACTTTGTTTGAAGAAACAAATGTAATCATGTTTTCCAGAAGCCTCAGTTGACTACTTTGTATTAAAGGTTTGCGCCCAAAATCGTATGTGATCTCTTCTCTATTGGATAAGAGACAACATACTGATTGCTGGGAATCTGACAGTGCTCAGCTATTACTCACAGTCCCATGGACAAGAAGGGGGTTCCAACTGTTGGGATAGGGGATAGCCTACAGAAAGGGGATAACTTATGATTATGGGAATAACCCTTAAAGGGTTTTCTTTTCTACCTCTGTCTCTACATCTGCCCAATATCTCCCGTTCCCTCAAGGTACCATATAATGTACATACTTTTGCTATTTTACACTAGTTGGAAAAAGTCCATTGGACATCATTAAAAACAAATCAAAGTACAAAGTTATGTTTTTCATAGTAATTTCCTTTTGCCTTATTTTATATAACCAATCATCAGAAATTATTGCTTTATACATCGACTTGGAAATCTGAGTAATTGAATAAAATTTAAAGTTGCAAAGGAAACTTTAATAAGTACTGTGCCATCACTCATTATACCTCATGCCCAGGGCCCTGTGAATGTTCCCACTGAGTGTTAAGTATTTGTAAATTGTTTGCCGACTACAATTTGGCTGTTCTTCGCGCAACTGTCAAACAATATCCCAGAGAAACTGATCTTGGCTGACATACATCTCACTTGCAAACTAAATGATGAATATGAAATTAAACATGTTTAACATATTGTAGTAAGATAGTTGCTGACATTACATGTAACCCTCAACTTTGATTCCACTTGGTCTCCTAACTAAGGGAGAAAAATGCACATTAAAATTAAATCAGCAATAAATTTGTAATTAGTTCTGAATGTAATTGTTTGTTTTATGTAAATAAATGTTTATTCATTGTATTATTAATGTTAGTCTGCTTTCTATTATTCATTTATATTTTCAAGTTCTCTTGCAGACCCGTCCAGAGCATTGAGCCTCCCCTACTCCAACTACAGTTGTCCAGTTTGGACGACCCTTCTAGCGGGTATCTGTCAACAGGTTCATAATGGCCTAAGGAGGACAAAGTAGTTACAGACGACAAACCAGTCAATCAGATGAATGAAGACGGGGGTAGAAGGAGGGAACGACAGCTCATAAATGTGAGGAATCAAATAGGGTGGCATAAACCTAGTTGTAGTCTTGTCTGTTCTGTCTTTCCTCGCATGCTTCTGTAACCTGCAGGCCTCGATTTTGTCCATGTCCCGAGGTACCAAATAAAGGACTATTACACTTTTTTCGAACTGGTAAGTGCCGCATATTCCTTCCACTGATATAAACCTAGTTGTAGACTACTAAAATTGGCCATGATATTAAATGAAAAACTATACTGTAATATCATTATGAATATAACTTTTAGTTGCATATTATTATTATAATTCCATATGTTCAGAGATATCCTGGATTAGTAGCAGTAAAAACAGTGTGATTTTGTGTTATTGGCTTAACTGTATTAACAAACTGCATCACCCTATCAACATTTCAAGAAAATAAAAAACAGTTAGGTCCATATATATTTGGACAGAGACAACATTTTTCTAATTTTGGTTCTAGACATTACCACAATGAATTTTAAACAAAACAATTCAGATGCAGTTGAAGTTCAGACTTTCAGCTTTCATTTGAGGGTATCCACATTAAAATTGGATGAAAGGTTTAGGAGTTTCAGCTCCTTAACTTGTGCCACCCTGTTTTTAAAGGAACCAAAAGTAATTGGACAATTGACTCCAAGGCTATTTCATGGACAGGTGTGGGCAATCCCTTCGTTATGTCATTCTCAATTAAGCAGATAAAAGGCCTGGAGTTGATTTGAGGTGTGGTGCTCGCATTTGGAAGGTTTTGCTGGGGTCAAAGGAGCTCTCCATGCAGGTGAAACAAGACATCCTTAAGCTGCAAAAACAGAAAAAACCCATCCGAGAAATTGCTACAACTTTAGGAGTGGCAAAATCTACAGTTTTGTACAACCTGAACAAGAAAGAAAGCACTGGTGAACTCATCAATGCAAAAAGACCTGGGCGCCCACAGAAGACAACAGTGGTGAATGATCGCAGAATAATCTCCATGGTGAAGAGAAACCCCTTCACAACAGCCAACCAAGTGAACAACACTCTCCAGGAGGTAGGCGTATCAATATCCAAATCTACCATAAAGAGAAGACTGCATGAAAGTAAAGACAGAGGGTTCACTGCACGGTGCAAGCCACTCATAAGCATCAAGAATCAAAAGGCTAGACTGGACTTTGCTAAAAAACATCTAAAAAAGCCAGCACAGTTCTGGAAGAACATTCTTTGGACAGATTAAACCAAGATCAACCTCTACCAGAATGATGGAAAGAGAAAAGTATGGCGAAGGTGTGGTACAGCTCATGATCCAAAGCATACCACATCATCTGTAAAACACGGCGGAGGCAGTGTGATGGCTTGGGCATGCATGGCTGCCAGTGGCACTGGGTCACTAGTGTTTATTGATGATGTGACACAGGACAGTAGCAGCCGAATGAATTCTGAGGTATTCAGAGCCATACTGTGTGCTCAGATCCAGCCAAATGCAGCCAAACTGATTGGTCGTCATTTCATACTACAGATGGACAATGACCCAAAACATAAAGACAAAGCAACCCAGGAGTTTATTAAAGCAAAGAAGTGGAATATTCTTGAATGGCCAAGTCAGTCACCTGATCTCAACCCAATTGAGCATGCATTTCACTTGTTAAAGACTAAACTTCAGACAGAAAGGCCCACAAACAAACAGCAACTGAAAACCACCGCAGTGAAGGCCTGGCAGAGCATCAAAAAGGAGGAAACGCAGCATCTGGTGATGTCCATGAGTTCAAGACTTCAGGCAGTCATTGCCAACAAAGGGTTTTCAACTAAGTACTAGAAATGAACATTTTATTTACAATTATTTAATCTGTCCAATTACTTTTGGTCCCTTTAAAAACAGGTTGGCACATGTTAAGGAGCTGAAACTCCTAAACCCTTCATCCAATTTTAATGTGGATACCTTCAAATGAAAGCTGAAAGTCTGAACTTCAACTGCATCTGAATTGTTTTGTTTAAAATTCATTGTGGCAATGTCTAGAACCAAAATTAGAAAAATGTTGTCTGTCCAAATATATATGGACCTAACTGTAGTGTTCAAATGAAATGGCTTGTAAATGTTAACAATACAGTTATTGATATATCCTATAGCACCTACCAAACTCATTTCCAATTAGACATTTGTGATTCATATTTACAATGTCTAGCGTACCTCGACATAATTCTGTGGTGTCCACATAAAAATGATGCCGGCAGTGAGGTACACAACTCCCGTAAGGCTTCCCTCCATACTCTTGAACTGCCTCTAGTGAGTGCTCTGGATTTGTGCATTGTGTGCAGTGGGAGTCTTCTGGGCCCAGGCAGACACGACAAGATGTATGGCAAGCTGAAGATGTAAAGAGAAGCAGAGAGCAGAATGCCTAAGTTTCCAGATGATTTCATTCAAACCACAAACACATTTTCAAAAAACTTTTGCAATATGTGTCTACAATGCAAATATATAGATTCATATATGGATACATTGTAAAACTCAACAAGAATAACACAGGACAGTATGGAAAGCGTAGTAGACAAGGGAAATATAGCATTATATAACAAGTAATTCAAAGCACTAGCTGTTAAAATAATGCAAGGATGTTCAAGGTCCCTCAAAGAATTATGTGGCAGTTCTCTGTTTTGACTAGATTAGGGTCTTCCAGCAGTATCTATATGCTGGTTTGTATGTGTTACTGCTCATCTGGTGAGGTGGATTCAAAAAGCCTAAGGTCACATGGACCCAAAGCAATGCAATGCACAACATAGAAGACCTTGACAAAGGACTATGGTGGACAACAAGACAAACATCTGCAAGAAGCTTTTATGTTCTCCCAGTTTTAGCACGAGTTTCATCCTGATACTCCGGTTTCCTCCCTCACTCCAAAGACAAACTACAGCAACAAATTGATAGCACCTCCGTCCAGACGTTATATATATACTGAGAAATGTTGTTCAGGAAGCAGGAAGTAGATATTTAGTTGCAATTGGAAGACAGAACTCTTGATCATACACTTTAACAAATTCCAAGAATACTCCAAATGAATTTATGTGAGAAATTCAGGAAAATGAAGCAAATCAGGCCAACTATCTTGATGGGAGTTGGAGAAAATGTGAAGATATTGCTCCATAGACAGATTGATTCTCTTAGTTTGGCTATTACTTTGAGGGTGGTAGTCTGAGAAGTCTAAGGAGATCTTTAAAAGGAATCTGTCAGGAGGATTCAAACTCCTCTTCACAAAAAAAATGTATACGATCTCCTTAGACTTATATACAGTATATATCGTATTTGTATGAGCTTGTAGCTCTTTCAAAGACAGCCCAGTATTGCCATTCTATGGCCAGAAATCAGTGAATTTATATGCAAATGAGGGTGAACAGTTATTGCAGGTCTGAAGCCTCAGTCACTCCAACTCTATTCCCCGACCAGCGTCGTCTGCTCCTGTTTGACCGACAGCCTCTATGCTATGTGAGGCTGTGAGTGAAAAGCCGTACACATTTGATAACTCCCAATTTTGTATATGACTGCTCAAAATGCAGCCTTTTTCACCCTGAATGTTAATAAAACATTTGGCTATAAAGCAAATTAAGTCAAATAGTTGGGACTTTCATATTTTTGTACATCTCTACTCAAAATGGATAATCACTTGCGAGTGCCAAATTATGTTTCTTATTTACACATTGGCTGACGGGTTACTGCTTTAAGTATACCACGATGACGTGGCAAGGCATGATGCTTCCATACGCACACCACCCCAAGGTAAAAACAAATGTCATTATTCTTTCTCACAATTCGCATAGGGCTTCAGACTCACTTATAGTTGTGCTCAAAAGTTAACATACCCCGGCAGAATTTTGGCTTTCTTGGCATTTTTTCAGAAAATATGAATGATAACACCAAAACTTTTTCTCCACTCATGGTTAGTGGTTGGGTGAAGCCATTTATTGTCAAAATACTGTTTTCTATCTTTTTAAATTATAATGACAACCCAAAACATCCAAATGACCCTGATCAAAATTTCACATAGCCCGGTGATTTTGGCCGCCTCATAACATACACAGAAGTTGACACAAATGGGTTTGAATGGCTACTAAAGGTAACATCCTCACCTGTGACCTGTTTGCTTGTAATCAGTGTGTGTGCATAAAAGCTTAGTGAGTTTATGGGATCTAGACAGACTCTCACATCTTTCATCTAGCCACTGACGTTTCTGGATTGTGAGTCACAGGGAAAGCAAAAGAAATGTCAGCGGATCTGCGGGAAAAAGTAGTTGAACTGTATAAAACAGGAAAGGGTTACAAAAAGATATCCAAGGAATTGATAATGCCTGTTGTGAGTTCATTTTCCCCTTCACCATTGAGGTCTGATGAACTCCCTCTTCTGGTGAAGGAAGGTAGTGAGGCTGATTACAAAGCACCTGAGCAGAATGATGATGACTGGGTGACTGGGATTGCTGACTGGATATAAGGCAGCCGACGCCCTTCTGCCTTGCGGGTGATTACTCTGAGGGATTCTTGGAGACCAGTCTGATTCCTGCTCCTCAAAAGCTAAGTTTTCTGCTCTACTTTTTGCATTTGTGTTTTGGTTTTGTTTTGCCTTGTTTTTCTGGATTTCTGCCTTTCCCTGTTGGGTGAGCTGAATTCCTTTTTGCTCTGTCTTCAGATAATACCTGAGTACTGATATAGTCTTTTTGAAGCCTAGCGTCTTCAGGGCTTTTTTCCCTATCAGTCTGTTGGCTCTTGTTTTTGAGAGGGTTTTGGCGGATTGCAGACAGCAGCTTTTCTAGTCTGTCCTATTTAGTTAGCTTGGGCCCCATCATTTGCTCAGCCTATCTTTCTATCTGTGTGAGTGTTTTTTCATCTTGCTTCACCGTCAATATATGTTGGGGGCTGCCTATTGCTTTGGGGTCTGCTCTGGGGCAGTTTAGATTTCCCTTTCTGTCTTTAGGCTATGTAGTTCTCCGGCTGTGATCGAGGGGTCTAGGGCACCGTAGGAACCCCCCACGGCTACTGCTAGTTGTTGTTGTTAGGTTCAGGGGTCTGCAATCCAATAGCTGCCAACTTCTCTGGTTTTCTGGACTTAGCTAGTATTTCTGTTTTTGCCTCCTACGGTGACTCATTCATAACAAATGCCAGTCAGTAGTGTTCAAACTGTAATTAACAAATGGAAAATCAGGGGCTCTCTAAAAACAAAACCACGGTCAGGTAAACCAACAAAAATTTTGTCCACAGCTGCCAGGAAAACTGTTTGGGATGCAAAGAAAAACCCATAAATAACATCAGCTGAAATACTGGACTCTCTGAAAACTGGCGGTGTGGTTGTTTCAAGATGCACAACAAGGAGGTACTTGAAGAAAAATGGGCTGCATGGTCGAGTCTCCAGAAGAAAACCATTACTGCGCAAATGCCACAAAGTATCTCGCCTACAATAAGCAAAACAGCACAGAGACAAGCCTCAAAACTTATGGAACAAGGTAATTTGAAGTGATGAGACCAAAATTGAACTTTTTGGCCACAACCATAAACGTTACATTTGGAGAGAGGTCAACAAGACCTATGATAAAAGGAACACCATTCCTACTGTAGAGCACGAAGGTGGTTCGCTGATGTTTTGGGTATGTGTGAGCTACAAAGGCACAGGAAACTTGGTCAAAGTTGAAGGAAAGATGAATGCAGCACGTTATCAGCAAATACTGGAGGCAAATTTGCAATCATCAGTCCGGAAGCTGCGCATGGGACGTACTTGGACGTTACAACATGACAATGATCCAAAACACAAGGCCAAGTCGACCTGTCATTGGCTACAGCATAACAAAGTGAAGGTTCTGGAGTGGCCATTTCAGTCTTCTGACCTCAATATCATTGTGCCACTCTATGGAGATCTGAAGCACGCAGTTCATGCTAGACAGCCCAGAGAAAGATTTCCAGTTTGTCAAGGAGCGCTTCCGGCTGATTCATTAATTACTCCGAGTATTTCAGGGAATGTCCAGAAAAAGAAGGCGGGTGCAGATCTAAGTGCAGAGTTTTAATTATGTCAGATAGAAATAAAAAATTCTCACCTTTTTGGTGTCTTGTTGCTCAGCGTATAACCCTGTGTTTGGGTACTGGAGTAATCGTCTGGATCTGCTGGCCTGCAGCTCAAAAAAGGTGGAACAAACTACCTTGTAGGAGGAGATTCATCAGAGAATGCAGAAAAGGATTTCCAGTTTGTCAAGGAGCGCTTCCGGCTGATTCATTAATTACTCCGAATATTTAAAGGAATATCCAGTTTATTATTAGACATAAAAACTCAACGCGTTTCAGCTATACACAAAATTTGCTTTCATCAGGTAAAATCATATATAAATTAAAAGACAAATTTATATAGGGGGAAAAAAAAAAAAAAGGTTGCACCCTTCAATCAATTATGATCGATTAAAAACACATGCACACCTCTCCAAATTGTTGGGAGGCTAGTTGTAGGTGGAATCTATATTGCTTGGAATCTAAAAAAAAACAAAAAAAACATTTTCTATGTGTTTTTTTTTCCCCTCCCTTTTTTCCCTATTCCTCCCTCTTCTGTCCCTTTCCTTCTCCTTTTTCCTTTCTTTTCTCCCTTCTCTTCTCATTATACATATACAGTACTTCTTCCATGTTTAACCCCTTCACCCCCAAGGGTGGTTTGCACGTTCATGACCGGGCCAATTTTTACAATTCTGACCACTGTACCTTTATGAGGTCATAACTCTGGAACACTTCCATGGATCCCGGTGATTCTGACATTGTTTTCTCGTGACATATTGTACTTCATGTTAGTGGTAAAATTTCATTCAAATAACTTGCGTTTATTTGTGAGAAAAACGGAAATTTGGCGAAAATTTCGCAATTTTCCAACTTTGAATTTTTATGCACTTAAATCACAGAGATACGGCACACAAAAAACTTGATAACTAACATTTCCCACATGTTTACTTTACATCAGCACAATTTTGGAACCAAAATTTTTTTTTGTTAGGAAGTTATAAGGGTTAAAAGTTGACCAGCGATTTCTCATTTTTACAACACCATTTTATTTTTAGGACCACATCACATTTGAAGCCACTTTGAGGGGTCTATATGATAGAAAATACCCAAAAGTGACACCATTCTAAAAACTGCACCCCTTAAGGTGCTCAAAACCACATTCAAGAAGTTTATTAACCCTTTAGGTGCATCACAGGAATTTTTTTGAATATTTAAAAAAAAATGAACATCTAACTTTTTTTCATAAAAAAAATAATTCAGGTTCAATTTTTTTTATTTTACCAAGGGTAACAGGAGAAATTGGACTGCAAAAGTTATTGTGCAATTTGTCCTGAGTACGCAGATACCTGATATGTGGGGGGGAACGACTGTTTCGGCGCATGGCAGAGCTCAGAATGGAAGGAGCGCCGTTTGACTTTTTCAATGCAAAATTGGCTGGAATTCAGATTGGACGCCATGTCACGTTTGGAGAGTCCCTGATGTACCTAAACAGTGGAAACCCCCTACAAGTGACCCCATTTTGGAAACTAGACCCCCCAAGGAACTTATCTAGATATGTGGTGAGAACTTTGAACCCACAAGGGCTTTACAAAAGTTTATAACGTAC
Organism: Dendrobates tinctorius; assembly: GCF_039654945.1. Lineage (NCBI taxonomy): Eukaryota > Metazoa > Chordata > Amphibia > Anura > Dendrobatidae > Dendrobates > Dendrobates tinctorius. The sequence continues at coordinate 50,671,847 of NW_027361679.1, read as the reverse complement.
AGCGGTACTATTAAAAAATCATATTTTTTCCACAAAAATGATCTCTTCACCCCAATTTTTATTTTCCCAAGGGTAACAGGACCCTAAAAGTTATTGTGCAATTTGTCCTGAGTACGCTGATACCCCACATGTGGGGGTAAACCACTATTTGGGAGCATGGCAGAGCTCGGAAGGGAAGCAGCGCCATTTGACGTTTTTGGCTGGAATTGAGATCAGACACCATGTCGCGTTTGGAAAACCCCTGATGTACCAAAACAGTGGAAACCCCCCACAAATGACACCATTTTGGAAACTAGACCCCCTAAGGAACTTATCTAGATGTGTGGTGAGAACTTTGAACCCCCATGGGCTTCACAGAAGTTTATAACATAAAGCCACACAATTAAAAAATCATATTTTTTCCACAAAAATGATCTTTTCACCCTCAATTCTTATTTTTCCAAGGGTAACAGGACCCTAAAAGTTATTGTGCAATTTGTCCTGAGTACGCTGATACCCCACATGTGGGGGTAAACCACTATTTGGGCGCATGGCAGAGCTCGGAAGGGAAGCAGCGCCATTTGACGTTTTTGGCTGGAATTGAGATCGGACACCATGTCGCGTTTGGAAAACCCCTGATGTACCAAAACATTGGAAACCCCCCACAAATGACACCATTTTGGAAACTAGACCCCCTAAGGAACTTATCTAGATGTGTGGTGAGAACTTTGAACCCCCATGGGCTTCACAGAAGTTTATAACATAAAGCCATACAATTAAAAAATCATATTTTTTCCACAAAAATGATCTTTACACCCTCAATTCTTATTTTTCCAAGGGTAACAGGACCCTAAAATTTATTGTGCAATTTGTCCTGAGTACGCTGATACCCCACATGTGGGGGTAAACCACTATTTGGGCGCATGGCAGAGCTCGGAAGGGAAGCAGCGCCATTTGAAGTTTTTGGCTGGAATTGAGATCGGACACCATGTCGCGTTTGGAAAACTCCTGATGTACCAAAACAGTGGAAACCCCCCACAAATGACACCATTTTGGAAACTAGACCCCCTAAGGAACTTATCTAGATGTGTGGTGAGCACTTTGACCCCCCCAGTGCTTCACAGAAGTTTATAACGCCCGGGCGTGAAAATAAAAAATTTGTATTTTTTCCACAAACATGATCTTTTAGTCACCATTTTTTTATTTTCCCAAGGGTACCAGGAGAAATTGGACCCCAAAAGTTGTTGTCCAATTTGTCCTGAGTATGCTGATACCCCATATGTGGGAGAAAACTACTGTATGGGTACACGTCGGGGCTCGGAAGGGAAGTAGTGACGTTTTGGAATGCAGACTTTGATGGAATGGTCTGCGGGTGTCATGTTGCCTTTGGAGAGCCCCTAATGTACCTAAACAGTGGAAACCCCCCCACAAATGACACCATTTTGTAAACTAGACCCCCCAAGGAACTTATCTAGATGTGTGGTGAGCACTTTGAACCCCCAAGTGCTTCACAGAAGTTTATAACACTCGGACGTAAAAATAAAAAAATCATTTTTTTCCACAAAAATGATAATTTTGCCCCCAATTTTTTATTTTCCTAAGGGTAACAGGAGAAATTGGACCCCAAAAATTGTTTTGCAATTTGTCCTGAGTAGGCTGATACCCTACATGTGGGGGTAAAACACTGTTTGGGCGCATGGCAGAGCTTGGAAGGGAAGGAGCACCATTTGACTTTTTCAACTCAGAATTGGCTGGAATTGAGATCAGACGCCATGTTGCATTTGGAGAGCCCCTGATGTGCCCAAACAGTGGAAACCCCCAATTCTAACTCCAACCCGAACCCCAACATGCCCCTAGCCCTAACCCTAACCCTAGCCCTAACCCTACCCTAACCCTACCCCAACACACCCCTAGCCCTAACCCTAGCCCTAACCCTAATGGAAAAATGGAAATAAATACATTTTTTTTATTTTATTATTTTTCCCTAACTAAGGGGGTGATAACGGGGGGTTTAATTTACTATTTATGGCGGTTTTTATTTTTGGCAGCTGTCGCACGCTAAAAGACGCTTTTTATTGTAAAAATAGTTTTTGCATCACCACATATTGAGAGCTATAATTTTTCCGTATTTTGACCCACCGGGTCATGTGAGGTCTTATTTTTTGCGGGACGAGTTGACGTTTTTATTGGTACCATTTTCGGGCACGTGAAATTTTTTGATCGCTTTTTATTCCGATTTTTGGGACGCAGAATGAAGAAAAACCAGCGTTTCATGAATTTCTTTTGGGGGGGTGCGTTTACACCGTTCCGCGTGCGGTAAAATTGATAAAGTGGTTTTATTCTTCGGGTCAGTACGGTTACAGCGATACCTCATTTAGGTCGATTTTTTATGTTTTTGTCGGTTTTATGCAATGAAAACTATTTTATATAAAAAATAATTATTTTTGCATCGCTTTATTCTGCGAGCTATAACTTTTTTATCTTTTCGCTGATGATGCTGTGTGGCGGCTCGTTTTTTGCGGGACAAGATGACGTTTTCAGCGATACCATGGATATTTATATGCGTCTTTTTGATCGCGCGTTATTACACTTTTTGTTTGGCAGTATGATAATAAATCATTATTTTTTGCTTCGTTTTTTATTTTTATTTTTTAAGGGGTTCGCTAAAGGGGTTAACTAATGGGACAGTTTTATAGGGAGGGTCGTTACGGACGCGGCGATACCTAATAGGTGTACTTTTATTGTTTTTTTTTTTTATTATTTCCAAAAAATGGATTTATTGGGGTAATATTTTTTTTTTTTTTTTCTAATTTATTTGGCGATTTTTTTAAAATTATTTTTACACTTTTTTTATTTTTTTTTTTACTTTATTAAATAGTCCCAGGTGGGACATCACTGTCCTGTGACAGATCGCTGATCTGTCACATCACAGATCACTGTGACAGATCAGCGATCTGACACAGGCACTGCAGAAGGCTTCCTCATGCCTGCGCTTTGCTGGCACTGAGGAAGCCAGCTTCCTCAGGCCCCCGAAGGCCCCCGTCGCCATCTTGGATTCGGGGGCCTGGAGGAAAGGAGTCCCCCGCAGCAGCGCTGCACATTGCGCTGCCGTGGGGGCTCAGGGAAGCACGGAGGGAGCCCCCTCCCTGCCGATGCTTCCCTTTAACTCCCGGTACACCGCGATCATGTTTGATCGCGGTGTGCAAGGGGTTAACGTGTCGGGGGCGGTCCGTGACCGCCCCTGACACATTGTGCCGGGTGTCAGCTGTGATAATCAGCTGACACCCGGCCGCGATCAGCGGCGCTCACCACGTGGGCGCCGCTGATCGCGTCCGACGTACTATCCCGTCCATGGGCATAGGGGCCCAGGTACCATGGACGGGATATACCGTCGGATGTTAGGAAGGGGTTAAAATTAATAAAATTAATAAGGTTATTTATAGTTTAGCATCCATATTAAAGAATTTGTATATCTCTCTGATGAGTCAAAACTATTTTTCCAACCCGTAGATAATTTCATTTTATTAGTTTCATCACTAGGGACCATCATATTAACTAGTATCTGTCGGGACTAGAACTCATGCATTCATATTCCCTATATCTTTATCGCACTTACATATTTACTCTACAGAGCCACCCACATGTATGGTCTCTGGGTGCTTAGTTTCTTTCAATGGGGTTTTTAGCCATTGATTTCTAGCCAGGGATATTTCTGTTCCACACAAATCATTATTATATACTAGAGGAAACATCTCATCAGAAATGGCATTCTTAAGGGGGATTCAAAGCGAACCAACGAGAAACCAGTAGTGAATATATCAAAGAATCTTTTAAAGCCCCCGTTACACATAGCGATATCGCTAGCAATATCGCTGTAACGTCACCGATTTTGTGACGTAGCAGCGATATTGCTAGCGATATCGCTATGTCTGATACTTACCTCCGACCGGCTTCCCCGCTGCTCATCGCTGATCACGCGAGAACGTCCTGGACCATTTCTTGTCGGGCGCTTCCTGCTGGGCTTCCTGTGGCGCTGACGAGCGACGCGTGGACGCGGGCGGGAGGACGTCAAGATCGCCGCATCTGACAGGTAAGTAACGACCCCCGACCCCTGCTATGTCGCTGATGAGATCTGCCTGTGTGGCAGCTCACTAGCGACCACTTAGCGATGTACCATATCCATATCGTTGTCGGGATCGCTGGTGCATCGCTAAGTGTAACGGTACCCTTAGACTTAAGACAACAGTACTATATATTTTCTAGCTTATCATTGAGGCCATCTGGATACAGAGTCCTCAATCTGTATATCCAGAAGGCCTCTTTCTTATTTAACTGATGTATCCTGTTCGAAACATCTCCAGGAATCTGTTCAACTGGTGTCAGGGTCACATTGAATTCTTTTTATGTGTTAGCAGGAGGTGTCTTGATAGGCTGTGAGTAAGGAGACCGACTTTGGCATTGTGCCTGTGGCCATTCTATCGGGTTCGGACCATTTGAGTGGTCATCCCCACATATTGGAGGCCACAGTCACAATTGATGATATATATTACAAAGTCGCTCGTACATGTCAGAAATTGTTCTATTTGAAATATTTCACCTGTACTCTAGGAGACTATCTGTTGTTGTTTATCTGCTATATTATAGCAACACTGACATTTTTTCTGTTTGCATTTATATACCCCAATTTTATTAACATTCTTTTGGTGTATGATTCCATGGATTTTTGTAAAGTTTTTTAAGGAATTTTGTTTTTTTGAAGAGCTTTTCAGTCGGCTGGGAGCTACCATATTCCTTATTGTTTTTCCCCTTCTAAATGTAATGTTCAGGGCTTGTGGTAATTCATTTTGTAGCAGAGGGTCTTGTTTCAGGACATACCAGTGTTTTTTCAAAATTTCATGGATTTTTTCGTTGTCTTTATTGTAGGCTGTAATAAAGTTAAACTGCCATTTTTCATTATCAGGTTTCAGGTGAGGTTTATTTGTATCTATAACCGCATTTTCCCATGGTGTTTTCAAGCATTTTTTTCAAACATTCTCCCTGGGTTTTTGCTAGATTAACCTTATAGGCTTGTTGTATTAGGGTTTTTGGATAGTTTTTTTCCCGGAACCTATTGGTCAGAATTCTTAAATATTGACTAAATATAAAAATAATCCTAAAATGGATATGGTAAATAATGAGAATATCCCGCGACCATTAGGGAATACTGAAACTTTATCGAAAAAACAAAGGGATACAGTAGATAGTTTACGTGTCTTTTATAACTCTAAAATAGCAGGAGCAAATTTCAATAAGAAAAATACTGACCCTAGAATGAATACACATCCTAATAAAAATCTGGGGGCTATTTCAAAAAACAAACCCTGTAATCAATCTACACCTGATTTTTCTTATAAACCAGGACAACATAGGAAAGAATCCACTTTTTTTTCTTATAAAACAACCAAAAATTCCACCAATTTTATGGCCCCTTCCAAGCATATAAATGATAGAAATACCAAAATCCAAACTATCTCAAAAACTAATTTGGAACCATCCTCCTCAAATAATATCCCTGATTGCGAGATATCCAATACTGATAATAATACAATAACCTCTGGTACTGAGACAAATGAGGAGGGTTTTTTTTTTATCTCAGCAACCTCACTACACATAGTACTGATGAGACCAATTCACCCTTCATTACAGTTTACTGGTCCATCTTCAACATCTCTGAATTCACCAATTTCTTTTTTAGAAATAGGTCCCCTTCAAACTCCCACTTTTTTAGAAACGCTAGTACCCACAATAGTAGCACAATCTCTGCAAGCCCCTTCCCTAACACCTACAGCTCAACCTTTGCTGCAGAATCCAGACACTATATCCCTTCAGACAAATAACCAGCTTTTTTCCTGCACTTACGGCCCCCCAAAAAAGAAAAGAAGCACCAGGGGCTGTAGGGGAGGCAGAAGTGTCCAACTCAAAAAAGATAAAAAAAATCCGAGTTTATTACAACCAACTCAGGAAAAGATTTTTCATCTGAAAATAAAATACTTCCCAAACAAGAATCCACTCAAAAAAATCTTTAATCTGTCCTCTTGTGTACTTATACAAGATGAAGAAAAGGTTTAAAACAAAGGGTTAAACTTTTGCCCTACACAACACAGTAACAATTTTGAGCTTTTTGTTGATCTTAATCACTATATAAGGCGTCTTACACTGAAAAGACACTTTATAATACAAGATCGCAATAAAGGGAAAAGTGATAAAAATACTGATCAAAATAAGAAAGAATCTGAACAAGGGGCAAAGGTAACAACTGAGACACCATACATGCACATGGAAGTGAAACCACGATCTGCCTTTAATTCTATACATCACAGGGGCAGCTATATTGAAACATTTTTATCCTTAGTAGGTGACGATTTCCGGAAACTGGGAACCATTCATAAAACAATGAGTAAAAGACACCAGAAAGACAAAAAATGTAAAAATCCATTGAGAGAGCTAAAAAACATTAAATATAACATCACCCTTTAAAGAAAGAGAAGCCTTAAAAAATTTAAGAGAGAACACCGAAATAATAATCAGAGAGGCTGATAAAGGCGGTGACACGGTTATCCAAGATAGAAAGGATTACCTTGCTGAGGCAGCCAAAATACTATCTAATCGAAAATTCTATAAAAAATTGGAAAATGATCCCACCAGTGATTTCTCTAAAGAATATCACTCACTTCTGAATGAGGCTTCTGAGAAAGGTATCATAACAAAAAGAGTTACATTTCTAGTTAATAAAGAACCGGCCATGGCTTTCTTCTACCATCTTCCCAAAATTCATAAAGACCCCGTGAACCCACCCGGACGACCCATTATATCAGGGATTAACTCTCTCACTAGCCATTTGTCTCACTATCTGGATTTACACCTACAAACGCATGTCAAATCACTACCCTCATATTTGAAAGACTCTAACCATCTAATCAGCCTCCTGGAGGGAATAAGTTGGCAGGAGAATTTTCTATTCCTAACCCTAGATGTAGTGGCATTATATTCAAATATGGAACATAATTTGGGTATAAGAGCTACCAGATTTTACTTGGAGAAAAATGGAAAAATGCCAGAGGAACAACTGGAATTCCTTCTGGCTGGTCTGGAATTCATTTTGAGTCATAATGTCTTTGAATTTGATGGACAACTGTACCTGCAGCAGCATGGTACCGCGATGGGGACTCGGGTAGCCCCAAGTTTTGCAAATCTTTTTATTGGGTTATTTGAGTCCCTATCCTCCTCAGTTCAGAAAAATACAAAGACAATATAATAATATATAAACGTTTTATAGATGACTTAATAATCATCTGGAGGGGTGACATAGAACAAGCCCATATGATGGTAGGAGAAATGAATCAAAACACGTGGGGGATTTCCTTCACGTCCACAATCAGTGCAGAAAAAATAGTCTACTTGGATTTAGAGATCTCACACATGGGAAACAAAATTGTTACAAAAACCCATTTTAAAAAAGTAGACGTTAATGGATATTTACATTACAATAGTGCACACTATACTAAATGTAAGAATAATATTCCATTTAGTCAATATATAAGAATAAGGAAAAATAATAGTAGAGAACAGGATTGTATAGCACAAAGCAAAATTCTGACCAATAGGTTCCAGGAAAAAAAGTATCCAAAAACCCTAAGGCCTCTTTCACACATCAGTTTTTCGCCGTCAGGCGCGATCCGGCTTTTTTTTGTAATTCAATGCCGGATCCAGTTTTTCCCCATTGACTTGCATTAGCGCCGGATGGCATTGCGTTTCATCCGTTTTTTGCCGGATCCGGCTACTTGTCTCATTCCGGCGTCTGGAAAAAACGGCTACTGTAACGTTTTTTGTCTCCGGCGAAAAAGCCGGACGCGCCGGATCCGACGCTTCCGTCTTTTTGCCACAATGAAAGTCTATGGGCGCCGGATCCAGAAAAAGACGGATCCAGCCACTGGATTGGTTTTTTTAAGACTGCGCATGCTCAGATCCAATTGGCCAGCCCCCAGGAAACAGATATAACCTGCTAGACGGATCCGGCAGAAAAACGGATCCGTTTCTACAGTTCTCCAAAATTTATGCCGGATCCGTTTTTTCTAAAAATAGCCGGATCCTGCCTGACGGCAAAAAACTGATGTGTGAAAGTAGCCTAATACAACAAGCCTATAAGGTTAATCTAGCAAAAACCCAGGGAGAATGTTTGAAAAAAATGCTTGAAAACACGATGGGAAAAAGCATTGAGAAAACTGTGAGGGAAAATGCTGATATAGATACAACTACACCTCACCTGAAACCTGAAAATGAAAAATGGCAGTTTAACTTTATTACAGCCTACAATAAAGACAACGAAAAAAATCCGTGAAATTTTGAAAAAACACTGGTATGTCCTGAAACAAGACCCTCTGCTACGAAATGAATTACCACAAGCCCTGAACATTACATTTAGAAGGGGAAAAACAATAAGGAATATGGTAGCTCCCAGCCGACTGAAAAGTTCTTCAAAAAAACAAAATTCCTTAAAAAACTTTACAAAAATCCATGGAATCATACACCAAAAGAATGTTAATAAAATTGGGGTATATAAATGCAAACAGAAAAAATGTCAGTGTTGCTATAATATAGCAGATAAACAACAACAGATAGTCTCCTAGAGTACAGGTGAAATATTTCAAATAGAACAATTTCTGACATGTACGAGCGACTTTGTAATATATGTCATCAATTGTGACTGTGGCCTCCAATATGTGGGGATGACCACTCAAATGGTCCGAACCCAATTGAATGGCCACAGGCACAATGCCAAAGTCGGTCTCCTTACTCACAGCCTATCAAGACACCTCCTGCTAACACATAAAAAGAATTCAATGTGACCCTGACACCGGTTGAACAGATTCCTGGAGATGTTTCGAACAGGATACAACAGTTAAATAAGAAAGAGGCCTTCTGGATATACAGATTGAGGACTCTGTATCCAGATGGCCTCAATGATAAGCTAGAAAATATATAGTACTGTTGTCTTAAGTCTAAAAAGATTCTTTGATATATTCACTACTGGTTTCTTGTTGGTTCACTTTGAATCCCCCTTAAGAATGTGATCATATGCCATTTCTGATGAGATGTTTCCTCTAGTATATAATAATGATTTGTGTGGAACACAAATATCCCCGGCTAGAAATCAATGGCTAAAAACCCCATTGAAAGAAACTAAGCACCCAGAGACCATACATGTGGGTGGCTCTGTAGAGTAAATATGTAAGTGCGATAAAGATATAGGGAATATGAATGCATGAGTTCTAGTCCTGACAGATACTAGTTAATATGATGGTCCCTAGTGATGAAACTAATAAAATGAAATTATCTACGGGTTGGAAAAATAGTTTTGACTCATCAGAGATATATACAAATTCTTTAATATGGATGCTAAACTATAAATAACCTTATTAATTTTAAACATGGAAGAAGTATATGTATAATGAGAAGAGAAGGGAGAAAAGAAAGGAAAAAGGAGAAGGAAAGGGAAGGAAGAGGGAGGAAAAGGGAAAAAAGGGAGGGGAAAAAAAACACATAGAAAATGTTTGTTTTTTTTTGTTTTTTTTTTTAGATTCCAAGCAATATAGATTCCACCTACAACTAGCCTCCCAACAATTTGGAGAGGTGTGCATGTGTTTTTAATCGATGATAATTGATTGAAGGGTGGAATTTTTTTTTTCCCCTATATAAATGTGTCTTTTACAGATATATATTATTTTACCTGATGAAGGCTAATTTTATGTATAGCCGAAACGCGTTGTGCTTTTATGTCTAATAATAAACTGGAAATTCCTTTAAATATTCGGAGTAATTAATGAATCAGCCGGAAGCACTCCTTGACAAACTGGAAATCCTTTTCTGCATGCTAGACAGCCCAGGAATTTACAGGAACTGGAGGCTTTTTGCTAAGAAGAGTGGGCAGCTTTACCATATGAGATAATAAAGAACCTCATCCACAACTACCACAAAAGAGTTCAAGCTGTCATTGATGTTAGCAGGGGCATTACACGGTATTAAGAAATGGGGTATGTGAACGTTTGATAAGGTTCATTTGGATCTTTTGGGTTGTCATTATGATTTAAAAAGAGAAAACCCAACCACTAACCATGAGTGGAGAAAAAGTTTTGGTGTTATCATTCATATTCTCTGAAAAAGGCCAAGAAAGCAAAAATTCTGCTGGGATATGTAAAGTTTTGAGCACAACTGTAGCTTAAATGGGGCTAATTCTTCTCTACTCTTTTCTTTCCCATGTGTCTGCGTGCTAGATTTCAAAGTAGCTTGTGAAAAAAAAATTAGGAATTGTAAGGTGTCCATCCAAAAAAAAAAGACTTCTCAAAATTTAAAGTTGCCCATAGGAGCCACTTTATTTTTTAACTCTCAGTCAAACTCACTTATTAGAAGATGATTAATAAGGGCAAACCTATATGCAATTTCATTGTGTATCTCAACCTCAGCGTGCTTTTGATAAATGGTATTCTCGGAGGCATTTTATGACCGTTCCATGGGTCAGTAAAACTAAATCGAATCTGTCAGTTCACCTAAGGATTAGGTATAATAAAAAAAAAAAAAATCAATCTATGCATGACAATTAGCATTAAGAAATATGTAGATTTAAGGACAATTATTACCGTATATGTTAGATGAACTTCTATATATTTCACGATGTAATTGTCTTCATGTTACTTAGCAATTTAAAAATTAAATTAATTTATCAAGCACTTAAAGAAACTAATTCAGTTATAAATGAGGCTTAATTCCTTAAATAAAGAGCAGTTTTACATGAAATTTTTTGGTGATGTTTCAATAATTATTAGAAAGCTCACAGAAATGTCAAGCAAACATATTCAGTGACATTACTATCCTGTAGGTATGAATAATTATTTAAAACTCCCAATGTGTAACAAAAAGCAAAACTTAATTTAATTGCTTCAGCCCAGGGCCATTTTCCATTTTTTTTGTTTTCATTTTTCCCTCCTCTTCTTCCAAGAGCCATAATTTTTTTTTATTTTTCCATCAATATAGCCGTATGTTGGCTTGTTTTATGTGGGACGAGATGTACTTTTGAAAGACATCATTCTACCGTATAGTGTACTTAAAAGTCATTCCTAGTGCGTTGAAAAGTCAATAATTAGACACTGGGCTCATAGGGTATAAAAATATCCTATTAAATTACTGCATAAACATATACCGTACATCCAAAAAGAATTAAATACCATTGCAGTGATTTTCATCAAAATAATATCCTATGCCGCAGTTACTGATGCATTGTCCTTTCAGCAGGGCCAGCGGAGGTGAGCAGGATGTGCACTGGTTGGCCAGTGGTCCGGAACATGATGAACAATCTTTGTGACAAGCTGAGGAAACAAAGAATAAAACACCAGATGCTTCATGGATGAAACAACATTCCTGTCCATCACAATTCAATTCCCACGTCTGAAAGTAAGTATAGGAAGCTATAGAACTAAGTGAAAGTAAGACATAGACTTGAATTATTCCAATATGTGAAAAACATGTACAAGATATGGACACTAGTGATGAGCGAGTATACTCGTTACTCGAGATTTCCTGAGCATGCTCGGGTGATCTCCGAGTATTTTGGCATGCTCGGAGACAGCTTGAATACATGTGTGGAATGCCTGTTTGTTAGGGATTTCCTCACATGTATTCAGCCTGTCCAGCAGCCACAAATCATGCAGCTGAGGCGACAAAACCTAAATCTCCGAGCACGCCAAAATACTCGGAGGACACCCGAGTATACTCGCTCATCACTAATGGACACACAAAGGACCAGTTCGCAGGAGAATAGATCTGTAACTAATGGGAAACCTTCCTTTTAATACCCCTGCAAGGAGCTCGGCAACTGGAAATGCCACATACACTGACCTGCTCTGTTAACGTGGCCACATCTACCTCCAGTTACAATATGGGCATTACCCAATGGAACAGGCGTGAATTCCACTAATCAGATACGGGATTCTCAGTGTATTGACACAAATCTCATTTATAAGCATCCTGCATTGTGTATCCTAAAGAATATCGCTGTACACATTTACAAGGCTGGAACATTAAGTTCTGCACTGAAAATCTTTTCATGTCACTCTTGCCGTTCTCCTAACTGCACATTGTCACTTACATTGTGATAGATGACATTACATTAGTGGTAATGGATTCTGTTTATTGCTTGTCATTCACAATCATATCTCTCTACCAACTTGATTTCTTCTTGCCACTTTTCCACCAGAAATATAACAAGCTGACTGTAATTGAGATGCCGAAAATCTGCAATTTGGCTGGATAAATAATACTGCTATATAATCCCGATATGGGCTATCTGCCTGCCTGAAATACATCAATGTGCTTGCACTAAACTTATAGAGAACCTTAATTTATACATTTATACAATATGTTATTAGATGGTTCCCTGTAGCCTGTTTGTATAATTAGATGCCATATTAAAATCCAAACTCTCCCTGAAACACAAGTCTACAAATGGACACAATTAGGAAACAGCACCACAATATATAAGGGTTCCTAAGAATTTAGTTATTAACTATTCAGAGCTCAGTTGAAAGGAAACTATTTGTCTTGACAATTTGTCATTGTTATTTCCCTTTAGTTATGTATAAAAAAAAACTGTACACAATCATCAAAACGATACAATGCAAATATAATCATGGTGTCCATCATAATAACCAGCCTGAATGGTAAATGTGGAGGAGGGGATTATCATAAAAATAGGCTGAATGAACACAAAGATCATCCGGTTGAAGCATTTCTTGCAAAACGCACGACAGGAGCAGAGAATCCTGGGATCCCTGTGCGATGATGCTTTATCTTTAACCTTTCAGACATTCCCCAAATTGGCGTGTGATATCATGGCTGCATATTTCATGTCATTTCTGAGTGGTGTATTTGGTTTACATCACTATAAAGTTAAGGATTTGTTCCTCGCAATACTTCCGACAATACTAGCTTTGGGGATTTGTTCCATGTCTGATTTCTCTTACTTTAGTTCCCCTTTATCTATTTGCCATCTAGCTGTACCATTAACCATTACATTTTGCAATTTTTGTGGTATATCGTCTGGTCATGCAGTTGGTATGCTGGGTACTTATTATCTTTTTCCAGGTCTCCTCATCTTTGATTTCATACTTGAATTGTGTCCCATTTTTAATGTGTCATTTGCATGTTATGATTTAACAAGGGGATTTATTTAATTTAATTTTTCTACTTGACTTGCATCGTTCAGTTATACTGGTGTAGATCAGTGTTCCCAACTCCAGTCCTCAAGAGCCACCAACAGTTCATGTTTTCAGGATTTCCTTAGTATGGCCCAGGTGATAATTGCAGTACCTGCACAGGCAATAATTCCATCACCTGGGCAATACTAATGAAACCCTGAAAACATGACCTGTTGGTGGCTCTTGAGGACTGGAGTTGGGGGAACACTGGTGTAGATCAAGGAAAGAAAAGAAACAGTATAATAATACTATTTGCTGATTAGAGAAAAAAACGGATTAAAGGGAACATCACAACAAATACATGCGGTCTGATCAATAGGTAGCATGCATCAAGACACTGGCTGCACGATTTCAGCCATATTAACTCTGAAACGTTGTGGCTTTTCAGAGAAAAACATAGTTTAAAAGCCATCATGGACCAAGCCACATGGGAGACTAGTTGGACAGGAAGATCACCAGCAGCTTCTTCCTGCCCACTGCCAGTGACTGACCGGTCTATCCCTGTGTGTATGGGAGAAGACATGTCACTTAAGGGCAGGGTGTGGAGTGAAATTTTTGGGGACTAGGCTTTTTCTTACTAGTGTCCCATGTGGCTTGGTCCTTGACTGCTTTTAAACCTACAGTGCTAGTGCTGCCCGACGATTGGCCAGTGTGTATCAACTGTCAGGTTCCCTTTAATAAGAACAGATTATCAAAAGGTCAAAGGTCATTCATCTTGGCCTACAGTTTGCTGATGAAAGGAAACTGAACGCAGTATATTCTGCTAAAACGTCTAGAAATTATTGTGTTTCCATTGTAGCAAACTATGAAAGCTTTACTGGAGAATACTGCCGTTCCACTGTCTTTTGGTTCAGGCAGACAAAGCCAGCAGTGGACCGTTTACTTTCTGCTAGTAAAATCATTAACCTCAATTATTAAACACTCTTATAGTTCATTTACCCTTTATTGTGTGTTATCCTTAGAAAGTCTGGTTATGTTAACTTATAATGCAACATTTCCAATATTTTTTCTTTGGTATTAATGCTTTTCACATATTTTAAGAAAAAGAACCACTTTATTTGACAATTTGCACAACACAGACAACCATGATTCCTACCTATACACACTCCTTCAGAGTCAGCATAATAACCCGCTGGACACTGTGCCACACATCTGCCATGGTGAAAGATTCTGCCTTTGGCACAGCTTAAGCATCTGTTGTCTGAAGAGCATGTTTGGCACGATGTATCACAATCTTAAAAGAAAAAAGAAAGAGGACATTAAGAAATGGCAACGTACACCAAACTCTGCTGGATGGATCTACATATAAAATAGCTGTAGTATTCAGTATCCACATATGGGGCAGTATGCACCCGGAGCTCAGATTGAGCTTGGCACAATGAAGCAGTGAAGCAGATGGCCATTCTGAGGAATAGGGGGAGCGAGCCAGGTCACTATAAAATGCAGTCGTAACAATTGTAATCCCTTCATTTTCTGAGTCTTCAAATTGGCAAATACTTTTCACTTTAAAAAGTAATCGCACAATTCGAAAAAAGTAATCAGTTAGTAAAATGTCATAATAAAGAGAAAGACTATTCAACAACAAAAGCCATGTAAGAACTCAACTAACAATTAGGAGCTAACCTCAAGGCTACAAATAAATGCATGTTACATACAGTAGTGCAACGTATGAAAAAATGGGCACACATAATGAGATTCTAGAGTCAGTTAAACAAATCTACAAGACTCGAATACACCTGAAACACAAGGTCAGCATTTTGGGTTTCCAGGAGGAGAGAGCTGATCTGGACTCCCCAATTGTACTGGGCATTCTGCGCATATTATTCTATGATAGGAAGCTGGTTAAACAAATATACCAAAGAACGTGCTGATAAATACATGTTGTCTTGTATGAGAAATATTTAAACGATTTCACCCACATTGTGATACATGTACATCTGGACAAATTGGATAGACCAATCAGAAGAACACGAAAACAAATATGAAAAAACTATAGAGCCTAAACGTAGGAAATGTGTATTAAAAAGCCTTTATTTGTGTGCAAATAGGTATGTGGTGGCAAAGAAGAAGAGCATATACACACACAAGATATATAAATATAAAATTTGAACCAAAGAGGTTCTACAGAACAAATGTAGCCCCAGGACAGATACTAGGAAAAGAAACAGCATTGATTGGTGTTGGTGTGGTGTCAAACCATACAAAGATAACCCGCCCCCCCAAAAAAATTATATATATATACAGTAGGATGATAACCATAGACATGGATAAAGAGTGAATGTTGTGATGTCAGTAAGTGCACATGCCCTTGGACCTGTGAATGACTAAATAAAATATTGCACATGCCCTATGTATCAGGTGTGCATGATCTATCACCACTATACATTTTAAGTATCTTGTATCCGAGATGCTATGTCCAAAACAGTGGATGGGGGAATACCTGGATAATGTGATGTCCTGCAGTTTGTGTGGCACTCACTCCGGTATGTCCAGATCCAGGTATGTGCAATTATTGACATCACAACATTTACTCTTTATCCATGTCTATGATTATTGAAGTATGTTTTTAGTCATCATCCTTTAATATATATATGGGTTACCTTTGTTTAGTAGAACCTCTTTGGTTCAAATTTAATATTATATATTTTATGTGTGTATACGCTCCTCTTCTTTGCCACCACATACTTATTTGTACACAAATAAAGGCTTTTCAAATACACATTTCCTACGTTTAGGCTCTTTAATAGTTTTTTTTTTCATATTGATTTTTATGCCAGGAAGCTGTTGGCCTAGCACTGGTTAGACGCTTCTGCTCATACTATTGGGGAACTAAAATAACCTAAATAAATAATATTTTACGTCTAGAAACGGGTATATAAAAAGGAATGCATTACATAACTATGATAGGATATGGTGGCTGTTATGCATGCAGGTGGTGCATGTGGTTTCGCGTTCCCACTTAGCCACGTATTTTTTTCTAATAAAATGTAATCATTTTATCAACACATGGCTATTTGTAAAGTGTTTTCTGGGTGCTATGCAGTTGTGACCGGCCAAATCACACAGCACTTGCTGTCTGAAGTGGTGGCACTTTTTAAAACAACCCAATGCAAATCTATGGGAATTCCGAAAGAGGCTCTGTAGCCTTGTTCCGGGTCCCATAGGCTTGTATTGAGAACAGCAACTTCTGAAACACACAGTAATCCAGCGGGTTACATGACGCCACAGTGACTGGAGTGGGGCTAAAAACAGATGAAGATGCCGACCAGTGAGTATGACTAAGTGCATTACACTTTCATAAATGAGATTCCAAACAATGGGATTAAAAAAAAAAAAACAACAAATGCTGGAGTGGTTGTCACACTGCGGCACTGCAGGTAAATGCAGAGTAATGCAAACTCCACTAAATTGCAGCAGATTGGAGAGAGGGCTGAAATCCTGCTCAGAGCATACCAGCAGAACTGCAGCGAGGCTACCACAAGGTGGCAGCAGACAAGCCGGGTCGATACCAGAGAGTAACGTAGTACCAAGGGGAATCCCAAACACAGAGTCAGAGGAGCGCCAAAAGGTCAGTACCGGTCCGTAGCAGAAGTACCAGAAGGAAGAGACAGAATCAGGTCAGAGCCAAAGCAGAGTCGAGAACCGGGGAATCCAAACACACAGGGACACACAGAGTCGGGACGGGTAGGAGAGGAGTACACAGACACGGACAAAGTCAGCTAAACGCAGCAGGACAAATCAGGGTTTCACCAGAGCCAGCTACACGCCTCGAAGGCAGGAAATATAACTGGCACTGCCTGTAGGATGCAGCTCAGTGAAATAGCAGACCCGACACCAGAATGAGGCAGAGAAAGTTAACCCCTAACATGACCAGATCGGGAAAGGAGAGGCAAAACCCGGTCTGGATTATGACAGTGGTGCTTTAAAACTAACAGTAGACTGTGTTGCTGTAAAATATGACTAAGTCCCAACTTTACTCTTTATCTTTGAAGGTCAAATCAGTTGGTATAAGTATTTTCCCCCAAAGCAGAGAAATTCCTGGCTAGCTTGTAGATGGAAAAGACAAAATAGATCCCTTTTATTGTATAATGCATCCCCCCCTCTCAAGGTGTGTTATCTCAAGGGTGTTTTTGTAGACTTTCACCTGAGGGCCACAATCCCATGCAAACAGCAGATTTATGTAGCCAATAACATTTATAAACAATGGTGCATTTTGCCAATTAAAATTTTGATTATTTCATATATCAAATAAACTGTTCCTCATAAAAATGGTCACTTATTCTGCTGCACAGGATAGCCGTCCCATCTGTATAGTGACCGCAGCGTGGTACTGTAGATCCACTCCTATTCATTCAGCTGTCATTCCCCCACCAATCTGATATTAACTATCCTATGGATAGGCCATCAATATAAAAGTAGCAGATAATAATGTGACCCAATAGTAAAAATGACTTTTAGACACAATTACATGAAATTAAAAAAAAAAAAAAGTCGCCTAGGGTGGACAGTTGCTTCAACTTATATAAAGATATAGGAGATGAGATAGAAATGGAGCAAAGACAAATATAACGACAAAGTAATATGATAGTATGTGTGATCAATATAGTAAATAGACACACGTGTAAATAGGGATATAGATTTTGGTATAGAGAGGGTGCTTATAAGATGAATTAGCACAATTATGGTCAGATTCATTACAATTCCTCTCACAGCTTGTACCTGAATTCTCAGTGGCAGAGATGGCCTGGATTGAAATAAACATTCTGATTCTGTCCAGTACATGAAAAAATTAGTTTAACATGGTTTTAGAGCTCCAGTAACTTATCATAGTCAAAGAGACTCTACATCTTTGATGACAAAGTAAATGTGAAATGACGCAAAGTTGCGTGCAAATCATAGTTACTATAACTGTGTCACATCAAGCTCACTTGATCGTTATCTTGCAATTGGAGAGCTGCAACCAAGGCCTCGATCATCAAGACTAAGACTGTTCACGCCGGTCTTGATGAGGAGGCCTGCTGGAGTCAGAAAATCCTTGTTTATTAAGAAAGGTAAGCTTCTTAATGAATTAGGACCGAAAATTGGCATTAGCCCAGTCAGCAACTGGAGTAAGATTTGTGCAGTAAAGAACGCCCCATCCTACCCTGGCTACGCGAATATGTGAGAAATTGCAAAATTTTAAAGCAGCTTCACAGTGGGCAAAATTTTGCGGCTATTCAAGGCTTTTTACACCACGATACTGGCATAAAAGCTTTAATGAATCGCACCCATTGTCTTTGAAGGAGTTGTCTTGCTTGGTCTCATGGCCATCTGTAAGGGCATACCAATCCAACCCATACATTACATGGTTGACGGGCATGTAAATAAACATTTTTTTGAAGCAATGTATTGGCAGGCATAACTTATCCCAGCTATAATAGCTGACGCCTCCCGATTGCCCCAGAAAGATGGATTTTTGGTTCTTACCGTAAAATCTCTTTCTTGGAGCCTTCATTGGGGGACACAGATTACCATGGGGTGTATGCTGCTGCTGCTGCTAGGAGGCTGACACTATGCAAAACAAGAAAATTAGCTCCTCCCCGGCAGTATACACCCACCGACAGGCACCAAGCACCTCAGTTGGTGAGAAAGCAGTAGGAGAAGCAACGAGAAAACTCTAAACATATGTACCAACCCAACAAGGGACTCTAAGACCCAACACGGTACAACTTAAACAGGGAGGGTGCCGTGTCCCCCAATGAAGGCTCCAAGAAAGAGATTTTACGGTAAGAACCAAAAAATCCATCTTTCTTTATCGCCTTATTGGGGGACACAGATTACCATGGGACGTTCCAAAGCAGCCCCAAGGGCGGGAACAGCAATAAGGAACGAAAGAACCGGAAAGGCTTAGGTCGGCCGGTGAGCCACCGCCGCCTGCAGAACCTTCCTACCAACAACTGCATCAGACGAGGCCTGGGTATGAACCCTGTAGAACCTCGCAAAGGTGTGCAAGGATGACCAGGTTGCGGCCCTGCAAATTTGCAAGGCCGAAGCCTGGTGACGAACTGCCCACGAAGCCGCCACAGCCCGGGTGGAGTGAGCTCTTACTCCCGGAGGGGGCGTTTTTCCTGAAGTCGGTACGCTTCCAGAATGGTAGAATGAATCCAGCGAGCGATCGTGGATTTGGATGCCGGAAGCCCTTTCCGGCGACCTTCAGAGATGACCAGCAAGGAATCGGACTGACGAAAGGAAGAGGTCCTGGCGAGATAGACATGCAGGGCTCTAACTACGTCCAGTTTGTGGAGAGACTTCTCAAGTGGGTGAGAAGGAGCCGGAGAAAAAGATGGGAGAACGATATCCTCATTGATGTGGAAAGAGGATACCACCTTTGGAAGAAAAGAAGGAACGGGCCTGAGGACGACCTTATCCTGATGGAGAATCAGGTAAGGGAAACGACATGACAAGGCCGCCAACTCAGAAACTCTTCTGATGGATGTAATGGCAATCAAAAAGGTTACCTTCCACGAGAGAAGGGACAAAGGAATGTCCTGGATAGGCTCGAACGGCGCCTTCTGTAGAGCGCTAAGGACGAGATTGAGATCCCAGGGGTCTATCGGCGAATGATGAGGAGGAGCCACATGGGCGACCCCTTGTAGAAAGGTTTTGACCTGCGGTAAGGAAGCGAGCTCTCTTTGGAAGAGGATAGAAAGAGCGGAGACCTGGCCCTTGAGGGTACTGAGGGACAGACCCGCATCTAAACCAGACTGGAGAAAACCAAGTATAGATGGAATGGAGAAGGACATTGGAAAGACTTTTTTATCATCGCACCAACGGAAAAAAGCCTTCCAGTACCTATGGTAAATGCGGGAAGAGGCTGGTTTTCTGGCTCTGATCATAGTCTGAATAACCTGGCTGGACAGACCTGATTCTTTCAGGATCGTGGCCTCAACGGCCATGCCGTTAACCTCAGAGACTGAGAATTCTCATGGTAAAGGGGGCCTTGCGAGAGAAGGTCTGGACGGTCTGGAAGCCTGCAGGGAACGTCCGGGAGCATGTTCACCAGTTCCGCGTACCAAGGCCGTCTTGGCCAATCTGGAGCGACTAGAATCACTGGTACGCCTTCCGATTTTATCTTTTTGACCACTAGTGGGATCAAGGCCAGAGGCGGGAACAGATAAGGAAGTTGGAACTGGGACCACGGAATTACTAGAGCGTCGCATGCGACGGCTAGAGAGTCCCTGGACCTGGCTACGAAGTGCGGAACTTTGTGATTCATCCGAGATGCCATGAGATCGACGTCCGGGGTGCCCCAACGGTGGCATATCTGATTGAAGACTGTGGGGTGAAGGGACCATTCGCTTGACGCTAGGCCTTGACGACTCAGAAAGTCGGCTGCCCAATTTTCCACCCCTGGAATGTGAACGGCAGAGATTGCCGGAACGTAACGTTCTGCCCAGCGGAGTATCTTGGCCACTTCTGACATTACTTGCTTGCTGCGCGTGCCCCCTGGTGGTTTATGTACGCCACAGCCGTGGTGTTGTCCGACTGAATACGGACCGGCTTGCCGGAGAGGAGAGGCTGCCAGTGAAGAAGGGCCAGGAAGACTGCTCTGATCTCCAGAAGATTGATAGGGAGAAGAGTCTCCTGTGGATTCAAGCATCCTTGGGCCGCTTTCTGATGGAACACGGCTCCCCATCCTAGAAGGCTGGCATCGGTGGTGATGACTTGCCACTGAGGCGGAAGGAAGGACCTCCCTTGGAGAACTGACGCTGGCAGTGACCACCAAGTGAGGGATTGCCTCACTCTGAGAGGGAGGAGAATGGGACGGTCCAAGGACATCGTGGTCTTGTCCCAGGCTGAAAGCAGAGACAGCTGGAGGGGGCGAAGATGAAATTGTGCAAAGGGCACTGCTTCCATGGAAGCCACCATCTTCCCCAGAACCTTCATGCAGGACCGAATGGGAATGGGAGTTGGCCGTTTGAGAATTCTGATGCCCTTGGAAAGAGCCGCAAATTTTTCCCTCGGAAGAAAAACCCGGGCTAGATTCATGTCGAATTCCATGCCCAGAAAGTTCAGATGCTGAGTGGGGATCAGAATGGACTTCTCCTTGTTGACTAGCCAACCGAGGCGGCAGAGAGTGTCCAGGGTTATCTGAAGACTCTGAAGGCAGTCTTGACGGGACGAGCCCTTGATCAAAAGATCGTCCAGATAAGGGATGATGAGGATCCCTCTGGAGCGAAGTATGGCCATGACGGTCGCCATCACCTTCGTGAAAACACGGGGAGCGGAAGCTAGGCCGAAGGGAAGAGCCGTGAACTGATAGTGATCTCCCTGAATCGCAAATCGAAGATATTTCTGATGTTGCACACAAACCGGAATGTGCAGATAGGCGTCCCGAATGTCCACAGAGCAGAGGAATTCCCCGGGTTCCATGGAGGCTATCACCGACCGAAGAGACTCCATTTTGAAATGAAGAATCTTCACGTGGCGATTGAGCAAAAGGAAAGTCTGCCTCCCACTCTGGAAGAACTTCCAGGTGGGGGTGACCTGTCACTTGGAGGAAAACCTGCCGGAACTGGCGCCTGAAGACCTGGAGTATTGTCCTCTAGATCTCCAGCGGGGAGCTGGCTTGTAAGATGTTTTTTTCTGTTCTCGCTCTCTAGTGGCAGAGGAGCGATCTTGCTGGGCAGATCTGTCCGTGGACGAGAAGGGACGAACAGGCCTAAACTGCCGAAAACCCTTTCTATTAAAGAAACGTCTTGGTCGAGACTGGGGAAGAGAAGTGCTTTTACCACCAGTGGCATCGGAGATTAGCTGGTCCAGCTTGGCTCCAAAGAGCCTAGAACCGTGGAATGGCAGATTAGTAAGGGACTTTTTTGAAGTGGTATCCGCATTCCATGACTTTAGCCAAAGGACTCGGCGTATAGCTACTATGTTGCTATTAGCCCTTGCTACGCAACCGGCCGCGTCCAAGGAGGCGGCCAAAAGGTATTTGCCGTCATGGTTAATCTGATCTGCCAGATCTGCCAACTCGTCCTGAGGAGCTGTTGCCAATATGCCCCTGCGAAGGATTTTTGCCCAAGCGGATATGACTTTCGCTACCCAGGCGGATGCGAAAATAGGACAGAGGGAGGCACCAGATGCCTCAAAAATTGACTTAGCCAGAGATTCAATCTGCCTGTCCGTAGGATCTTTAAGCGATGCCCCATCTGGTAGGGATAGTACAATTTTAGAGGCTATCCGGGAAACTGGGGGATCCACCTCGGGAGCCTTGGTTCATTTTGTGAGCAGGTCTGCCTCAAAAGGGTACAGCACGTCTAAGTACTTGCGGCCTGAGAAACGTTGCTCAGGGCGCTCCCAGTGTTTGGCCAAGGTAGTATCGAACTCTTTGTGATTGGGAAAGGTTTGAGATGGAGGTCTTGCTCATTTAAGGAGCACAGAGCATTCCTGAGGGGGAGCCTTATCTTGCTTAATTTTAAGGGTTTGAAAGATAGCCGAAATGAGACTATCGACCATGTCCCGTGTTTTAGAAACATTGTCTGCTTCTGAACTCGATTCCGATTGAGAGTCATCGCCAGACTTAGGGTCGTCATCGGAGGAAGGAGAATGAAGCCTGGCAGACTCAGAGGGACCCTGCGAGCTAGAGGACGAAGTAGACAGAGCCCGCTTCCTAGAGCTCCTGCCCTGTCTGTCTCTCGGAAGGTCGTGGTCAGGAGCAGACGACTCACCCTGAGAGGCGGTCGGCGCACAGGTGGCAGTAGATAGCTGTGGAAGTCGTTCTAAGACCTGGACCAGAGACTGAAAAACCTTAGTCAAGTCCGAGACTGACTGAGACATTACAATGGCCCACTCTGGGGGGGTGGCGTGTCCTCAGCCCGGGACTTGGCGTGCTCCTGAGATGCAGACATAGTGGAAGGACTGCAGGACGGGCAGAAGGGCTACGGCCGACCCGAAGCCCACTTCTTTATACAGCGCGCACAAACGTAATGAGTAGCGGTGGGCCTGAAGCAGAGATCCCTTGAAGGATTGGGCATAAGTAAAACTGCGCTGAGAGACCGCAGTAGATCGTGAAGAAACTGCAGAGGGGAGCTAATTTGAGCCTCAGTGTAGAGCCTACCCAGATTCAGGCGAGCAGCCGAACGCCGAAGTGTCCCCCAAGCAGCGCAGGAAGAGGAGTGAAAATCCAGGAAACACCCGATAAGGAAGGGGGGCGGAGATTAGCGGCCGCGCCGCGATTGGACAAAAGCGGTGAAGGCTGGCATATCAAAAGGAAAGGAGCCCTGTGATGGGCTAGTAAAGCAAAAAGGCGCGCTCAGAATGGGGGAGGGAGCGCGCTGAGAGCGCCAGAACGAAAGTGAAAGTGGACCCAGGACGCCGCAGCCCCGCACTGCCTGTGCAGAGAGGAAAGCGCGATATAAGTGATATTGCCAGTATGTTACTTGCTTTGGCTGAGTATGCTCAATGACCTGTCCCCTTGAAAGTGCAGTGAGAGAGACGCGCGGCAGTGAGGTCGGCGCGCGGCAGGCAGGGAAAAAGAGGCGGGAGATTTAAACTCAGGGAGCCCAGTAAATGCTGCCGATGTATCTCTGGGTATGATGCGGGGCTGGAGGGATCGTACAGGCACTTACCTGACGTCCTTGAAGAGGATGATCATAGGGGCCCACGGAGATAAGGCAAGCCACTGGAGAGAATCCTCTATGCCCACATCTTGCAGAAGAAGGCGTAGACCTCCTGCGACCGCCGTCTTCCTCTCAGCCCTGTCCAGAGAGAGGGGTGAGGAGGGGGATTGGCAAGGACCAGCCACCTGTCCACAGCCCATAGCACCAGAAGGTGATAGGGCCAACGTCCTGCCTGCGGTACTGAGAGGTGCGATGTGGATGACACCACACTGCTCGCTCAGCCGCCTGATATGGGAAATCAGGGTGATAGCTACACCCTGTTTCCCGACGGAGAACCTGAAAAATAAAGAGAAAAGATTAAAAGGTTCGACTAAAAACCTAAAAGAAAAAAGGTATTATTAAGAGCGGATATGGGAAGATCCCGGTCCGCCTCCTACAGACGCTAAGCACAAACTGAGGTGAGGTGCTTGGTGCCTGTCGGTGGGTGTATACTGCCGGGGAGGAGCTAATTTTCTTGTTTTGCATAGTGTCAGCCTCCTAGCAGCAGCAGCATACACCCCATGGTAATCTGTGTCCCCCAATAAGGCGATAAAGAAAGATGCATGTTTGGCCAATTGTGTGCAAAGTAATATTGAATGGCCATAACATGTACATTCACGGCATATACACAGGATGCCATAAATGTATAATACATGAAGACCCCACTTATGTGACTGGGCACCTGATGCGAGCGTGAGTCAGTGGAATGGTAGTCGCAATGTCCTATAAGAGAGGATAAAGAACGCTTTAATCCAACAATTATCAGGAAGTAATCAGGAATAAGATATAGTTAGCAGCGGAAGCCAAGTAAAGGCTACTGTTTACTCTATACTTATAAAGGATATTTCAATTTTCATCAGTTGCTGTAAAATCCGCCAGGATATTTAATATTTGAAGCATTACATTCCTATAGATGTTTTCTGTCTCCGTAAACTTTGGTGAGATTTCCTTTTCAGCTCTTGTTACATTGAAGAAAATGAAGTACTTCTATGAGACCTTATTGTTTTGGCAGCATGGTTCATTCACCTGTCTGATGGAGTACAGCACGGCTTTAAGCAATCAACCGGCACACGCTACCTCCTTTACTGCAGACAAGCGGCTGTGTCAGTTCTCTGGATCTTTTACATTGTGCTGCTTACTGGGCCAAATAATGATCATAAAGAAGAAAAAAGGCTCCTTCTCTCTAATCAGTCTTAGCCAAGATCTTGGTTAAAAAAAAAAAGATAGAAAGGCACTAAAATGAATATCAGTGTTACTGTGGAGAATGGGGAAACATAGAAAATTGTATGCAACATGGTATTATGTGTTTGCATAATACATCCACTAATAACGTAGAAGCCAATAGTTATGGTCAGCTCCTCCTTTTAACATTTCTGGTAGTAATTTTGAGGTGCATTATATGGTTTTCTTTTCTGCAACTAGAGAGCAAAATATTGTGTCATACATATGGCACAATGATCACATGCATGACAGGGGTTGGAGTTATTTTTCTGGCTTTTTTTCAAATTTGGCTTACGATTAGAAAAAAAGGCAAGAAATTGGAACAAAGGAATAACACATATTCTGGAAAAAATTCAATAGTGAATAAATTGTCTCCATACAATGAGCTGTAATCATAACACATGACTACTAAGGGATAATTTGCTGCTATTCTAATTCCAACAAGAAAGTTTTGATAAAACAAAATAAAACACAATCCTAAGTAAACATTCAAAATACAAAATGTATAGAACAAAAATGCCTGATGTTCAGATTCTTTTGAAAATCCTTTAGAGTCTTTTGGGAACACACATTTTTACATTTCAATTGTATACACATATACAGGACTTTGCAAAATTTTAGACAGGTGTGAAAAAACATTGTAAAATAAGAATGCTTCCAAAAAGAGAAGTGTTAAGAGTTTATTTTCTGAATTAAAAAAAGTAACATGAATAAAGAAAAGCTAAAGTAAATTAACCCCTTTGTGTCGGAGCCAATTTTGACGTTGTGACCAAAACAAATTTTACAAATCTGACCAGTGTCGGACTGGAGCACCTTGGGCCCACCAGAGAAAATCATTCTTGGGGCCCACTATGTAGCTACATAGAAATAAGTACAAGACCACCAATTGTGCGGTAAAACGTGCTAATATCAAGGTATAATATAAGGTAGTACAAGTCTTAATTATGCAGCAGGAGTTGGGGTAGCCCCCTCATAGAACATAATGCAGCCCCCTTGTAAAATATAAAGTAGCACCCTCATAGAATATACTGCAGCCCTCATAAAGCAGAATGCAACTCCCTCATAGAATATAATGCAGTGCCTCAACAGAATATAATGTAACCCCTTCATAGGGTATAAATGCAGCCCACCTCATAGAGTATAATGCAGCCTCCATCATAGGATATAATGCAGCCTCCCTCATAGGGTATATTGCACCCCCTATAGGGTATAATGCAGCCCCCTCATATAATATAATGTAGCCCCTAGTAGGGTATAATGTAGCCCCCTCATAGGGTATAATGCAGACCCCCTCATAGAATATAATGTAGCCCCCTCATAGGGTATAATGCACCCCGCTCATAGGATATAATACAGCATCCCTCATGGAATATAATGCACCCCCCCATAGGGTATAATGCACCACCTTATAGGATATAATGCAGTCTCCCTCATAAATTATAATGTAGACCCCTCATAGGGTATAATGCAGCCCCCTTCATATAATATAATGTAGCCCCCTCATAGGGTATAATGCAGCCAGCCTCATAGGGTATAATGCAGCCAGCCTCATAGGGTATAATGCAGCCCCCCACAGAATATAATGTAGCCCCCCTCATTAGGTATAATGCAACCCCCCTAATAGGGTTTAATTCAGCTCCCCTCATAGGGTATAATGCAGCTCCCCTCATAGAATATAATGTAGCCCCCTCATAGGGTATAATGCAGCCTCCCTCATAGAATATAATGTAGCCCCCTTATAGGGTATAATGCAGCCAGCCTCATAGGGTATAATGCATCCCCCCCTAACAGGGTTTAATGCAGCTCCCCTCATAGAATATAATGCAGCCTCCCTCATGGGGTATAATGCAGTCTTCTCATAAGGTATAATGCAGCCCCCATAGAGTATAATGCATCCCCCCTCATATGGTATAATACAGCCCCCCTCATATGCTATAATGCTGCTCCCTCACAGGGTATAATGCAGACCCCTTACCCCTCATAGGGTATAATGCAGCCCCCCTCATAGAATATAATGTAGTCCCCTCATAGGGTATAATTCAGCCCCCTCATATGATATAATGCAGCCACCCTCATAGAATATAATGCATCCCCCTCATAGGGTATAATGCAGCCCCCCTCATAGGGTATAATGTAGCCCCCGCACCCCTGTAGAAGGAAATAATGAACATTTAACTTTTTTCACAAAAAAATTACTTTAATTCCAAATTTGCAATTTTTCGCAAGGGTAACAGTAGAAAATGGACCCTAAAATTTGTTTTGAAATTTCTCCTGAGTACGCCGATACCCCATATGTGGAAGAAAACTACTGCTTGAGTGCACGGCAGGGCTCGGAAAGGAAGGGGTGATGTTTTAAAATGCAGACTTTGATGGAATGGTCTGGAAGAGAAGCACAGTTTGACTTTTTGAACACAACAATGTCTGCAATTGAGAGCAGATGCCATGTTGCGTTTGGAGAGCCCCTGATTTGCCTAAACAGTGGAAACCACAGGCATGTATCTAGATGTGTGGTGAGCACCTTGAACCCCAGATGCTTCACAGAAGTTTATAACGTAGAGCTGTGAAAATAAAAAAACACATTTTACCCACAAAAATGTACTTTTAGCCCCAATTTTTTATTTTCACAAGGGTAACAGGAGAAAATGGACCCCAAAATTTGTTGTGCAATATCTCCCGAGTACGCAGATACCCCATATGTGGAGGAAAACTACTGCTTGTGTGCGCGGCAGGTCTCGGAAAGGAAGGAGTGATGTTTTAGAATACAGACTTTGATGGAATGGTCTGTGGGCGTCATGTCGCGTTTGGAGAGCCCCTGATGTGCCTAAAAAGTGAAAAAGAACCCACAAGTAACCCCATTTTGGAAACTACATCCCCTCAAGGATTTTATCAAGGGGTATAGTGAACATTTTGAACCCACAGGCACGTCACAGAATTTGATAACATTATGTCGTCGTACTGAAAATTTTCATTCTTTTCATGGAAAATGTTGTTTTCTCCCCAAATTTGTAATTTTGGGGCAAATCTTAAACATTTTAAGGGTGACAAACATACAAAAGAATAGGAAATCAGGAAGGGGTCAAACACTTTTTCACACCACTGTACATATATGTTCATGTAGCTTTTTGAAAGACAACATACACAAGTCAAGGAATACCTTACATGGCCAGTCTGTGCCTCCATTACTGAGAAATCAGCATTTGAATTAATAAGCAAATGAAAGTGTACAGTGCCTTGCGAAAGTATTTGGCCCCCTGGAATTTTTCAACCTTTTCCCACATATCATGCTTCAAACATAAAGATACTAAATGTAAATTTTTTGAGAAGAATCAACAAGTGGAAGACAATTGTGAAGTTGCACGAAAATTATTGGTTATTTTAAATTTTTGTGGAAATTCAAAAACTTCGTTCGATTTTGGTTTCATCTGACCAGAGCACCTTCTTCCACATGTTTGGTGTGTTTCCCAGGTGGCTTGTGGCAAACTTTAAACAACACTTTTTATGGATATCTTTGAGAAATTACTTTCTTCTTGCCACTCTTCCATAAAGTCCAGATTTGTGCAGTGTATGACTGATTGTTGTCCTATGGACAGACTGTCCCACCTCAGCTGTAGATCTCTGCAGTTGATCCAGAGTGTTCATGGGCCTCTTGGCTGCATCTCTGATCAGTCTTCTCCTTGTTTGAGGTGAAAGTTTAGAGGGACGGCCGGGTCTTAATAGATTTGCAGTTGTATGATACTTCTTCCATTTCAATATGATCGCTTGCACAGAGCTCCTTGGGATGTTTAGTTTTGGAAATCATTTTGTATCCAAATCCAGCTTTAAACTTCTCCACAACAGTATCACAGACCTGCCTGTTGTGTTCCTTGGTCTTCATGATGCTCTCTGTGCTTCAAACAGAACCCTGAGACTATCACAGAGCAGGTGCATTTATACGGAGACTTGATTACACACAGGTGGATTATATTTATCATCATTAGTCATTTAGGACAACATTGGATCATTCAGAGATCCACAATGAACTTCTGGAGTGAGTTTGCTGCACTGAAAGTAAAGGGGCCAGATAATATTGCACGCCCCACTTTTCAGTTTTTGAATTTCCACAAAAAATTTAAATAACCAATACATTTCGTTCAACTTCACATTTGTGTTCCACTTGTTGATTCTTCACCAAAAATTTACTTTTGGCATCTTTATGTTTGAAGCATATGTGGGAAAAGGTTGAAAAGTTCCAGGGGGTCGAATAGTTTTGCAAGGCACTGTATATATGAAACCTCTGTCACACTAGCTATATTCTACACTCAGCACCACTTCCTCCTGCTTGACTGACAATATTTATGCTGTGTGACTTCAGAGAAAGGAGCAGTCGGTCAAGGAAGAAACGGCGGAGATACTGGGTGGGTAATAGAGCTGGAGTGACAGAGGCTTCAGATCTACACCCACCTTAACATATCAATTCAAATGCTGATTTCTCCAGAAAAGAGTAAGGAGCTGACCATGTGTTCCTGGACTTGTCATTGAAAGAGTTAGATTCACATATAAATAGTTTGGGGTGTGCAATCCTGCTGACAGATTCCCTTTTACAGTATTTATTTAGAGCTCTACATACGTATCTAATATTGACTCATCCATATTTAACAAGAAAATGGGGTAGAACAGGGGAATGGAGATCCGTAGCAAACATACTAACCAGCCATCCCCCTACAGGTGTATTGGTTAAAGGAAATGGCACATCCAAGTGAAAAAAAGTCTAATTTCAACAGATGTGTTGAGTATTACGCTGGAAATGCTAAGCCTGGCTTGTTCCAAGCCAAGAGATAACTGAACCTAGATGTATGGGGTATTTGCATTAGACATAATTGCACTGTGAAGACTTTTCAGCTGTTCAGGTAGTAAAAGTTATCAAGAGATGAGGTATTGGGGATCACTAACACTGCCTAAGTATCTAGTAAAGTAATGTATCAGACACTTCTTACTTCCCCAGAAGGGATAAATAAAAAAACGTTTTCTGGGAATGAAATACTCCATCAAGCACTTTAGTACGGTAATTGCTTCATCTGTTGGAGGCACTGTGGTAACAGAGAGCATAATATTCTTGTGTGAAAAAAAATAACACCTATATTTCAAGGAAACAGCTGCACTTGTTTAGCCTATAAATACATTATTTCTTAAAGGTTTGCAAGGCTAAATGTGTGAGAAACAGAAATTGGGAGTTAATGGGAAATAAAATCCTGCAGCATTGTCTGATTACTGTTATACATATCCGCAACTGAAAGAGTTTTAAAGATCCGAAAATATCTGCCCTGCATGAAACCATTTGCAAAAATGGGAAAAAAAAGTCACGCCACCATTTTCAGGAAGAAGAAATGAGTTGGACGAAGCAACACCTCTCAATAATTTTTTATTAGCTAAAGATGATGTGTAAACATGTATGTATGTAATGTAGTGTAACATACTAACTGATTGCTGCTTTCCCCGGTTTCTAGCACCACTCAGGTCCTCTTCTCAATGGTACAACTTCTGACTCTGACTGACCTGGTCATATTGGTTGTACCCATAATCCTAAATTAATACGGCAATGGTCACTTCGATAAGCATTTCAAAACAAAAATCATCATGAAATATATCATTTTTTGCTGGTTATTCCTACCCCCTCATGTTGGAGACCCCATTATTCTGTCTTTTTAACATAAATCTATACTGTTTTAAAACTGATCATTAATAAAATGTTGTAGTTTCTTAAAGAAATATTTTTTCCCCTCTGTCTTCACTTCGTCAATCCTCATGATATATTTCATGATGATTTTTGTTTTGAACTGGTCATATTGGTGTATAGTAGTGAGCCAGAAGTCACATTTGTAATGTAAAGCCCCCTTTACATTTAGCGATGCACCAGCGATCCCGACCACGATATGACCCGGTCAGGATCGCTGGTGCATCGCTAAATGGTCACTAGTGAGCTGCCACACAGGCAGACCTCACAGCGACGTAGCAACGCAGCAGCGGTCGTTACTTACCTTTCAGACGCGGCGATGATGACGTCCTCCGCCCGAGTCCACGTGTCGCTCGTCGGCGCCAGCAGGAAGCAGCCGACGATAAATGGACCTGGACGATCTCGCGCGATCAAAGATAGCCAGCGGGGGAGCTGGTCGGAGGTAAGTATCACACATAGCGATATCGCTAGCAATATCGCTGCTGCGTCACAAAATCGGTGACGCTTTAGCGATATTGCTAGCGATATCGCTATGTGTAAAGCCCCCTTAAGGCAGGGTGTCTTTTTCTGACGCTCCATAGACTGACATTGTAAAAGCCACTTCCAGCTCACACATAAACCCCAGTGTGATCCAGCAAGTATGGCCAGTAAGAAGAGGACCGGAGCAGTGCTGGAATCTGGGGAATACAACCTTTCTACACCAAATAGGGCAAATCAGTAAGTATATTAACACACTTATACTACATTACATGTATATCTACACAGGTTTAGATAATAAATATGAATGGATAGGAGTGCTTCTTTAAGAGTAAAAATTAAGATATCTATTAGCTTTTGTCGGTGTGGTAATGTATAAATTTCTCCATAAATGCAGTAGATTGCATGGGCACGGAAGCTTTAGCTGCCCCAATTATAAGCAGATTCTGGTTGTAAGCCTACATTCCCACAATGAGATTCTGGGGCGTTTTTGACGCTGCGTGTTTTTGCTGTGTCAAAAATGCAGCATCTAACAGTTCCAGCAAAGTGGATGTGATTTATAGAAATCTCATACCCACTGTGTTTTTTTTTTTTTTTTTAACTCAGCATAACCTGACCTGCGGTGTGTGGTTCAAATCCACAACATGTCATTTTCTCTTGCGGATGCATTGATTTTTTTGTTCAGATTTTCCCTTTAGACTTGCATTAGGTGTGGAAAATCGCAGGTCTAAAACGCACACGTTTCTAGTAAGTTTCTGCGGTGGAGACATATCAAAAACGAATGTTAGCCACACCTAGGTG
This sequence comes from Dendrobates tinctorius, assembly GCF_039654945.1. Taxonomy (NCBI): domain Eukaryota; kingdom Metazoa; phylum Chordata; class Amphibia; order Anura; family Dendrobatidae; genus Dendrobates; species Dendrobates tinctorius. Next base: position 50,639,736 of record NW_027361679.1, on the reverse strand, counting down.
TATCAAAAATTTTTGTCAAAGACAAATGCCAGAAAGTTTCAAAAAACAAAACCGCTTTATTTAAAGCATGACACACCAAAAAAAGACAAAGAACACAGGACCAAAAACACGATAAAAAAGCATGAAAAAAAACAACAACACAAAAATGCCCTGAAAAACCACAAGAAACCTAGATTACGTAATAGCTGCAGAAATTATGTAGCATTAAAATCTCACCAAAAGCTCATTGTGGGAATGTAGTCTAAAGCCCCCTTTACATTTAGCGATGCACCAGCGTTCCCGACCACGATATGACCCGGTCAGGATCGCTGGTGCATCGCTAAATGGTCGCTAGTGAGCTGCCAAACAGGCAGATCTCACCAGCGACGTAGCGACGCAGCAGCGGTCGTTACTTACCTTTCAGACATGGCGATGATGACGTCCTCCGCACGCGTCCACGCGTCGCTCGTCGGCGCCAGCAGGAAGCAGCCGACAAGAAATGGACCGGGACGATCTCGCGCGATCAACGATAGCCAGCGGGGGAGCCGGTCGGAGGTATCACACATAGCGATATCGCGAGCAATATCGCTGCTACGTCACAAAATCGGTGACGCTTTAGCGATATTGCTAGCGATATCGCTATTTGTAAAGCTCCCTTAAGGCTACTTTCCCACGTTAAGCTTTTGGTGAGTTTTTGACACTGCAAAACCTTTTTTTTTTTTTACCTGCGGACTTTCCGTATCTAATGCAAGTGTATGGGGAAAATCCGCACAGAGCGTACCTACAAGTGAAATAGACATGTTGCAGGTCTGAAACACGCACCGCAGGTCAGTTTGTGCAGAGAAAAAAGGGCACAGTGGTCATCAGATGTCTACAAATCCCATCCACTTTGCTGGAACTGTGAGGCTACGTTCCTACAATGAGCTTTGGTGCATTTTTGATGGTAAATATTTTTGCTGTGTAATACAGTTACAGCACAGTGGATGGGATTCATAGAAATCTCAGGCCCACTGTGCTTCTTTTTAACGCAGAGAAAACTGACCTGTGATGCTGGTTTCAAATCCGCAGCATGTCAATTTCTCTTGGGGTATGCAGAGTTTTCTGTGTGAATTTTCCCCAAACACCTTGCATTAGGTGCGGAAATTCCACAGGTAACAAACGCACATGCATCTTTAGTGCATTTCTGAGGCGGAAATCTATCAAAATCGCACAAAGTGCGCACCTAAATATGTGAATACAGTTTCGTCGAAAGCCAAATACCAGGAAGTGTCAAAAACAAAGCAGCATTATTTATAGCATAACACACCAAAAAAGCAAAACAGTGATAAAAATGCATGGTAAAAATGCACTGAAAAACCACAAGTAAACTAATTTAAATAATAGGTGCAGAAATGGTACAACAGATACTCTGCAGAGTCAAAAACTAATCAAAAGCGTATTGTGGGAATGTAGCCCAATACTGCTGCTATGGCCAGGATCAAAGTTTTCTCAGTAGCAACAGGATGTGAACACCACCAATATCGTGAAACCTAGAACCCAACCCAAGCTCCCCGGTTTCATTAAGAATTATTATCCCCTTCCTGACTGGCCAATTTTCCATTTTTCTGCGCTTTTGTTTTTCCTCCCCTCTTTCCAAGAGCCATACCTTTCCTTTTTCGGTTGGCACCGCCAATAAAGGCTTTTGTTTTGCGGAATGAGTTGTGCTTTTGAATGACGCCATACATTTTATCATGCAATTGAATGGAAAGCGGGGAAAAAATTCACAGTGCAATGAAATTGTGAAAAAAGCGCAATTTTGATTTTGCTATTGTTTTTTGGGTTTTGTTTTTATAGCTTTCATTATAAAAGGTAAAAATTACCTGGCAGTATGATTCTCCATGTGAATATAATGACAGCGATACCAAACATGCATAGCTTTTTTCATTTATTTAAGTGGTGAAAAAAAATTGTGAAAAATGTTTTCACTTGTGTCGCCAATTTCCTAGACCCATGACGGTTTCCTCGGTTTCAATTTTTGGCTACTGCATCTGCCTGATCGCTTGTTTTTTATGCCCTGAGCTGACTTTTTTTTATTGATACCAGGGCATTTGGGGTAGATGCAACATTTTGCCCATCTTCTTATTGCAGTTTTTGCGGTGGCCACAAATCTGCAATTCTGGAGTTTAGATTTCTTGTCTCAGCTAATTCGCCAAGAACTTATGACAGACAAGTCTGTATGACTAGCATTCAAGTTTGGCTGATAAGAGGATGCAATGTACAGCCCATCAAATTCACTCTTCGCTTCTGCTACATTTTGGGGTTCATTTACCAAAAATGTCTAAAATATAAAAAATCTTAATTTCCCACTGCAATCAATCAGAGCTCAGCTTTCAATTACGCTCACTAAAGGGGGCTTTACACATAGCGATATTGCTAGCAAAATCGCTAAAGTGTCACCGATTTTGTGACGCAGCAGCGATATTGCTAGCGATATCGTTACATGTGATACTTACCTCCGACCGGCTCCCCTGCTGGCTATCGCTGATCGCGCGAGATCGGCCTGGTCCATTTCTCGTCGTCGGCTTCCTGCTGGCGCCGACGAGCGAGCCATGGACGTGGGCGGAAGACGGTCACACTCGCCGTGTCTGAAAGCTAAGTGTGACCGCCGACCGCTGCTGCATCGCTGGTGAGATCTGCCTGTTTGGCAGCTCACTAACGACCATTTAGCGATGCACCAGCGATCCTGACAGGGTCGTATCGTGGTCGGGATCGCTGGTACATCGCTAAATGTAAAGGGGCCTTTAGAGAACATAAAATTGGACATGCTAGATCCTTATCTCCCCTAACATCATCTGTAGGGGAAAAGTCAGGAGCCTCAATACACAGACTGCCGGCCGACCCATTTACTATGTTTAGAGGTCTTTATACTCAACTGTTTAATTGCTGTTGCCTTGTGTTTTTAACTTCTCTGAAAGCATTTTCTTTAGCCATATTCAACAGGCAATACTCATTACATATTTTACCATGAAATAGTACTTAAAAATGTCCAAGTGATAAAGTTGTAAATGTAATGCAATTGTAGTATAATATATAATAATTTAAATTGCACAATAATGTTCTAACTAATTTTTGGATTTTGTCCGGCGCAGCCTTCATAAATCATCCACCTAATAACCAGTGTAGTCATCCTAGCTCTGCCTTGTTCCTCACAAGACTGCAATCTCGTATTTCAGATTTCAAATGTGATTAACAAAACTGTTTTACACTACATGAAGGATTCGCTATTAATGCCAACTAAAAATAAATGAGTAGATATTTCTTGTTCCCGGCACATTAGCTTAGTTTTAATATGTTGCAACATGCTCTACAAATGCAGGTATTTTATTATTTGGAAATGAGATCAGTTCTAAGTCAGACGTACACATTTCATCTCACCGGGGTCACATAAGGTAACTGATAAATAGGATTACCTGCACAGGTTCCATTCTGCACATAGAATCCTGGACCACAGCTGTCTACACAGCGACCTCCATGTCTCACTTGTAATGGGTCCTTGCATGTTGTGCAATCACTTTCTAAAGATCCGTGACATTCTGAGCAGGATTCATGGCAAACTAAAAAAAAAATGTAATGAGAAGTTAAAAATCATATAAAGTGCTGGGATAAATCAAACAATGAATGCAAAAATGGACAGTCAAAGAAGTAAAAGTGTACGCACTACTTTCCCAAACCACCAGTATTGTAAAAAAATGGCATAAACAGAATTACCCTAATATTATTCGGATCTCTGTATAACTCACATCACATATAGAATCTTTTAATTATAGGAATATAAAAAGTGTCAAAAAGCTATCAACCTGCATATTAATAGCGTTTTTTTCACGTGACATGTTCCCTTTAATTCTGGCATATGCTCTACCATTTTAGGTCTAGCTCCCTTTCCAGCTAAGTCACTCCTCACCACAAAGGAATACTCCTTCCCGAGTGACCGGCAGCTAGTTGTTTAACTCAATTAATAAAAAAGTCTAAAACTCGATGCGACTATTTGTTCCTAATCCCAACATCAAGAAGTACACACAATATTTAATGCGTTTTTATTTTTATTAAGGTTACTTTTCTTTATTGTGTTGTGGTATTTGTAACAGTTTTTTTAAGCTAATTTCTTCAAAATGGTGCACATGGTTCATGAATTTTGCCCAAAGGCAAAAATGGTCTTTTTTTGTGGCTTTATCCTTTTTTGTGACTTTTTAGTGCAAAAAGTTGCAATTTTTCGTAAAAGGCCCAAGATTTGTGGGAAAATACCTGGTGGACATAAAATCACTTCAGGGTTTAACTGGAATACATTGCCACCAAACTGTGCAACGTTTTACAGAGTTGCAAGTGATAAATCAGTTAAGAACATGTGGAAACCCAAAAGTCCACGCACATTGGCGAAGAATAAAAACAAAACAACAAAAACAAACAAGCTAATACATACTGTATTAAAAAATTTTTTTTAACGAAGTGTAAATTAAAAAAAATTAGGAGCAAATGAAAAACAGGCAAAAAAACCTCTGGAAACCAAACAAGAAAAAGGTGCAAACGCAATAATAAATGGGGCCCATCGTGTCTAATGTTATACTGGGTACTGCAGGGAAAATCTTTGACAAACACAGAAGTACATCTATTCAATGATATACCGTAACTTGAAAACGCAGTAATTCTGATAGCAAATATCACCTCATTCAGAGGTGAGCCTAAAGTGTATGCTTGAGGTGAACTCACTTTTCCGTACAGAAACCAGCTTATCCTTATTTGACTCTTTCAGTTTTATGTACAAGGCATGCATACTCTTGTCATGACCGTAGCGAGTACGCCAGGGTGGCATGCTTGTGCATTCATGTTTAAGAGTAATCAATATGATCTTGATTTTACGTACTTCAGACATCATGGCGAAATTCTTTATTTGATCCATCCCCACACATTTTTTCTAGTAATGTGAAAAGTGGTCGGTTCACAGGTGAATGACATTCAAAGGAATACATGGACAAGGTCAAGTCTAACAGGGAGCGCTACATTCAGCTCTGGCTCAGGATGGTCCAAAGAAGGAATAGCCTTCTATCATGTTCATAAACCCAAATAGGAACCTGAGCTATAGACGTGCCTTCCAAACACCTCTTAGAGAGGACTGACCTAAACAGTGTGAGAATTGAAAAACAGTTTTGTGCTGAGGGTGTTGTGACAGAACAGTGCCTGTTCACACCACCTTCTCTATAACGTTCTGTAAGTTGATTACTGGAGTTTCTTTAAGTCTTGTTTGGAAGTTGAAAACTCTGAGTGGGTGCATATACTGCTCTCTGATAGATGTATCCATATCTGGGAGATGTATTTTACTGTAGGTTTTATGGTCATATGTTGACCAAAGTTTTCTTTTTACTACTAAGTTTACATTTCCTATGTACATTACAATTCTTAGGCTATGTGGACACAATGTGGATTTGTTGCAGATCCGCAGCGTTATTTCCTGCGCGGAATTGCACCAAAAACACAAAGGATTCCTAAAGCAAAGTTAATCAATGAGAATCCACAATTGTTGTGCACATAATGAGGAAAATTTCGTCCTTGATCGCAGCGTTTTATTTTCGGCAATATGTCAATTCTTTTTGTGGATCTGCAGAGTTTTTCACCCATTGAGTCACTCAAATCTGCAGCAAAAACAAAGGTGTAAAAAGGTTAGCGGATTTGCTGCGGATTTGGAGTCAAAAACACAGCAGATTTGTAAAAGGAAATTATGCCGGAAGGAGGAAGAGTGTGTGGGCGGAGAATCTACAGGGTGGGCCATTTATACGGATACACCTAAATAAAATGGGAATGGTTGGTGATATCAACTTCCTGTTTGTGGCACATTAGTATATGGGAGGGGGGAAACTTTTCAAGATGGGTGGTGACCATGGCGGCCATTTTGAAGTTGGCCATTTTGGATCCAACTTTATTTTTTCCCAATGGGAAAAGGGTCATGTGACACATCAAACTTACTGAGAATTTCACAAGAAAAACAATGGTGTGCTTGGTTTTATCATAACTTTATTCTTCCATGAGTTATTTACAAGTTTATGACCACTTATAAAATGTGTTCAAAGTGCTGCCCATTGTGTTGGATTGTCAATGCAACCCTCTTCTCCCACTCTTGACACACTGATAGCAACACTGCAGAAGAAATGCTAGTCTAAGGGGGTCAGATTCCTTGTAGGAATGCTCAGACCTGACATCCATAATGTGGTGGTGCACCAACTTGCTGGAAAAACTTAGGGAATGTGCCATCTTCAGTGCAAAAAGAGGGCAACACATCATCATGTAGCAATTTCAGATATCAGTGGCATTGAGGTTTCAACAGATGAAGAATGGCCCCAGTATCTTTGTACCCCATATACCACACCATACCATCAATTATTGGTGTCAGGTCCGAGCATTCCTACATGAACAGCTTCCTGGAAAGTGGATTGGTCGTTGTGGGCCAGTTGAATGGCCACCAAGGTCTCCCGATCTGACCCCCTTAGACTTTTATCTTTGGGGTCATCTGAAGGCAATTGTCTATCCTGTGAAGATACGAGATGTGCAGCATCTGAAACAACGGATACTGGAATCCTGTGCTAGCATTTCTTCTGCGATGTGGCTATCAGTGTTTCAAGAGTGGGAGAAGAGGGTTGCATTGACAATCCAACACAATGGGCAGCACTTGGAACACATTTTATAAGTGATCATAAACTTGTAAATAACTCATGAAAGAATAAAGTTACGTTAAAACCAAGCACACCATTGTTTTTCTTGTGAAATTCTCAATAAGTCTGACGTGTAACATGACCCTCTTCCCATTGAAAAAATAAAGATGGATCCAAAATGGCCGACTTCAAAATGGACGCCATGGTCACCACCCATCTTGAAAAGTTTTCCCCCATATAATAATGTGCCAGGAAGTTTATATCACCAACCATTCCCATATAAATGGCCCACCCTGTATAATAGAGCCTACCTTGGTTGAAGCACATCAACAATGCAGGTTGGACAAGGAAATGACAATTTTTTTTACATTAATATATCTTTACTGAGCTAATAAATTTGCAAACAAAGCCACATAGAAATCTGCATGTAAATCTGTATCAAAAACACAAAATCCGCAAAAAAAAGTGCGGAATTTACAGTGCGTTTTCTGCCAAAAGATGCAGAATCCGCGCAGATATTTCCGCAAGCAAATCCGCAACGTGCGCATATAGCCTTAAAGTCACTATTTACCACTATTTACTTATTTAAAGAGGATCTATCAATTTTGAGAAAACAAATAAACTGAGGCTAGTCATTCTATCAATTCCAATGAATACAGTGGGAGAATTGATAAACCTATTTGTCTCATAAATTTACTTAAAATATTAATTTACATGATGATTATCATCAGAGCATCCCAATAAGCAGTGAATCGGTGAATTGCAATTAAGGTGAGAACGTTCTTCCTCTTCAACCAGAATCACAAACTTTACTTCATACAAACACATACTAGTAGGGAATTTAGAACGACCCAATGGGGAACGTCATGACAATGTCTGTAAGACGCTGCAGAATACGTTGTCGCTATATAAGCGAGCACAACAAGTAATTAAATAAATGCTAAATAATGTTACCTAGGGACATCTTGTTATACTCTATGTCTCCTGAGTATTTTGCACACCAGCTACAGTAAGGGTGTTTTCACACTGCGTTTAGGCACCTGCTCGATGGAACCGTCGGGGTTTACGTCCGAACCTCCTGCAAAACGGGATTTGGACGTATGCGCTGATGGGACCAAAGACTATAATGGTGTTACAAAGTAAACATGTGCACTGCCATGCATAATTTTCGAGTGTGTATGCCTACTGGCACCATTATAGCCTCTGGCCCCGTCGGCACATACATCCGAACTCAGTTTTCCAGGGGATTCGGGTGTAAGCCCCGAAGGGGCCACCGAATGGGTGCATGAACGCCTTGTGAAAGCACCCTAAGAGGACATAACTGCTTCTTAAAGATGACCTTTCACCAGTTTAAGCATATTAAACTGGCCACACTATAGAACAGTGACTGCAGATTTGAGTGAAACTTCCAGATCTCATCTCACTGCATACAGTCACTGTGGGGGAGAGTTAGAGCTGACAGCAGTGCGAGATGAGATCTGCAAGTGTTTGGAGTGATACATAAAGCTCTGCTGTACCTCTGCAAAGTTGCTGCAGAGATCGGTAAGGAGAGGAGGGTGTGGTTTTTTTTACCTTGAACGATTTTACCTGCTTATGATTGGTCAATGTTTTGCAGGGGAAGAAGTACAAGCCCCTAGAGACAAATCTCTGGAAGCACAGAGTTGAACTGTAACATAATTTATAACAAACTTCACAAAATAATACCTCTACAACCGAGAGGAGAAAATGAAAGATAAAAGCTGTGTTTTACTCAGCTCTGCAGTCAATATTACTAGGCTGTTTAATATGCTAAAACTGCTGAAAGGGTCTCCTTAAGGATTAATTTGCAGGAGGAAATCGTTACTTCTAAAGGGTTAATCTAATGCTAAACCACCACTGCTTCTATACAGTTAATCTTAATTTTCTATACTACATACTAAATAGGGTCAGCAGTAGCTAAACCACTTCTTATTTAGCTACACTGCTGCTTGTATCCTCTCTTCTTGCTGCTCCATAATATACAGTGATGCATCTTACATTGACACTCAAATAAAATAATTAATCATGAAGAGACTCTCCGGTGTTGCATACATGCTGCACCATTCCAGTATCCTAGCACACTTTTCTGTCTCCAAAAGTACAAATCAGTGAGAAAGTGGACAGCCCATCTGGCATCGACTTCAGTCTCCTTTCCTTAAAAGGCGAGTTTTTTTTTCATTTATTAATGAGGAAATTATGTAACTTGTACATACTTGAGAAAGGTTTACATTTAGTTTCCCAGGAGGTAATAGGTCGTCTTTAAATAAAAAAAAAATGAATGTAAAACTCATACTTTGAATGCATCTTTTTTATCAAACCACCTCAATTGTAACATTTTCTTATGATATCTACTAAGTGGTACAATTTATTGTAAAAACATAAGGATAACTTAAAGTAAGGAATGTAGAAATAAATCATGAAGATTTGGGCTATAATTGATCTATCTGACGAGATGACTGCCAGCTTAGGTTTGTAAAATGAAAGCTTTCAGTGCAGGCTTATACCATGCCCGGCCTGACAATACTAAAGCCAAATGTCAGCTATATTTACAGTGACATGCTGCACTTATAAATTCATCGCTCTAGCTGGGATTTAGTTGCATTCAGAGGCAATAAGTTCAGTGCCGTGAAAATTCAGCAAAGTAGTATTTGACAAGGAAGCGAAGAGAACTAATACATACATTCCTCAACACTGAAATTGCATCACCAAGAAGGAAAAGTCATGCAATTATGGAAATCACATGATCAATAGCCAATGATAATGATATGCAAATTATATAATAAAGCGATCCAGTATGAGTGCCACTAGTAGAAAAACATGCACTTACATGCCTTGGCATGCTATCAATAACGTTATTAATGGTCTAAGGAATGTTCTTCCATGTTTAATTACGGTAACATGGGCAAACAAATCATCATCAAGATCCGCTGCTGGCAGCTCCTTTTACAATTGCTAACCCATTATGTCTTATATGTGCTCAATGGGAGAAAAGTCCACAGACACTGCAGGCCACAGTAGCACATTTAGGTAATACAATCTGCTCACAGTAACACGGGCAACAAGTCTAATGTTGTCGTGTTGAAAAACTGCCCAATAGAACACTTTGAAGAAATTACCAAACCACTGGTTCTAATACTACATCAATAGAACACTGAACTGTTGTTGTACCTAGAATGAACACCAGAGAGGTCTGACTACGAACATTATGCCACACTACACCATAATCCTGGAAGCAGGACTTGTGTTACATTTCCATAAATGAAGACTTTTTTATGGAGTTTGTTCCATGGTCTCCAGACCAATCTCCAGCTATCGTATCAAGAAAAAAAGAGGAATTCATCACTTAAGAGGATAGAGCTACATTACAGCCTCCATTGCTCAATTCCAGCCTCTGTTTCCCATCTGGATAGCAGATGGGGCACACTATGAAGAGGTCTTCACAAAGAAATGTCACATGTATCCTACTTCCAGGATTATAGCATGGGTTGGCATAATTTACTTTAGCAGGACCCTTCCGTACTCCAAGAACAGCTTGGCGTTACATTAATTTGGTGGTTGAACCAGTGGTAAGGCCATTTCTCTAAAGTACCCCAACAATTGTTTTTCAACAAAACAAGGTCAGATCACACATTGATCATGCTTCATTGAGCAAACAAAGTGGCCTGAATGTGCTAGCATGGCTTGTGTAAACTTAATTCAGATGCTTTTGATGCAGAATGTTGCTTGAATTTGAAATGGATGTAAAATCTATACCCAAATTCATGTAAGATCCAAAGAGAATAATACTGCATGGTACCATACAACTTTCATATTTTCTGTCTCAATTCCTCCATTCAGAGTGTCCTATCCTGTGCTGGGGCATGCTGAGCTGTCAGTGCTTTGATTGACAGCTCATTTAAACTATCTGAAACTAGGAGGTGCAGAGATTTCACCAGATGCTCCCTGTTCTTAGTAATTGTCCTGCTATTTAGGTGAACTGTCTGGCCTGGATCACTGCCAGTCAAAAGCTTATGCTCTCTGGTCTTTGTTTGCCTGATTCTCATGCTGTGAATTCTGATCTACTTCGGGCTGAAATTTGGACCGTGTTCTGACTACCCATTTGTTATTGCCCCTTTGCCACTGATATTCTGCTGCTGACCTTTGGATCATGTTCTGACTAGTCGCTTGTTATTGCCCCTTTGCTTATCCGCTATTTCTCTGGTATTCTGACCCTGGACTGTGACCTGACTTGCGCCTTCATATTTTTCCTTAGTTTACTACGTGCTCCCTTAGTACTGACCCCTGAACATCTGACTTCTATGTGTCATGGCCTGTCCGTGAGTTGCTAGCGTCACATTTTCTTTAAAGCTGATCATAGACTGTGTACTTTTTTAAATAAGGGATGAGCAGACATGGTACATATACTAATATGACCAAATTTATTTTTAGCAAGCAACGCTCGTTAGTATTATTTAGAGACAATAGCTATCACGCTGAAAATTATAAAATAGCATTTTGTCTTTTGGGAAATATAGAGATGAAGTTTGCCAGTAAAAAATAATACCACAAAAGCACACCGATTGCTGCAGTACAGATTGCTATGAGACACTAGCCGGAGGTCTTTTTTTCCCAAGGATTGTTGGAAATGAATTATGGGCACAGTGAAATTTGAAGCTTTCTCCACTAGCTCTATATTATACAATCAGAGCAGCCAGGCGGAACTAAAGCAAATTGGATTTATTCCCATGGGAACCAATGAAGAAAATTTCCCAGAATCTTACTGTAACAAGAGCATTTGCCTACACAAACATGTACAATCGTAAAGATTCAGTACTTTAACTGGACAGCGAAGATATAATTGTCTAACAGAACAGGCTTGTTACATTGATACTTATTAAGGATACAACTTGTATAGGGTCCACCAGTTGCATTAGATGAAAACGGTTAAACATATAACAGGTTTCTTTACAATTTACCATCGCCCAGTTGTGCAACAAATCTGTGTCAAAGTGCCTCCATATCGGTATATAGTGCCTTCTAGAGTCATTCTGACATTGGAGAAGCAAGTTACATAATGGAAAAAGCTCGTAATCTTGAAATGCAGTAGTTCTTTCCTCAGAAGTTTAGCTTATAATAATGCACAGTCAGGTCAGTTTCAAGCTAAAATCCCATGAGGGAAGAATAAAAATCTGCCAAGGCAAAATCCATGCATCTTATTGCTTACCGGGCGTAGTGGCTGCGGTGAAGCGGGATCCCAGGGTCGCTGCTGGAGGAGGCAGGAGTGGGGTGATGCTGCAGGCTGGGATAAGGGGGTGTTCCGATGTGCTGCGCATCGCTGCTGCGGGTGCTCGGTAGTGCTACGAGGTGTCCAGTGCTGCTGCCCGGTGATGCTGCGGGGGTCTCCGGTAATGCTGCGGGGGTCTCCAATGCTTCTGCGGGGTCTACCGACATTTTGTGAAAGGCCAGAGCCCCGTCAGTTTCCTGTGCGCAGATGGAGATCTCGGGAGATGAGATTTCAGCGCTGAGATCTCATCTCCCGAGATATTGGTGCCGAGATCTCCATCTGTGCATGCGCCACCCCTGGCGGCCATTTTTTCGGAGTCCTCCGCACAGAAACCATGGAACTGCCAGGGCTCTGGCTTTTTGCAAAATGTCGGCAGAGCCCCGGCAGCATCAGAGACGCCCTCAGTAGCACCGGAGACCCGGGCAGCAGTGCCAGACACCCCCGTAGCACCGCCAGGCAGCCCCTCGTCCCAGCCTGCAGCTATGGTACCGGTAAGGTATATACGCATTATAAGATGCACCCCCATTTTCCCCAAAAACTTTTGGGGAAAAAGTGCATCTTATAATACAAAAAATATGGTGCGTGGCAAAAATTAAGAGGGCACTTTCAAATGTTCAGTTTGTCTGATTTTTCTCTTTATAGGTATATTTTCTGAGTAAAATGTAAACTGTTCTTTTATTCTATAAACTTCTGACAACATGTCTCCACATTTCCAAGCAATAAATTTTGCATTTTTTTTCTGACAAAGAAAAATGGTCAAAATAAAAAAAAGAAGTGCTTTCAGACCTCAAATAATGCAAAGAAAACAAGTTCATAATCATTTAGAAACAACAATACTAATGTTTTAACTCAGGAAGAGTTCTGAAATCAATATTTTGTGGAATAACCATGATTTTTAAAAACCGCTTTCATGTGTCTTGGCATGGTTGCCACCAGTCTTTCACACGGCTTCTGGCGCAAAAATTTAAGCATTTCTTCTCTATTTGATGGCTTGTGACTATCCATCATCCTCTTGATTACATTCCAAAGACCTGCAGCATCATCTTGCTGCAGATGGTGTCACTGTGCATCGTCAACAATACAGCGCACTTTGCACAAGGAGAAGCTGTATGGGAGAGTGATGCGAAAGAAGCCGTTTCTGCAAGCACGCCACAAACAGAGTTGCCTGAGGTATGCAAAAACACATTTGGACAAGCCACTTACATTTTGGAAGAAGGTCCTGTGGACTGATGAAACAAAGATTGAGTTGTTTGGTCATACAAAAAGGCGTTATGCATGGAGGCTAAAAAACACAGCATTCCAAGAAAAACACTTGCTATCCACAGTAAAATTTGGTGGAGGTTCCATCATGCTTTGGGGCTGTGTGGCCAATGCCAGCACCGGGAATCTTGTTAAAGTTGAGGGTCGCATGGATTCAACTCAGTATCAGCAGATTCTTGACAATAATGTGCAAGAATCAGTGACGAAGTTGAAGTTACGCAGGGGATGGATAACTCAGCAAGACAATGATCCAAAACACCGCTCCAAATCTACTCAGGCATTCATGCAGAGGAACAATTACAATGTTCTGGAATGGCCATCCCAGTCCCCAGAACTGAATATCATTGAACATCTGTGGGATGATTTGAAGCGGGCTGGTCATGCTCGGCGACCATCAAACTTAACTGAACTGGAATTGTTTTGTAAACAGGAATGGTCACAAATACCTTCATCCAGGATCCAGGAACTCATTAACAGCTACAGGAAGCGACTAGAAGCTGTTATTTTTGCAAAAGGAGGATCTACGAAATATTAATGTCACTTTTATGTTGAGGTGCCCATACTTTTGCACCAGTCAAATTTTATTAAAATGCAGATTGCCCATTTTCTATTAGTACAATAAACCTCATTTGAATCCAGAAATATAACTGAGTCCATCAGTTATTAGATATATGAAGCTGAAATAGCTGTTGCAAAAACCAAAATTGTTATAAAGAAAAAAGGTTAACATTAATAGGGGTGCCCAAACTTATACATAAGACTGTATATCGTTTATGCGTGTGGGGCGAAGTAATCACCGAAAAAGCAGTGCATGTATACAGATGTTTGCATATGTGACTCACCTGCAGTGAAGTGTGCAATCAATGTGCCTGAAATAGGCTGGGCAAGCACATGAGCAAGCTGGAAAGACCCCAAGGCAAATGTTTGGATTTGTTTGTGATGTCTGTAAGCAGCTTTGTGGTAGTGTGATTGGGGTTGTGTGCTGCCACCTGCAAGTAATTTGGGCTTTTAAATGGTGTATCATTTGTTTGTGTGGGTGAAGTATGAACGGATCAAGTGTGCAATTCAATGGGAAGTGCATGTTTACAAATGTGTTTGCATATGTTCCTCACCCTCAGTGAAGTGTGTAATCCTCCAATTTGGCTAAAATAGGCTCGGTAAGGAGTTTGGCAAGCTGGAAAGCCCCCAAGGCAAAAGTTTGGATATGTTTGTGATGTCTGTAAGCAGCTTTGTGGTAGTGTGCTTGGGGTGCTGTGGTGCCACCTGCAGGTCATTTTTCCTTACTGCAGGTTTATGAAAATTAATGTTTAAACTGTATTTTGTGATCAAATCGTGGATGTGTGGTTTGTTTGGCTATTTTCTTGCTAAAGAAGGCAAGTTTACCTTTCAAATGGTGTATCATGTGTGTGTGGGTTGTGAGGTTGCGCTGTTGTTCAGTTAGGGGATCCTCACTAGGCAGCAAACAAAACACATCCGGCACCATGTTTTCATAAATCATAACATAGTCCATGCGGTTTATTCCTCCATCATAAAGCCACAGAAGCAACATAAACGGCATATAACAGCATAGCATCCATTATAGCTTCACTCTGGTAGCAATGTCCAGCATGCACAGGCTCTTCAGCCTCATAATTATCTCACCCACGTCAGGGTTCTCTCATGGCTGTTGCTCCACGCTGCAGACATCCACTCTCTCCTCTGGGACTCTCAGACGCTGGCAGCCATTACACCCAGCCACACACAGGCTTTTAGCCAGGAGACAACTCTCCTCACGGGACCTTCCGCTCTGGACCAACCAAGTCCCTGCATTCACTTCATGTGACCTACCCTGGCCACATTATATGGTCCATAGCCACATTGATTGGGTCACAAGACTATGACCTCATCACAGGTCCTTCACACACTCACATAGTCTTTTACAATAGGGTTCTTAAACACACCCCCCTGGGTGGGTTTGTAGGTAACCAGTCCGCCCATCTCTCTAGTTATATATATCTTTATTTTTTATATATCTTTATTTTTATATAGCGCTAACATATTCCGCAGCGCTTTACAGTTTTGCACACATCATCACTGTCCCCGATGGGGCTCACAATCTAAATTCCCTATCAGTATGTCTTTTGGAATGTGGGAGGAAACCGGAGTGCCTGGAGGAAACCCACGCAAACACGGGGAGAACATACAAACTCCTTGCAGATGTTGTCCTTGGTGGGATACGAACCCAGGACCTCAGCGCTGCAAGGCTGCAGCGCTAACCACTGAGCCACCGTTACCTGGAGACTTCTCCCTTACACCTTGAAACAACACCTCAGCAATATCATTGCTGATCAATACACATACATAAGTTTCCATCTCAAGGCCACCCACCTTGAGATACATAACCATCCTTCAGGATTCTGCCACTCATCCTTTCTCTTGGGTCATCCACACAGCGCCCCCTAGTGGACACAATGGTTACTACACCACATACCTCCCCCCTCTGTTCAAACTTGTGGCGTTGAACACACATCACATCCGGCTCTCGAGACCGGGCACTCATTACACTTTGCCCCACAGGTCGAGAGACCCGTCTCCATCTGTCATACGGTCTCATCTCTACGTTAGGCCTCCCCCACCCCCAGCGGTCAGAATATCGGCCCTGATCTTTGGCCCTCCAATTACAGTTTGTCTGCGTCATCAGACACTGTCTAGTCACCACATTCCTCTCCCTGATAGTTCCGTTCCCTAACCAGCTCCCCCGGTTGGTACAGTCATCAGTCTTAATCGGGCCTACTGTCTGGCCTGAGTCTGACTCATTCAGGGTTTCACAGGAACTACGGTCTCTCAACGTCGTACGGCCCGTTGAACTGCCACTTGCTGACATTCTTCGGTCATCTGCCCTCTCACTTCTTAGCGGAACCCTTCGGGTCCTTACATCTTGGGATGAAGGCGGCCGCCACCTGGTATTCCGTACTTCTTTATTAATTCGCCGGCGGTCCAGCCTCAACTGCTCAATTTCTTGCAGGTACCCCACCTCACCCTCACCACACCGGAGATATTCACAAGGTCTTGCATTACCTTCCCGGATCTTCCAATGATTCTCACAATCAGAGCTTTGGGTACCGGAACCACATCTTTCCGCAAACCCAGGCGATCCATAGCCTCCCTTGCTAACTCTAGGTGTCGAGCAGCCTTCACATTACTCCGCCTGACGAGCTGTTTGGCGTGGAGACATTGTAGATGCATCTCCTTCAGGACAGCTACTCGGTTTGATGTATCTTCTCTGGCTGATACTATCACCAACTGCCGAGTCTCAGGTGCCCAGTGCACCTTACACGCTTTGACCGCCTCTTTGAATGCCTCATGCACACCTTCCTCAGCACAGGCTTCTTGCATGTCCTCTGGTACATCAATCACAGACTGGAAGGTCGTGGTCTTGCTCTCTTCCTGGACCGAAGGCTCTAGCTTTACCACGGACACTTCCCTCACTATCGTTGACCCGACCGGGTGACTGTCTTTTTCAGTTCTTAACTCACCAACTTCACACAATTTGATCACTTCATGACCCTTTGCCACAATGGCTACTGGCAGTTCTGTCTTATTTTCACTCGCGCTCACCCGCGGTAAGTCTTCGTCCAACTTCTCCCGCAGAAGACTTTTTACTACTCCTCTGAGTTCCTCCATCTCTTCCTTGAGGTTGTCGTTCACACTTTGCCAGGTGGACAGGTGACCTCTGAGCTCCAAGACTTCTTTCTCGATCCCCTCCACCCTGTGCTCGGCCATTTGTCTCAGGACTCTTTCTCGTTCAAGATGTTCTTCCACTGTCTCTTTTATTAACTGTATCTCATGATCTTGTTCCCTTTTGGCCAGCACGTGTCGCACCACTACTTCTTTGATTATATTGTCAAAGGGTACCATTGGGTCAGTCCCGTCAGTCGAGTGAACCGTCCCGTTACCGTTTAACTGTGTTTTTACCCCAGTCGTCTCATGTCCCAGCCCACCATCCGTCATATCACGAGACGTCAGGTCTGTAAGTTGGGCAGACGTACTTCTTCCGGTCAGTTCTACCTCTGACCTGTCCACATCAGGAGCCGTCACTGTCTCAGTGTCTGCTGGCCCCACAGTCGAACTGTCTCCATCGTCCAACCATACATCATCAAACAACACAAAATCCCGGCCCCTCTCCAAGGCATAGACTAAGTCACGTGGTATCCCACCCCCTTGGCACTCACCACCTTTGGTCCCCTCGAACATTACTCTGTCTACTGCATAGTTCACTGTGACCCCATGTTTACAGCGAACCCTGGCGTTTTTCTCAGTCAGAGATAAAACGAGAGGAGCTCCTGTCAGAGTCACCTGACTCTCTGAGTCCAGTCTACCAAAGACTCCTTCCCGGTGCAGCATCATGGTACACACCTGTAGCCCGTCATTATCCGGAAAATACATGCCGTACTCCTCAAAACTCATACAGACACACTACGGTTCCCCAGACATACCCACTGAGGCAACCAGTGCTGCCATTTCCTGAACCACCCCAATTTGGGTCACCGCCCCCTCCCGGGACACCACCCCTTTTTCGGTTACCACCTCAATTTCGGTCACCGCCCCCTTCTGGGGCTCCACTTCTTTTTGGGTTACCACCCCGATTTGGGCTACCGCCCCCTTTCTGGACTCCACCCCCTTTTGGGCTACCACCCCGATTTGGGCCACAGCCTCCTTTCGAGATTTCCCCATGTCCGTTATACCCTCAGACCACAATTCACACAACAGTTTGTCTCTTTTAACGATACCACACAAGTCCTTGCTGGCACCACCACAGCTCCTGCTGTCACCGATCACCAACACCACACCAGCTGTCTTCGTGGACCCGCCGATCCACCGGAAGCCGCTTGTCCCCTTCGTAACCCCGTCGAGTTACCGGAAGCCGCTTGTCCCCTTTGTAACCCCGCCGAGTTACAGCAAGCCGCTTGTCACCTTCTTGACTCCCACTGAGCCACCGCAGGCTGAGTTGAGAAAAGAAGAAAAAAAAAAAACACCACACAAAAAAACTCACGTGTCCTGTCTGTGTGCTATTCAGGACGTACCGTCTCTGCCTGAGACCGTCCAACACATAGGGCGCACCGGGTGTTATTCAGGGAGCGGCCTTCCTCCCAGGGTTTCCCAACACACCGGCCTCACCAGGTCCAGGGGCTCAGCGGGTGCTCTTCAGGACATCCATCTCCTCCTGAGACTGCCCAACACTCACGCCTCACAAGGTCCAAGGTCATACCACGTGCTCCAGGGATCCGATTCTTCTCCCAGAACCTCCCAACACTGACCCTCCAGGACCTTGCTCACTGAACCCTCCAGGTACAGTCTTTCCCACTGATCCAGGTCAGTACAACACGAACACCTGTCCGTTACCTGTGTCGGCCACACAGGTCCTCGGATACCTCTTCTCCACAGAGGCACCCTATAGCACACCACAGTCTCTTTCTCACTGACCCCGGATAGTACAACACGGTTTTCACGACCGTCACCTGCTGGCCACACAGGTTCTCGAACCCCCCTACCGCAGAGGTATCCTATAAGTCTCTTTCACCTGGGGAAACAGCCGCACTGGGCTCACCGATCCGGACAGTGCCTTACTCACTAGGCCGCCCCACGGTTCCAGAACCACAGCCGGGCAGTGGCTTCCCCAACCATCAGCCCTCCTGGCTCAGCGTTGCCAGCACTGCAACATGCGCTTTTTGGAAACCGTTGTCCTTAGCAACTGACTTTGCAGTCCTCTTCCGTTGCTCCTAGCAACAAGGCTACAACAATGCCCATAGTTTTCTCCACCAATTGTGAGGTAGCGCTGTTGTTCAGTTAGGGGATCCTCGCTAGGCAGCAAACAAAACACATCCGGCACCGTGTTTTCATAAGTCATAACATAGTCCATGCGGTTTATTCCTCCATCATAAACCCACAGAAGCAACATAAACGGCATATAACAGCATAGCATCCATTATAGCTTCACTCTGGTAGCAATGTCCAGCATACACAGGCTCTTCAGCCTCATAATTATCTCACCCACTTCAGGGTTCTCTCATGGCTGTTGCTCCACGCTGCAGACATCCACTCTCTCCTCTGGGACTCTCAGACGCTGACAGCCATTACACCCAGCCACACACAGGCTGTTAGCCAGGAGACAACTCTCCTCACGGGACCTTGCGCTCTGGACCAACCAGGTCCCTGCATTCACTTCATGTGACCTACCCTGGCCACATTATATGGTCCATAGCCAAGCCCACCGGGTCACATGACTATGACCTCATCACAGGTCCTTCACACACTCATATAGTCTTTTACAATAGGGTTCTTAAACACACCCCCTGGGTGGGTTTGTAGGTAACCAGTCCGCCCATCTCTCTAGTTACCTGGAGACTTCTCCCTTACACCTTGAAACAACACCTCAGCAATATCATTGCTGATCAATACACATACATAAGTCTCCATCTCAAGGCCACCCACCTTGAGATACATAACCATCCTTCAGGATTCTGTCACTCATCCTTTCTCTTGGGACATCCACACAGCGCCCCCTAGTGGACACAGTAGTTACTACACCACAGGTCCAGTATGAACGGAGATACAAAGTAATCACCGAAAAATAGTGTTTAGAAATAATAGAATAGATAGTAGTTAAGGCCAACAATTACAGAATAAATAGGATGAATTCTTTACCTGAACAAACTACATGGTTCTGGAAGTATCCTGGTCCACAAGATTCCACACACTGTCCTTCTTTTAACATGAGAGATCCACCACATGTTGTACACTCAAACCCATTGTTACAAGTGACACAGGCTTCTTTACAAGCTGTTCAAAAAGAAACACAAATGCAGTGCAAATAATGTAGAAATTACTAAATTAAAAACAGCTATTGCTTTAAATCTTTGTACATATGAGCCCTTGTATCAAGTTAAGTAAAAAAAAATCTAATCGTAATTACAACACCGATTAGCTATGCTCACCCAGATAGTCCTACATTGATGACAAAACATACAACATTCACGTGACTGCTAAAACCAATCACTGGTCACAGTAGTGATGTTGGCATGTATGGCGCATAACCACAGAGACCGGTGAGAGTGTCAGTGATGAACGTGATATTATTACTGTAATACTGGTGGAGAATGGCAGGCAGTGTAAAAAAAAGGCGGCACTGGAGCAGCAAAGAATTAAATCGGAAAATAATGGATATTTTATGTTTTTCGTTTGATAAATCACGGACAACCCTTTTAAACAACTTATTAAAGAAGAAATAATGAGTATTGTAAAATGATACAAAAAGAGGACAATTTGTGTTAAAGTGCTGAAACTTCATACAATATACAATGTACAGCACATAATACTGGTAAGGTTCACACCTCAGCCACACGCAGCTTCTGTAATAGGAAACATAAAAAGACCAAGTTCTTTTCAGCGTGACACAACATGAATTACCTAAACATGTCCTCCCATCCAGATAGAATCCAGGGTTGCAGCTGTACACACAGCGACCCATCTGCAACACACGAGCTTCATCACGGCAGATGTCACAGTGGTCAATAGACTGAGAGCAGGTTAAGCAGTCTGGGTTACACTGCTCTAGGATTGAAATAGAGTAGAAAGCACAGATAAAATGTTTATATTCTGTACTGTGCAAAAATACTAAAATATACTTCAAACATGTCATAATTCAGGCACTCGAAATAAAAGTTATAAGAATACCTAGTTTGCACTGAGGACAGCATTCTCCAGCTTCAATTACTGTCAGGGTTCCTACCGGGCACAATGAACAGGAAGGAGAGAAGCAGGTGACGTGACCATTCTGACACTCACACTCGGTACATTCATCTTCTTTCCATTTTTCTCCATTCTTCAATAAGTAAATATATGGTGATAGAAAAAAAAAGACACACAGGCTGACAATTAGAATACTAACTAGATATTATGAAGACTCATTATCGATACCATTTTTACGGCAAGTGAATTGCTTTAGACAAGAAAGAAAAAAAAAACCAAGTGCATTTGATTCATGGGAAAATGAACAAAATGGCAAGAGAACTACTGACGCACTGCACGGATGTGCCATGTATCAAGACAACTGACATCAGTTTAACAGCTTTCAAACATTATACAATTGCTTCCAGGAAGGATGTGTCATGGGTTTGTCCTTAATCACGTTATCTCCTTTACTTGGGCTCTAGGTCATTTATTGTAGGTAGTCTGCTAGGTTGTAAGTCCTCCAGCCTTCTACACCTATAACTCAAGTAACTAATGACCGTCCACAAAATCGGAAAAGAAATATATCTTTGTACCGTGTTATATGTGACTCTTCAGCTTTTGTGTTATTCTATACCTTATGACGATACCAGAGTAGTCTCGAAAGCTTGCAATTTGTTACCATCTTTTCAGTTAGCCATTAAAAGGTATCAACCACTGAGGACTCTCAAATCTTAATATTCTTCCACAGAATCTAAATTTTTACTGAGCAGCACAAAGGATGGAAATTTTAGAGTATTTCCTACTCTATTTCATACTGTTTCATGTCATCTGGCAAAATTATACACAGTATAATAAGACATAAGAAATGATTAAGGCTAGTTTCACACTAGCATTTATTTCCTGCAGCGCACGGCGCCGCTAAGCCCCGCCCCCTCCCGGCTCCCTGCCCGCCGCATCCGGTCATCGGCGCCTACTAGCACACATGGACGCTTGCAATTTGCGCACCCTATCTTTAACATAGGGTGCGCAGATCGTGCGCTGGCCGTGCGCTAGGATTTTAGCGTGCATTTTGGCGCGCACGGCACACCTTCAAAAGTGCGCAGCGCACACTAAAATCCTACTAGCGCACGGCCAGCGCACGATCTTCGCACCCAATGCTAAAGATAGGGTGCGCAGATCGCAAGCGTCCATGTGCGCTAGTAGGCGCCGATGACCGGATGGGTCGGGGCTTAGCAGCGCCGTGCGCTGCAGGAAATAAACGCTAGTGTGAAACTAGCCTAAGACAAGACAAAAAACTGAGAGGCACATGTGCTTCGAGACCCTTTTTAGGGACTTTTCAGACATAGGTTCCACAGTTATTTAAGAAGCAAATCAGGCACTAGAAAAAGTATTATAAATAGAATAATGCCAAAAAAAACATCAGATGGCATGGGTCCATGAATATAGCAATGTAATTAGAGAGGACAAAGAGAAGGATGAGATACTTAACTGTACCTTTTATTTTTGTTCATCAATGAACTAGCCTGTGCCAAGTATCAATCAGCAAGGCAGAAATACAAGTCTACCGCCCAATAAAACATAACACAATAAGTACGGTTGAGTGAGCAAATTAAATATTAACAAAGCCCACGGGGCTGGATGGCATTCATCCACGGACATTGAGAGAGTCGAGTTCAGTAATTGACAGACTAATGTATCTCATCTTTTTAGACTCTCTAGTAACAGGGTCTGTGCCACAAAATTGGAGGATGGATGGTGTGGTACCAATATTAAAGGTAAGAACATGTCAGACTCTCACCTACCATTGAAACCTTCAAAAAGAGCCTGAAGACCCACCTCTTCCGACAAGCCTACAAACTGCAGTAACCACCGATCGACCAAACCGCTGCACGACCAGCTCTACCCTCGTCTACTGTATTCTCACCCATCCCTTGTAGATTGTGAGCCCTCGCGGGCAGGGTCCTCTCTCCTCCTGTACCAGTTATGACTTGTATTGTTTAAGATTATTGTACTTGCTTTTATGTATACCCCTCCTTACATGTAAAGCGCCATGGAATAAATGGCGCTATAACAATAAATAATAATAATAATAATAATAAAGGTGGATCCAAGCAACTACTGGCCGGTAAGACTGACATCAGCAGTATGCAAAATTTTTAAGGGCATTATAAGAGATGACGTGCAAATCTGAAGGTTGGTCATGCTACTGATGTGATATATCTGGACTTTGCAAAGTTATTTGATACCCTACCACACAAGGTTTTAATACTCAAGGATAGAACCGCCCTTAGTAGGGTCACCTTGAAAGTGGTTAGATGGGCTTTACTTTTTTGATCAAAACAATGTTAACTAAGTACCCCATGTTATTTTCATGCACTATTGTTATTTATTTACTTACTGCAGGTAATTTGCTCATTTTGTTTTTATCTTAGATTTTGTCTGTTCAATGGCCAGTGTGCAACAAAATAACAAAATATTAAGTTAAGGGTACCACCATTTCTGTCCAGGCCTATTTCATGAGTTTTATTTTTTTTTAAATTCTGTGGAAGCATGGTTGAGAAGCATTGTCTGACTTTCATTTGTTCATTTTCATAGATTTTTGATTTATTATTACTTCTGTCAGATTCAAGTTATTTCTGCGACCGTTGTGGGTTTTTCTGTCATTAAATGAGGGGTACCAACAATTTTGACCACGTGTGTAATAGCTGCAATTGACTAGTCGTACAGACGGGTCTCCAACAACTTTTCCTCATCTGCTGACAGGAACTTGCAAGCCTCTGTCTATGTGCGCATATAGGCAGAAGCTTGACAGTTAGTGTCAGTGGGTGGGGAGAAGCCAGTGGGAACCCGCCTTTACAACTAGTTAATAATGCGGCTCGATCCCAGCATTTCAGAGATAAACATACATGGCTGTCATCCAACAGCCAGTGGTTGATACATGTCGCCCATGGTTTGGGCACCATGTATCAGCTGACAGGTTCCCTTTAATGTTGATAAATATAGAGTATGCACCTAGGACCAAGTAATCTTGTTGCTGCAAATACACTGAATCAAAATATAGTATGGACTACAAATCAGATGAAGGACTTGGGTATTCTGGTTACAAGTAAGCTAAGCGGCAATACCCAATGTCAGGCAGCAGCTGCAAAGGCAAAAAGATTTTAAGGTGTATAAAAAGATAAAATACCAATGTATTATTACCCGTCTATAAATCACATGTACGACCACATCTAGAATATGGGATCCAGTTTTGGTCTCCACATTTTAACAAGAATATTTGGAAGTTAGAGTCAGTTCAAAGGCGACAACTAGATTACTTGAAATGGAAGGCCTCTTATATACTGACAGGGTGGAATCGTTGGAGTTATTTAACTTATAAATGAGATCTCCTCTGAGGCATCTTATTTCTGTGTAGAACTATAAGTTTCTGACAACGTTCTTATTTCACTAATAACTAATTGAAATGTGATTTTTCTATTGGCAAAATTTTACGAAGAAAAGGGTTAGACAAAACCCGTGTGCAACCATCATATTGAAGAATACTTTCAGTTATGTATCTTGTGGCGCATTTGTATATTTTATTTAAAATAGCCGCTATAAACACATGGTTTACATGGTATTTGGGGCTTAAAATGAAGCGAGGGGAGACAAAATATCTATAAATACTTGTGTGTAACTATGCAACCAGAAGACTTACAAATGGTTAATTTCCAAGCCTATACAAGCCTAAAGTTCATCATATGTATTAGATAAGGATGACAGCTATTTCTCCTAAACCCTCTTCCATACACATGAAAACTAGGGTAGGCAAAGTTTGCATAGATTCGCACTATAAATATAGGAGAAAGATGCTGTTAGACTCCTCTCTAATGTTGGATTATCTCCCCTTAGAACAATATAATCCCCAGTTGAAATCCAATCGCTTGTACTTATCAGTATCCTTTAGGAAATATTTAGGACGCTCCCATGAACACTACCGTAGATGGTCACTGTGTACTGTCAAAATAGCTGGGTTTAGCCTAGAATTTTTAATGTACCGTATATAGTTAGCAAAGATGAAGTAGGAGAACATGAACTTTTATGAAGACTGCTAAGAAGTAGAAGAAAAGAGGTAAAGTGCATAGATCTGGAGAGTTGCTATATTGAGGAAGGGGAGATTATGTGATGGAAAGCAGGGTGGCACGGTGGCTCAGTGGTTAGCACTGGAGTCCTGGGTTCAAATCCCACCAAGGACAACATCTGCAAGGAGTTTGTATGTTCTCCCCGTGTTTATGTGGCTTCCTCCCACATTCCAAAGACACACTGATAGGGAATTTAGATTGTGAGCCCCATCGGGGACAGTGATGATAATGTCTGTAAAGCTCTGTGGAATTAATGGCGCTATACAAATGAGTAAAATAAATAAATAAAGACGTTTTTAATTAAGGCTAGCTCAGTTGCCAATCTAGTCACACATCACATTGCCAAGAAATCTCCAAGAATATTACAAACTTCCCGATTTTATTAATTGATATTTATTGAATGAAGTCTTTTGACAATCACGGGCACAGTTCAATCCCTTCACTCTGTAATGGGTAAAAAAGCCTTACAGATTATTATCTTCCCTTCTAACTCCCACTAACAATCTCATTGATATACAAAATAGAAAAAAAGTGTGGCATTTTTCTTATGCGGTTGTTTAGAAAACAAAATTGTAACCAGTATTACAGTAAAAACACCTCTATTAGAGCTCTAATGGCTCTGTGTACTTCTGTGTTTCTCATGGTCCCATTTGCTCTATGCTATTTAACTAAATGTTAATTAACTCTCCTTCCCTGACTGCCCACAACACTCCGTGACTGTCAAGAGGCAAGCAGAAGAGTCTGTTAAATAAAGGAGAAAATCCCTATCAACATAATTGTTTTAAAAAGAATATAACAGAATTAACCTATCTAATCCAAACTGATTTGTTTACCATCGCTTAAAAGGTTAAATGTTGCATTACGCTCCAGTGTTTCTGCTGACCATACGGAATGGGTTGCCTATATGGTTCCCTTACACTTATGTTGTCTGCAGTACACCAGGTTTTCAGATCAGAACTGATTTGAATATATTTACAGAGCAACATAAAACTTTTTTTTGACACGTACAAAATAAACCGTTATGTCTTGTAATGATATTTTCTTATCAAACCCATAAGTGGCAGAACCTAGTGGCAAACTACCTGGTTCTCATGGACAGGTCAATAGGTGACCCTGAGATAGGTGTAGTTAGTAATATGCACTGTTCTTGTTCACAGCGATAACAGTAAGGAGTAGAGGAAATTTACTTAGCTTGCAGTTGGGATCATAACTTAGGTGACTTTAACCCCTTACTGCCGGCTGGCGGAATGGTACATCAGTCATCTGGCAGTATCCCCCGCTTTGAGGTGGGCTCCGGCGGTGAGCCGACCTCAAAGCCGTGACACATCAGCTGTTTTATACAGCTGACATGCACCCGCAATAGGCGCGAGCGGAATCGCGATCGGCCCGCACCTATTAACTAGTTAACCCCTTCATGACCGGGCCAATTTTTAAAATTCTGACCAATGTCACTTTATGTGGTCATAACTCTGAAATGCTTCAACAAATCCCAGTGATTTTGAGAATGTTTTTTCGTGGCACATTATAATTTATGATAGTGGCAAATTTAGATTGATACAGTATATTTTGTGTTTATTTATAAAAAAAAATATCAGAAACTTGACAAAAATGTAAAAAAAATTGCAATTTTCAAACTTTGAATGATTATCCCTTTAATCCAGATAGTCATACCACAGACAAACATTAATAAATAACATTTCCCTCATGCCTGCTTTACATCAGCACCATTTTTAAAAAGCTAATTTATTTTGTTAGCCTCTGTAGGAGGTTTAAAAATGTAGCAGTAATTTTTCATTTTTTCAAGGAAATTTACAAAATTTATTTTTTTGAGGGACCTATCAAGGTTTGAAGTGACTTTGGGGGTGCTATATATTGGAAAACCCCAAACATGATACCATTTTAAAAACAGCACCCCCTGACATATTGAAAACTGCTGTCAGGTAGTTTATTAACCCTTCAGGTGATTTTCATGAATTAATGCAAAATGGTATAGCCGGAATGAAAAGTGCTTGTTTACCACCTAAATGTCACTAACTTCTGAACTGGCCGCTGTAGCCGGCAGGCTCTAAGGCCACTATTTGGCCATGAACTGCTATGGCAAACATCAGGACCATACAATCATGATCACAATGTGTCAATTAGATTAAAGTGCAAGCCCCCACAATCTATTAGCCATTTATTTGATGTAGTCACTTTTGACAGCAGCAACTAAGAGGTTAAACAGATATGGATGGTGCCAACACCGATCATTTGTGATACAGCAAGTTGTCGGCTATAGTGGACAGCCGACAGCTGCTGTATTGTCACCTGTATGGGGATGATATTCCCTTATATTTCAGGTCAGTAAATATACGCATTGGCTGTAATGAAGGGGTTAAATCCCGCTGTCAAACGCGTTTGACAGCGGGCATTTAACTAGAGCTTCTGGCACGCGGCCGGAAATACGCGTATCGCCGACACCCGTCACATGATCGGGGGTCAGCGATAACAACCTGAGGTCTCCTTGAGATCTCTATGGTTGCTGATGGCAGATAACTACGAGCGCCACCCTGTGGTCGGCATTCATATTAATGCTGTAATTCTGCTACATAGAGGTGATCTATGCATGATCTCTATGTAGCAGAGGCGATCGCGCTATGGCAGCTTCTAGCCTCCTATGGAGGCTATTGAAGCATGCCAAAAGTAAAAAAAAATAAGTGCTTAAAAATTAAAAAAAAAATAAAAAAAAACCTAAAAGTTTAACCCCCCCCTTTCGCCCCATTCAAAATAAAAAAAAAATAATCAAGCCTACACATATTTGGTATCGCCGCGTTCACAATTGCCCGATCTATCCACAAAAAAAAGGATTAACCTGATCGCTAAACGGCGTAGTGAGAAAAAAAACAACCAATGCCAGAAATACTTTTTTGGTAAAATGCAATAACGGGCGATCAAAAGAACGCATGTGCACAAGCGTGGTATCATTAAAATGTCAGCTCAGCATGCAAAAAGTAAGCCCTCACCCAAACCGAGATCACGAAAAATGGAGATGTTATGGGTCTCGGAAAATGGCGCATTTTTGTTTAGCAAAATTTGGAATTTTTTTTCACCACATAAAAGAGAACCTAGACAGGTTTAGTGTCTATGAACTCGTAATGACCTGTAAAATCATAATGGCAGGTCAGTTTTAGCATTTAGTGAACCTAGCAAAAAAGCCAAATAAAAAACAAGTGGTGTGGGATTGCACTTTTTTTGCAATTTCACCGAACTTGGAATTTTTTTCCAGTTTTCGAGTACACTTCATAGTAAAACCAATTGTGTCATTCAAAAGTACAACTCGTCCCGCAAAAAATAAGCCCTCACATGGCCATATTGATGGAAAAATAAAAAAAGTTATGGCTCTGGGGAAAAAGGGGAGTGAAAAACAAAAACGAAAAAAAGCTCTGGTCATAATGGGGTTAACTCAGTCTAAAAAATCTCTACTTTATTATTTACTAGCTGAAGAGCCCGGCGTTGCCCTGGCATAGTAACTAACTGTGGTTAGCTATAACAAATTATGATTATCCTCCATCCCATAGTCCACTACCCCTATACCCATCATACATATTCTCCATCCCATAGGCCCGTGCCTATATACCCATCATACATATCCTCCATCCCATAGTCACGTGCCCATATACCCATCATACATATCCTCCATCCCATAGTCCCGTGCCCATATACCCATCACAAATCCTCCATCCCATTGTCCAGTGCACATATACCCATCATACTTATCCTCCATCCCATAGTCTTGTGCCCATATTCCCATCATACATATCCTCCAACCCACAGTTCCGTGCCCATATACCCATCACACATCGTTCATCCCATAGTGCCGTGCCCATATACTCATCATACATATCCTCCATCTTATAATACAGTGCCCATATACCCATCATACATCCTCCATCCCATAGTCCAGTGCAAATAGACATGTTAGATATTTATTTTATATATTAGATTAGATATAATATGTGTATATATTAGATATTTATTATATGGGGTTTTGTGTGTGGAATGAGTGTGGTTATGTGGAGTGGGCGTGGCTTGATACACACACATACATACACTCATCTCTATATACACTGCTCAAAAAAATAAAGGGAACACTTAAACAACAGAATATAACTCCAAGTAAATCAAACTTCTGTGAAATCAAACTGTCCACTTAAGGGCCTGTCACACTAAGATATATCGCTAGCAATATCGCTAAAACTTGTGACGTTATAGCGATATTGCTAGCGATATCGCTGTGTCTGATACTTACCTACGACCAGCTCCCCCGCTGGTTATCGCTGATCACGCGAGAACAGGCTGGACTGTTTCTCGTCGTCAGCTTCCTGCTGTGACGACGAGCGACGCGTGGATGCGGGCGGGAGGACGCAGGATCGCCTAGTGTGACACGTAAGTAGCGACCCCCGTCCCCAGCGATGTCGCTGGTGAGATCTGCCTGTGTAGCAGCTCACTAGCGACCACTTAGCGATGTACCAGCGATCCTGACCGCGTCATATCGCTGGTCGGGATCGCTGGTACATCGCTAAGTGTGACAGTACCTTTAGGAAGCAACAATCAATTACACATGCAGTTGTGCAAATGGAATAGACAACAGATGGAAATTATTGGCAATTCTCAAGACACACTCAATAAAGGAGTGGTTTTGCAGGTGGGGACCACAGACCATATCTCAGAACAAATGTTTTTTTGGCCACTTTTGAATGATGGTGGTGCTTTCACACTAGTGGTAGCATGAGACGGACTCTACAACCCACACATGTGGCTCAGGTAGTGAAGCTCATCCAGGATGGCACATCAATGCGAGCTGTGGAAAGAAGGTTTCCTGTGTCTGTCAGCGTAGTGTCCAGAGGCTGGAGGTGCTACCAGGAGACAGGCCAGTACACCAGGAGACGTGGAGGGGTGGTAGGAGGGCAACAACCCAGCAGCAGGACCACTACCTTCGCCTTTGTGCAAGGAGGAACAGGAGAAGCACTGCCAGAGCCCTGCAAAATAACCTCCAGCAGGCCACAAATGTGCATGCGTCTGCACAAACGGTTAAAAACCGACTCCATAAGGATGGTCTGAGTGCCCAACGTCCACAGATGGGGGCTGTGCTCACAGCCCAACAGTGCAGGACGCTTGGCATTTGCCACAGAACGCCACTGGCGCCTTGCGCTCTTCACAGATGAAAGCAGGTTCACACTGAGCACATGTGACAGATGTGACAGAATCTGAAGACGCCGTGGAGAGCGATCTGCTGCCCGCAACATCCTTCAGCATGACCGCTTTTGGCAGTGGGTCAGTAATGGAGTGGGGTGTGTGATGCAGTGACCCCTGTGACAGCTAGGGGGTGCTGTATGGGCTGTCTCAGACATGCATGCAGGCACTCCCTTTGTTATGATGAGAAAATGGTGAGCGGCAGGATTATAAATGGCCGATATGTATTACAGGAGTGGGTGCCCTGTGATGGAAGCTGGAATATGTATTGATCAGCAGAGATATACTGCTGAGGGTTTGTTGCTGGCTGTGTATTAGGGAAGCTTCCAGGTGACTTGGTGAAATGGGTGGGACCAGTCACCTACAAACCCACCCTGGGGAATGTGTCTGAACGCCCAATGTAAAGCCTATGTGTGTATGGCTGGGTGTGTTGAAAGGACCTGCAATGAGGTCATGAACCATGTGATCCATACCTCACCTGTGGGTGTGGCTACGGACCATATAATGTGACCAGGGTGGGTCACATGGGGAGAGTGTGTGTACCTGAATGGGGCAGGCTGCAAGGTCCTGTTAAGTCGGTGTTGGGAGATCCTGGGAGGAGGATCGGATCCCTGGAGCACATGGCGAGACTTTGGACCTGGTGAGGCCGGTGTGTTGGGAGACCCTGGGAGTAGGGTCGGATCCCTGAACAGCAACCGGACAGGCCACGTGTTTGAGCAGAGACTGTGACGGCCTGCATTAGGGGAAGCCACTGCCCGGCTGTGGGTCTGAAACCGTGAGGCGGCCTAGTGAATATGGCACTGTCCGAAACGGTGATCCCAGTGCGGCCACTTCCCTGAGAGAAAGGACTAACCAAGAGTCGGCGTCTGGAGCAGGAGTTCCTAAGAGGTAACCTCGGACAGGGGGAAATAAGTGTGTTGAGGCTATAGAGCCTGTTTTCTGGACATGGCACAGCCTGTGTGGCTACAGGACTGAGAGAGCGAAGCCCTGTGATGAACATTGACCTGTCTGATGTAAGACTGTTGCCTTTTATGGTTTATGCTGTATAATAAACCATATGGACTATTTAAGTGGAAAGTGTTCCTGTGTGCATCAATATCGCAGCCAAGTGAGTGCTCCCCAACGCACTCAGTGAGCGCTACCTTACAGGTGGCATTTCTTTGGATAGCCGCACGGTGTTGGGTGAGCATGCTCGTATGATTGCCGAGTATTTGGTTGTGCACGCAGATTTAGTTTCTGTTGCTATAGCTGCATGATTTGTGGCTGCTAGCCAGCCTAAATACATGTGGGGATTGCTGTTTGTTAAGAATACTCGCTCATCACTACCCCGATGTGACTGTTCTACACGTAAGATCGTCGTGGGACACTCGGGATTATGTGGACTACGATGGACCGGTGAGTATATGATGGTTTATTATTTTACATTATTTCTAGGAGAAGAAGACATCGGGAATTTGGTGTTAGGTGAGTATAAAGAGTTTATTTTTATTTGAATATGTATGTAATTTTACATTTATTTTATTTATTTTTTTAACTGTGAGCACAGACGCCAGCAGATGAGACTACATCTCCTATCAGCAGCACCTGCTGTCACTGTAATCAGTGACAGCAAACATAGCCTGATGGAAGTAGTAGTGTCATCGGCCCACGCCTGCGGGTCACAGTCACAGCTGCAGGGTCACGCTGACATCTGACAGCATGATCCAGCAAAGCTCTGACCGACAGTCTGCGGTAGAGTTTCCGCGGGTCACAGTCACAGCTGTGGGGTCACGCTGACATCTTCCAGGTTGATCCCGCAGTGCTGAGACCGACAGTAGTGTTACCGCGGGTGACAGTCACAGCTGCGGGATCACGCTGACATCTGACAGCATGACCCCGCAGCGCTCTGACTGACTGTCTTACTGGTGGTAGCGTTACCGCCAATAAGAACTACCGCTCCGGTGTTTCCTATGCTGTCACACAGATGACAAAGTGGGGAAACTTCATAGGAAGCCAGTAAAATGCAAAGCAAAAACTCATCAAATCCGCAAAAATTTTTAGTCAATTGCAAGGGCTGTCCCGGCCGGTGACAGCCTCTTGTAAGTATACCTCCAGCTTAGATGTGGCCGTGAGCGGCCTCCCGTGCTCCCGGCGTCTGTTAGCTGCTTCAGCCGTCCAGGACCTTAGTGAAGTATTCAGGTCCCTGCCGCAACCATTAGCTGGCGAGCCGGCGGTGTCACGTGCTGATTTACGTCACTAAGGTCCTGGACGGCTGAAGCAGCTAACAGACGCCGGGAGCACGGCCCTTGCAACTGACTAATTTTTCAGCCTAAACGCTGCAATCCACATTGGCACTTTTACATTTACGTCGCCTATTGGAAGGAGGATTACCGCACCACTCCTACAGATACTGTTCTCTTATCATTGAACTTATGCTTTGGTGCCTTTTTTTCTAATGTGGCTACTGGACAATCTGATTGTGAACAGTGCCTTGTATACTAACAAAACCGCACCACTTTCACAGTTACTGCTCTCTAATTATTGAGCTTATGTTTTTTGGTGTTTTATTTTCTGAAGTGTGGTCAACGGACTATTTGACGGCGAACAGCGTCTTTTGCACTAACAAAACCGTTCTTAGGCTGGTTTCACATTTGCGTTTTTTAGCGCTGGAAAAAAACGCTAACCTGCGCATGCGTTTTTTCCCCTATATTTAACATGGGTGCGCATACCTGCGCGCTTGTAAGCGCATGTATGCGATTTTCATGCGCTGCGTTTTTTTGGGGTGTGCGATTGGATTTTCCAGACGCATCATGTTGCATTTTTTGGCCCTGCAAAAAAGCGCATGCGCACATATGCGCACGTTTTGCGCTAAAAATGGCCATTATAGCCTATGGATGCGCATATGTGCGCACTGGCATGCTCATGTAAGCGTTTTTTTGCATATGCGTTTTTTTTTTTAACCATGGAATTTAGGGGTTTGAGTTAGAGTTAGGGTTAGTTAAGGGGGTTTAGGGTTAGGGTTAGGGTCAGGGTTAGGGTTGGGTTTTGGGTCAGGGTTTAGTATGGTTTGGTTAAGGGTTAGGGTCAGGGTTAGGGTCAGGATTAGGGTTAAGTATGGTTTTGTTAAGGGTTAGGGTCAGGGTTAGGGTTAGGGTTAAGTATGGTTTTGTTAAGGATTAGGGTCAGGGTTAGGGTCAGGATTAGGGTTAAGTATGGTTTGGTTAAGGGTTAGGGTCAGGGTTAGGGTTAGGGTTAGGGTCAGGGTTAGGGTCAGGGTTAAGTATGGTTTTGTTAAGGGTTAGGGTCAGGGTTAGGGTTAGGGTTAGGGTCAGGGTTAGGGTTAAGTATGGCTTTGTTAAGGATTAGGGTCAGGGTTAGGGTCAGGATTAGGGTTAAGTATGGTTTGGTTAAGGGTTAGGGTCAGGGTTAGGGTTAGGGTTAGGGTCAGGGTTAGGGTTAGGGTCAGGGTTAGGGTCAGGGTTAAGTATGGTTTTGTTAAGGGTTAGGGTCAGGGTTAGGGTTAGGGTTAGTTAGGGTTTAGGGTTTGGGTTAGGGTTAAGTATGATTTGGTTAAGGGTTAGGGTCAGGGTTAGGGTTAGGGTTAGGGTCAGGGTTAGGGTTAGGGTCAGGGTTAGTAAAGTCATGGTTTGGGTAGTGTGAGGGGCCACCTAAAAATGTTGGAAAAAAACGCAAACGCGGTAAAAACGCGCTAAAAACGCATACAAACGCATAAAAACGCTGCGTTTTTTTCATGCATGCTCATAAAAATGCTTGAAAAAAACGCAGCAGTTGTATGCTTATGTATGCGTTTTTTCAATGCGTTTTTTTGCGGGAAAAACGCGCTGGAAAAAAAAGCAAGTGTGAAACTAGCCTTACAAGCATATTTTTTCGGAGGTCTAGTTTGTGTATTTTGGTGCTTGAGATTTTATCTTTTGAGCATTGTGTGTAGTGTGAATAGCGCCCTTTAGATCTATAATAGCTTGAAACAGCATTTTAAGTACAATGGTATTTTACTTTCATGGATTTTATGACCTGTGCTTAAATCCACCCCCCACCCTCTTCCCACCTTTTTTCTTTCTTATGAGTATTCTATGCGCACACTCCTCTTTTTATGGTTGATAGTAGTCACCTACAATCCAAATCTGGTGGTGCTAAGGGGAACTGTATGGAATCCACAAGCTTTTTCACAAGATGCCCAATTAAAATCTATATTTCCATACCCTATACTTCTGTGTTTTAAGCTGTTCACAAATCTAGGAAGCATCATTGACAGAACCTCCCTGTTCTCTCCAACAGCTACAGGAACCTTTCCCTGCAAGGAGAAAAAATGTAAAACCTGTCCATTGATAGTGACCATGGACAAAATAAAGATCCACAACTGACATCAGGACTACAAGATCCCATGTTCTTTCAACTGCACCACTACTAATGTGGTGCACTTAATTATATGTATCAAATATCCATCTTGGGGACTGTATGTAGAAAACAAGGACAAAAGCTTACAACAAGGATGCCACACAATAAAAGAAAAAAAGGATAGATTTACCTGTGGCCAAACATTTTTGTACCCCTGATTACAGCATCCTGGACATGAAATTGCTGGTATTGAAAGGTAACTTCACATCCCAGAGATAAGGAAGAGTCTGGTAGCACAAAGGTATGACAACTAGTGATGAGCGAGTATACTCGTTTAGTTTTCGTCGTCTCAGCTGCATGATTTGTGACTGCTGGACAGCCTGAACACATATGTGGAATGCCTGTTTGTTAGGAAATTCCCACATGTATTCAGCCTGTCTGCAAGTTGCAAATCATGCACATGAGACGACAAAAACTAAATCTCCGAGCACGCCAAAATAATCGGAGGACACCCGAGCATGCTCTGGGAAAACCCGAGCAACGAGTATACTCGCTCATCACTAATGACAACCTTTGAAACACTCAGAACAGGAATTAATGTGTTGCATAGATTTATGTTTTTCTACGTCAACTAAGTAATGTGCTCCTCAGACCATTTGGGGGGGGATCACAACCTTGGACCAGACCTCAATCAGGTCCCCTTCCCATATTAATAGTTCTGCTTCACGTCACTTGTCTTATTTAATCATTTCGAATGATTGCATCTCTTCAGCAGACTCAGTAAAAATCTTGAAATTTGCCGATGATATGACACTGATTGGTCTCATCAGGGGAAATGCTGAAGACTTGTATCGGAGTGAGGTGGAAAGAATATGTGACTGGTGTAAAGCCAATAATCTTGTACTCAACATTAAAAAAACTGCTGAGATGGTTGTGGATTTTAGGAAAGATCAACATGAGATACTTCCAATCTACATCCATGACGAAGTGGTTCTTAGGGTCACAGAGACCAAATTCCTTGGTGTTATCATCTCTCATGATCTTAAATGGGGGAAAAACGTGGATGCTGTTATAAGAAAAGCACAACAGAGGATGTTCTTCCTGCGTCAGCTGAAAAGATATGGTTTGTCTAAGAATCTGCTGATCTTATTCTTTAATGCTGTCATCAGATCTGTGATTTGTTCCTCTCTGATAGTCTGGTATGGGGGAGCCACTGCGCATGACAAACTCCGCTTACAAAGGACTTTCAGAACAGCAGAGAGAATTATAGGTTCCCCCCTGCCTAAAATCCAGGATCTTTATGATAAGAGTATTCGATCCCACGCATTGAAAATTTCATCCGATCCCTCTCACCCGGGACACTCCTCATTCCAACTACTCCCTTCAGGACGTCGCTTCAGAGTCCCCAAATGCAGCACCAACCGCCATATGAACAGCTTCTATCCACTCTCTGTTCAACAATTAAATCGTCATGTGTAGACTATATACTGTATCTGTCTTGTTAGATGTTACTTGTTGTATCTGTTGTTATATATTATGTTGCCTCTTTGCCACAAAGAATTCCTTGTATATATGTAATATGTACTTGGCGATAATAAATTTGATTATTATTGATTGATTATTGATTGATTACTGCACGATTCTACGTTGTGTTGTGTATAAATATGTGACTCTAGATTTTGTGCCTGATGAAGAGACTCAATTAGTTTTGAAATCATTCTATTTGTTACCATTTTTTAAGTAGCCAAAAAAAGGTATCAACCACTAAGAACTCTCAAATTTCAATATTTTGCTGATGACCAACGATCATTTTTATACCTGTATACCAAAATATAACCAACGACAAGTGACCGTTTTGTCCTTTGAATACTGCACGGGTTTGAACGTTTGTTCAATCATCGCCATGTGTAAAATTCCTTTAAAGCAACAATAATCTGTGCCTATGGGTTCCTAAGATATAAATCTTATCCAGCGCATTAAGAAATGCTCTCTTTTCCAACCTCATACATATTCTGAAATACTGCATAATGGCATGGTTGTACAGTGCAGGGGTCCCCAACCTTTTTTGCACTAGGGATCGGCTTCAAGCAAGACCACTGTTCCATGGCCCGGCAGGGCGAGGATGGAGGTGTGTCAGGGGCGTGGCTTTGGTCATAAGGGGGCGGGGCTATGGACAGGGATGTAGTTTAGTAGTCAGTGCATAATTATCATAATATAACATTTATAATGTGAATGTAACTCAGCTAACCATAGGTTTTGAATGAGTGGGAGCACTGGGCTTGTTTCCCTGTATCAGTGGGAGCACTGGGCTTGTTTTCCTCCAACAAGACGGTCACATCTAGGGGTGATGGGAGACAGCGACACCCGAAGTGTGTTCCTTATGTCCAGTCTACTTTGTAATCTCGTTTTTGCAGCTGTCATTGCAGAAAATCCAGTTTCACACAGATATATGGCTCTGCTTCCACCCTCCCTCCCTTGTATATATGGCTCCGCTTCCACTCTCCCTCCCTTGTATACATGGCTCCGCTCCCACTATCCCTTCCTTGTATATATGGCTCCGCTCCCACTCTCCCTCCCTTGTATATATGGCTCTGCTCCCACCCTCCCTCCCTTGTATATATGGCTCTGCTCCCACCCTCCCTCCCTTGTATATATGGCTCTGTTTCCACCCTCCCTCCCTTGTATATATGGCTCTGCTTCCACTCTCCCTCCTTGTATATATGGCTCTGCTTCCACTCTCCCTCCCTTGTATATATGGCTCTGCTTCCACTCTCCCTCCCTTGTATATATGGCTCTGCTTCCACTATCCCTTCCTTGTATATATGGCTCTGCTCCCACCCTCCCTCCCTTGTATATATGGCTGTTTCCACCCTCCCTCCCTTGTATATATGGCTCTGCTTCCACTCTCCCTCCTTGTATATATGGCTCTGCTTCCACTCTCCCTCCCTTGTATATATGGCTCTGCTTCCACTCTCCCTCCCTTGTATATATGGCTCTGCTTCCACTCTCCCTCCCTTGTATAAATGGCTCCGCTCCCACCCTCCCTCCCTTGTATATATGGCTCCGCTCCCACTCTCCCTCCCTTGTATATATGGCTCTGCTTCCACTCTCCCTCCCTTGTATATATGGCTCTGCTCCCACTCTCCCTCCCTTGTATATATGGCTCCGCTCCCACCCGTGTAAGTATGGCTCCCCCCCATCCTCCCCCATCCATCATACTTACACTCACGTCGCTGAACTTCCCTCCCTGCATCTCGCGGCGGTTCAGCTTCTTCCTGTGCGGAGCGGTCACGTGCTACCGCTCATTAAGGTCCATGAATATGGACGCCACGCCTAAGGGAGAAGAATGGCGTCCATATTCATGACCTTAAATGAGCGGTACACTTGACCGCTCAGCGCTGGATGAAGCCGCCGCGCCGACAGGGGCCGCTATGCAGGGTGAGTATCAGCTGCTACACAGCCTCCGACTCCCCTTGTGTCCGCGGACCGGCAAGAGCACTGCAACGGCCCGGTGCTGGGCCGCGAACCGGTGGTTGGGGACCCCTGGTATAGTGTGTTATCACACTGAAATATGGTTTATAGAAAAGGTAGAGGTCATTTCTAAAATCTGGTTGAGTCAACGTTATGGAGTAAAAGTCTGGGAAATAATAATGTGCAAACATGTTTAGTAAGTACTATATGTACTAAACATAAAGATGTCATTTTATATGAGATTACCATCCTCAAATAACTGTGGGTCAGATTAGCCCTGTTATAAATTACGGAGTTTCTACACTGGCAGCATACAGGTACTACACTCAGTTTATCATGATACACTTCAGTTATGAGCCAAACAAGTGCATCCTACATGTAACTTATTCTAAGAATTATTTTCAAAGTTTTTAGTCATATCTGTCATACTTCATGCATTGCAAATGTGTCCTTTATTACAAGGCCTCATTCAAACGTCTGATTTTCATGTACGTATTCTATTTGTCTCTTTCAAAGAAAGAACACGTACTCATTATAATCTATGGGGGTTTTGACTTGTCCGGGTTTTTCTGTGGACCATGTGTACCCCAAAGAAATCACGGAGACAAGTCTGTTTTTCATTATAGTCATAGATCAAAGTTCATGA
This sequence comes from Dendrobates tinctorius, assembly GCF_039654945.1. Classification (NCBI taxonomy): domain Eukaryota; kingdom Metazoa; phylum Chordata; class Amphibia; order Anura; family Dendrobatidae; genus Dendrobates; species Dendrobates tinctorius. Next base: position 50,601,024 of record NW_027361679.1, on the reverse strand, counting down.
AAATCTGATCCAAAACACTAATGAAGCTCGGACTATTTTTTTTTTTTTTGGAACCAGAAAAATCACTTTACATCTAATGCTTACGAAATACACCCAATTCATACACAAATGTGTGAATCTGGATTGTCTCAAACAGACATGGCAAAACTACATTGGCAAATGTGCTCTCTGTGTCTAAAGATCTTTAAACCTTAAAAAAAGGTATTGACTTTAGCTAGCGAAGCACTCCCATGAAACTTTTTATGCCCTTAACCTGTGTAAATGTATATGCAGTTCAAATGTGTTCTTAGTGACCGAGCCAATTTTAAACTTAATGACCAAGCCAAATTTTACAATTCTGCGCATTGTCACTTTGTGGATAATAACTCTGGAACACTTCAACGAATCACGCTAATTCTGAGATTGTTTTTTCGTGACATATTGTACGTCATGATGGTGGTAAAATTTATTTGATATAACTTGCGTTTATTTGTGAAAAAAATTAAAATTTGGCAAAAATGTTGAAAATATTTCAATTTTCAAACTTTTAATTTTTGTGCCATTAAATCAGGGGAGTTATGTCATACAAAATAGTTCATAAATAACTTTCCTACATGTCCACTTTACGTTAGCACATTTGGAAAAAAAAAATTTGTTAGAAAGTAAGAAGGGGTAAAAGTTGACCAGGGATTTCTCATTTTTACCAAAAAAATTTAGAAAAACATTTTTTGGGGACTACATCACACTTGAAGTGACTTTCAAGTGCCTATATGACAGAAAGTACCCAAATGTGACACCATCGTAAAAACGGCACCCACCAAACTGTTCAAAACCACATTCAAGAAGTTTATTGACCCTTCACGAGAACTGAAGCAATGTGGAAGGAAAAAATGAACATTTAACCTTTTTTACAAAAAATTTATTTTAGACCCAAAGTTTTTATTTTCACAAGAGTAACAAGAGAAAATGGACCCCATTTGAGTGGAAAATCTACTGTTTGGGCAAACGGCAGGGCTCAGAAGGTAAGGAGCACCGCTTGACTTTCAGAATGAAAAATTGTCTGGAATCAAGAGCAGAAGCCATGTCGCGTTTGGCGATCTCTTGATGTGCCTAAACACTGAAAAAAACCCACAAGTGACCCCATTTTGGAAACCACACCCCTCAAGGATTTTATCCATGGGTATAGTGAACATTTTAAACCCACAGGTACGACACAGAATTTGGTAACAATAGCTTGTCATATTGACTATTTCATCATTAGTGTTGAGCGCAAGTGCTCGCTACTCCAGTTTGCGTCGGGTGCTCAGGTATGCACCGAATGTCGCTGGTGCTCGAGCGATATGCTTGAGTACCTGCCCCACATGTTTTGCGGCTGTTAGACACCCAAAAAAAAAATGCTGAGATCCGCAATACTCCGTGCATACCCGAGCACCCGATACAAACTCGAAAAGTGAACATTTGCTATGATTTTTTTCCTTAATTTCGAAGAAAAAAACATTTCTAACTCATACCCCAACCCTAACCCCAACAAAATCCTAATACAACCCTAACTCCAACCTTAACCACAACCCTAACACAACCCCAACCCCTACCTGCAAAGATGGAAAAAACATTTTTTTAAAATTTTTATCTAACTAAGGGGATGAAAAAGGGGATTTGGTTTACTATTTTTTTCTTATGAACACTGTGATAGGGCCTATCACAGTGATCAAAAGGAACCAATAGGAAAAATTCCCTGTTGCTGCCAGGTACCACCACGCAGATCTCAGCGGGCCTCTTTTTTTTCAAGAAGATGATGTGGAGGGTCAGGGGACAGAGTAGGAGCTCCTGTGGAGGAGGAGGTATCCGGGGGGGGGGGTTTCGGGGGACCCCATTTCTCTCTTTCTTCTCTGATATGTTAGACCATATCAGAGGAGAGAAAAATGAATTTAAAATCACACTTTTTTTGTGATCAAAGTTATTTGGTGAATAACAGCGACCACGTGTCAGGGGACTGTGAAAACTTGCCCTGATCATGTTCTCCAGGGTCTCTGCTACCGGGGAAGATTTTCCAATGCTGGGGAACGCTATTCCCTTATTACTTGGCACTGTAAAAAAGCGGTGCTGAGGAATAAGTATCCTTAACTGCAGCCGTTAAAAGGCGTATCGGCAGTCGTTAAGGGGTTAATATGCTCAACTATCACAGTCTTCCCCGGTTTTCTGCGGCGTTTTGATTCTTTTCATACTCACGTGGCTGTAATCTCGACTCATCAAATCACACAGATTTATGTGTGAGCCGTATAATTATTTGCAATGTAGTTCTATAAAGCATACATCCCAGTGTAATTCAGACAGTCAGAACTGCAGTCGCGTGAGTAAGAAGAGGATCAGAACAGCATTGAAAACCAGGGAAGACAGCAACTGATAAGTATATTACTGCACTTACACAACACTAAATAAACATTTACATAGATTTAGGGCATAAAAAAGTTTAATGGAAGTGCTTAAGATAAATTCAGAGATCAGCTGCAGCCCGGACTAAAGGTACTGTCACACTTAGCGATGTACCAGTGATCCCGACCAGCGATATGACGCGGTCAGGATCGCTGGTACATCGCTAAGTGGTCGCTAGTGAGCTGCCACACCAGGCGATCCTGCGTCCTCCCGCCCGGCTCCACGCGTCGCTCGTCGTCAGCTTCCTGCGGCGCTTCCTGCTGTGACGACGAGCGACGCGTGGAGCCGGGCGGGAGGACGCAGGATCGCCTAGTGTGGCAGCTCACTAGCGACCACTTAGCGATGTACCAGCGATCCTGAACAGTCCAGCCTGTTCTCGCGCGATCAGCGATAAACAGCGGGGGAGCGGGTCGTAGGTAAGTATCAGACATAGCGATATCGCTAGCAATATCGCTATAACGTCACAAGTTATAGCGATATTGCTAGCGACATCTCTTAGTGTGACATGCCCTTTACTCTTCATGTTGAATCCGTATGTAGGTGGGGACAGTGGCGCCAGCGCTGAATGGGTGCCGGGGTCACATGTCACAACACAAAACCAGAGCCCCGGGACCTTGAGTGCCGACACCGCGGGAATGGCGCCGGCACCATCGGTGAATATGGACTTTATTACCATATTTTATCAGGGCCGAACATTTAGTTCCTAGTAGTGGACAACCCTTTTAAGTAACCAGAGAGGAAACTCTAGCTTCACTTGCTTTTGTATTATCTTCTTTGAGAAATGCTAGAGTGAAAGGCAAAAGTGTAAGAAGTATCTGCACTCACCATTAAATGTTTGACTCCACTTAAATCTGAATGAGAATCCTGCAAACAAACAGAAATACCTCTATGTGTTCAGTAGGCAAAGTTATCAGGTGTATCACAAGCATTCCAATAAAGCACATTCCTGCGTTATCTAGTGCTCATTCTCCAGGGTTACAAAACCCAGCACTGAGTGCTTGCTGGCAGGATTTAAAGGCCTGCTCCACTAATGTTTAGACAGAAATCATTTCTCAGACGATGTACCCAAACTCACAATCTGCCAAAATGCCAATCAGATGAAATGCAGTATCTAATTTCTATTTCATGAAAAAAAAAAAATCAAGCTGAACCCAACCAGTCTGGCATGTTGTTAGACTTCTCGCTGCCCTCTTCTATACAGTTTAGGCTACATAAATGGGCTAGAATTTATTAATCAATGTACTGGGTTAGCATTCATGCATGTGATTGGCTGTACAACACATGACAATTAAATGGTATCTGCAGGTTTCTATCATGGAATCTGAAAATAGAATACTGTAGAGACATAGAGCCTGATTCCAAGGCTGTTTGGTATAGTTTTTATAGAATTCCTGTTTTGTATACAACCCCGCCCACACCCCTGACTGTCAGCTTCCTGTGCACACTGATAATGGTCAGCAAGCTGCCAAACAGTGGAGGCAGGCTTATGTAGATTAGGTCATGTGAGATCTAGTCCTGTAGTGATAACCTCCTGCTGATAAAACATTGTTTGTGTTATAACTACAGCACACAGCCTAGTAAGTGACACATTGCTGGAATCAGGGTTTCAGCTCGTACATTATGCTGCTGTCTGATTAAATAGTAAAAACTTGGTGACAGATTCCCTTTAAATTCCTACACCATTTTCATTAGTCACTTCCTGAGGAGGTCAAACTGTGTCATTTTGTCCCTCATGTCCCTCACTTAGCAACCCAACCTGATCATACTATTTAAGTCACACAGAGAGAGAAGGTGGGTAATAAGATGGCACTGATGATGAGCTGCTTCATGGATGGACTGCCTACTAGACTGTTATCTAGTGATGAGCGAACGAGCACGGATAAAGTGTTATGCGAGCATGATCATGGGCTAACCGAGAGTCTTCGGAGTGCAGGAAAAACATGTTCGGGTCTCCACATGTCTCAACAGCTGCAACACATGCAGGGATTGCTCAACAAACAGGCAATTCCTTATCCGAGCACGTTCGCTCATCACTATTCTCTACCTTTGTCACTTGCCCTATTATAGTCCTCAATGAAGAGGATGTTTGTGGATGAACGTTACATTCTTTTTATTCATATCCATTCAAGGCTAGTACGACCATCTGACAAAGAAAAATTGGGTATTACAGGTCAAGTGAAAACCAATTGTTACACTGGAATGGTGCACTATATTTAGTCTCACTAATTACATAAAGTACAGTATTTTTCGCTTTGTAAGACACACTTTTTTTCCCTCAAATTTGGGGGGAAAATAGGAGTGCGTCTTACAATGCGGATATACCTTATTTGTGCTGCCACTGCGGGTGTCCGGTGCTTACCGTCACCGCGCTCTGTCCCCCGACGCTGCCGCCATACTCTGTTTTAGAAACTTGTCACTTTTTACTTTAATAGTCCCCTTAGGGGATCTGAAGCTGCGATTGTCCAATGCTTGTGCTATACATAGCAGTGCTAAGGCACTGTTATGTATATTGAAAATCAAGCTCTCCTATGAACACCAACCATGGGCTAGCTTTCATAGGAGGATAGTAAAGACAGCCAGGGGGGGGTCTGCTGATGACCCCTGTGCTTATCATAACAACCCATCGGTGCCCAGCGGTCACGTCATTAGCGCCTATGGAAGCATTAAATGCTCTGCCCCCTGATGATGCATGTTAAACGCCACTGTCAAGAGATTGAAAGCGGGATTTAACAAGTTAACAGCCTTGGGAGGAGCTCCGCTACACCCGAGGCTGTTAAAAAGGCACATGAAGGCTGACTAAATCAGCCATCATTGCTGGGAAAGATGCAGTCTCGACATGCGAGTCCACATCAAAGTCAGGGACACAACTGTACAAGTATGTTAAAAGTCATGAACGGGTTATAGTGTTTGGCCACTTAATGTCTATTGTATATAATGGGATGGAAACAGCAACAAATGCAAATTACCAATATATAGTAAACGTATTACAAGATGAGCTTTTACATTACATGTGTTTTTCCACATGTTAATTACAATAAGCATTAGCTAAACCTTTTTATTGACCACATTTAGAAGGAGGTGAATTAATGAGGAGAGTCAAGGAATAACAGCCCAAATTACTGCTAGATCAATTGCTGTTAAATGTCCATTAGATAGTCAACCCCTTTAAACTATATAGTGCAATAATAAGTAGGCCTTATGTTAATGTAGGTGTTGTGATAAAATTCAGTTTATCTGCCCAGATTTTTATAATTTGGATGGGTAAGTTGGGTTTCCTAGTTGCAAGATTTTTTTTTGTTCTTAATTTTTTTGGGATAGATTAAAGATATAAAGTTTTATTATTATTAGTGACGAGCGAACGTGCTCAGATGACGTGTTATCCGAGCATGCTTGGGTGTTATCAGAGCATCATGGGCCTGTTCGAATATTATGTCTGAGTCCTCACGGCTGGGCTGCATGATTCGCAGCTGTTCGCCTCAACACATGCGCGGATTGTCTGTTTGTTAGGGAATCTCCGCATGTGTTGCGACTGTCTAATAGCGGCAAAACATGCAGCCGCAGGGACTCGGGACATATTATTCCAGCACGCCCAAGATACTCAGATAACACCCGAGCATGCTCAGATAACACATCATCCGAGCATGTTCGCCTATCACTAATTATTATGACTCGGTGCCTGTTCTTTTTCTCTTTTTATATTTTGTCTTATTTTTTTCTTTTCATATGTATGTTTGAAATTTAGTTTATTAAGTCCTGTCCATGTTTTGAAGAGCTCTGGCAATCTAATCAGGTTACAAATTGCCTACAAAGATAGTGATAAGCAGCGTATTAAGTCCAGTGACAGGAAGAAAGCAATGTGATGTCAACAAAATGTGAAAATAAATGCAAGGAGTAGAGTAGAGCAGTGGCCCCAAATCCAGGGACTGTCCAGCTACTGACCAGTAACTGCCACCTGCCTAGAGTTCCTGTAGTTTTGCACCAGCTTGGTATTCGCAGGTTAGGGAGAAGCAGGGAGTTACATGAGCAGAGAATCCGCGCCCCTGCACCGTATCGTCTGGGTTGTTAGAGTAATCTCCGCCTGTCTATTTAGAGAAGGGTCACTATTTATTATAAACTTGACAAAGTTTGAGATGGATTCATGCAAAAAAAATGACATTATTGTTTGTAAATTTAAGTGAAAATGTCATTTCCATCTTACCTCTTTGCCATCTTCTTTATGGAGACAGTAGCTGGTGCTGAGCACACATTCCGCACAACACTTCCCCTCAAAATGTACTAATTCTTCTCCCTGATAAAAAAAAGGCAGATTGCTGCAGTGTGAATGTTGCTGAGGTCATGTCGCTTTTCTTTTTTTTTTTTTAGTAAACAGACTAAATTGTGGAATTTAAAGATCTGATTTTATTTATCTTAAGTAGTAGCGTTTGGAGGCTCTCCATAAAGAAAAGCCAACTCAGCACATTACTGGAAAGCTCCTTCTCTGCACTTAAGCCGGATATCTACACCAAAGGTTAATACAAGCTGCTAGTGTGATAATGAGCACACATCCCACTGAGAAAAAAACACTTCTCGAACTCCTAGATACAATAATGCACTTCTAGATTTGTAGAAAATAATGTTTATTTTTGGATGTCATAAACCTGGTATGTAACAGAAAGTCGGTCATCCAAAAGAGAAGTAGAATGCCACTCACAGTTCAACATTTAAAACCATTTTTATTTCTTATTGCCTAAACCTGACCTAGTGATACTCTTCAGTGAAAAAACAAGGAATATTATGAGGGTGAAGCCATGCAACAGCTGAATGATGCTGATACATATGTGAGACTGTCTAGAGGTCCTACGATAAAAGTACAGAACCAATTACAGTCTCTTTTACACAAAGGTATGGAAATAATATTCTCTCCAAAAATTAGCGGAGACTTTATTTTTTGTTAGTTTATCTAAATCCAATTGGTATTTCCTGCCAGAAGTGCATAAGGTTATGTGAGATCCTCCTTGGAGAAACATCAGGGCAGGACGTGGTTTTGTCATGGGACCTATGTGGAATGGTACTGGAGACCACTACTTCAGATATACCTTCATATTTACTTGACACTAATATATTGAAGTGTAGGGTGCATGACCAGGAAACTCTCCGATTACGTCCTATTGAGAACCTGTGGTCAATCTTACAAGACGTGGATGGACTACAAAAGCACTGATTAGGCAAGAATGGGTTGCCATCAGTCAAGACTTGCCCAGAAGATGATATCCAGCTGCCAGGACAAATTGAAAAAGCCTTAAAAATATGGGAGAACACAGTAAATGTCGAGTCTTGATGTATTTGTCAATAAAAAGTTAAAAATTAAGAAATGCCTATAAATGTACTCCAGTAACCATAGAAACATCTGGAAAACAAAACGAGTTTTGTCAGCTTACCGGTGTGTATATGATTCCTCCCCTCTGCCGACCAACGCCCTGCATAGATCAAGGTGAGCAGCCTCAACTACAACTAAGGAGCAAAGGAAGGAAAATCCAGCAATAGACAGAGGTAGCTAAAAATATTTTTTAATGAAAAGTTTAAAAAATAAATGACAGACACATATTGTCAGGCACTGGCAGACAAGGGAAAGATCATCGTGTTTCGATCTAAGTCTAGTCATGATCTGACCCAATAGAAGAAACACTAAGACTATATAATGTGTTGGAAATAAATGACTGGTTAAACAATTAAAATAATTAGCATATACTAATAACATACAAATATATAAAATACACATGAAAAAAACATTATGACAGAGTGAAAATAGTATAAATATATAATACGATTTAATTCAGAAATTAAACTAGAACGAAAAAATGAATTGAATATATAAATATTTAATTTTTTTCAATATTGCTTGATTAAGGCTATGTTCACACGTCGTGCTTTTTTCGCGTTGTCGCGGCGGTTTTAAACGCGCGATTTTGCAGCGAAAAATAAGCATCCCATGCATTCCTATGGGATTCCACAATGCTGTGCTAATGCTGCGTTTTTTTCCGTGGCGAAATCACTTTGCGGTAAAAAAACGCAGCATGCTCATTAATTTAGCGGAATCGCGGCGATCCTGCACCCATAGGAATGCATTGTTCTGCTTACTTTCTGCATGTAGCTGTGCACACCATGCGAAAAGTAAGCAGAACATTTGCGGATGCTACCCACTATCCGGAGGAGAGGAGACTGTCCTCCGGGCTGAGGGTACCATATCCCTGTAAAAAATAGAATAAAAATAAAAAATATTGTTATTCTCATCTTCCGGCGTCCCGTGCAGCCTTCCCGCCTCGCTCCACGCTCCCGGTCCGAGCAATCCTTTGCGAGAATGACCGCAATGATGTCGCGATCTCGCGGGAGCACGACGTCTCGCGGTCATTCGCGATGATGTCGTGGGAGCGCAAAGTCTTGCGGTCATTAGCGCAAAGGATTACTGGGACCGGGAGCGTGGAGAAAGGTGGAGAGAGGCGGGAAGGCCGCGCGGGACGCCGTAAGGTAACAATAACAATATTTTTTATTTTTTTAATTATTTTTTACATCCTATCTTTTACTACTGATGCTGCATAGGCAGCCTTAGTAGCAAAAAGTTGGTCACACTCATCAAACACTATGTTTGACGAGCGTGACCAACCTGTCAATCAGTTCTCCAAGCGATGCTACAGATCGCTTGGAAAACGCTAGCATTCTGCAAGCTAATTACGCTTGCAAAACACTAGTTTTTCCGTGGGAAAATTACGAGAATTTAAATGCGATTTTCCAGCGGAATGGAATGCGGAATTCTCGCGGTAATTTCCGCTACGTGTGCACATAGCCTTAGTCTTGTCTAGCATTGAGACCATGTGGAGAAGAGTGTCAAGCATGAAAATCCAATAAGATTCCAGGTTCAATATATTCTCTTTATGGTCCCCTCCTCTATGCGGTTTGTGCACTTTCTCAATCCCACTATATTTGAACTGAGTTAAATTGCCATTGTGTATGTTCGCAAAATGTTTAGAAACCGCAGAAGGTGGGAATGACCACATCGGATAAATACTGTCTGATGCTAACTTTAGGTGGACAGGTAGTACATCCCACATACTGAACTTTGCATTCCATGCATTCTATCAAGTATCGACATAGGAGGTATTAAAATTGATGTAGTCATGTATGGGAAATTCTAAAGAATTATGCAATGAATGAAATGTATTAAGTTTTCAAGCAAAGTTGCACGCTTTACAGCGGTTTGCTACACGTTTGAAAAAACCTGTGGCATTGAGCCATGTGCCACGACTGGACATTTTATGTGGATTGCTATCAAACAAGCTAGGGAATAAAACTGAGCCCAATGGAGAAGCTCTCTTAGCCACAAACCTTACGCTATTTTTTGATAATATTTCCTATAATTTAACATACTGATTAAGTATTGAGTACATATTTTTTAACAATATTCACTATATCATGGAATTGTGGGCTATAATGTGTTGTTGAAGTGACACCCAATTTGTTCTAGTCAGTCCTGGCATTTGATTTGGCTCAATTTGTCAAAAGTTTTTTGCGATCAGTTACAGACTCCCTATTTAATGCAATTTTTAGATTCCTTTTAGGATAACCCCTTTGTAAGGCCGGGGGTCGCACTAGAGAGAAATATGGACGAGTGAGAGGCGTAAAAACTACGCATTGCACACGGACCAATGATTCTCTATGGGGTAGCTCCCATCAGCCGTATATTTCTCGCGCGTATTTTACTGTCCGTGCCAATCGCAGCATGCTACGATTGTCAGCGTATTCCGGCCGAAATACGCCAATGCAAGTCTATGGATGCGCAAAAACAACGCATTACACGCGGACCACACGTGTGACTTGCAAGAAATACGCACCTGGTGTCCTTTAGAAAAGTCGGCAATTCAGTGTGCGATACAGTAAAATCACACTGACAGATTTAATAAAGAAAGGAAAGAATAGCTATATACACATAGAATACACATATATATACACACATACACACACATGTCATTGAGACATATATATATATACAGTGGGGCAAAAAAGTATTTAGTCAGTCAGCAATAGTGCAAGTTCCACCACTTAAAATGATGAGAGGCGTCTGTAATTTACATCATAGGTAGACCTCAACTATGGGAGACAAACTGAGAAAAAAAAATCCAGAAAATCACATTGTCTGTATTTTTTTCATTTTATTTGCATATTATGGTGGAAAATAAGTATTTGGTCAGAAACAAAATTTCATCTCAATACTTTGTGATATATCCTTTGTTGGCAATGACAGAGGTCAAACGTTTTCTGTAAGTCTTCACAAGGTTGCCACACACTGTTGTTGGTATGTTGGCCCATTCCTCCATGCAGATCTCCTCTAGAGCAGTGATGTTTTTGGCTTTTCGCTTGGCAACATGGACTTTCAACTCCCTCCAAAGGTTTTCTATAGGGTTGAGATCTGGAGACTGGCTAGGCCACTCCAGGACCTTGAAATGCTTCTTACGAAGCCACTCCTTCGTTGCCCTGGCGGTGTGCTTTGGATCATTGTCATGTTGAAAGACCCAGCCACGTTTCATCTTCAATGCCCTTGCTGATGGAAGGAGGTTTGCACTCAAAATCTCACGATACATGGCCCCATTCATTCTTTCATGTACCCGGATCAGTCGTCCTGGCCCCTTTGCAGAGAAACAGCCCCAAAGCATGATGTTTCCACCACCATGCTTTACAGTAGGTATGGTGTTTGATGGATGCATCTCAGTATTCTTTTTCCTCCAAACACGACAAGTTGTGTTTCTACCAAACAGTTCCAGTTTGGTTTCATCAGACCATAGGACATTCTCCCAAAACTCCTCTGGATCATCCAAATGCTCTCTAGCAAACTTCAGACGGGCCGGGACATGTACAGGCTTAAGCAATGGGACACGTCTGGCACTGCAGGATCTGAGTCCATGGTGGCGTAGTGTGTTACTTATGGTAGGCCTTGTTACATTGGTCCCAGCTCTCTGCAGTTCATTCACTAGGTCTCCCCGCGTGGTTCTGGGATTTTTGCTCACCGTTCTTGTGATCATTCTGACCCCACGGGGTGGTATTTTGCGTGGAGCACCAGATCGAGGGAGATTATCAGTGGTCTTGTATGTCTTCCATTTTCTAATTATTGCTCCCACAGTTGATTTCTTCACTCCAAGCTGGTTGGCTATTGCAGATTCAGTCTTCCCAGCCTGGTGCAGGGCTACAATTTTGTTTCTGGTGTCCTTTGACAGCTCTTTGGTCTTCACCATAGTGGAGTTTGGAGTCAGACTGTTTGAGGGTGTGCACAGGTGTCTTTTTATACTGATAACAAGTTTAAACAGGTGCCATTACTACAGGTAATGAGTGGAGGAAAGAGGAGACTCTTAAAGAAGAAGTTACAGGTCTGTGAGAGCCAGAAATCTTGATTGCTTGTTTCTGACCAAATACTTATTTTCCACCATAATATGCAAATAAAATGAAAAAAAAACAGACAATGTGATTTTCTGGATTTTTTTTTCTCAGTTTGTCTCCCATAGTTGAGGTCTACCTATGATGTAAATTACAGACGCCTCTCATCTTTTTAAGTGGTGGAACTTGCACTATTGCTGACTGACTAAATACTTTTTTGCCCCACTGTATATATATATACAAATGGAGATTCAGTGGCGCTTGTGTATGAGTGTAATTCCAGGCTGCAATTTGACTTTGACTTTTTTTTTTTTTTTTCTTTTCAGCTACTATCAGGGAGAATTACCCTGCAGTATATAACCTGTTCAGTGATTTCAGGTTTTTACCCTCACTCATGCCTTTTTAGTTTGTGATTGTTCAGGTTGGAACTAAGATTGCCACCAGCATCTATATATATTCTTTTTCCCTTAAGCACTTCTTCTGAGGTCTTACAATTGACTATTACTAATTGCTATTTTCTCGCTATTATCCAGCTACATAAAGAGCACTTATAAGAGGTTTTTTGTTTTTTTTTGTCTATAACCACCCAATTTAGATTTCCCTCTTCTTTGAGTGTTCCAAGCGCACACTAATATTATTATATATATATATATATATATATATATATATATATATATATACACATACAGTACAGACCAAAAGTTTGGACACACCTCGATCAAAGAGTTTTGTTTATTTTCATGACTATGAAAATTGTAGATTCACGCTGAAGGCATCAAAACTATGAATCTACACTTGTGGAATTATATAATTAACAAAAAAGTGTGAAACAACTGAAAATACTGTATGTCTTATATTCTAGGTTCTTCAAAGTAGCCACCTTTTGCTTTGATTACTGCTTTGCACACTCTTGGCATTCTCTTGATGAGCTTCAAGAGGTAGTCACCGGAAATGGTTTTCACTTCACAGGTGAGCCATGTAAGGTTTAATAAGTGGGATTTCTTGCCTTATAAATGTGGTTGGGACCATCAGTTGTGTTGTGCAGAAGTCTGCTGGATACACAGCTGATAGTCCCACTGAATAGACTGTAAGAATTTGTATTATGGCAAGAAAAAAGCAGCTAAGTAAAGAAAAATGAGTGGCCATCATTACTTTAAGAAATGAAGGTCAGTCAGTTAGAAAAATTGGGAAAACTTTGAAAGTTTCCCAAAGTGCAGTAGCAAAAACCATCATGCGCTACAAAGAAACTGGCTCACATGAGGCCTGCCCCAGGAAAGGAAGACCAAGAGTCACCTCTGCTGCGGAGGATAAGTTCATCCGAGTCACCAGTCTCAGAAATCGCAGGTTAACAGCAGCTCAGATTAGAGACCAGGTCAATGCCACACAGAGTTTTAGCAGCAGACACATCTCTACAACAACTGTTAAGAGGAGACTTTGTGCAGCAGGCCTTCATGGTAAAATAGCTGCGAGGAAACCACTGCCAAGGACAGGCAACAAGCAGAAGAGACTTGTTTGGGCTAAAGAACACAAGGAATGAACATTAGACCAGTGGAAATCTGTGCTTTGGTCTGATGAGTCCAAATTTGAGATCTTTGGTTCCAACCACCGTGTCTTTTTGCAATGCAGAAAAGGTGAACAGATGGACTCTACATGCCTGGTTCCCATCGTGAAGCATGAAGGAGGTGTGACGGTTTGGGGGTGCTTTGCTGGTGACACTGTTGGGGATTTATTCAAAATTGAAGGCATACTGAACCAGCATGGCTACCACAGCATCTTGCAGCGGCATGCTATTCCATCCGGTTTGCATTTAGTTGGACCATCGTTTATTTTTCAACAGGACAATGACCCCAAACACATCTCCAGGCTGTGTAATAGGCTATTTGAACAAGAAGGAGAGTGATGGGGTGCTACGCCAGATGACCTGGCCTCCACAGTCACCAGACCTGAACCCAATCGAGATGGTTTGGGGTGAGCTGGACCGCAGAGTGAAGGCAAAAGGGCCAACAAGTGCTAAGCATCTCTGGGAACTCCTTCAAGACTGTTGAAAGACCATTTACGGTGACTACCTCTTGAAGGTCATCAAGAGAATGCCAAGAGTGTGCAAAGAAGTAATCAAAGCAAAAGGTGGCTACTTTGAAGAACCTGGAATATAAGACATATTTTCAGTTGTTTCACACTTTTTTGTTAATTATATAATTCCACATGTGTTAATTCATAGTTTTGATGCCTTCAGAGTGAATCTACAATTTTCATAGTCATGAAAATAAAGAAAACTCTTTGAATGAGAAGGTATGTCCAAACTTTTGGTCTGTACTGTATATATATTTATATTTCATACAGTTCTACATAGCAGAATAGCCGCAAAATCATTTGCCGGCTTCTGTAAAATCATTCCCCAACCCGACATGAAATGACACATGGTTTACATACAGTAAACCATTTCATTTCATGTATTTTTTTTATATGTCCCTGACTAATAAATAAATTAGGGTTTGTGTGTAAAATTTGGGATGTCTAGGTGTTAAATTAAGGGGTTAGTTATTTGGAAAAAAATGCGTGGGCTCCCGCGGCAAAATCGCAAACAGAGAGGTAAAGCAGGTGAGTGAGGGAAGATTTTAATAACCTTGAGAGAGACCATTGTTTTTGCCCCCCCGGCTACAAAAATCTGTCCCCAGACACCCCAGAAAAGGCGCATCTATAAGATGTGCCTTTTCTGGCACTTATCCTCTCTATTCCCATTGCCCTGTAGCGGTGGCTAATGGGTTAATATTAATGGCTTAATGTCATCTTGCAATTGGAAGGTGACATTAACCCGATTAATAATGGAGAGGTGTCAATTAGACACTTATCCATTATTAACCCTAGACTATTAAACGGATAAAAAACACACAGACATTAATGAAAAATTATTTTAATGAAATAAAGACACCTAGTTTTTGACAAGATTTATTGCTCTGGTAATCCAAAAATAAACCATCGACCTGTAACAAAAAGAAAACAAAAAAGCAAGGTCAGGTCAGAAGTGAACTGATGAGCGTGAGAAAAAAATGCAGAAACTTTCCCACGGTAATTAGTTCATCTCCGGGCACCCAGGGAGGCTGCGCAGAGATGAAATAATTAATTCTGGCAGTGGTTTACATGGGGCTGGTCGCATTAGCACCGATCCTTTGTAAACCACTTAACCCTTTCTGATGGATTGCAGCGGGGTACGTGACTGAGCAGCGGAGAGGTAAGGATATGGTTGCCTTTTTGCTTTCTTTTTGCTACAGGTTGATGGTTTATTTTTGGATTACCAGAACAATAAATCTTGTCAAAAACAAGGTGTCTTTATTTCATTAAAATAATTTTTCATTAATGTCTGTGTGTGTTTTTTAACTGTTTAATAGTCTAGGGTTAATAATGGATAAGTGTTTAATTGACACCTATCCATTATTAAATCGGCTTAATGTCACCTTCCAATTGCAAGATGACATTAAGCCATTAATATTAACCCATTAGCCACCGCTACAGGGCAATGGGAATAGAGAGGATAAGTGCCAGAAAAGGTGCATCTTATAGATGCGCCTTTTCTGGGGTGTCTGGGGGCAGATTTTTGTAGCCTGGGGGGGGGGGCAAAAACAATGGTCTCTCTCAAGGCTATTAAAATCTGACCTCACTCACCTGCTTTGCCTCTCTGGTTGCGATTTTGCCGCGGGAGCCCACGCATTTTTTTCCAAATAGTTAACCCCTTAATTTAACACCTAGACGTACCAAATTTTACACACAAACCCTAATTTAATTATTAGTCAGGGACATATAAAGAAAATACATGAAATGAAATGGTTTACTGTATTAAAACCATGTGTCATTTCATGTCGGGTTGGGGAATGATTTCACAGAAGACGGCAATTGATTTTGCGGCCATTCTGCTATGTAGAACTCTATGAAATGTAAATATATATATGTGTCTCAATGACATGTGTGTGTATATATATATATATATATATATATATATATATTCTATGTGTATATATCTATTCTTTCGTTTGGGTTTTAACCTGTCATAGGGATCCATTATATGTCCATTTTGCAAGCCTGCGAGAAAATCTCGGCATACGGATGCCATACGGATTGCATACGGAAGCTTACATGTGCAAAATATGAGACCACATCTTGATTACGGATGACATATGGAGCACTATTTAGGGAGTATTTCTCCGTATTACGCATGTAAAATACGGACCGTATTTCTCGTCGGTTAGTGTGACCCCAGCCTAATAGTCTCTCACAGACTGTCAGATTTGGTCAAAAAAGTACTACTGTTCGTGCTATTCTGATTAATTCTTATAAGTTCCCCATAAGGGATATTTTTAATAATGTGGGATGGGTGACATGATTTAGCGGTCAAAATAAAATTACTGGCAGAGGGTTTTCTATAAGGTGAAATATTAACTGTGTATAAATCCAGAAAATTTATAGAATTATTTTTAAACGGAATGAGTGAATTTTAAATTAAAATTGCTATTATTGATATGGTCGGTAAATGCGACGGCCTCCTCACGTGTATTCCCCCACACCAGGAGGAGGTCATCGATGTAGCGACCATACCAAACAATATGATTACTCTGGATGTTATTGCCATTGTAAATATAAAGCTCCTTCTATCTTGACATCATAATGTTTGCTAATGATGGAGAGAATTTAGCACCCATACTCACACCGGGTCTCTGTATAAAAACAAAAAAAACCTCACATGTCATATATTTATATTATTTTCACTCTGTCATAATGTTTGTTTCATGTGTATTTTATACATTTGTATGTTATTAGTATATGCTAATTATTTTAGTTGTTTAAGCAATCATTTATTTCCAACACATTATATAGACTTGGTGTTTCTTCTATTGAGTCAGATCATGACTAAGACTTAGGTTGAAACACGATGATCTTTCCCTTGTGTGCCAGTGCCTGACAATATGTATCTGTCATTTATTTTTTAAACTTTTCAATATAAGTTATTTTTTAGCCACCACCATCCATTGCTGGATCTTCCTTCCTTTGCTCCATAGAAACATCTGACTTAAAAGATATAAAAATACTAAAGCAATGAAGCTTTATGAACACCAACATTTGTGTCAGTCTCAAAACTTTTGGCCATAACTGTAGGCTGGCATCAATGGAATATGTAAGCCTACAGTGATCGTACAGAAGCGGTGAGAATCTCTCTCAGAAGGTTAAGCAAAGATGAGAGATGCACAAGTTGTATTTGCGAGGTTCTT
Organism: Dendrobates tinctorius; assembly: GCF_039654945.1. Classification (NCBI taxonomy): domain Eukaryota; kingdom Metazoa; phylum Chordata; class Amphibia; order Anura; family Dendrobatidae; genus Dendrobates; species Dendrobates tinctorius. The sequence continues at coordinate 50,583,955 of NW_027361679.1, read as the reverse complement.
GGGATTTGTAATTTCCAATATTGTGTTTCAGTTTGTGACCACTATTATGCCGAAAGCACCGGCACTGCATCGGGCACACCAGTGACAGCTCCGTTTTCAAATTCAAGATTGGAAGAGCAATAGGTACAAAGTAGTTATGATTAGTGTAGTAGCATAATTAGTAGTTATAATCCATGAAGTATTTCTTGGAAGTTTGGTCAAGTACATACTAGAAGTTTGATGCATTAATGACATATATAAATGAAAAGTACTAAGTAAGTAGTTTATTCCTACTTTAGGTGATCGAAATGGCAAATTTATGGTCAGAGGAGTCAACTGGATTGATGGCAAGTGGAAAACCAGACAGTCACTAACTCATTATTGCATTGTGATGCTATAATCCACTGTATGCAAAAGGTTTGCTACCTAATGGCCAATTAACTAAGAAACTTTTACGTATAGTATAGACTATGTGTCATGCAAACGTGTAAGCATCAACTCATGAGGCTTTATAAAAGGAATGAAAATAGATTAGTAAAAAAAAAAAGATTAAAGCGATTAAACGTTTTATGAAGGAGGACATTGAACAGACACAGTAGATGTTAATGTGCAGGCTACAATTAACTCTCTCTGTGGCATATGAGTGGGATGTAGAATTAGATAATGGAAGACAGTAAGATGGACTTTGAATGCAAGATGCCTTCATTATTTTCCACCAAAAGAATGTTTGTAGGATGATAAGAAAAAATTCTGCAACCATAAATACTCATATCTTCCCATTACCATGGCAGTTGACTATACACAATATATGAGAAAATAACTCTGCATATGTTTCTCACTCCCATTACTATATAAACATTCATGCCATTACAAAAGGTTTTCCAGGAAGGACTTTATTATGCAAAGTGTAGCTTACAAGCCAGACACTGAGAATTTACAGCTCTAAGTGTATGCATTACTTGGTTCCTGGCAGAACCCATTATATTGGAAGTAAAAATAAACTTTGTGTATACAGTGGCTACCTTCTTAATCCAGCCATCTGTAACAACTTTTAGTCTCTTATCATATACATATCATATATCAGTGGCAGAGACAAACAGAAGAGGGCTACTGTGAAAGAACAGTATATGGGCATTTGCAGTCCAATAATGTATCACTAACAAAAGCCACTCGCTTTGGGAGGTAGAAGTTGCTCCCTTACTTCCTGGGCCCCAGTGCGGCTGTACAGGCTGAACTAATAGTGTGTTCACACCTGTCATACAGTTATGGTCAAAAGTGCTCCCAGAACATTATAGCAATTACATACACGTTTCATAAACATATGTTTATTTTCTTTGTGTGTATTAGAGCAACACAGAAAACACAGAAAAAAAGGCAAATTGGGCAAAGCCACTTCACACAAAACCCCCAAAATGAGCAGGACAAAATTGTTGGCACCTTTCCAACATTGTGGGTAAACAACTTGGTTTCAAGAATGTGATGCTCGTTCAAACTCACCTGTGGCAAGTAACAGGTGTGTGTAATATAAAAATCACACGTGAAACCAGATAAAAATGGGAGATATTGACTCAATCTTTGCATAGTTTGTCTGTGTGTGTGCCACACTAAGCATGGAGTAGAGAAAGAGGAGATGAGAACCGTCTGAGGACTTGAGAACCAAAGTTGGTAAAAAATATCAATAATCTGAATGTTACAAGTCCATCTCCAGAGATCTTGATGTTCCTTTTTTTATGGTATGCAACATAATCAAGATGTTTACAAATTTTCTGGGGTGGCTGAGACCTAATGGTTTTAGTCTGGGGTGCCAGTATCCATGGCCCCTTTCTAGGTTATTAACATCAGCCCGCAGCTGTCTACCTAGCCTTTGCTGATTATTGATTATAGGGGGACCCTACGTCATTTTATTGGTGGTCCCCCATTTTAATAGCCAGTAAAGACTAAGTATACAGATGTGAGCAGATATCAATAGACTGGGAAGCTTCATGGGTATTACCTCCTGTTCAGGTTATAAACATCTTCCCCCGGCTGTCGGTTTTGCCTCTGCTGTTTAAGAAAATTATGCGGGAACCCACGTCTTTTATTCATAAAAATAATCTTTTAATAATTAAATACATGTACAGTGAGCTGCACACACATTGTACTAATTGTACATGTCACTAACATCTATATATCTATCTATTCCATGTGTATATACTGTATGCAATCTACCTCTTCTATTCTGTCGGGTCCTGCTGTGATTTTACAGTACATGGCTACTGAACTGCAGGCATTTCTTCTATCATCTACTTTACAATACTTTAGTGGCAACGCAATTATTTTCCTGCACTTTTACCAAATTTTACCAACTTTTTACGATTTTAAGAAAAATGCTCGTGTTTCCGATCTCGAATCCAAAGGTACCAAATTTATGCCGAACGTATGTTAGGCAATGGTTTTCCAAACACATTCTCTCATCTCTATTAATTATCCAACATCCTTCCTTCCCATGATACTCCCTGCCACACTTTCGCTTAACATAATTCTGATGTTCTTAAAAGTCTATGAACTTATGTGAGATTTTAATACAATGCTATTTTTGTAATCTACATAATAAATTTCCTATTATTACCAACATCTACCTTGGAAGTGCTAACTTTCTCCCATCTAGCACCAAAGAAGGGTGCTAAATATGTCTTTAATTCATGTTCTTGATAACCTTCTAAACAGAACATTCAAATGACTCCAGGCAAAATCTAAAATACTTACAACCAAGTGGACTATGAATATATCATGTATCTTTACACATGTAACCATAACTATCAGGAGCTTGCCCGGACCATCGTCATAAATAGCAGATCATTCTTGACAGCTGGACGGAAGTCAGTATTTTCGGCCTTGAACAAAATCTATCTTGGAAGGTTGTTCCAAGGGTCAGTGTTCTTCTTTAGAATGATAGATAAGGAAAGCTATGCATGGTGAGATGAAGAGTTAGCATTAGCTGCATATTTAAGTGGAGTTTTAGGGATCAGCTAAGTAGTCTTACATAAGTTACTAAGACAACATTTACCAAGTGTCAGGAAACTATGCTAGATATGCACTATATTTATACATACAGCTTTGTAACTGGTACATTGAGATTTTTTTTGATAAAGCAAGGGTAGAGATTCTTCACCCCAATTAGTGAACGCCATTAGCAAAATCTTACCCATGAGCACTCTACTTGGGAACACTGTGTTGGATGGCACAATACTTTCCCTCTGTCACACAAGCAGAATTCACAATGACTTCCATTCCACAGCTCTCCATGGTACTTAATGGATCCATTGACCATACAGCTGCCTTTAGTGGACACACATTCTTCACAACACTGTGAAGAGCGCCTCATTTTGCTCTGACCCTACAAACAAAAGAAAGTGTTCAGTCATTATTGTAACCATTGCCATCTCTTTGATTTCTCCAACGCAAATTTCTCTCGGTTGATTTTTTAACAAAGTATTTTAGGTTAAATTAGTTTCATGCAGATATGCTTGATGGTGAGAAGTTTCATGTTAATACTCATGACAGCAGATGACAGAGCTACAGACAGTGACTGACATCCGGTAGAAAAATACAAATTGCGCCTTAATTTTATGTCTGCTTATGACTTTGCACAAGTTCTCTATAACTGATAAAGCCAAATCCAGGTCCAGTAAATAGTGCACGCGTTGTTGATGGTGTTGAGGGTACTGGTACGATGAATCTCTCCTAAAGTTTTAGTGGAAGCAACATCAGGAAAATCAAATAACCCATATCTACTTTCCAGTCACATCAGTAGTGCATTGCGACCCACAAAACCGGTATTCTGTCTCCAGAAATCTGAGAAGAGTTACTGTAATGTCGATTTACATTTTTTACGCTTTCCATTGACAGAATTGCACTGATCCAATGGTGTGTGCACTTTGTGGACAGGACTATTGGAACTGGTGCTGGAAATATATTTCCTCCATAACTGATCCTATTAAGGTTCATTCCCACAACTCCTTTGTGTATGGAGTCGTAATAAGATTTATTCAGAGATGTACTAGTTCTTGGTTATATGCATAATTGTCAAAAGCCAAACATTGGACTATTTCCATGTACAGAGGTATTCTTTCCAAGAAAAAATACCAAATATACACAAATCTTCACTTCCAAAAAATGTACGGAATCTGAAGAAAATGCCATCCTGATCATTAACCTGTCATCTTGCTCCCATTGTCGTACTACGTGCCATATAATAGCGACACAGCCGATTAGGACTACTCAACAAATGTAACATTACCTTGTCACAGGACAGTGATGGACAAGTCTTTGTATGGCACTTTACTTCACCTCTCTCACAAATACAGGAGGTACATGGATTTTTCTTCCACTGTGAACCATGCTAAATGAACAGAAGATGGATATATTACTATGTGATTATGGTACCTCTATTTTGCACAAATGACACCAACAAACTACACACAATACAGAATGACTAGTCCAACGTACAATACTAAATTAACCAGTCATGGATTGCCAACTAAAATAAAAGTACGGTAATGTATATTAGAAAGTGTTCTGTAAGAAACTACAATGTGAGTCCATTAAAACTATTTTAGAGAAATGTTATCTTAATTTTCTACTGTTTTAAAATACCACAAGCCCTACTGTGCACATGGTGGGCCATTTATATGGATACACCTAAATAAAATGGGAATGGTTGGTGATATCAACTTCCTGTTTGTGGCACATTAGTATATGGGAGGGGGAAAACTTTTCAAGATGGGTGGTGATCATGGCGGCCATTTTGAAGTCAGCCATTTTGGATCCAACTTTATTTTTTCCAATGGGAAGAGGGTCATGTGACATCAAGCTTATTGAGAATTTCACAAGAAAAACAATGGTGTGCTTGGCTTTAACTTAACTTTATTCTTTCATGAGTTATTTACAAGTTTCTCTTTGTTTACAGCCATTGACATGTCGCAGAGGTTAATACGTGAGGAGCGGATAGAAATTGTGTTGATGTCTGGTGAACGTAGTACCCGGGTCATTGCAGCAGATTTCAATGCAAGACACCCATCGCAAGAAAACTGTCACCATTCCCATTTTATTTAGGTGTATCCATATAAATGGCCCACCCAAAAAAGTTTGTGTAAACCGAGGGTCCAGTTGCAATTTTTGTTTTGCCCATTCTGCAAATTCAGAGCGCCGATCTGAGTCACCAACCATTCCCATTTTATTTAAGTGTATCCATCTAAATGGCTCACCCTGTATATATATAATTACACACAGACAAAATTGCTGCCTTAAATTAAGAAAAACTCACAATGGTGACTGAACTTAAAAATGACAATAGTAATTTTCAATTTTAATTTATATAACATCAACTAATGAGAGTCAGACATTGCTTTTGAATTTTTGGTTCAATAGAAAAAAAAATAAATACAAAACAAGCTTATGAAAATGGCCTGGACAAAAATTATGGTACCCCTAAAAAAGAATGAAAATAATTTGATCCTAAAGACTTGTTAAACTGAGATGTGTTCTGTAATTAGCATCACAGGTGTCTACAAACTTGTAGTCAGTTAGTTTGCCTATATAAAGGTTGAAAAGTAGTCATTGTGCTGTTTGGTATCATGGGGTGTACCACACTGAGTATTAACTGAATATGAACCAATTTTGTCCGTGCGTGTATATAAACACACATTAATCTGTTTCTGAGAACCAAATGTATACAAAACCTCCCCAAAGTAATATTTCTTGTTAAAGGGATATTCCCAAATGTTAAAGTTATGCTCTATAAGATATTTTCCAACCACTAGGACCCACACTGATCAAGAGAACTGAAGAGTGCAAAGTGAATGGAGAAGAGGTCGATCATGGGCACTGCCGCTCCAGTCACTCTTATAGGAGTGCTTGGCTATCTCTGGCATTAAGAATGAATGGAGCAGCAGTGCGCACAATCAACCACTGCTCCATTCACATGGAGCTCTCCAGAGCCCCGATTCAAGGGATCAATGGGGGCACCAGTAATCTATCGTCCAATGATCGGAAATATGTATCCTGTTCCATGGATAGGTGATAAATGTTAAACTTTATAATAGCAATTGATAATACCCTTTTAATATACAGTATAGTAACAAAACTGGAGTCCCTGAAATAAATTTTAAAAAAATAACCCCACAATACTAAAAGACAGCATTTTTACTTATTTTGGTTAGTTATTATGCCGCCGTAAAATAAAATATTTAGTCTTACTTTTTTAACTTTGCTCCAGTGAGCTGTATCTAACAGCAAAGTGTACACATGAATGTAGAACAAAAATATATTAAATACTTTCCATGGGGAGGAACCAGCAGGACATATAACCTTTATCAGCAATTTAGGCCCAAGCCTTTGAAGATGTAAGGGCACTATGATTACCACACTCCCACACTGCATTCCTAACTATATAACTGCAGCTTGCCAGGGAAAGCGCCAGCTTTTCAAAGGGCTATCCCACTTGGCTAACCTCAAAACAGCAATATTTCTAATCATTATTTTTGTAAATTAAGGATGACAGAATAGGAATGCTTTGTCCCAGTTATGAATTTAATTGATTGGTCTATAAATCACACACAAACACAGAAGCTGCCAAAATCCAATTAGGGGCTGAAAATAGACTCAAATATTGTCTTTGGGGAAACAAGGACTCAAAGTTTTCTGGTTAAAAAATAGCTGATTAGTATTTAGTTTGGTTCTTTTGGGATGAAGTATACAATTTAAATAGTCACTATAAATGGATAGAGTTATATACATTGTGTCCGTAAAGTCATGGTGCACTTTTGACCAGTCACAGGAAAGCAACAAAGAACGATAGAAATGTGAAATCTGCTCCAAATAAAAGCAAAACCCTCCCATTTTCTGTAGGATGATGTGGCAGCATGTGCACATACGCAGATGATGACGACATAACATCGAAAACAGAGAATCACAGACGTTATTCACTCTGTTACACCAGACGTCCTTACCTGTTTGTGGCAAGAACGTCACTATCATTTGGATGTGTGTAGGGCAACAAATGGAGCCCACATCGAGCTGCACTGGTATGAAGAGAGTTTTTCTTTTATTTGGAGCAGATTTCACATTTCTATCGTCTTTTGTTGCTTTCCAGTGACTGGTGAAAAGCGCACCATGACTTTACGGACACACTGTATATTGTAGGGGTTCACTTCTCTGGTAGTAATTAATACTGAGGTAGTATTCACACAGCCATTGCAGTTTTAGTCCAAACACATGCAGTTCTTATTACTTTCCACAGGTAGCACAGAACCAAATTAAACTCAAACATAAATCTCTAACCTTGTCCAGGTGCTAACTCAACAGAACAGACCCTGGCTACTCATACACGACTGAGCTAGCCCCCAGCTCGGTCACACAAAAAAGCTATTGTCCATAGCAACCGGCGATACTTGAGGTTCTCTGCTCGTAGCCTGTGCAGACTCTTCTCAGAGAGGAGGGATTCTGGCTTTCCAACACTTTCCAGCTGCTAGACACATTCAATTTGGTGCCATGGTCTGTGCATTCACCTCAAAACACATTTGCCTCTGCTACATCCAGCATAATGACTGTCTCATCAGTCATTTCATTCAGAGAGAGACCCTGACACGTCTCTCTCAACTACAGCTCACATCTTGGCTGGTCAATCACCAGTAGCACACTCAACTCAGCTCAACATCCAGCAGACTGACAGTTCCTCAAGAGAATGTCACTCTACCTGGTTCTTAGCAAAACCCTACAGATATATCTAATCAAGACCTGGAGTGCTAAGACTTAACCCTCACCTACCTGGCCTTGTTGTAATAAATAATCCACAGGCATTCAATATTTCCTTATAGTCATAAATAAAGCTGACCAAACACACAAGCACGTTTAATTTGCAGTTGAGTGTTGATCAGACTCTGTCTTAGTCAAATTTTACATTACTTCTCAGACAAACAGATGATAGCATAATAAGAAAAAATATTTTAATTTGGAAAAGGGCTGACAGAGATATCAGGTTTCTCTATAAGAAAATGAAAAAGTAACGCACAAATTAATTACCTCATATGTCTTTCCAGATACAGCACATGACTTTGGAAGGCACTCAGGACAACACTTTCCAGGAACGACAGCCAAAATTTCATCCTAAAATATAATTATGTTGAATATTTACCTGTCAATTATAAAAAGGAAGAAATGCAGACAAAAACACTTTATTCAATGAGTGTGTGACTATCAGACCTGTGCCGACAAGTCTAGAGTGACATATTTCCTTTACTATACACTTGTTGTGAGGCTTAGCAAATTCCAAACACCTCCTGTCATCCGCTGTAATGAAGACATACAACACACACACATGATACATTGGAGTTTGCAATATATATCATCTAAAATGTAGTGGAAAGTTAGTTGAAATGATTCAATTGCAGAATTTGGACTACTAATATACTGCCGTTCTCAGCTGGGATGGACCTCTGGTATCCATTAAAAGTAATTTATGAATTTAAGGTATACCCTGTAACACCTCGCTTTCAATGACGAGGCAACAAAACCCAAGAGTGATGAGAAAGGCTGTTTGTGGAAGATCCCAGCAGAGAGACTGTATAATCCCTACAAACTGGTAAAACTTTCTCCACTGAAGCGTGAAAAAACTCTGCCTCGCTGTTTTACACGGCGTAGGCTAGCTGTCAAGCCATAGCCTGAGGAGCTCATCGATGTGAACATGGGAACGTGCATTATGCATGAAGCATGGCTTGAACAGTCAGTGATTTCTTTTCTCCTGCCAGACTTATTACCTTATCACATAGTAAAGGAAGACAATCAGCTGTTAGGCACTGCGTCACCCCATTCTTGCATGTACATCTTGAACACTGTCCCAACCTCCATTCCTCTCCATCCTTTAGAATAAGGCCATCATCCAGAGAGCAGGATTCTAGCACACATATAAAGATACAGTAATATGATATTTTTATTGGGTCATATGAATCCAAAGTGAGCTGTCAACTTCACAGTGCCATAGTTACACAAAGGCAAATAACACAGCACAGTTCAGGTTTATGTGGCTAGCATAATATAAACGATATCTAAACAGGTGGAACACATCTCTGCTCACATCTAGCCATACATAATACACAAACGTTATAGTGATATAACCCAGCTGTAAGGTGCATGGTTTATCATTCATTGCTTAATGCCATTCAAGAATTCGGGACCAGGCAAACCGTCCATTACTAGTGACTTAATGATCCTTCAGTCTACACACTTTGAGCCCGATTCATCATTTTCTTTGGCTATTTTTTCCTTCTTTAAACCACATTTCTTTTTTGTCTTATGGCATTTGCACCTACTTCAAAATGGCATGCATGGTTCATGAATTTTGAGAAAAAAAAATGCTCTTTAATTTTGTTTTTAACACATTTTGCAACTTTTAAAGGGAACCTGTCAGCAGGATTGTGCACAGTAACTTACAGACACTGTCAGGTCGGCGCCGTTAAACTGATTATAATGATACCTTGGGTTGATGAAATCCGTCTTGTGGTTGTTGTTTAATCTTTATTTTCAATATTGTGTTGATGAGATTCTCGTGCCCTAAGGCTGTGTGCACAAGCTGCAGATTTAGGTGCGGATTTACCTGCGGATTGCTCTGCGGTTTTGCCCTGCGGTTTTTCATCTCCTCAATGGAGGAGATGGCAAACCGCAGCGGAATCCGCAGAAAGAATTGACATGTCAATTCTTTCTGCGGATTGAAAACCACAGATAATCCGCGCGGAAAATTCCGCACCATCTGCACTGCGGTTTTTGATTCCCATAGGGAATCATGGTACTGTACACCGCAGCAAAAACTGCTGCGGACCCACAGCGGCCAAAACCGCTGCGGAACGGCAGCAAAATCCGCAGCGTGTGCACACACCCTAAGGCGGGGTTGGTGTATGTGGTGCTCTGATTATATATTCATAATGCAGACTGCTGACAGGTCACTGATCCTTCACTGACCTGCCCCCTAATTTACATAATGAATATCTATATATACTCAAAAAAAAAACCCTTCTGCAGGCAGGTGCCGGCTGTGACACCTGCTCTGCAGCAAAATCACATGTTTTGTGTGCTAATAATATATTTTATTCAGGTTATTCAGCTATAGGGGGAAAAAAAAATCAACTTGAAAATGGCGCCCGCTGTGCCTGCACAATAGCTGCTATTGGTGTGCAGCTATGATCCGATAGGTGCTACTGCGCATGCGCCATCTTACTGGAAAAGAAGAAAAAAATTCCTCCTCCAAGATGGCGCCGCCCTTGGCTGCGCAGTAGCAGCTATCGGATCACAGCTACACACCAATAGCAGCTATTGCGCAGGCGCGGCGAGTGCCATTTTTAAATAGATTTTTTTTCCGCTCTAGCTGAATAACCTGAATAAACTGTATTATTGGCACACAAAACATGCAATTTTGCTGCAGAGCAGATGCCACGGCCAGCACCTGCCTGCATTTTTTTTTTTTAAAGTATATACAGATATTCATTATGCAAACTAGGCGGCAGGTCAGTGAGGGATCAGCGACCTGTCAGCAGTCTACATTATGAATATCTAATCAGAGCACCACATACACCAATGCCGCCTTAGGGCACGAGAATCTCATCAACACAAAACTGAAAATAAAGATTAAGAAACAACAAGACGGATTTCATCAACCAAGGGATCATTTTATTCAGTATTACGGCGATGACCTGACACTGTGTGTAGGTTACTGTGCACAAAAAAAAATATTAATAACTGCCTGCATGATTTCAATATATCCATCAGCTATACACCTGAGGTCAAGCGAATGTAATTTTTGGCCTTTATCAGGCTGGTGTGAATTGGTATTCTTTTCATTTTGCTGAGAAGATCAGCCTTGTTAACTACACTATTCTATCAAGAGTCATCCTGTGGGATATAATTTTTCTATGGGAACCTATAGGTGGCAAATATACCTATACTGTAACAGTGGGAAACACTTATGACATATAGCTCCAATTTCACGGCTATTTCTTTGGTTCCCTAAAAAACTGTGTATGCAGGCATCAGGTAATGAATTCAATTGGCAACGAGGACTGATGAACAGTAAGAGAACAACACTGCAGAAATTTAAAGAAAATGTTAGCAGGATTTCACACCCCAAATGTACATGTGCATGTAGCTATTTCAAAGAAATAACAAAAACATTTAAATAGACAGGCCATTCCCCCACTACTGAGAAACCAGCATTTAAAATTCATATGCAAATGAGGCTGTAGATCTGACACCTCTGTCACTCCAGGTCTATTCCCCGTGCAGCACCACCTCCTCCTGCTTGACTGATGGCTCCTTTGACTTAAAAGGGGTATTCCCATCTCAAAGATCCTATCCCAATATATAGTACATGTAATAATAATATTAGCAAAAACCTCCAATTAGAAATGTAGTTCTTCTGATTCATTATGCCTCTTTCCTCATGTGCAGGCATAGCAGTAGCTTAGTTATATCCATGCTTACGACAATTGATATAGTGACAGTTAGTTAGTTGATAATGGTCATAACCATAGATCCTTAATGTCCTGCAATGCCTGCACATGAGGAAAGAGATATAGCAAATCAGAAAAACTATGCTACATATCTAATTGGAGGTATTTGCTAATATTATTACACCTACTATATATTAGGATAGGATCTTGGAGACGGGAATGCCCCTTTAAGCTACAAAGCATAGCAGCGGTCGCTCAGGCAGGAGGAGGAGGCATTAATCAAGGAATAGAGCTGGAGTGACAGAGGCTTCAGATCTACAGCCTAATTTGCATACCAATTAAAATGCTGATTTCTCAAAAATGGTAGACCTGACTTGCCATATAAAGGTATTGCTGGACTTGTCTTTGAAAGAGCTCCATGCACATATAAATGGTGAGTGAAATCTTGCTGACAGGGTCCCTTTAATATGATATACAAATTTTGACGTGATGGTGTGCCCACATTTACTGTATTAGGAAATGCGAAGGCTTGCCCCGCTCTCGTAGTACCCAAAGCCAATTGTAAACATAATTAGCCGCTGTGGGATTTTAGACTAGTTATACAAACATTTTATTCTTCAGTCTCCTCCTTCATAAAAAAGTCAAATAAGATCCATAAAGACAAACCTATGTTTAAATCACTCTCTTAATAGGTCTGGTTCTCGCACTATTTTCCAACTGTGACTAATTGACATCCACTCAAACAATACACCACAGGTACACCATACTGTAATGAAGCTTTGATTAGAAACACCAGAAGTAAAGCATGTTAGGCCCCATCAATTTAATACTGTGCTTCCTTGTTGATAGTGAATGCCACTAAATGGCATCAAACTAAGTGTACTTAATTGGATTCAAGGTCTCATTTGAACAATTGAGATCTTTTCCTTTGTCACTAATTAGACAGTGCTGTCAATGTAAATGGCAGAGATGATCAGATAAGTGAGGTGACAAAATAAATGAACAAAAATAAAACATTTCAATTAGTATTTGCTACTTAGCATTCTCAGGACATATAAGGATCTCAGCCACATAAAGATTTCAATAAGGATTTCCATTCCTACAGGCTCCACAAAATTGGCCAGTTACCAGAGGATGGAAATTATGCGGGTATACTTGGCGGTCGCTGGTTTTATTAGGAATAATGGTAGGATTACCTAACTGGTTTATGGATCAGTATCTAAACTGACACTCAATTAATAGAAAGAGTCAGCTGAATTTTAAATTACGGTATTTTTCGGACTATAAGACGCACTTTTTTCCACCAAAATTTTTGGGAAAAATGGAGGTGCGTCTTATAGTCAGAATGTACAGTACTTACACTTAGCGTGGTTGCAGCAAGAGTTGGGCGATTCTTCCAGTGGTCCTGGTCCGATGCTGCAGGGCGATGATGGTGCAGCTGGTGCGGCGGTGCTCATTGGTGCCAGTGCTCGGTAGTGCCGGGAGCTCCGGCGACATTTTCTGAAAGCCCAAAGCCCTGCACTTCCATTGCCTTGATGCTGTGGCCTCCGAGAAAATGGCTGTCGGAGGCGGCGCATGCACAGATTGAGATCTCGGCTCTAAGATCTCGTTACAGAGATCTCAGTCTACGCATGCGCCGTCTCCGGCAGCCGTTTTCCCAGAGGCCACAGCATCGAGGCAATAGAAGTGTGGGGCTCCAGGCTTTCAGCCGCACCATCATCGCCCTGCAGCATCGGACATCAGAAAATGTCCCCGGAGCCCTTGGCACTACCGAGCACTGCCTCACCATCATCGGACATCAGAAAATGTCCCCGGAACTCCCAACACCACCGAGCACCGCCGAACCTGCCGCACCATGCTGGGATGGGAGCGAGATCATCGCCCCGTAGCGTCGGACCACCGAAAGAATCGCCCGACTCCTGCTGCCACCAGCACTGCCAATCCCCCCCTACTGGTAAGCTGAATTCGGGACTGTAAGACAGACCCCCTTTTGACGCATTAATTTTTTCCCCCATTTTCCTTCTGAAAATTTGGGGTGTGTCTTATGGTCCGATGCGTCTTATACCGAAAAATACGGAATGTAAAATCCCCCTTGGGGACTGTGACTCTAATCACTACTCATGGACTAGCCGTGAGGCAGAGGGGTCAAGAGGTCCAAGGTCATAAGCCAGGAAGGTACATCATAAACAGAAAGAAGAGACAAAGGCGTAGTCAGGTAACGTTCTGAGGTCACAATACCAGTAGGATAACGGATCAGATCAGAAGGGGTTAATCAGACAGATGGTCAGAATAAGGTCCAAGGTCAGGCAACAAAAAGTTCTACAAAGAGAATGCAAGGCACAGAGAGACAAACCATACAGTAGCTGAATGTACATCTGGCAGAAGTCCGAGTAACAGCCCAGTTAAGTAGCCTGGCAATTACATGGGATAATGAATGCCTGGAGAAAGCCAGCGCCTCCCAGTCCCAGATTGGACGGCCGAGCTGTCAATTAAAACACTGACATCTCAGCACGCCCCTGCACCAGTCTGGACAACTGAGCTGAACACTACTGCATCCCAGACACACAGGGGAGGAACCGTAACAGGAACATTCAGCATCTCTCCAGGCTTCACAGATATCCAGCTTTATTTTATTACAATATGCAGTTTTCTAGGCAGGCAAGTAAATATCAGACAACAACACAAAATCATACCCAGCAGCTACACCATAAAATAGGTTCTACTTGTTACCATGTATAACAACAGAAAAAGATTATTTACCAGCACATACCGTATTAAAATATGTAGCAAGCTAGGATGCGGATTACAAATGTGTATTGAATGACAGCCTAGGATATTACTATACACGTACATTAAATGTAATCCAGCAAAGAATTTATATTGACTTCATGTTACTACTGTTCAGAGAGTCTAACCAGAGGACTTGCCATTTACCTGGTGGAAACGCCACAATCCTCCTAAATCTGTTATTTTTATTTTTTATTATTATTGCTCGTGCACCTCAACAACTCTGAGATATGGCTCTCACATTCCATGTATAGAAATCCAGTCTTGTTACCCAAAGGGTTGGGATCCTCAACTCTTCTATGTAGCCTCTTCATGAGTACCATAGACCCCATAGCTAACAAGACTAGATTTAGTATATATAGGGAAGAGTGGGCCATATCACTGTAATGGAAAGGGCACAGTAACAAAAGTCTTATCCAGGAGAAAAGAGCTAGTTACATAAATCAAATCTGCTTGAATAGAATTTGCCTTGAATTTTCTAAAAATTCAAATTCTCGAGAATTCAATTTTTTTTGGAAATTTTCTTCATGGGAATTAGGGAAAACTATCGCCATGTGACAAAACGTAGTGGGCCAAATGGCAAAAAAGAATGAAAAATATACCCTTATCACCCGTCCTGCCGCAGCCTGTTTTCTGGTGCTTAGCGCCTCCTCTCGAATCTTCTTCTGTGATCTTCACTGAACACTGGGCCTCAAATGTTCTGACACACGACCCCAGAAGCCTAGTCAGCTCCTCAGGGAGCACAAGTCGTGATATCAAAATGTGTGTAATGATGTCTGAGGCCTACTTGGCATCAGAGGAACTGTTGCTGACTGAAAATTAGTGAAGAATATGCGAGAGGCTGCATGGATCAACAAGCGGTGAGCCGCGGCGGCGGGACAGGTAAGCGGGGAGGTGAGGATTCTTTTTTTTTCTTCCCACCATATTTATTATGCTTTGGGGTCAGAGCATAATAAGGAACATTTGATTTGCATCCAATAAAATTTGAGCAATTTGTCAAATTCAAATCTTGATAGATTCACTCATCTCTAGCATGCATTAAGAGCAGATGAAACCATTACAAATTATTGGTAAGTGACCGGTCCCCTTTATAACGGGAACTTCGGGCAGCATGAATCAGTGTTTGCAGCCAGGTATATTTTTCTCTCAAACGCTCCGATGTTTCAGAGAAAACAAAGTTTAAGATCACATCTCTCCGCACTACTCTAATCGACTGATATGTCTCTCCAGTGTGTGTACATAGGGAGAGACCTATCAATTGGAGCGATGAACACAGAAGCGATCTTTAAATTCAGGGCTGTGGAGTCGGTAAGCCAAACCTCTGACTCCAACTCCTCAATTTCCATGACACCGACTCTGACTCCATGACTCCAACTCCACAGCCCTGTTTAAACTATGTTTTGTGAATCACCGGAGTGTATCAGAGAAAATCATATCTGGGTGAAATTGTGCAGCCAGACTCTAATTAATGCTGCCAGTGGTTTTGGTCAGTATAAATTGACTAGAAGGTTCCTTTACAATATGTAGAACAAATAAAAATCCCCAGCTTGGAAAACTGATTTGTCAACTATTTTATGATTTTTCAATAATTTATCAAATTAGTTTCTTCATTCAGGATAAGCAAACAAGAAATGTTTACCATTTTAATGCCATAGATGGAACAATTACTGTCAGTGATCAGGACTTTAAAGACAAATATTACAATGTTAATCACAACTATAATTTGTATCTTCGCTGTACCACAAAGAACGGTTTAAAAATCATCAGACCTGCTACAATATTTTTCTTATTGTCGATTCTACAATCAGTGTTTTATGAACTACTGGGAAAATCAATCTCATCTCTTCAGATATCTGACCAGGCGTGTTTCTTTACTCAGAAAAGAAAAATATAGAGAAAAGCCCAGATTTAATCTTTAAAATGAGAAACAACCAAAAATAGGAACATAAGGGCAGAGTCTGGCCCAAACAAACGTCTGTGTATAATTTTGTTGCGTTTTTTTTATACACAGAATTTGAAAAGTCAATCCACACTTTCATGAGATACCAGGAACGAGCTCATCTACACAACAGACAATACGATATTATGTTGGTAATAACACTTATAGGCACTAACCCAATCATTGTCAGTAATAGTACATAGCTGTACATATCCACCACTATGTTAACAAGTTGTTTGAAGTATTACCCCAGTGTTATCCAATAAAACATCCTTATATAATGATAGACACCATCTCTGATTGCCATGTCCTTGGAGAAGGATATACCTTACTAAATACAGAAATAACACATTGGCACTCACCTCCTGTTCCCACACACTTTGGGCAGCATTCTCCAGGAGCTACAGTCTCTATTTCTCCTGCTCTGCAGCTTGTCCTAGGACAGGGCTTTGAGGCACACATCACCTTTCCATGCATACAGGTGCACATAATGCATTTGGATGGAGCCCATTGTGTACTATGCTGTAATTAAAAAAAATAAGGCGGTTTACTTGTGAAAATATAATTACTGTCCAGTTGTACTAAATTGCTAGCATTATTTTTCCCACTTCAGATTCTAATGGAACCTATTATGCACAAGCAAAAACAATTGTTAATAGTTTCGGAAAAAATGTTAAAGAGTGTGAAGGATGACACATATTTCCCACTATTGCCACCAATATGTGAAGGATGGCACCGGAAAGTTCACATATATCCAGCCGCTGCCACCAATATGTGATAAAGAACCGTATCGCGCATCCTCATCTGACATCACTAAATATGTCAAGGGGTCACGGGGAACGGTCTACCCACTTGCACCGTAAAGTTACGCTCCCCCTAGGGAAACGCAAAGTCAGTAGGCACAGTTTTAAACAGACATTTCCCTGTCCACACGGGCACAGGATGCCACGGGGAGTGAGATAGGATGGCCCATGCAGCCCCTGGTGTGGCACAACACTCGCTCACAATCCTGACAGGCTGAGAGACCCCTTTCACTAGTATCAGTGAAACAGAGCCTTGCCAGCTGAGCATGACTGCCACCAGCTCCTCGTTAGATATAAGGCCTGTCCGTTAACTGGATTATATCAGGCCACAAACCAGCCTCGGTAGCATGTGAAGTTAAACTTAGAACACGGACGTGTGGGTTCACGAATCGAGATAAAAGAGCAATCCACGGTTAATTTAGATATTTAATGGCCTTAAGGGCACACTGGAAAAAATATTATATACACAATGGATATACATATACAATGGCCCGATATGCAAATACAGGTGGTAGCAAAATAAGCATAAGCAAATGAAAGAAGTCAGATACCAGCTTAATTTTCAGCCTTGGTGCAGGCAACTACATGGGGACGTGTGGGGGTGCTAGCTGTTTCCAGCTTCTTCCAACACGATACACGGCCTCACACAATCACTTAACCACTTGGTCGGTCACTACCTATCCCACCGCGGTTTTGCCATCGGTTTTGACGCATCGGATTCTGCCAGTCCTCTACTACTCTTGGAGACCAAACACTGCTATGCTACCTGGCTTCTACTAGCCATTCTACGCATCTCCCCTCCCTGGTGTGCTAGAACAGACTGGGACCACAGCAAACATTCGGCCTATTCCTGGTATCTTGAAAATGTAACCGTTATACAACCAAGAAGAACAATAAGTCCATACCTCCTTATCAAACTACAGCTCCCATCTGTCTGGCTGAATTCTTTCAAGCAGTTAAATAGCTTGGGCTCCCTGCAGGGATCCCTCCCAGGAAGGTCTTGATACCTGCTAAGCAGCTGTAGGTTTGAGCTTTTCCACTTGGAGCTATTGAATCTGGACCACCTGCTAAGCCAGATGTCCTGTCTCAGCTTCACACAGAAGGGAGGGGTGGTCCATAATCGCAGACCGGATATGATACAGTTGATTGGCATGAAATTATACCCCTATATTCATCACAAAGGGTAATTGTATTTTCGAGTAAGTTTTCAGAGTAAGCTGTAGTGTTTGTACATGAGGAAGAAGACTATTTCTGGCCCTTATATGTCTTGTGTCCTACATTTTCACCAGTTTTCCACCCCATGCAAGCTATATCTTTTAAATTTGCAATCCACTAGGCCCATGGGGGAGGATACTAACTGCTGTTATCTTCCACTTGCACAGAACAGCACACAGGGAGGGAATCCTGCTCTTCATTCATCTTTTAGCAAACAGAGACAAGGAACAGCAATATGGAGGAAAATATTTAGCAGTGCTGAGCTGTCTGAATACAAATACCATCTTTCTATGCTACCCCTCTGCCTGCTTCCTTACCTCGCACCTCCCTCCTTCTATTCCACAGATTATAATAGGCTGTGATACATGACACATTTGATCCTTTTGGATGCCTGCTAGATATTTTTTTGATTATCGTAAACAAGAAATCCTAAACAGGATGCTGATCAGCACATGAATGCGCAAAATGCTTGTTCGTCAGGTGAAATTATTTTTTGGTTTACTTTAAAAAAAAAAATCATTGCTTTCGTCAGCGTCCTTTGTAGACAGGACCTGTGCTCAAGAACAATGGCAGGCAGGCACACTATATGTTTTACAGGATTCACACATGGGAAGAGCATACTGCCCAATGTAAATGAACATCAGAAAGAATTAGATTAAAAAAAATCCTTTTATTAAACATCACATAAAACCACAAAATCATAGTAATAGTAAATGAAGTAATCAGTGTTTGGGAAACAAAAACAGATTCCCCAGAACTAATTCAAAGCCTAGGCACAAACAAAGTGCACCATGAGGGAAATTCCCAAAAAGAAGGAGGGCAGTAGAGTGCCCATATCATATCATCACCCTATGCATACAAACACAAATCTCCATGAATCACATAAATATCCAAGATATATATATATATATATATATATATATATATCCAAATACAGAGTAAAGAGACTACTAGTGAGACAGCACTTTGGCTAGTATGCATGGAGACGCCCACCTATGGGGCTATACATTCTTATCTGAATAAAGTGACGGTGCAAACCAAAGTGCCATACCGTGCTTACCCATATGGGTGAATATCTAAGTTCCAGGAACGTTCCCCGACGCACGTTTCGCCTACCTGGCTTCCTCGGGGGGCAGTGTGGATAGGTGTGCTAGCCACATATAAGTATCCCTGCCTACAGGTGCGCGATATCAGCCGCGAGGCATGAGGGGCTGAGCTTACACAGACGACGCGTCACCGCCGGCCCTCCAATGGCGGCGCTGGTCAGGAGAAATCTCCAGTGACGTCAGTACCCAGCGCAGTCACACTAAGGAGGCCTTGGGCAACGCGAGACTGTGGGGTCGCCCGCGCATGCGCACCCCCGCGGCGGACATCTTGGTCTCTGGCAAACAGATGGGCAACAGTGTCCGGTATGCGGCCAAATATGACCTTACTAGTGGAACACATAAATCAATAATAAGGTGTCGAGAGTGTGAGGCGATGCAAGGCAACAGATGTGAAAAAGAAAAGAAAGGGAGCAAGAAATGAGAGAAAAAGCACGAAAGAAAAAAAGGAGAAAAAAGGGGGAAGATACAGAGGGGGGGGGCCAGGAAGGGGAGGTAACTAACAATTTCAGAAATCCATCCCAATACTACCTGAATCTCTGAAACAGAGATGTAAAAAAATTATAGACGCCACCTGCATATACATTGTCCCATAGTAGTATAGTAGTATATTAATAGTTGGCAGGGAGAAAGAAAAGAAGAACCAGTATAAAAAGTTGGATATTGCTGCCAAAGGGTGCGAAAGAAAAAAAAGAAACAAAACGCCCATTGCATATGATATGAATAATTAACCTCAACCTTCCCATAAAGATTAAATGAAAAGATGATCCACAAGGCGAATAAACAATTATCCATTATGCAATGTGAACATTACATATATTATAGAATCTAAATGTCACACTATACATATAACCAGAGCTCTAGAATCACACAGACGGGTAAGAGAATTAGTTTGTCCAAGGTGGATCATCCAATGTATGATTCGTCCTCCTCAGATTAAAGAGCCAATCCACCGGAGCCGAGACCAGCTGCTGTCATCAATCATTCATGGACAGAATGCGATCATCATGAACAGTCACTATGACAATTGTGAAATAAAAAGAAATGAAATTAAAAACAGCACACCATACATAAAAAAGGAAAAAGAAACAGAGGAAAAGAAAAAAGGAAAAAAGGTGTCAGGAATCCAATTACAAAAAACATGCAAAGGATAATTTTTCATTAAGGCCCTTAGGCGCCATGGTTTGTAGGGTGACAATTCATCGACACTCAAGCTGCGCCAGTGTGCGTTTGAGGTCACCACCTCTGATACCCCCACGTACACGGTCAATGCCTATAAATTTGAGGCCTGTGGGGTTGCACTTATGGCGCAGCTTGAAGTGTCGAGGGACCGTCTTGAGCATCACAGGGTCCATAATTTCTTCAGCTGCCCTGATATCTCTAATGTGCTCCCTAACACGGACCCGAAATTCCCGCGAAGTCAAACCCACATATCTCAATCCACATGGACATGTAGCGAGATAAATCACGTAACATGTACTGCATGATATATAACTGGTAATCCGATGGCACCCACCTCCCTCAGTATTAGAAAAAGAGGTAGCCCGAAGGATATTCTTACAGGCCAAACAGGAGCCACATGGGTAACAGCCTTGTCTCTGCATACAAGCACCAAAAGGGTCCGGAGGATTGGCCACATAGTGGCTTCTCACAAGGATATCCCGCAGATTTTGTGGTCTTCTAGCTGTTAAAAGGGGACGTTCTGGCAAGATTGTTCTAAGTAACGGGTCTGATCTTAAAACCGGCCAATGTCGAGTCATGATTTCCCGTATTTGGGACCAACGATTATTAAAGGTAGATATAAATCTAATGGGTTGATTACCATTCGCCCCTTTACGTTTCACCCCCAATAGTTGACTCCGTGGGGTTCGCTTGGCCTGCAGGTAGCCCCTTTTGATCGATCTCCTGCTATAACCCTGGTCACAGAACCGCTGGGAAAGGTCACGAGCCTGCTCCTCAAAAATCACATCAGTAGCACAAATGCGCTTTAATCTCAAAAATTGGCCAATTGGAATGGCATGAATCGTAGAAGATGTATGTGCAGATGTTGAATGTAGAATTGCATTGACCGAGGTCTCCTTACGGAAGACGTCGGTAAGCACTGAGCCACCCTCGGAAACTATAATTTTAATGTCCAGGAAATCAATAATTTCCCTGGAACATTTATATGTTAATTTTATATTTAAGTTATTCTTATTGAGATTACTGATGAATTCATGAAGAGCATGCTCGGGACCCTGCCATACAAACAAGATGTCGTCAATATATCTGTACCAGCACAGCACATTGGAAGCGGGACACACGCTATCCCCGAACAACTCCCTCTCCCAGTGACCGAGAAAGAGATTGGCGTAGGATGGCGCATATGCCGCCCCCATGGCTGTGCCGCGCTTCTGTAGATAGTACCTATCCATAAATGTAAAGAAATTATGTAACAGGATAAATTCGAGCAGCTCCATGACCAAGGAACGCAGGGATGGATCCAAATCACCCGTACCCAGAAAAAAGTGTACAGCCTCCAGTCCGTCTATATGATTGATGCTGGTATACAGAGACTCGACATCGGCCGTCACCAAGAACATATCTGGCTCCAATATTAACCCATCTATTTTCCTCAGGACGTCCGTAGTGTCCCTGACATAGGAGGGCAAAGTCTCAACAATAGGATGTACTGTAAATAATATTCGATAAACTTACAGATCGGATCACAAAGCCCTCCCATGCCAGAGACAATAGGACGCCCCGGGGGCTCAATCGGATCTTTGTGGATTTCGGGTAATAAATAGAAGGTGGGAACCATCGGACTAGTCACCAACAACCCATCGCAAACTTTTTTAGGAATGATTCCTTGGGAAAAGGATCTTCCACCTTTTTTCTTTCGTGCTTTTTCTTTCTCTTGTTTCTTGCTCCCTTTCTTTTCTTTTTCACCTCTGTTGCCTTGCATCGCCTCACACTCTCGACACCTTATTATTGATTTATGTGTTCCACTAGTAAGGTCATATTTGGCCGCATACCGGACAATGTTGCCCATCTGTTTGCCAGAGACCAAGATGTCCGCCGCGGGGGTGCGCATGCGCGGGCGACTCCACAGTCTCGCGTTGCCCAAGGCCTCCTTAGTGTGACTGCGCTGGGTACTGACGTCACTGGAGATTTCTCCTGACCAGCGCCGCCATTGGAGGGCCGGCGGTGACGCGTCGTCTGTGTAAGCTCCGCCCCTCATGCGCCGCGTCCTCGCGGCTGATATCGCGCACCTGTAGGTAGGAATATTTATATGTAGCTAGCACACCTATCCACACTGCCCCCCGAGGAAGCCAGATAGGCGAAACGTGCGTCGGGGCACGTTCCTGGAACTTAGATATTCACCCATATGGGTAAGCACGATATGGCACTTTGATTTGCACCGTCACTTTATTCAGATAAGAATGTATAGCCCCATAGGTGGGCGTCTCCATGCATACTAGCCAAAGTGCTGTCTCACTAGTAGTCTCTTTACTCTGTATTTGGATATATATATATATATATATATATATATATATCTCGGATATTTATGTGATTCATAGAGATTTGTGTTTGTATGCATAGGGTGATGATATGATATGGGCACTCTACTGCCCTCCTTCTTTTTGGGAATTTCCCTCATGGTGCACTTTGTTTGTGCCTAGGCTTTGAATTAGTTCTGGGGAACCTGTTTTTGTTTCCCAAACACTGATTACTTAATTTACTATT
This sequence comes from Dendrobates tinctorius, assembly GCF_039654945.1. Taxonomy (NCBI): domain Eukaryota; kingdom Metazoa; phylum Chordata; class Amphibia; order Anura; family Dendrobatidae; genus Dendrobates; species Dendrobates tinctorius. Next base: position 50,560,926 of record NW_027361679.1, on the reverse strand, counting down.
ACTATGATTTTGTGGTTTTATGTGATGTTTAATAAAAGGATTTTTTTTAATCTAATTCTTTCTGATGTTCATTTACATTGGGCAGTATGCTCTTCCCATGTGTGAATCCTGTAGTATGTTTAGAGTGGCCCATCCCCTTTGGGGACTATGGAAATTGTTGATTACCCATAGTATCGGTTATATTACACTATATGGTTTGCCTGTGTTATTAGAACTCAGTAAACAAGTAGCTGATCCATGTCAAAAGGGCTGTACAATCCTTTTATTAAAACAAGTAGAGATAGAGAGTTTACGAGTACAAGTGTATTCAGTCTCTGCCCACCCAGCGTGACTGACAGCTGCAGGAGAAAGAAGGGATACCGAGGAGTTGTCTATCAAGTTATGTGGGCAGATAGGAAGTTTAAACTTTCAAATGATTATATAGCCATTCTGACATGAATTATCAAAATAAGCACACTAGCCTCATTAGGTCTAGGTAATTATGTAATTATGTATTCAGTTTACATTGTGGGATCTGGTGACAGATCAGATGTACGAATTCACGCAGAAAACTTTGTGTGGTTCTGGGCAACACATTTTTTAAAACATCGAAAAACTGGAGCAAGTTCAGTGAAGAGCTATCAGGATGGTGAGCTGAGTGCAAACCATGTCCTACGAGGAACGGTTAAAGGATCTGGGAATGTTTAGCTTGCAAAAAAGAAGACTGAGAGGAGACTTTAATAGCTGTCTACAAATATCTGAAGGGCTGTCACAGTGTAGAAGGATCATCATTATCCTCATTTGCACAAGGAAAGACTAGAAGCAATGGGATGAAACTGAATGGGAGGAGACACAGATTAGATATTATGAAAAAACTTTTTGACAGTGAGGTGATCAATGAGTGGAGCAGGCTGCCATGAGAGTTGGTGAGTTCTCCTTCAATGGAAGTCTTCAAACAGAGGCTGGACAGACATCTGTCTGGGATGATTTAGTGAATCCTGCATTGAGCAGGGGGCTGGACCAGATGGCCCAGGAAGTCCCTTCCAACTCTACCATTCTATGATATCATGTGCAAACAACCTAGAAGCCAATTTTCAGGTATACTGACAGCCAAGCTCTTGAGCTTTGTACAACCCTATGAGGAAGTATGAGTCTCAATGTGACCCCCAAGCAATGCTCCTCTCATGTAGAGAAGCCGCTAATAAATAATACATAGATATTTTAAACCCTGTATAGAAGTATTATCCTTTAGGGGACGAGAAGCTCTGTGACTGATTTGACAAAGAGAATAAGATTCTGAGATCTCTTAGGACAATCCTTTAGGGACTTTATTTTACACTTGCATCACATGTTGTGATGAAGGAGTTAACTGCCAGGGCCTGTAAGCATATTGAAGAAAGCAGGATTTAGTGTTCCAATGCTGAATAGCAAGGCCTTTTAGTATGATAATGAGATAAGGCCCAAAACAGAACTTCAAAGCTTAGGTAAGGAGCCATGCCAGCATGGGGCAGGAAGATGCCTGAGGGCTTCAATTAGAAGGTACCTGCCAGCTAGACACAGAAATACACATCCATTGTCTCTCCGAGCCTCTCCGGCTCCATCCTAGGATCAAGGATTATGAGCACATCTTTCGAGTTATGGACTCATGAAAAATATCCGAGTGACCCTGAGGAAATCGCGCATCTGGCAGTGTGACTCCTGAGTCGGTGAGGGTTCTGGGACCTGAGATACATAGATTGGCCCTCCACAGAGACCCAATGGGGCCATGTTTGCTCTCCACACAACAGGCAAAACAAACCGCATTCACTGGTACCTCTCATGTCCTGATTCAATCATGCTGTTGAAAGTTACCCCCTTTCTTAGATATTGGGAATAAGTTCTGCAGAGAGCTAAAGGGTGGAGATTATTAGCCCTGCCTCTGACACAGAGGGAGGTACCTAGCGTGTTTAAGAACTAGCAGCCCATGGCAGAGACAGACACTCACACAGAAGAACCAGACGATGGTGATCTAAGAAGGAACTGGGGACAGACCTGCCAAGGGGAGCAGTGGCCTGTGCTTTGGGGGTCTGTCCGGCAACTAAGAGTCTTGTACCTGTGGACTGCAGAGCTCCCGGCACCCACATGCACCCTACAATCTGGTAAATTGACCTCCAGCTTAATATCTCTAAGTCTTGTACCCTTATTGTTATATTTTACTCTGACTGCAAATCCACTGTAATTCCATTGTATAGCTTTCTGTATATTTCTGTAATTATCTAGTGCGCCCTTAAGGCAATTAAACTATAAAATTAATCTTGGGTTGATGCTTTTATTCTGATCACGAATCTTAGAATACCCAGCGGGTAACAGGACATCCTCCCCGGCGGCCATTTGCTCTAGGTGCAGTTCCCTTACTTTCCTGAGAGACCAAGGGGGCGCCGGAGGGCTGTGCCTGTGTAGTTATTTCACATTGGTGACGTGGGAGGAACGGGTCCTGTGTTGTGTCCTCCACACATGTGAATATTATTTTTTCAGCAATGGTATGACACAATTGCAGGGGTAAGCAGTTATCTATTTGGTTTGTGCAGGAGTCCCTTTGGTGTGAATGTATAGGCCTCTCAAAATTTAAAAATAACACCTTTCATACCTTTTTAATGCAAAAGTGCCAATCAAGCTAAGTGTTAAAAAGAGCATCAGACAAATGGGGTAGTAATGCTCCGTGGTAATTAACAGTGGCCTTTAGTTTCCAGCACAATTTGTGTTATGTTTCTATTACAAGAGAGAAGGTTACGCTTTTGGTCTCCTTACCTTTTCATTAAATTGGATATATTTTCTCTGACAGTAGGATTAATGGCCCTTGTGCTACGCCTTCCCAAAGCTGCAGTATGAAGACCTCACCAGCATGAGGATGTCATTCACAGCAGTGATTAGGGTTGTCTCCATGACCTGTGTGGCAACCTGAACAATGCAGAGCCAAGTTCTCAGCCTCACAGCTACTGGAGCAAAATGTTCATCGGAAGGTAGGTCATGGGAAATAATAACCCTGACATGTAAAGATCCAGCCTGTGTGTGTCACATAAACAAGGTGCTTCGGTGCGCTTCTAAAATATTAACATAATAGGATGACGCAGTCATTTATTAAGGATGTTGATAGAATTATCAGTAGTTCATGGAAGTGTAAGGAGGAAGACCAGGCTGCAGGTGCCTGCATCATGCTGGGTCCGGAACTGCTAAGGCTGTGTCCCATGCTGCCTAGGGGAAAGAATAGGGAACAGGACAGGCTCCATGACCCGTGAGGGGGGGGCGTGACTAAGCCAGGAAGTGAGAAGAATGCGCGCGACAAAACAGAGTTTCCCGCCGGAAGTGAGGGCAGAGGCAGGCGTGTGGCGCACGCCGCAGTATGAGAGAAAGAGCGGGGCAGAACTGCAGCAGAGCTTTCGCGCACGAGCCACTGAGCCAGTGAGAGTGCTGAGTGCCCGGCTAAAGAGTGCAGCGCTTGCGTGGAGGAGCAAGGGCCCAGTGAACCCTGAGGTGCATCCCCCATTGCTGACAGACACACAGCGGCACCCATGTGGGACAGAGACTACTGCAGCGAGCCTCACTTCGGCTGGCACATAGAGGAGCGCACGCCGAGCAGAGCCGTGCAGAGCAGCCATTCAGGTGACGGCAGCTGCTCAGAGACACATGCCACGAGGAACCTTGCAGAGAGCTTTAATCTTTTGCTCCGCAGCTTTTCCCGCTTTGATTGCGCGGGCTTATGGACTAGGGGCTCAGTGGGTAACACCGAAGACCGCCCGCTGCCGCCAAAAGACGAATTGTTAACTTTGAACCCCATCTGAGGATCCTACACCGGCCGTTGCCAGTACTACTACTTCCATCGGACTGTGGACTAAGGACCTCACAGGAGGCTACGATAAGTGTTGTTTGAAACTTAGACTGTCGCACTCGTTTTGCTTATTTCATTAAACCCCTCTTGTTCCAATAGCTCTTTGCTACTGCCTATCAACTCCCTGTGAGGAGATTACTTTAACTTTTGCTGTTAAAAGAATAAATAATATTGTTATACGTACTGCTCTGGAATCCCTACATACTGCATCCGTTTGAACTGCTTACAGAAGTCTATTTTATTACCTGAAAAAAAGTCATATACGGAGAAATTAACTGTAACACGTCTTCAACAAGTCTCAGTCATGCATGTGCACGAAGTTCAAGTTTCAGTGTGACGCAAATGTTCATATTTGGATTCAATTGCATTGCCAGCAAAAACCACAATGACATCTGCAGGAGCACATTCGCACCAAATTGTGAGGATTTTAGTGCCAAAGTGTACCTCTGCAGATTGGGGGGTCAAATAAAACAAGTAAAAGCAGTCAAATCTCCTCTCCTGGTGCCTCTTTAGTTGCCTTGCTGGGTGTTTCATTCCATATAACGCGAGGAAACACTGAATCTAGGCCATCAACACCCTCACCATCACCAACCCCTTCTCAATCCGTCATGTCAAATACTAGTTCCCCCACATGCAGCTCTCAAGTCCAGCTCACCCTACCAGACACTCTAAAGTAGGACAAGAAAGTACTCATCCTCTCATCCGCGTACATTGGCTTTGAACGCCTATATTGCCAAACTGATCTCATTAGAGATGATGCCCTTCCATTTGGTAGAAAGCGAAGCTTTCCGAGAGCTCATGGCCTACGCTGTCCCATGCTATGACCTATCCAGTCGGCACTTCTTTTCTCGAAAAGCCATCCCTGCCCTCCATCGGCATGTGAAAGACCGCATTGTCCATGCACTAAAACAGTCAGTGAGTGGAAAGGTGCACCTCACAACAGATGCATGGACCAGTAGGCATGGCCACGGCCATTACGTGTCCATCACTGCGCACTGGGTTAGTGTGGTGGATGCAGGCTCCACAGGGGACAGCGGCGGTGGAACAGTGCTGCCTAGCCCACGGTATAGGAAACAGTTGGCTGTAGGTGTTCGACCCTCCTCCTCCTCCAGAAGCGAAAGCTCGTCGACAGAGCGCAGTCGCATGAGCACTCCATCCACATCTGTCAGTGTTGCACACAAGGTGTCTCACTATCGAACAGCTAGTGCTAAGCAGCAGCAGGCTGTTTTAAAAATGATGTCTTTGGGGCGACAGTAGACACCGCGGAGGTACTGGCCGACTACTTGCATCGACAAACTGAATCATGGCTGGGCAGTCTACATCTTGAGCCAGGCAAGGTAGTCAGTGATAATGGGTGGAATTTTGTGGGAGCCATAGCCCTTTCAAAACTCACACACATACTTTGCCTGGCTGACACCTTGAACCTGGTGGTGCAGTGCTTCCTAAATAATTATCCGGAGTTAACAGCCCTGCTCCATAAGGTGCGAAGACTGTGCTCGCACAGCCGTCACTCGAACGTCCACTCCAGTCGTATGCAGAAGCTGCAGCGATCACTCAACCTCCCCAAGCACCGCCTAATCATAGAAGTTGCTACAAGATGGAACTCCACCATGCACATGGTAGAGAGGCTCTTTGAACAGAGGCAGGCTATAATGCATTTGTGGAAGGATACACGGGCAGGCAGTTTGAGGGCAGACATGGAATTGTCGGGTGTGCAGTGGTCAAAGCTGAAAGACCTCTGTAAAGTCCTTCAGTGTTTTGAGGAATGCTCACGGCTAGTAAGCGCAGACGACGCCATCATAAGCATGAGCATACCACTTATGCAAACTTTGACGCACATTAAGGATCAGGCGTCTGCAGCTGAGGAGCAACAGGAGGAGGAGGAGGAGGAGGGAAGCCTTGATAACAGTCAGCCATTGTCTGGTCAGGGAACTGGCGTGGACGAGGTGGAGGAAGAAGAGGAAGATGAGGAGGAGGATGAGGGGGATGATTATTTTGGGGAAGAGGATGCTTTTCAGGGGGCAAGAGAACATGTGGGCATGCCAAGGTCAGGTTTTCAGGGTTTATGCGTGACTGGAGGGATGTGGATGTTAGCACCGCACACGGCAAGGCGGAATTCCCTGGAGTGGACCCTCTGGGCCGTGGCACCGAGGGGCCCCGAACGAGCAACCAGGTGTGACCGACCCCTATACAGGGACCGTTTGGCGCAAGTCCAGAGACTCGAATGCCACGGCAGCCGGAACCAAGAGGGGCGGCTCGGAATGGATCACAGAGCGGTAGACAGGAAGAAGGACTGCGTAAGGACGGCTGGAACAGACACCGGTAGCCTAGAATAGAATCAGGACAGCAGGTAGAGGCCCGTGCAGGCAGGGCTTGAAACTGACGGCAGGTACGGACTCGGGTAGGCAGAGCTGGAGCAGGTACGGAGACAGGACTGGAGCAGGCACGGACACGGGACTGGAGCAGGTACGGACACAGGACTTGGAGCAGGTACGGACACAGGACTTGGAGCAGGTACGGACACCGGACTTGGAGCAGGCACGGACACCGGACTTGGAGCAGGCACGGACACCGGACTTGGAGCAGGCACGGACACCGGACTTGGAGCAGGCACGGACACCGGACTTGGAGCAGGCACGGACACCGGACTTGGAGCAGGCACGGACACCGGACTTGGAGCAGGCACGGACACCGGACTTGGAGCAGGCACGGACACCGGACTTGGAGCAGGCACGGACACCGGACTTGGAGCAGGCACGGACACCGGACTTGGAGCAGGCACGGACACCGGACTTGGAGCAGGCACGGACACCGGACTTGGAGCAGGCACGGACACCGGACTTGGAGCAGGCACGGACACCGGACTTGGAGCAGGCACGGACACCGGACTTGGAGCAGGCACGGACACCGGACTTGGAGCAGGCACGGACACCGGACTTGGAGCAGGCACGGACACCGGACTTGGAGCAGGCACGGACACCGGACTTGGAGCAGGCACGGACACCGGACTTGGAGCAGGCACGGACACCGGACTTGGAGCAGGCACGGACACCGGACTTGGAGCAGGCACGGACACCGGACTTGGAGCAGGCACGGACACAGGATTGGAAGCAGGTACGGACACAGGATTGGAAGCAGGTACGGACACAGAACCTGGAGCAGGTATGGACACAGGACTTGGAGCAGGTACGGACACAGGATTGGAAGCAGGTACGGACACAGGACCTGGAGCAGGTACGGACACTGGACTTGGAGCAGGCACGGACACAGGATTGGAAACAGGTACGGACACCGGACTTGGAGCAGGCACGGACACAGGACTGGAAGCAGGTACGGACACAGAACCTGGAGCAGGTACGGACACAGGACTTGGAGCAGGGCTGGAAGCAAACACAGAGTTTAGGCAGGGAGCCTGATACCAGGCGAGAGCACAGGGCCTAAGGTGCTGCAAGAAACAAACACGGTCAGGCGCCTCCACTAGGGGAGGGCGGCCTGATATGGCTGCCGCTGTGCCCTCATTGGTCCGGCGGCGCAATCGGGGCAGGGCACCGCCGGAGACCAGCTCAGCTGTGAAGAGCCGGCCGCGGCCTACAGCGCATGCGCGAGGCCCGCGGTGACGTCACCAGCCGCGGGCCGGACGGAGAGAAACGCCGACGGCGGGGCTGGAGGGAGCGTGGCTGCCGGGCGAGGTAAGTATAGCCGCGCGCACGGGGACGCCGGCCTGGGAGCGTGACAGGGGGATCGGGGGCCGTGATGGCAAGACCAGGGGCCGTGACAGTACCCTCCCCCTTAAGCCGCCCCCTGCTGCGGTTGGCAAAAGATTTCCTGAGAATATGGGGGGCGTTGATGTTCTCCCGGGGCTCCCAGGATCTCTCCTCAGGACCAAAACCCTCCCAGTCAACAAGGAAAAAGGTCCTCCCTCTAACTCTCCTTATGGCGAGAATATCCCTTACCTCGAAAGTGTCATCCGAGCCCACCGGCTGAGGGGCTGGAGTAGGTGAAGGATGGAACTGATTCAGGACCACAGGTTTCAGGAGAGAGACGTGGAAGGTGTTCGGGATACGGAGCGAAGCAGGCAACCTCAACTTGTAGGCGACTGGAAGGCCTCTTCGGCTTCGGGTGTCCACGAGTTAGCAGAGATCCCCTTTCGGGTAAGGGCCGAGATCGGCTTGGAGAGTGAGGAAAAGTGCGGAATGAACTGCCGATAGTAGTTGGCGAATCCCAAAAAACGTTGAATGGCTCTTAAGCCAACGGGGCGAGGCCACTTGAGAATGGCGGACAGTTTCTCGGGATCATCTGCAGCCCGGCATCGGAGACGATGTAGCCCAGAAAAGGCAGTGAGGTCTGCTCGAACAGGCACTTCTCCATCTTGGCATATAGACGATTCTGTCGAAGACGCCGAAGAACAAGGTGGACAGTCCTCCTGTGGGATGGAAGATCTGAGGCGAAGACCAGGATGTCATCCAGGCATAATACGACACAGGAGTACAGGAGATCCCGAAAGATTTCATTGACGAACTCCTGGAACACCGCCGGGGCATTGCACAGACCGAATGGCATCACTAAGTACTCATAATGACCGTCACGGGTGTTAAAGGCGGTCTTCCATTCATCGCCGGCACGGATGCGGATGAGGTTGTACGCCCCCCTGAGGTCCAATTTGGAAAAGATGCGTGCCCCTCTGAGATGGTCAAACAACTCCGGGATAAGAGGGAGTGGGTACCGGTTTTTGATAGTGATGTTGTTCAATCCTCTATAATCGATACATGGGCTTAGCGAACCGTCTTTCTTTTTAACAAAGAAGAACCTGGCGCCTGCAGGCGACGAAGACTTCCGAATGAATCCCTTGGCGAGGTTCTCCGTGACGTATTCAGACATGGCTGCGGATTCTGCAGGGGGCGGCGGGTAGATCCTGCCCATGGGAGGAGTAGAACCTGGGATTAGCTCGATCGGGCAGTCGAAGGACCGATGAGGTGGGAGGACCTCCGACTCCTTGTCGAAACCGTCTGCATAAGCCCAATAGGCTGAAGGAAGCCCAGAGAGCTCCTGAGGTGGGCGGACGGGAACCACTGGATGAATGGGATTCAGACAGCGACCATGACACGGATCTCCCCAGCGCAAGACCTCCCCGGTCGACCAGTTGAGTACCGGCTGGTGGGTCCGTAACCACGGGAGACCAAAAAGAATGGCATGAGACAAGTCGGGCAACACATAGAAGGCTACTTTTTCACGGTGGAGAGCGCCGACTTGCAAGACAACCTCTTCTGTGACCGCGGTGATGGATTCCAGTAGCGGTCGGCCATCAACGGAAGCGATAATCCGGGGGGTTCTTCAGGGTGACCACGGGAATACGATATTTGTCCACAACTTCACGCCGGATGAAGTTGCCTGCTGAGCCCGAATCCACATAGGCCACCTCGGACCCACGCCTCTCCCCTGAAAGTAGAAGAACAGAAAGTGTGAGGGCCTGAGAGGAATCATAATCACCTAGGAAGGCCTCTCTTACCTGGCCTAGGTGGAAGAGTTTCCCGGTCTCTCAGGACAAGAGCGGATGAAGTGGGATGCCCCCCCACAATAAAGACAAAGACCTTGCTCCCGTCTCTCTCTCTGACGTCTCTCAGCCATCCGGACCCGATCCACCTGCATGGGCTCAGGGGGCGGAGTATGTACAGGACCAGGCGAGCGTGGATTAAAGGACCGGTTAGCGGTCGGGGCAGGCCTAATGGGTCTCCTGTCCCTCGCCGATTCTCGGGCGCGCTCCTGGAACCGGAGGTCTATTCGAGTGGCCAGGGAGATGAGGTCCTCGAGGGTGGTGGGAGTATCCCGCCCGGCCAACTCATCCTTAATTCTGCACGACAACCCACGCCAAAAGGCCCCGACCAATGCCGCATTGTTCCAACCCAATTCGGAGGACATGGTGCGGAACCGAATGGCGTATTGACCAACTGTCAGGGTGCCCTGGTGGAGGTTGAATAGTGATTCAGTAAGCGAGGCTACCCGTCCGGGCTCATCGAACACCTTACGAAAGCTGTCCAAGAAAACCGGGATGTTAGAGACTATGGGATCGTCCCTCTCCCAGAGCGGATTTAACCAGGATAAGGCCTCTCCCTCCAGATGGGACATGATAAAGGCCACCTTGGCCCTATCGGAGGGATACTGATGAGGCTGAAGCTCAAAATGCAAGCCACACTGGTTTAGGAACCCTCTACACTGTTTGGGGTCCCCACCGTATCGGGGTGGTTTGGCAAGGCGAGGAGAGGGAAACGGAGCGGGACTGGGGATGGCGGCCGAGACCGCGACGGCGGACTGGAGATCTCCCAGACGGCTGTCTTCCGAGGCCATATAAGACAAAATATGGGACTGAGCGTCCCGCTGCTGGCTCAACTCCTGCTGGAGGCCGGCCAGCAGAGCGGCATTCCCCGGATCGGCCGCCTGAAGAGCGGACAGGCGGGACTCCATGGCCTTCATGACCGACATGATGCGCCCCTGGTTCTCTCGTAAAAAGAGGAACTCCTTTTGACCGGGAGCGGAAACACCGGCGGGATCCATGGCCTGACCGTACTGTTAGCACCGCACACGGCAAGGCGGAATTCCCTGGAGTGGACCCTCTGGGCCGTGGCACCGAGGGGCCCCGGACGAGCAACCAGGTGTGACCGACCCCTATACAGGGACCGTTTGGCGCAAGTCCAGAGACTCGAATGCCACGGCAGCCGGAACCAAGAGGGGCGGCTCGGAATGGATCACAGAGCGGTAGACGGGAAGAAGGACTGCGTAAGGATGGCTGGAACAGACACCGGTAGCCTAGAATAGAATCAGGACAGCAGGTAGAGGCCCGTGCAGGCAGGGCTTGAAGCTGACGGCAGGTACGGACTCGGGTAGGCAGAGCTGGAGCAGGTACGGAGACAGGACTGGAACAGGCACGGACACGGAACTGGAGCAGGCACGGACACAGGACTGGAGCAGGTACGGACACACGACTTGGAGCAGGCACCGACACCGGACTTGGAGCAGGCACGGACACAGGATTGGAAGCAGGTACGGACACAGAACCTGGAGCAGGTACGGACACAGGACTTGGAGCAGGTACGGACACAGGATTGGAAGCAGGTACGGACACAGGACCTGGAGCAGGTACGGACACCGGACTTGGAGCAGGCACGGACACAGGATTGGAAACAGGTACGGACACCGGACTTGGAGCAGGCACGGACACAGGATTGGAAGCAGGTACGGACACAGAACCTGGAGCAGGTACGGACACAGGACTTGGAGCAGGGCTGGAAGCAAACACAGAGATTAAGCAGGGAGCCTGATACCAGGCGAGAGCACAGGGCCTAAGGTGCTGCAAGAAACAAACACGGTCAGGCGCCTCCACTAGGGGAGGGCGGCCTGATATGGCTGCCGCTGTGCCCTCATTGGTCCGGTGGCGCAATCGGGGCAGGGCACCGCCGGAGACCAGCTCAGCGGTGAAGAGCCGGCCGCGGCCTACAGCGCATGCGCGAGGCCCGCGGTGACGTCACCAGCCGCGGGCCGGACGGAGAGAAACGCCGACGGCGGGGCTGGAGGGAGCGCGGCTGCCGGGCGAGGTAAGTATAGCCGCGCGCACGGGGACGCCGGCCTGGGAGCATGACAGGGTGATCGGGGGCCGTGATGGCAAGACCGGGGGCCGTGACAGTGGATTTGCCAGAAAGTGCTCCTCCACCCACCACTGGCAGTGCAGCATTGACACCTGGAACATTGGCCCACATGTGTGACTAATCTATGCCTTGCAGATCCTAAAAAGGGTCCCCCGCACTGCCAAAATGATGAGGGATGACGACTACTGGTTGGCCAGCATCCTCGATCCACGCTATAAAGGCAAATTACACAACATCATGCCACAGGAGAACCTAGAGCTAATATTGGCTAACAAACAAGCAACTCTGGTAAACAGGTTGTTTGAGGCATTCCCAGCACACAATGGAAGAGGTGTTCGTGGTGCACACAGCCGAACTGGCGTTGGAGACAGGGGTTTCGTGACCATGTTGTGGTCTGATTTCTCAAGTCCCGCGCACACAACAGCTAATACAGAATCGATTGCAAGTGACAGGAGACAGCAGTTGTCAAGTATGGTTACAAACTACTTCCCCCATATCGAGGTTCTCCCTCACAGGTCATTCCCCTTTGATTATTGGGCCTCAAAACTGGACACATGGCCTGAATTGGCACAATATGCCTTACAGGAGCTCGCTTGCCCTGCTGGTAGTGTGCTATTTGAAAGAGACTTCAGTGCTGCTGGATCAATCCTGACAGAAAAAAGGACCCCTCTGTCGACCCAAAATGTTGATGATCTAACCTTCATTAAAATGAACCATGCATGGGTTTCAAAAGATTTTGTCCCACCTTCCCCTGATAACACATAGGTTACCAGTAAAAAGGCTCGCTTTTGTCCTCCTCTTCCTCTGACTTCTCCAATTTCTCCATTTGCAGCAGCTGAAAGTCCAGCCTACACATCAACATCTGCCATTTTTTAAACCACCCTAAATGGGCTGCCCCCCCACCCCAGGGTCAACACCTGCCGCACCCGGGCAAGTGCTGTTGCCCTGAACAGGTGTGTGGGCCCACTCTTGGGCGACGGCACTGGCACAGGGCCTCTCATAGTACAATAAAGTGTCTCTGACGGTGGAGGGGCCCACTCGCCGTCAGAGACACTGGCGTACTATGAGGGGCCCTGTGCCAGTACCGGCGCCCACGAGTGGGCCCCCCATGCATGCTCAGAGCCACAACACTTGCAATACTTACCTCTCCCTGCTCCACCGCCGTGACGTCTTCCGCCTTTCCTGACAGTGACATTCAGGTTACAGAGCGCGATGACATCACGTCTGTATGCCCTCTACCGAAACAGTACAAGTGCAGAGAGCTTTAAAATGGCAATGCTGAGGAGTCCAGAGTAGAGCAGTGCCCAACGAGAAGAGGTATTTAATTTTTTTAAATGTTGGGAGCATTTTTTAGGGAGCAATATACACTGGAGAATGATATATGGGCCCATCATACACTGGAGCATCATCCATTTGGCCCATCATATACTGGAGCACTCCAAATGGGGGACATCAGACACTGGAGCAGCATTTACGGGGCCCATTATACACTGGAGCCTTAGAAATGGGGCCCATTATATATGGACTCGATGGAGCATTATTTGGGCACATAAGACATTGGAGCATCATCCATGGGCACCAACATATACTGTAGCATTATGTGGAGCTCATCATATACTGTATGGAACATTATATGGGACCAATTATTCTGTATGGAGAAATATATGGGGCTCATTATTCTGTATGGCGCACTAGGTGGTGGCCATAATACTGTATGGAGTAATATACTGTCCGTTTTTTGAGCTATTGTAGAATTTAAAATAGATATCAGCCAGGTCATGTAAGCAGTGAAGTATTTTTCATTGTACTATACCTATATATCTGTGCTGTATTGGAGCATTATGAATTGTGGTATGTGTTAAAAGGGACGCACTGACACTCTTTGGCCCAGGGCACACGAAAACCTGGCGCCAGCCCTACCCCCCGACAACTTGAGCCAAATAACCCCCAGTTTTCAATGCGTAACTATTATTATAAAGTAAATTAAGGTTGCCAAGCTTAAGTAATAAGAATTGATGTTGTTGGCATTGAAATGGGCACTGCAGGTGTGTTTACTCCCTGCCGACTTTGCTTCCCCATTGACTTGCATTGGGTTTCGTGTTTCAGTCGGACCCCGACTTTTCCTTATAGTCGGACAACTTCGTTCGACCCGACTTTTAAGAAAGTCGGGTTTCGTGAAACCCGAAAAAAGGAAAAGTCGCTCATCTATAATCACAACTGCTACTCTCCAGCCACTGTGTATCTGAACAAGCGATGGAACAGTCTGAAGAAGGCCTTTTCAGTTGTGTCATGACTGTGCCCCCATGATGAGTTCATAAAATATAGTTTGGAGCCACAAATGTCTTTTAATGGCAAAACGTGGTCAAACTACAAATGAAAGAGAATCTGTAGCCACTTAATCTGAAAGAAGCATAATGTAGGCAATGAGTCCCTGATTCCAGCAACATGTCACTTACTGGGCTGCTTGCTGTAGTTTTGATAAAAATTGCTGCTATATTAGCAGGAGGATTATCACTACAGGACTAGTAAACCTGCTACCATGTAGTCATGCATATTTATGAGATCGGTATAATCCCGCCTCATCACTGTTGTGTGTGTGGAAATATTATGCTGATGGTTTTGTGCATGCACAACAAACTGTGGACATTTCATAGTGATTCGAGAAAGTCATATCGTTAATATCTACTCATGCACCCTGACCTATCTCCAGCTGTCTCGTGTAGTTCTTGCCACTGGGGTTTGATAGGTACGGGCGAGAGAGTGAGGTTGACGACATGCGCAACTCTTCCTCACTTTAATCTAAGTCAAGCGCAAGTCATGACTTCAACCACTGCGTATCTACTCATGGAGGCCCAGATTTAAACTGAGTAATTTGAACAGATGTAACTTTAGTTCCTGGCATTGAATTTTCATACTGTTGATATTTCATGTGTCAGAATAGCCTTTGGACCACCTAAGACACCAGAGCTTCAGAGTGACTACAACCACTACACCTCCTAAAACTAAACCCCCGCCACTGAAGCAAAATAGGACATATCATATATACTTTGCAAATGCAACATTTCAGTATAATTACATTAAAATGAATGGTCTACTGCCAAATTCCAAATTCAGAAAATTCCCAAACCACTGTTTATGATACCTATGAATGTTTCTTATTGGGCTGTAAATGGCTGTTCAGTTACTGTGCTGTATTCCACGACTGATATTACTGGACCCTAGAATAAAATGGCATAATACACCTCTTACGGCCCTATAGACAGCCTGATTCAGGTGGACATTTGCTGGCCTGTTTGAAAAAAGCTGACAATCAATATATGCGCACAGAAAGATGGCTAATAAGTTCACACTGTACACACAGAATAATAGGTCATTGACAGCAAATGTACTGCTTACTTTAGGCGATGTGCTGCCGATAACAATGATTTTTATGCTGGCACTAGTGTTCTGCTCATTAATCGGGTGACTGCCGGCTGCTTAGGTGGATCGATAAACCGGAACAAGCATTTGGATTGTCTAAATGGGTAACTAGTGTTGCGTTAGTATTGTCCTCTTAATATAACATTACATTTTATACCCATTACTAAGTATCTTGTAAAGTTTATATACTAGAACCTTAACAACCGCTTTAAAGAAGACTTGTCACCAGGTGAAAATTGTTCAGTTTTTGCTCTTATTTATTCTCTCTGCTTCCTTGAGTATTCTGGGTTTTTTTCTTTTCTTTTTTAATTTATTCCAGTATACGTTTCCAGAGACAAAAGCCTTTTTAGTTAGTAAAGACCTAAAAAATTTGCACTAAGGAGTGGTACTTACAGTATTCTCTGTAATCTGTCCTGCATAATTACTATGTCAGCATTGCCCCTTTGGTAAAGTAGAGTTGAGCCAATTTGTTTGGGTTCCCTCTTTTTCGGCAAGCTATAGCGCTTACCAAATAAGCTGTAGAGGGAATCTGGCTTCGTGGATCACGCCGGCAAATCAGCTGATTGGCTCCACAGATGCATGTGTCGCAGCTGTGTCACAGCACATGCATGGAGAGCCTAACACACAGGCTCTCCATGCATGTGCTGTGACTGTCACACAGCTGCGACACATGCAGCTGCGGTGCCGATCAGCTGATCGGCCGGTGCGATCCAGGAAGCCAGATTCCCTCTACAGCTTATTTGGTAAGCGCTATAGCTTGCCGAAAAAGAGGGAACCCAAACAAATTGGCTCAACTCTACTTTACCAAAGGGGCAATGCTGACATAGTAATTATGCAGGACAGATTACAGAGAATACTGTAAGTACCACTCCTTAGTGCAAATTTTTTAGGCTGGATTCCCTCTGCAGCTTTTTCGGTAAGCGCTATAGCTTGCCCAAAAAGAGGGAAACCAAACAAATTTGCTCAACTCTAATAAAGACCATAAAATGTAGTACTAAAGAAAAAGGCACAGATCTCTGTAACTGTATGGTTGAGAGAAATATATATATATATATATATATATATATATATATATATATATATACAGTGCCTACAAGTAGTATTCAACCCCCTGCAGATTTAGCAGGTTTACAGGAATTAACTTGGCATTGTGACATTAGGACTGTAGATCAGCCTGGAAGTGTGAAATGCACTGCAGCAAAAAAGAATGTTATTTCTTTGTTTAATTTTTTTTTAAATTGTGTAAAGTTTATTCAGAGGGTCATTTATTATTCAACCCCTCAAACCACCAGAATTCTGTTTGGTTCCCCTAAAGAATTAAGAAGTATTTCAGGCACAAAGAACAATGAGCTTCATATGTTTGGATTAATTATCTCTTTTTCCAGCCTTTTCTGACTATTTAAGACCCTCCCCAAACTTGTGAACAGCACTCATACATGGTCAACATGGGAAAGACAAAGGAGCATTCCAAGGCCATCAGAGACAAGATCGTTGAGGGTCACAAGGCTGGCAAGGGGTACAAAACCCTTTCCAAGGAGTTGGGCCTACCTGTCTCCACTGATGGGAGCATCATCCGGAAGTGGAAGGCTTATGGAACTACTGTTAGCCTTCCACGGCCTGGACAGCCTTTGAAAGTTTCCTCCCGTGCCGAGGCCAGGCTTGTCCGAAGAGTCAAGGCTAACCCAAGGACAACAAGGAAGGAGCTCCGGGAAGATCTCATGGCAGTGGGGACATTGGTTTCAGTCAATACCATAAGTAACGTACTCCACCGCAATGGTCTCCGTTCCAGACGAGCCCGTTAGGTACCTTTACTTTCAAAGCGTCATGTCAAGGCTCGTCTACAGTTTGCTCATGATCACTTGGAGGACTCTGAGACAGACTGGTTCAAGGTTCTCTGGTCTGATGAGACCAAGATCGAGATCTTTGGTGCCAACCACACACGTGACGTTTGGAGACTGGATGGCACTGCATACGACCCCAAGAATACCATCCCTACAGTCAAGCATGGTGGTGGCAGCATCATGCTGTGGGGCTGTTTCTCAGCCAAGTGGCCTGGCCATCTGGTCCGCATCCATGGGAAGATGGATAGCACGGCCAACCTGGAGATTTTGGCCAAGAACCTCCGCTCCTCCATCAAGGATCTTAAGATGGGTCGTCATTTCATCTTCCAACAAGACAACGACCCAAAGCACACAGCCAAGAAAACCAAGGCCTGGTTCAAGAGGCAAAAAATCAAGGTGTTGGAGTGGCCTAGTCAGTCTCCTGACCTTAACCCAATTGAAAACTTGTGGAAGGAGCTCAAGATTAAAGTCCACATGAGACACCCAAAGAACCTAGGTAACTTGGAGAAGATCTGCATGGAGGAGTGGGCCAAGATAACTCCAGAGACCTGTGCCGGCCTGATCAGGTCTTATAAAAGACGATTATTAGCTGTAATTGCAAACAAGGGTTATTCCACAAAATATTAAACCTAGGGGTTGAATAATAATTGACCCACACTTGTATGTTTAAAATTTATTAAAATTTAACTGAGCAACATTACTTTTTGGTTTGTAAGATTTATGCATCTGTTAATAAATCCTGCTCTTGTGTGAAGTTTGAAGGCTCTAACTTATTTGCATCTTATCAAACCTGCTAAATCTGCAGGGGGTTGAATACTACTTGTAGGCACTGTATATATATATACACACACACACACACATTACATATATACACTAAGGGGAGAATTGGAAATAGAGTAAGAGAAATCATTGGTCACTTCTAACCTAGGGACAGGTCCTCTTTCGGGAAGCACTACCATCAAAGTTTTTATCGTCTTAATATATTGCAATCACCATATTATATAGCACTGTGTACTTACAATTGCTCATTTTGCCTTTCTACCCAGCAAATTATCATCTTTTCTCTGCTGTATATAGAAACAGGAAGTTACTTGTCTTTGCATTTACCATTCCGCTCTTCACCTCCTGACACAGTGGCTTTGCCTCTCCCCCTGCCATAGACTTTTGCAGTTACTTATGACTCATACAGAGGAAATTGACCTCCTGTTTCCACATAGAGCTTAAAAGAATTCAGCTAGTTAGTTATTAATCACCTAAGGTCATAGACCTATTGGAAAAGAAACGAATTAGGTGGGTAGAAACGCAAAATGAGCAATTGCAAAAACACAGCTATATAATATGATGATTGATATACCGTATATTAAGAGGTACATAACAAAATAGTCCAAAACTAATAGCCACCTCAATTCAGCATATTATATCTCAATTTCTGCCACAAATTTGTGCAGACATAACAAAGGCAAATAGGCAAAAAATAGATGAATCAATAAAACCAATCATTTATTAATACATTTCATAAAATTCTTTTTTTACAAGGAAATTTCTAAAAAAGGGAGTACAAATGTAATGATAGATGCTCACAGAATTAAGCTTTATGCAACATAATCACAGAATGTTTTTTTCTTTTATTTTTTACATACAAATAATCTCCAAATAGTGTTTATTTCTTAAGCATAAATTCATAAGCTATATTTATATAAACTTCTGTCTAAATATTTTTAGGGAAAGATCCAATAGTTCTAAAAGCAGAAGAAACACATCTTTGATTAAATAGTGTGAAATACACACTGCTGAAGGTAAATAACAATTGGGTTTAGCTCCCTATACTATGTGTATACCATGATAATCAAAGACAAGGCTAACTAATCCTTAATGGAGTAATCACAATGTATAAATGCTCAGATAGTAGCGACTTTTGTTCTCAATGTTTCTCTGATTAATTACAAATACTTATAAACAAAAATGCATAAGCTTACTTGATTGTGTAAATATGTATCTAATTGTTGTAACAAAGGAACAACCTAACTATGTGTGCGGCAAAGAAAACTTCTCCTTAATATGAATATATCCAATGCCTAGTGCAGAGAACTACAGGTTAATCATGTGTCCTGCTTAATATGCCAGCTATACTGATTCAATTTGAAATAAGCTATTCCTGCATGATGTAACAATGCAATCCTGTTTGCAATTATACAACAACTTACATGTATAAAACTTCTGCGGCTCTCTCATACACGTGTCTGGTTACCCCGACAGCGCCGTTTCGCCATACTGGCTTCCTCAATAGGGGGCGTATTAAGAGGATAACAATTTTGAAGGGAGTGCTTCTTTAAATGTCTATTTAGGAAGTAAAATTATTTTCTAACCAGCTTATATGTGTTAAAAAGGTTTTACCACAGTCAAAAGGAAAGATAATAATTGTCTGGTCAGTGAGGGGTCAACCAATGGTGACAAAAGCAGGGTCCCTAGCCCCCAGTTCGAATAAAGCGGTTGTTGATCAAGTGAACTACCTCCTAATTCAAAGTTGATGAGTCTGCTGGAGATAGCGGAGTACTGTACTCAGCTTTCCTCGGCAGTGCCACGGACTTTGAATGAATCAGCACATGCTAGACCAACGCTCCTTTCAACCATGGTGAGGTGTAGAGGATAAGTAAGTAGTCAGACTGACACCCATCTGTCACATATTGCTACTCCCCTGGATATGTTTTATAGGAAAACTAAACATTCAGAATATGCTATATAAAAATAACATAAAACAAAGTTGATACTATTGTGTCACCTTTGCTATGGATTTTTTTTGCTTTCTCCAGGCACCATGTACAGAAGAGCAGACAAAACATTGCTCGGTTAGCAAATACATCAGTAAGGTCCACTGACAGAGCAGGGACAATCACAGGAGCCTGGATGAGGAGCCATGTCTCTGCTAAGGTCTCCTTGCTCACTACCTACTCTTGCAATCCGTACTGCCTCATCCTGTCTGTGCTCCTCACCTGCCTGAGGCGGTTATGTATAATTCACAAGTCCTGCTATTACAGCTGATTCATGCATCTCACAATCATTCATCCTGAGCAAATAACAGATGTCGCTATTCAATGGGTAACATGAATCAAAATAGAAAAACAGCATGTAACGAATTGTACGCACAAACTACATATTATCTCCACATAATACACAGGTAATAACAATCAGGAATCCTTCATGGCGCTTTGGCTCAGCGGCTTCCAACGCTCGTAGGCTTCAGTGATTATAAGGCCCAGGAAACACTTGACTTCTCACATGCATCTTGTCACTCTTATAACAAAGCAGCTAAAAGTTTAAGATGCTGAATAAATGGCTCCGCATACCACAGTCATTTATGATCATGGAAAATCAGCATGTGTTACAACACGTCCACGTTTTGGTCATTGTAGACTAATGCTCTTTAGCAGAGCTTTGTCCCAAAATAATGAATGGAACCTATTAACACATCCATTAAGACCAGATGTTAACCCAAAAAACATACTATCTTTAAATGAGGGCATTATAAAATATATTGCTCTTGGTGAAATCCATGGCAGATCCAAAGCACATTTTGATGATTTGAGAACCCACAGTAGACCGATATATCCGAAAACATTTTTATTGAATGAAGTTTTCTTTTTTTTACATACCGTATTTTTTTTCAATTGTAATTTTTATGGACATTTATCACAAATAAAGAAGAAAGCAAATGTCTTCAACAAAAATACATATAGTCATGGCCAAGAGTGTTGGGACTTGTGAAATTGTTAAAGAACATGAAGTATTTCTCCCAGAAAATTATTTCAATTACACATGATTATTTCCTTTGTGTGTATTGGAACACCACAAAAAAAAGGGGGAAAAAAAAGGCATATTGGACATAATTTCACACAAAACCCCCAAAATGGGCAGAACTAAATTGTAGACACTTTTTCAAAATTTTGGGTAAACAACTTTGTTTCAAGCATGTGATGCTCGTTAAAACTCATCTGTGGCAAGTAACAGGTGTGGGCAATATGAAAATCACACCTGAAACCAGATAAAAAGGAGAGAAGTTGACTCAGTACTTGCATTGTGTTTCTGTGTGTTACACACTAAGCACAGAGGAGAAAGAAGAGAACTGTCTGAGGACTTGAGAACCCAAATTGTTGAACAATATCAACAATCGCAAGGTTACAAAGTACAGCTCCAGAGATTTTTATGTTTCTTTGTCCACAGAGCAGAGCAGAACATAGTCAAGAAGTTTACAACCCATGCCACTGTAGCTAATCTCCCTGGATGTGGATGCCAGAGAAAAATTGATAAAAGAGATGAGACCAATAGAGCTGTTAGGTAAAGCACATTATTTTACTGTTTACCGAAAAGAGAATGAGGCCCACAAAGAAAAGAACACAGTACCTACAGTAAAATATGGTGGAGGTTCAAAAATGTTTTGGGGGGTTGTTTTGATGCCTGTGGCACTGGATACCGTGACTGTATCCAAGGCATCATGAAATCTGAACATTACCAAAGGATTTGGGGTCGCAATGTAGTGCCCAGTGTCAGAAAGTAGGGCTTGCGTCATAGGTCATGGGTCTTACAGCAAGACAATGACCCCAAACATATTTCAACAAGCACCGATAAATGGATGGAAACAAAGCGCTGGGGACTTCTCAAGTGGCCAGCAATGAGTCCAATTCTAAATCCAATTGCACACCTGTAAAGAGATCTTAACATTTCTGTTGGGAGAAGGCACCCTTTAAATATAAGAGACCTGAAACAGAAGAGTGGTTCAAAATTCGAGTTGAGAGGTGCAAGAGTGTTGATGGTTATAGGAAGCGATTGCGGTTATTTATTCCAAAGGGTGTGAAATCAAACATTAAATTGAGGGTGCCAACAATTTTGTTCAGCTTATTTTTGGGGTTTTGTGTGAAATGCTGTCCAGTTTGTCTTTTTTTCTCGCTCTAATTTTTTTTTTTGTGTGTTGTTACAATATACACAAAGAAAATAAAGATGTGTACAACAAAACATGTATTTGTAATAATTTTCTGGGGGAAATACTAGATTTTCTGAAACAATTTCAAGGGTGCCAACACTTTCAGCCATGACTGTACTTGCGGTAGAGCACTAAAACAATGGCTACCAATAGGCAGCTGAAACTGTTCATATACAGTAATAATATAAGGATCAATAAAGTACAAGGAGCTTTAAATCTAAGACACAAAACACAGGACACAAAAGGAAGAAAAGGAGGGAAAAAAAGGAAGTGGAGGGGGGGTGGGATGTAAGGAACAGGGCTGGAGAATCAGCCAGGTTGTACTGGCCCACCGGAGAACCGGAGGATTCTTCGGTGAGCCCAGGCACTGACAGCTGCTGGCATACAGGGCCGGCAGCTGCCTAGGGCCCCCACTGCACAGGGGCCCTCAGCCAACGGCATGTCTCTAATAGCATCCCACTCCGCAGCTGCTTTGAGGCCCGTGAGTCAGGGGTCCCGCCCGGCACCAGTGGAGCAGCGGCGGTGGAGTAGTGGGTGACAGAAGGTAGGCAGTGAATATTAATTTCTCTTTAGCAGCGGGCATAGGCTTTAGCCACAGCAGCCGGCTCCTGCCCCCTGTCACCCACTGCTCCACCGCTGCAGCCCCCAGCGCACACCGCATTCAATTGTATCGGCATCATAGATACAGCTGAAAGCAACAATGTAGGAGAGGGCATCAAATGACGCTCCCTCACCCATCATAAATAAATAAATACATATATATATATATACAGTGGGGAAAAAAAGTATTTAGTCAGTCAGCAATAGTGCAAGTTCCACCACTTAAAAAGATGAGAGGCGTCTGTAATTTACATCATAGGTAGACCTCAACTATGGGAGACAAACTGAGAAAAAAAAATCCAGAAAATCACATTGTCTGTTTTTTTTTCATTTTATTTGCATATTATGGTGGAAAATAAGTATTTGGTCAGAAACAAAATTTCATCTCAATACTTTGTGATATATCCTTTGTTGGCAATGACAGAGGTCAAACGTTTTCTGTAAGTCTTCACAAGGTTGCCACACACTGTTGTTGGTATGTTGGCCCATTCCTCCATGCAGATCTCCTCTAGAGCAGTGATGTTTTTGGCTTTTCGCTTGGCAACACGGACTTTCAACTCCCTCCAAAGGTTTTCTATAGGGTTGAGATCTGGAGACTGGCTAGGCCACTCCAGGACCTTGAAATGCTTCTTACGAAGCCACTCCTTCGTTGCCCTGGCGGTGTGCTTTGGATCATTATCATGTTGAAAGACCCAGCCACGTTTCATCTTCAATGCCCTT
Organism: Dendrobates tinctorius; assembly: GCF_039654945.1. Taxonomy (NCBI): domain Eukaryota; kingdom Metazoa; phylum Chordata; class Amphibia; order Anura; family Dendrobatidae; genus Dendrobates; species Dendrobates tinctorius. The sequence continues at coordinate 50,537,889 of NW_027361679.1, read as the reverse complement.
GCTGATGGAAGGAGGTTTGCACTCAAAATCTCAAGATACATGGCCCCATTCATTCTTTCATGTACCCGGATCAGTCGTCCTGGCCCCTTTGCAGAGAAACAGCCCCAAAGCATGATGTTTCCACCACCATGCTTTACAGTAGGTATGGTGTTTGATGGATACAACTCAGTATTCTTTTTCCTCCAAACACGACAAGTTGTGTTTCTACCAAACAGTTCCAGTTTGGTTTCATCAGACCATAGGACATTCTCCCAAAACTCCTCTGGATCATCCAAATGCTCTCTAGCAAACTTCAGACGGGCCCGGACATGTACAGGCTTAAGCAGTGGGACACGTCTGGCACTGCAGGATCTGAGTCCATGGTGGCGTAGTGTGTTACTTATGGTAGGCCTTGTTACATTGGTCCCAGCTCTCTGCAGTTCATTCACTAGGTCCCCCCGCGTGGTTCTGGGATTTTTGCTCACCGTTCTTGTGATCATTCTGACCCCACGGGGTGGGATTTTGCGTGGAGCACCAGATCGAGGGAGATTATCAGTGGTCTTGTATGTCTTCCATTTTCTAATTATTGCTCCCACAGTTGATTTCTTCACTCCAAGATGGTTGGCTATTGAAGATTCAGTCTTCCCAGCCTGGTGCAGGGCTACAATTTTGTTTCTGGTGTCCTTTGACAGCTCTTTGGTCTTCACCATAGTGGAGTTTGGAGTCAGACTGTTTGAGGGTGTGCACAGGTGTCTTTTTATACTGATAACAAGTTTAAACAGGTGCCATTACTACAGGTAATGAGTGGAGGAAAGAGGAGACTCTTAAAGAAGAAGTTACAGGTCTGTGAGAGCCAGAAATCTTGATTGCTTGTTTCTGACCAAATACTTATTTTCCACCATAATATGCAAATAAAATGAAAAAAAAACAGACAATGTGATTTTCTGGATTTTTTTTTCTCAGTTTGTCTCCCATAGTTGAGGTCTACCTATGATGTAAATTACAGACGCCTCTCATCTTTTTAAGTGGTGGAACTTGCACTATTGCTGACTAAATACTTTTTTGCCCCACTGTATATATATATATAAAATCAGTGAGTAGTGATGGCCATAATACTGTGTAGGGTGATACATTATATTGTACGGAGGGGGGGCTGCATTATACTCTATGAGAGGCTGCATTATATTCTATGGGAGGCTGCACACTAAATGAGGGGCGCAGCATTATACCCTATGATGAGGCTATATTATAGCCTATGAGGGGGCTGCGTTATATTCTATTGGGGGGTTGCATTATACTCTATGGGGGGGCTGCTTTATACTATATTGGGAAGCTACATTATACCCTATGAGGGGGCTGCATTATACCCTATGAGAGGGCTACATTACATTCTATGCGGGACTACATCATAGTCTATGGGTGGGCTACATTATATTCTATGGGGGAGGGGGGCTGCATTATACCCTATGAGGAGGCTACATTATATTCTATGAGTGGGGCTGCATTATATTCTATGATGGGGCGCTACCCCAACCCCTGCTATATCATTAAGACGTGTATTACCTTATATTATGCCAATATTAGCGTGTTTTATCGCACAATTGGTGGTATTTATCTCTATGTATCTACATACTGGGCCTTAACAATGATTTTCTTTGGTGGGCCCAAGGTGCTCCAGTCTGACTCTGGAACTAGCTATTGCATATCAAGCCTTGAGGTGAGTTCAATTAGACTCAATGGGAACTCAAAAGTCAGATAATCCAGGGACCCCTTATTGTTAGAAACAAATTCAAGATGCTATTAAGAGATGCTGTCAAATATTCTAAACAACATGTTTTCTGATTTTGGAATAAAGAATGTGACAACAGAGAGATTGCTTCCTTGGCGATTGCTTCCAAGATTTGGCAATAGGATACTTAACCACTGTACCGATGTAAAGAAAAGCCAGGCAGACCTCCTTTCCAAGTAGGCACACAATCAGTATTTATAAGAAAGGATCGGTTCTAGTGCAATATGAACTTGAAATAACTCATACATAACAGAAATGACTGCTCCTCGAAAAACAAATATAATTGGGCAGAGAAAAGAGAACCCACCTCCTTTTGACATCTCAAAAAAACTGATGGAACAGAAGAATTTAACTTATGAAATAAAGCCAGAGTTGGAATATTAGAGCATTAATAACTTGCAAAAGGCCTTCATAGATGATTTGGATGTCCTATCCGGTATAGTTTTCCAATGATTGGGGAAAAGGAGAGGGGCTATTTCTGCCCCTCCTTGATAGAAACTGTAAATCTATTATGCTATGTATTTTATGCCCAGAAACAAATTGTAATATGACGGTTGCTAGTGTTTTAATTTCTAATAAAGGAACTCTGACTGAAGGGTCTCAATCATTTAGGAAGGATGGTAATCTCAACCGTAGAGATGAACCGTAAATTATAAATCTGGTGGTACTTACATTTATGGAGAAAAAAATGAAGCTTGTGAGAAAGAGTTGGAAAATTCATGTCATTAAAAAGTAGAGTATTTAGCAGATAGGTGAACTCCAATGAATGTAAGAGAGGAGTTACTCTATTGATAGTGGTGGTCCCAAACTTCTTCCATTTAAGGATTATGGAGGCCACTGTGCTCTTAGGAACCTTGAGTACTACCGAAATTCTTTTGTAATCTTGGCCAGATGTGTGCCTTGCCACAATCCTGTCTCTGAACTCCTTGGCCAGTTCCTTTGACCTCATGATTCTTATTTGGTCTGACATGTACTGTGAGGTCTTATATAGACAGGTGTGTGCCTTTCCAAATCAAGTCCTATCAGTTTAGTTCAACACAACTGGACTCCAGTGAAGGAGTAGAACCATGAATACTTAGAATAAAGGGCAGAGGATCCCCAAATCCATGTGTGAAAACCTTGTTGCATCATTCCCAAGAAGACTCATGGCTGTACTAGCTCAAAAGGGTGCTTCTGCTCAATACTGAGCAAAGGGTCTGAATACTTATGGCCATGTGATATTTCAGTTTTTCTTTTTTAATAAATTTGCAAAAATTTCTACATTTCTGTTTTTTCAGTCAAGATGGGGTGCAGAATGTACTTTAATGAGAAAAAAATTAACTTTTTTGAATTTACCAAATGACTGCAATGAAACAAAGAGTGAAAAATTTAAAGGGGTCTGAATACTTTCCATACCCACTGTAAGACAGAACGGTTATGGTTTTATTTGAAATGCTTCATCATAATCCCTATCGGCAAATTAATGTAAACAGGTTTAAAAAAAAATTTAATTCCGCAGCTCAGGGTTCTGAATACTTTCCATACCCACTGTCTAGTAAGTCTGCCTTCAGAAAGAGAAAAAGAATAAGTGTGTTACATGTTCATTACAATAAAATTGCAGGTCCTTCAATATTTTGCCAAGATGTGAGGGACCTTCATGCATCAACAGCAAGAATGATTGTATAATAATTTGCATACCTTTGTTTGTAGTGTTTAAGGCATTACATGGTCGTGACTAGAGTTGAGCGATACCGTCCGATACTTCAAAGTATCGGATCGGAATGGATCGGCCGATCTTTAAAAAAAGTATCGGTATCGCCGATTCCGATACCGGAAGTCCCATTCAAGTCTATGGGACTTCCGGTATCGGAATAAGAAAAACCCTGTTTTTGCCTTGTACAGCCTCTCTGGGGTCTGTACGGGCCTTTCGGGGGGTCTGTGCAGGCTCCGGTGGTCTGTGCCGGCCTGCCGGGGGGCTGTGCCGGCCTGCCGGTGGTCTGTGCAGGCTCCGGTGGGCTGTGCCGGCCTGCCGGGGGGCTGTGCCGGCCTGCCGGTGGTCTGTGCAGGCTCCGGGGGGCTGTGCCGGCCTGCCGGGGGGCTGTGCCGGCCTGCCGGTGGTCTGTGCAGGCTTCGGAGGTCTGTGCAGGCATCGTCCGATGGGACTACAAGTCCCATCGGGCGATGCCTGCTACCATGACAGTGATTGACACATTAGCCAATGATGGGACAGTAGTAGTCCCATCATCCGGCTAATGTGTTAAATGTAAAAAAAAAAAAAAAAAAATACTACATACATACTACATGCATGCTACATACATACTACATGCTACATACATACTACATGCTACATACATACTACATGCTACATATATACTACATGCATGCTACATACATACTACATGCTACATACATACTACATATATACTACATACATACTACATACATGCTACATACATACTGCATGCTACATACATACTACATACATACTGCATGCTACATACATACTGCATGCTACATACATACTACATACATACTACATACATACTACATGCATGCTACATACATACTGCATGCTACATACATACTGCATGCTACATACATACTACATACATACTACATGCATGCTATATGCATGCTACATACATGCTACATGCATACTACATGCTACATACATACCACATACATACTACATACATACTACATACATACTACATGCATGCTACATACATACTACATACATACTACATACATACTACATGCATGCTACATACATACTACATGCATGCTACATGCATGCTACATACATACTACATGCTACATACATACCACATACATACTACATACATACTACATGCTACATACATACTACATATATACTACATGCATGCTACATACATACTGCATGCTACATGCATGCTACATACATACTACATACATACTACATACATACCACATATATACTACATACATACAATACATTCATACAATACATACATAGACATACAGTACATATAACATAGAGTAACATACTTACCAATACTTGTCACATTGTTCCCCGAAGCCATTGTCTTTTCCGGAATAAATATTAACATAACAAACCACAAAAATACTCACCCACGATCCGAAGCAGTCCACGAGTGTGTCCCACGACGATCTTGGGTAGAGAACTGCAGCATCAGATGATGCTGCCGTTCTCTACGGGCTGCAGGAATCCAATGACGGAAGGTAGGTATCCTTCCGCACTGTATTCCTCCGCCACTTAAAAAAAAAAAGTCCCTAGTCTCACTTTATGCCATTGCTGTGTGGGAATTTCCCACGCAGCAATGGCATAAAGTGAGACTAGGGACTTTTTTTTTTTTTTTAAGTGGCGGAGGAATACAGTGCGGAAGGATACCTACCTTCCGTCATTGGATTCCTGCAGCCCGTAGAGAACGGCAGCATCATCTGATGCTGCAGTTCTCTACCCAAGATCGTCGTGGGACACACTCGTGGACTGCTTCGGATCGTGGGTGAGTATTTTTGTGGTTTGTTATGTTAATATTTATTCCGGAAAAGACAATGGCTTCGGGGAACAATGTGACAAGTATTGGTAAGTATGTTACTCTATGTTATATGTACTGTATGTCTATGTATGTATTGTATGAATGTATTGTATGTATGTAGTATATATGTGGTATGTATGTAGCATGTAGTATGTATGTAGTATGTATGTAGCATGCATGTAGCATGCAGTATGTATGTAGCATGCATGTAGTATATATGTAGTATGTATGTAGCATGCATGTAGTATATATGTAGTATGTATGTAGCATGTAGCATGTATGTAGTATGTATGTAGTATGTATGTGGTATGTATGTAGCATGTAGTATGTATGTAGTATGTATGTAGCATGCATGTAGTATGTATGTAGCATGCATGTAGTATGTATGTAGCATGCATGTAGTATGTATGTAGTATGTATGTAGCATGCATGTAATATGTATGTAGTATGTATGTAGTATGTATGTAGCATGTATGTAGTATGTATGTGGTATGTATGTAGCATGTAGTATGTATGTAGTATGTATGTGGTATGTATGTAGCATGTAGTATGTATGTAGCATGCATGTAGCATGCATGTAGTATGTATGTAGCATGCATGTAGTATATATGTAGTATGTATGTAGCATGTAGTATGTATGTAGTATGTATGTAGCATGCATGTAGTATGTATGTATGTAGTATGTATGTAGCATGCATGTAGTATGTATGTAGTATGTATGTAGTATGTATGTAGTATGTATGTAGCATGCATGTAGTATGTATGTAGCATGTATGTAGCATGTATGTAGTATGTATGTAGTATATATGTAGTATGTATGTAGCATGTAGTATGTATGTAGCATGCATGTAGTATATATGTAGTATGTATGTAGCATGTAGTATGTATGTAGCATGCATGTAGTATATATGTAGTATGTATGTAGCATGTAGTATGCATGTAGTATATATGTAGTATGTATGTAGCATGTAGTATGTATGTAGCATGCATGTAGTATATATGTAGTATGTATGTAGCATGTAGTATGTATGTAGTATGTATGTAGTATTTTTTTTTTTTTTTTTTTAACATTTAACACATTAGCCGGATGATGGGACTACTACTGTCCCATCATTGGCTAATGTGTCAATCACTGTCATGGTAGCAGGCATCGCCAGATGGGACTTGTAGTCCCATCGGACGATGCTTGCACAGACCCCCGGACATCAGCACAGCCCCCCGGCAGGCCGGCACAGCCCCCCGGCAGGCCGGTACAGACCCCCACAGGGTGCACAGACCACCGGCAGGCCGGCACAGCCCCCCGGCAGGCCGGTACAGACCCCCACAGGGTGCACAGACCACCGGCAGGCCGGCACAGCCCCCCGGCAGGCCGGTACCGACCCCGGGCAGTCCACACAGCCCCCCGGCAGAGACCCCCGGAAGGCCCGAAATGACGGCGCATCATGATGCGCACACACCGCGCATCATGATGACGTCAGGCCGTCAATCAACTCTGAACTTCCGATTCCGATGCCGAATTCCGATATTGAAAAAATATCGGACGTCGGTATCGGAATTCCGATACAGCAAGTATCGGCCGATACCCGATACTTGCGGTATCGGAATGCTCAACACTAGTCGTGACTATGATGCTCTTAGGAAGTAAAAGTACTGCGAATGTGGACACATGTTGCCTTTTGGAAAACCAGGCTAAACCATGCAGATTCCTTCAAGGCATGCAGCTGAGATAGTTAATGCAACCTCTCATAGAGGTCCTATGTAAAATGACAGATGTATTTAAAAGTGAAGGCCATGATGCCAGATTGAACAGAACCTTATAAAACCCCACACTTGTCCATTAGACACTTAGGAGCATACTGCAAATTACTGTCTTAGCACAGGTCTTAAAGTAACGAAAAAGATGTGTGACATACCTATCAAAATATCACAAAACTTGATCAAACTGTCTCTTTTTCACACGGTTTCCTTCTATAAACTCTTTTCCAATAATATTTTTCTTCTACATGATAAATTCTGTAATCGAATACTGATAAGTATATTTCATGAAATGAAGTCCAAGTCTAAGTTCAGACAAGCAAATAAAAAAATCTCCTGCTTTGCACCCTTAAATAAAATTCTATTTTTGCAATTGTATGACAATTTGTATGTGCTAAAATCACTTCTGCATGTAATCTGCATGTCCAATTTTTACATTCATAGCAAAAAAGCCAATTCATATTCCTGTGTCATTTCTGCAACAAATCTGAGAAAAACAGATGTCATATAGATAGTGTCCACATAGTCGGTAATTGTCTTGGGCGCTAATCAGACTTGTATAGTACCGGATGTGATTTTTTTTTTTCAAAATATTTATCCAACTTTGGCCTTATTTCAAGGTCTACATTGCCACTCTATGAATGTTGATCATGGCATTCGACGAAAGGGGAGTTTGAGGTCAATATAATTCGTTAACATTGTTATCAGAACAATTCAATGCATAAATGTGAAACTTCTGCTAATAATGTTAGGATAGGAAATAGATTCCTACTTTTTAAGTAGGTTCAAAAGTACAGTTCTACATACTGCAATGCTGCAAAACAATGTACAAGGGAAGCTATCATCAGGGCACACAATAAAGCCAAAGAAGCAATAAAAATATATCTACTACTAGGTTCAGAGAGAAGTATATAAAAATATTCAGCGCATGAAAGTATCAAATATAAAAGTATCTCCTATGGATGAGAAAAAATGATAAAAGAATACTTACAGCATGCTCTTTCCCTTCATGTCGGCAAAAGCTTTCAGATCTTGAAGCACATTCAGGGCAGCACTTATTGGGATCTATTCGAAAAATTTCTCCCTAAATAATAAATAATGTATGTTATTTGGACTAGTAAAAAATATATATAATTTTCCTTCAATCTAGTATTATTTCTGCAGAAAGCCTCGGATAACATATATTATGGAACTGTAAAAGTTCCATGATAGTAATGTTATAGAGCACAAAGAAAATAGAACATACTGTTCCGACACAATACAATATTTGAAAATGAGTAAATTTTGAAGGTCTTTTTTTAACTTTACCCATCTGAAATCACTAAAGGACCATTGGCTCGGTCACATGTAGTAGGTAAAATTGCTTCTGGGCACTTGTGCCTTGGAGAATCCACCTAGCCCTCTGGTACGAAGTTTTGATATCACATTAGATGCATAAAGTCAATAGTGCAGAGTTTATATGGAGATTCTAATTTAAAATTTAATACTAGGCACATGAGGTCCAGTGCGTAGGGCAGCAGGTTGCAAAAAGAAACACCAGTGTAATTTTTATTTATTTTTCATCCCCCCACCTCCTCCACTAGACCAAATAGCAAAACAAGTGTCTTTGCAGAGGGATGGGGGTTGGATGCTCCCTGCATTGATTTGAATATTCACATATTTAAAACACAAATCCAGATGAAGATACAAGCACTAATCAGCTCCCTTTGCCAATGTGAAGTGGCGTGATCAAGCTTCTGACGTCGCCTTAGCGTGATGATGCAAGCAGGTGACGTTGCTTCAGCACTGCAGAGACGACGAAGATGAGGGTGAAGGTAAATGCTCAGTAGTGGAGCCAGATATAGAAGATGCTTTTCCAGAAGAAATGAGTGAGGGCATAGTATGAGAGTGGTGGATAGTGTGAGGGTACAGCATGTGGGCAGGCAGTACATAGAATGAGGGACAGTATAAAAGTACATTATAGAAAGGGGACAGCGTGAAGGGACACAAAGTGTGGGGAGAGTGTTAAGGCCATAGATCATAGCGTAGGATAAGTGTGGCGGCAGTTATTTGATTCATGGGGGACGGTGTGGTGGCCGTAGTGCATAAATGCCGATGATGTGGTGGGTATAATTCCTAAACGGGAATGATGTGGCAGCTATAGTTCATAATAGGTGTTGATATGGTAGGTATAATTCATGAGCGGGAACGGTGTGGTGGGTATAATTCATAAGGTGAGTTGGTGTGTTGGGTATAATTCATAAGGGAGAGAAGGTGTAGAGGGTAAAATTCATAAAGGAGGCAGTGTGTCGGTTATAAGTCACAAGAGGGGCGGCTATGGTTCATAAAAAAAGAGTGTGCAGTTGTAGTATATACGGAGATACGGTGTGGAGGCAGTATTTTATACAAGAGGACAGTTTAGAGGCTAAGTATCATAAGAGGAACAGTAGGGAGAAATATTTTGTGAAAGCATTCTTTGTGAGATGCAATTATTTCCTGATGGGTAAAAACATGGGGCTTATTTAGGGCACAGCATGGGCGGATATTTTTTATCTAGGAGGATTATAATAGCATTGTTATATTTAAAGACACTGAGTCAGGATGTGCCGCAAAAGACTGAAGAAGTTTGCAAAGACAAGCTGTGGCATTAGAACAAGATGAACAAGATGAACAAGAAAGGGATGAGAACTAGAAATAAGCTAACTTGTTTGGAAAACATTTGCCAATCTAAAATTGGGCACGAACGTTGCTCATTCGGATTCCCGAGCATTTATCTTCAAACTTACATTTACACTAATGCTTTTATTAGGAATTTGGCTAGGATAGTAGTGCTGTATGATGAGTGGTGAAAGTGTTTTATGGGGGAGTATAGGTCAGAGGAGTGGCGGACTGTAATTTTTTTTAATTACCTTAATGTATGTACATTTCAGCAGCCAATCAGGGCACAGAAAACATCCACAACGTCGAGCCACAAGGGCTTCTGTCATTAGCTGCCAAAGTCACTTGTTCGTCTCCATTTTAAAAGCGGATATGTTTTGCTGGCACAATTTTGTCAGTGTAACAGCGCAGATAGGTTGCTCCTGCTGCAACTTGTCATATAGTTTGATAGGATCCTGTGTGAAATCGACATTCCAGCATCTAACTAGTTTGTGCTAATATTGTTATGCAGGTAGGAGTCCAGATTTCCTAATCAAAATCGTTTTGGCTAATACTATGTTGCAGTTACGAGTTCATATTACTTAAAGTAGTTTGGGCTAATATTGTGCAGATAACAGGCCCCATTTCCTAATCAAAACAGTCTGGGCTATTATTGGGGTGCAGGCGCCAGGTCCCATTTCCTAATTAAAATTGTTTGGACTAATACTGAGTTGCAGTCAGGAGGAGTTCACATTTTCTAATCAAAATCGTTTGGGCTAATATTGGGGATCAGGCACCTTTTCCTATTCAAAATTCTTGTGACTAATAATGTTGTGCAGGAAACAGGCCCCATTTCCCCCCATTTCCTAATCAAAATCATTTGGGCTAATACTGTGTTGCAGTCAGGAGGAGTTCACATTTCCTACGCAAAATCGTTTGAGCTAACTGTTGTGAACTCTCTTGATCTGACTTCTGAGTCGGGGCTCCCTCTGGTGGTTGCAGCTGGTCGTGTTGATGGAAGTCTATCACCTGAAGACAATGATTGGAAGTCAGGGGTTACAGACTGGGAGGATTTAAGTGAGCAAGCTTCTTCCTTCAGTTGCTGCTGGTGATTTGGTTTCTCTTCCTGTGCATTGTGAAGCCTGCTTTTTCCCCTCCGTGGTCTTGCATCAGTCAGATAAGTTATTTGTTTGCTGGAATCTTTTGGATTTGATATAGTTTTTGCCTTTCTCTGCTTTGCTGAGTGGGTTCAGCATTATTCCCTGCTGGCATTTGTGCTGGACCCCGCTCATATGTCACAGCTTATGTCATTCTGTTCAGTATTGCTAATTCCCTGTTCTATTAGTTTCTTTTGCTTTGCTTCCAGTTCACACCAGAATGCTGATCTAGTGGGGGAGAGGTCGTATGGCCTCAGTGTTTTCGTATATCAGACGTGTTGGATTTTTTAGGGTTTTTGCGTGATTGCAGACAGTATTTTTTCTGTCCTGTCCTATCTAGACAGTTTGGGCCCCATCATTTGCTCACTCTATTTTCTGCCTGCGTTTTGTGCCTCATCTTGTCTCACCGACAATATATATGTTTGGGGGGCTATCTATTCCTTTGGGGTTCTACTCTGGAGCAGTTTAGCTTTCCCCTTTCTTGCTTTAGGCTTAGTTAACTCTTTGGCTGTGCCGAGGCGTCTAGGGCATCGTAGGCACGTCCCACGGCTAATGCTAGTTGTGTTGTTAGGTTTAGGGGGTCTGCAATCCACTCAGTTACCAACCTTTCTGGTTTCCTGGTTGCTTAGCTAATTCCCCGGTAATCCTCCTCGGTGACCGAATCATAACAGCTAATATTGTTGTTCAGGTACCAGGCCCCATTTCCTAATTAAAATAATTTGGGCTATTATTGGGGTGCAGGCACCAGCTCCATTTCCTTACTTAAAATCATTTGGGCTAAAACTGAGTTGCAGTCCGGAGGAATTCACAATTTCGAATTAAAACCATTTGGGCGAATATTTGGGATCAGTCATCTTTTTTTTCATAATTGTTTGGGATAATATTGTTGTGCAGGGACTAGACTCCATTTCCTAATCAAAATCGTTTGGGCTAATATTAGGGTGCAGGCACACTATCTCAGCAAATAAATACTGATTGTTACTTGAGTTGCAGGTGACTGACAGGTCTGGGAATAGGGTTGTAAAACAACAGGATACCAGAGGGGAAGGGTACATCCAACATGAGTGGGAAAAAGCGAGGTTGTGGAGAAAGGGGCAATAGGCTTGGTGTTTGACGTGTATGCAGGTTAGGTGATATTGTTACTGAAAGCTCTTGTCATGGGTTTACCACGACAGAGAGAAGCCAGGAGACCGCAACGTCCGATTTGTCCTACTCCTGCACTGATTAGAAGCACTTCACTTTCATATCAAACAGTGCACATTTCTTTTAGCAGTGATGGGGTTATTTTGCTCAGTTGAGAGCTCCTGGAAGCTTTCCTGCATTAAGGCTCTCAGCTGTTCACTGCCAATCCCATCTCCTATATAATCTGGGCACTGGTAAGCACTCATTGGCAGAACTAGCTTCATGCTGCATGCATAGGAGATGGTGGTTTGTTGTAGTTGTTTGAGAAGGCGTTTGGTGAATTTTACCCGAGACTATTGGGTTGTTTTGGGTGTGTGTTTTTCCCCTTCTTCTCCTTTGATTTTTCCCCATCATCTACTCACCAGTGTTTACCTGTTGTTTGCGTGAGTATATTTGTATGATTGGTATTTTCATTTATCCCTGCTTGTATTACCTTGTTAGTCTGGTTGGTGTACTACGGTAAAATACATCTTTCCCTCTTCCGTAGATGGGGGAAGTGTACAGACTGAGGTCAGATTCAGGAGCTAAGGCAAGGTATGTGGCCCCGGCATCTTCACCATCAGAACTAATCCAGGGAACAGGGAAAGCTAGGGTGCCCCTAGCGTTAGGGACATGGAAGGAGCCCTTGGTCACACCAGACAACAGAGTCGTGATATCTCTAGTGAAAAAACAACGTCTCGTCCTATCCAAAGACAACTGACAACAACTGTTACTGGACGGGCCACTAGACTATTTTTTTGGCAGCTGCACAGTGGTATTCCTTGTAGATTAGGGCCAGAAAGAGTATGTGCTCCAGTGGATGGTAAGCTATGCATCAAGTGGCCTCTCCTCCTCTTCCTCCACATTAATATCACACTCAGCAAAGTCCTTAGATGTGGCACTCGCTTGTATCCCCTGAGTCTCAACCACAAATAGGTGAGTCTGCAGCACTGTTCACACATTCTATGCCATGGGTATCACAGATCTGCTCTAAAGATTGACAAAATCCAGAGGAGCAAAGCATCTGCACTGATGCCCAAATTTTTTCCCTGTTGGATCCGGGGCAGGACGAAGTAGGGTCTAAGCAGACTCCAGACCCTCGTCACCAAACGTTAACCCCCGGGGATGGAGGGGATCAGGATGAGACTCAGATACCTGAGGTGCACGCAGACTGTACTGTAATTAAACGCACAAACCTCAGTGACATTATCAAAATGTCAACAAAAAGGTGAGGCTGTACAGACAGCCCCCCTTAGGCAGAAAGCCCAAAGCACCCACTCCAGAGTCAATCTATGCATGCAAGGAGGAAAGTAGAGCAAACGGGTGAGTAAAGTAAAAAAAATCATCATTTTTATTAATTTAATGCATACAGGTATAATTACAGGTAGTAATAGATAAAATCATGAAAAAAACACCACCACAGGATGGAAGAACAGAGACCCCCGGGCAAATAGACAGCCACCATGCATGAAGTGGCATACAAGTGCGTATAATCCAGTGATAAATACCACCTTACTACATCCACCTAGAAATCACTGCACCGCGATATGTTAATATAGCGGTACACCAAGGGCGCTAAGTGCGCCAAATATAGAGAGCGGTATCTTACCGGGGATGGAGGCAGGAGCTGAACAAGCCCGGGGCCAGGTAGGGGCGAGCCCGACGCGCGTTTCGCGTGTGTAAGGACACGCTTTCTCAAATGAATAAAAATGATGATTTTTTTACTTTACTCACCCGTTTGCTCTACTTTCCTCCTTGCATGCGCAGACTGTACTGTGCTGTCATGGCAGGAAGAAGAGGAGTGTTACTCTCACATCAAGGAGTGGAAGAACAAAGAGGATGACAGTGAGTTTGTAGTTCCCACTTGGTGTGAACCCAGAGGCATGCAGCCAATTAGCTCAGCAGAGGAGGTGGAGGAAGACGAAGAGATTACACTGCGGCTTGCCGCACAGACACAGAGTGATGCAAGCACAACAAGCACTGCATCCACAAACACAACTCTGGCAACCTTTTTTGAGACCGCAAAGGATGACCCAACTCCCATTACCTGTCAACTTTGCAAAAAACGACTCAGCAGAAGCAAAAATTGCAAGAATTTGACTTCTACATGCATGAACCGGCACATGCACGATCAACATACTTTAGTCTGGTAATCTTACTATGCAAAAATGTGGACTAGCGGGCCTCACACCAACCACCGTCCACCCCATCAACAGCATCTTCGGCTTCTTCCTCCTCCTCCCTCACCGTGGCAAGTGTTGTCACACTGGTCTCCGGTCGTAGAACCTCCACTTGTTTACTCGCTACAGTCGGGGTGAGTGAGAGCCCGTCAGCTATTACGGAATTGGACATGCCTGCTGCTTTTGACTGATCTTAGATAACAAGCACACCCCATATTTCTCAATGCACCGTAACATCTCACTCACTGTGCTAAAATGCGGTCTAGTGGGCCTCCCCAACCACTGACCGTGCCATCAACTGCATCTGCTGCTTCTTCCTCCTCCATTACCGTGTGTGTACCATTAAGTGTTCTCACACGGGTCTCCAGCCACAGAATCTCCACTTGTTGATCCACTACATTTGGGGTTAGTGACAGCCTGTCAGCTGTAACAGAAGTGGAGATGCCTGCTGGTTTGTTTTGCTTTATTTTTTCACTTAACACACCAAATTTTTCTCAATCCACCATAACATCTCCGCCTGCACTTCACTCACATTTCAGCAGTTTGTCATGTTCACCCTATTCCACCCTCACTCAGCAGAGCAGCCAGCCCTCGGTATCGCAGTTGTGTCACGTAAAAGAATGTTTCCTCCTACACATGACAAAGCTAAGAGCTTCTACTCCATCATTTCCAATCTGATGGCCATGGAAAAGCTGCCTTTGCGCCTGATGGATACAGATGGTTTTCGAAAGCTGATGGCCGTCGCATTACCCCAGTAAGAAAGCTGTGCCTGCGATACACCAGCCTGTCACAGACAACATCATCCATTCCTTGAAAAAATCTATGTCTGCCAGTGTGCATTTCACCACCGACACCAGGACGAGCAAGCATGGCCAGGGGCATTACATCTCGCTGACTGGACACTGGGTGACTCTGGTGGCTGTGGGGGCAGGCAGGCAAGCGGCTGCTTTACAAGTCTTGGAATCCCAAAGGCTTGCAGTATAAACCTCTGTATCTAACACTTCCTCCACTGTTTCTGTCTCCTACACCTCCTCTACGGCCTCACCTTGTGCCCTGAACCTCTTCCTCCATGAGAGACACGATCCAACTGTACATAGAGAATCCCTCTCCACTTCGGTACTTCACAGGCAGGGCTCACCGCAATCAGGCAGGGTTTAAATTAATATGCCTTGGCGATCGCAGTCACACAGCTCAAGAGTTGTAGACAGCTATGCAGGCCGAGTTTGAGTTGAGCATTGGCTGTCTCTACTGAACTTGGAGACAGGGAAGGCCGTGGGCGATAACTGTGCAAACTGGTGGCGGTCCTACGTGGGGCAATCTCACACACGTGCCTTGCAAGGCTAACGCTCTTAACCTGGTGGTACAGCAATTGTCCTCCACTATCTTGGCTTGGATACGCTGCTGCAGAAAGCATGTTCGCTGTGTGCTCACTTTTGCCGTTCGCACCCCACAGCTCAACAACTTGCATCACTACAGAGCTCTTTCGGCCTGCCGGTTAACAGTGTGATATCGATATGCGACGGGACGGAATTCCACTCTCCACATGTTGCAGCGACTGTGGTAGAAGAGACGAGCCCTGGTGCAATATGTCCTTTTGCATTGCCTGGGCCAACGATGTACGGACATGGTGCAAATCACATTTGTGGAGTGGGCACAGATGAAAGACCTCTGCACCCTTCTGCACAGTTTCAAAATGGCTACTAAGATGGTTAGATCTGCCATCGTCAGCATCACTATTCCAGTCATCTACATGCTGTAGCACACTTTTAATAGTCTGTGGCAGGAGGTGTTGGTCCCAGAGGAAGTGGTGGAAGCAGAGGTGAATGCAAAAGGGATAACAATATCTCTAAGTTCCCGGACTAATGTCGCACAGGCAACCGCCATTGGAGAGTGGATTACAGCAGTTGACGGGGGGTTCATTATACTACACAAACTGTTAATGAAGGTGCAGAAGCAGAGGATCAAATGGAGGAGGAGGAGAAAAAAGTGATGAGTGCACAACATTCAGGAGATGAGGAGGAAGAGGTATTGGGCACGCAACAGTCAGGAGATGAAGAGGATAATGATGCCCTATCTATTGTCGATGGTTGACGAGAGGGAACGAGGACGCAAGCGTGTGTTACCCCGCCACCAAGACACCATGGCTTGGACCTCATGGAAGCTGTAACGCTTGTGCCCTGACTGGGTGGCGAGAGCGTGCGGGTGTGACCCCACTGTGCACAAACCAGACTACCCTGGAAGGGGCGTGACTAAGCAGCTACCTTGGTGTTCACTGGAGCCTCTGATGGTGAGGTCAGGCTTGTGCGGCAGGTAGCTGCCAGGTACCACTCCAGGGTGGTGTCAGGCTGTGGCTGCTGATCCCACTGGGGAACAAAACACCATGTGTAGTGCGGACAAGTACAGACAGGCATGGCTGATACAAAGGCGGGCACGGCTGGTACTATGGGCAGACAGGCGGGCACAGCTGACACTCTGGCAGGCAGGTGGGCATGGCTGATACTCCGGCGAGACAGGCGGGCATGGCTGACACTCTGGCAGGATAGGCGGGCACGGCTGACACTCTGGCAGGACAGGCGGGCACGGCTGACACTCTGGCAGGACAGGCGGGCACGGCTGACACTCTGGCAGGACAGGCGGGCACGGCTGACACTCTGGCAGGACAGGCGGGCACGGCTGACACTCTGGAAGGACAGGCGGGCACGGCTGACACTCTGGCAGGACAGGCGGGCACGGCTGACACTCTGGCAGGACAGGCGGGCACGGCTGACACTCTGGGACAGGCGGGCACGGCTGACACTCTGGGACAGGCGGGCACGGCTGACACTCTGGCAGGACAACACTCTGGAAGGACAGGCGGGCACGGCTGACACTCGGGCAGGACAGGCGGGCACGGCTGACACTCGGGCAGGACAGGCGGGCACGGCTAGCGGGACTGGAACCAGTACGGGTAGGACAGGAACATAGACAGGTATGAGTGGGATACAGGAAGGGGAGGAGCTGGGACAGAATAGGGAAGGACAGAGACATGGACTGGAATGAGAGCTTAATGGAAACAGGTAGGAACCTGTTCAGACTGGAGAAGCGGGGACGGACTCGGGAAGGACAGAAACACGGACAAGTAAGAGTAGTGGGAACAGGTGGGGATCTGTTCAGACTGGAGGAGCGGCGAGCAGAACAGAATTGCTGGTTGCAGTGCAGCGAGCTGAACCGCAAGGAGCAAAAGGCAGAGCTGCAGGAGCACGGAGCAAAAGGCAGAGTCGCAGAAGCGTGGATTAAAAGGCAGAGCCGCAGGCGCACGGAGCAAAAGGCAGAACAGCAGGAGCGCGGAGCAAAAGGCAGAACAGCAGGAGTGCGGAGCAAAAGGCAGAACAGCAGGAGTGCGGAGCAAAAGGCAGAACAGCAGGAGTGCGGAACAAAAGGCAGAACCGCAGAGCAAAAGGCAGAACCGCAGGAGCGCAGATCAAAAGTCAGAACTGCAGGAGCGCGGAGCAAAGGGCAGAACTGCAGGAGTGTGGAGCAAAAGGCAGAACTGCAGGTGTGCGGGGCAGGACGGAACCGCAGGTATGCGGAGGCGGATGGAACCGCAGGTATGCGGAGGCGGATGGAACCGCAGGTATGCGGAGCAATTGCAGAGCAGAGAACCGCTTTTAGGCGAAGCAGGTGCAGAAAGAGAGGGCACAAGGATAGAGGTTAGGACTGAATACAGACAAGGTCAGGTACAGGGATAGGATAAGATGAAGGAATAGAACACAGTACATACAAGGACGGAGACAACTACAGGACAAGAACACTGGCCTGAGTGTGCAGCCCTCAGGTAGGCAGAAACAAGACACAAAGCGCACGGAAACAGATCTGGGTATGCAGCCCCCAGAAAAGGCAGAAACAGAACAGGACCTGGCACCTCAGCAGCAAGGCACTGACTGAGGGAAATAGTTGCTCAGGCCGCTTCCACCAAGTGGAGCCGCTTTAAATACCAGAGGCCTCTTGGTAATTGGCTGTGAACACCACAGGCAGGTGCACACTGATTCTATAAGAACCAGAGTGCCAGCCCTGCTCCCCTATGCAGACAGCCAGGAAGTATGCAGAGAGCAAGCAGGAAGCAAGAGGCATACAGCATGGAGCCTGCAGCAGACAGAACTCACAGCATGACCCGGAGTAGTGAGTAAAGGCCCCGTTTAACATAGCGAGATCGCTAGTGAGATCGCCAATGAGTCACCGATTTTGTGACGCAACAGCGATCTCGCCTGCGATCTCACTACATGTGACACGCAGCAGCGACCGGCCCCCCTGCTGGATATCGCTGATCATGCAGGAATGTCCTGGGCCATTTTTTCGTTGTCGGCGTCCCGCTGGCCAGCATGCATCGCTGTGTTTGATCGTTGGATCGTTGCTGCGTCGCTGAAGAGATCTGCCTGTTTGGCAGCTTACTAGCGATCATTTAGCGACGCACCAGCGATCCCTACCAGGTCGTATCGTTGTCGGGATCGTTGGTGCATCGCTAAGTGAAACGGGACCCTAAGGCTGGTAGGGGATGGGAGGCCATGCAATCATGCCGGCAGGGTTGTTACAGAAGGACCCGACACATGAACACCTTCTTGCTGTGCTATCTGCAACATGATGCCCGTGCTGTTAGAATTAGAAATAGTGCTGACTATTGGGTTGTCGCTCTGTTAGAGCCACCGTACAAGAGTACATTTTACCAGATGTTTCCCCCCTGAAAAGGGACGCACACTTGCTGGAGTATCGAAACACGCTTGTAATCAATCTTAAGAGTGAGGCACACAGTGTGCGTCGCAGTTATAGACTTCGAAAAAAAATACATTTTTTTTATTTTATTATTTTTCCCTAACTAAGGGGGTGATAAAGGGGGGTTTGATTTACTATTTATAGTGGGTTTTTATGTTTGGCAGCTGTCACACGCTAAAAGACGCTTTTTATTGCAAAAAATTGTTTTTGCATCACCACATTTTGAGAGCTATAATTTTTGCCATATTTGGCCCACAGAGTCATGTGAGGGTCTTGTTTTTTGCGGGACGAGTTGACGTTTTTATTGGTACCATTTTTGGGCACAAGACTTTTTTGATCACTTTTTATTCTGATTTTTGGTAGGCAGAATGAACAAAAACCAGCAATTCATAAATTTCTTTTGGGTGGGGCGTTTATACTGTTCCGCGAGTGGTAAAATTGATAAAGCAGTTTTATTCTGAGAGCTATGACTTTTTAAAAATTTTTTGCTGATGATGCTGTATGGCAGCTCATTTTTTGTGGGACAAGATGACGTTTTCAGCGGTACCATTTTTTTTATATCCATCTTTTTGATCGCGTGTTATTCCACTTTTTGTTCGGCGGTATGATGATAAAGCATTGCTTTTTGCCTTGTTTTTTATTTATTTTTTTACGGTGCTCACTGAAGGGGTTAAGTAGTGGGACAGTTTCATAGGTCGGGTCGTTACGGATGCGGCGATACTAAATATGTTTGCTCGCAGTGTGCTGGGGGTGGTCCATGACCGGTCCTGGCACTTAGTGCCGAGTGTCAGCTGTGATAATCAACTGACACCCAGCCGCGATCAGCCGTGCTCCCCCCGTGAGCGCGGCTGATCGCGTATGACGGACTATCTTGTCCATGGGCATTAAGACCCAAGGCACATGGACGGGATAGTACGTCATATGTCAGAAACCTTTTTTTGTCGTTTTCAGTGCGTTTTTCTCCTGCGTTTTTGACAGGGTACAGTTGTCTGAAACGGTTGAAAAATGCGGCGTGACATGCTGCATTTTGCAAAAATCTATAAAAAAAAAAGTTTTACACAAAATACTGGGGACAAAAAAACAAGCTGTAGGCATGAGATTTCTGAAATCTCAGACGTTCCTGGTACTGTAAAACCCAGCAGAAAATTTTCAGAAAAAACCACATTAAAAAAACACAGAAAATGCAACGTGTGAACATAACCTAACTATTTGCAGGGAAACTTCAAACATGAACAAAGCATGGCAGCTCAAAATAAAGGAAGAGACTATGGCTTGAGGAATATGTCAATACCTTTGTAAAATCACACTGAGGGTCTCGACAAAGGGTCTTTTCACACAACACAATATTATCATGGCAGGTGCAATCCTGGCAGGATTCAGGCTTCCATTCAGTACTGTTCTGTAATAGAGAACATACAAGATGTTAGTACATGGACTATATACAATACGTAAACCTTTTATAAATCCTCCCCGTTCATATGCTTTAACAAATGAATACACTGTAATTCATAACAATAGGACAGGTCGGCATCTGTAGAATAGTAAAATGCAGTATTAAAAATAACCAGTGCTTCTTGGAGAGGTAAATACCAGGTCCCTATCCTGTACTGTACTCCTGGTAAAGGCTCCCAGGATTCCTTGTTCAAAGCCTGTGATAATGAACAATGGATTCCTGCCAGGAAAGCCTAGAATGATGGAGGCATTATTTCAGCTGAAGCTTCTGCCTTCAAGCCTTGCCGCAACCTGAACAACATATTTTACCTCTAGATCGATAAACTTTGAGGCTTGAGTGCTTTATGTATATTCAGCGCTCCGTAACATCAATGTGCAGCCCACGAGCAATGTTTCATGTACAAATTGGAAATAAATCATGATACATTGTTGTGTTCCTCTTTGAACTGCAGAGATATAATGTCTATAATCCTAAAAATTCAATGAGTTTAATGAGGATTCAGTGGATATTTGGCAATAATGAAAAGGGGTCATGAGAGTGGAATAAATAGTCATCAGATATGTGATGTAACAACAATTATATCACCATAGATTTCATGAATATGTCATACCAGAGTGCAGTCACTTATTAATTCCTCCAATGTCCTCTACTTCACATAATGACTGTCAGCACATCACAGCATTTGATGGCAGACCCTGTACTGAATATTCTGGTGTGTATTGACACAAGCTGCTCCTTCCATTTGTAGATATTACAAACTCAAACAGGTAGGAAGCCGGTGGCAAGGCTCCCGTCAGGCAGCCACGGAATAGTGGCATAGCAGCAAACTTATTAATAATTAATATAAGATCAGTGAAAGTCCAACACCTGGTACCTCGTATGATCAGCTGTAATCACTTTGGCTGGCTGGATAAAAAACGTGGAATACTACAGCTCCATGCACAGTGCAGTGACTGCTGCCGGGTACTGAAGATCACATTTTATTCTATTCAATAGAAGCTAATAGAAAAACCGGTACCAGAGATATCCTTGTCAATATGTCCGTGTGTGTAATACTTGTGGCACAGATGTGGCAACCATGTGCCGCATGAGTACCACACGCACCAGCACCATGGAAGCAGCGGTAAAGTTCCCCGGCGCCAGGGGGCTATGACCGCTCGCATCATTCTCCCCTGCTCTGCCGGTAATCAAAGCGAGCAGGGGAGAATGATGAGAGTTATATTCAAGTGACAACAGTGAGAGCAGGTGGCGGCTGATGGGACGGACTGTTACTCCCATCAGCCTACACATGCTGCCGCTAATAACAATGAGAGCAAGAGGCAGCTAAAGTATTCATCAGTCGCTGCCTGTGCTATAATAAATAAAAAACAGTATGAGTTCCCTTGTATTTTTGATAACCAGCCAGGCAAAACTTACACCTAGGTGCTGCAACCCTCAGCTGTCAGCATTAGCAAGGATGGTTATCAAGAATAGAGGGGTCACCACGCTGTTGTTTTTCCTTCAAATTATTTATTTAAAAAAAATGTAATGGGGTCCACCCCATTTTTTGGCAACCAGCCAAGATAAAGCTGACAGCTGGGGGCTGGTATTCTCAGGCTGGTAAGGGGCCATGTATATTGAAAAGGCACATCTATCAGATGTGCCAATTCTGGGGCTTTGCCCGGCTCTTCCCACTTGCCCTGTAGCGGTGGCAAGTGTGGTTCATATTTGTAGGATTGATGTCACCTTTGTATTGTCTGATGACATCAAGCCAACAACTTAGTAATGGAGAGGTGTCTATAACCTCTCCATTACTAATCCTATAATTATATGGTAAATAAAGACAGCCAGAATAAAGTCCTTAATAAAACACACCTCCATTTTTATTTTAAAATAACACAGTTATACTCACCTAACGCCCATTCCATTGTCTCCTGTAATGAAACATGTTTGGCAGGATAAATACTGTAGTTTTCAACCCAGACAGTGGTAAAATGCAACCGACCAGGCTGAGAACCATTGGTAAATGAGCTGCTGCGTGCGCAGCATCAGTGACCAGCGGTGACTTCATCATGCTTACCGCCAGTCAGTGAGGCTGTGTTCCCAGCTGGGCTGAATTACGATGAACTCAGCACTGTGGGAAAAAGTCACTGAATTCAGCTGAGTTCCCTGCAGATCATCGTGAGAATTTCTGCAGGGAACTCACTGACAATACATCCTGCATATCAGATATTTACACTACGATTCATAAGAGTAGCAAAATTACAATTATGATGCAGCAATGAAAATAATTTTATGGTTTGGGGTCACCACAACATGAGGAACTGTATTAAAGGGTCACGGCATTAGGAAGGTTTATTCATCATAGATGACAATTCTTTACTGTAAGAGCAGTGACAGAATGGAACTCTCTGCCACATGATGCTATATTAGTTGACTCACTGAAAAAAGTACATGGATGGCCTGGATGTGTTTCTTGAAAAATCTAAAATTACAGGTTATGGGCAGATTATGTGATGAGATATTGATCCAAGGAACTAGTCTGATTGCCGCATATGGATTCGGGAAGGAATTTTTCCCTTAACATGTAGCAATTAGAATCTGCTTCGTGGGGTTTGTGCCTTCCTCTAGATCAAAATGTTAGGCTACTGAGCTTAATGGATTTATGTCTACCTTGAACCTTACAAACTATTAAAAAAAACTATGATAAATCCTGCTGATAAAACAGTGATTTTATCAAAACTACAGCAAACAACCAAGTAAGTGATACATTGCTGAAATCAGGGACTCAGGTTAGGTGGCAAAAACCTGGTGACAGATTCCCTTTAATTTGCTTCTTTCTCCTATTACAGACAGAAAGATTGGGGAGAAATCTTCTGCAGTCAGTTTTCATAGGTTGCCATACATATAGCATTGTTATGCTTCATAGCGGAATATGGCTTTAATGGTTTTCATCTGTAGATGCCTCAACAACTGCACAATCACGTGCAAGCACCGTAAATTTGGTAAATCAGAAAGGGGGGATAATGGCTGATCTCCTGGGACAACAATAGAAGAATTCACCGTATCTTTTTCGCTTTAATCACAATATAAACAAAATAATCTCCTCTTTGATCAAGAACAGTTCTCCTTGGCCTCTCATTCTGTTCTATAAAACCGCTCTGTGAAGCTAAAGTTTAGTACCGCTCATCTGAGGATTAGCCCCCTGGTTCCTTAATCAGTCTCCAGTAGTTTTTTTCTATGTTGGCTATCACATTGTTGTTAGATCTCATTCTTCTCGCTGCACTATAAAATTGTTGGTCTAGTTTTCAGTAAGAGCAAAAAGAAACTGACTTCAAAAGCCACATTTGTATTGGTAACAGGCTCTTCCGACAGACTGCTCTGTCAGGGTCCCATTGTTATGGCTTCCTTTTAAAAATCTTTACCCTAATAGGCCAATTAAAGATGCATTTACACAATTCAGATTAGAACGTTAACAACCCTTGATTCACGATAATTGTGCAATGTTTAATGGGTTAAGTGACTGAGTGATCTGTTACTAAATGGCTTGGACATTCAATTTTTGAAAATTGCATAACGTAAATGGAGATTGTTTACTCCTTCAACGATTAGACCGGTGAAAAGTAGGAGTGGAAATTCAAGACCTAAATAGGTTTGGCTTTCAGTGATTGGTTGGTTGTGTTCAGAAGGGAACGGTCAGTGGCAGTTGGAGCATTGGGTCGATGTTCATATTCATATCATATTATTCATAATTATTACAAATGCTACAGTTTATATATAACTGTTATGAATGAGTCACCGTAGGAGGCAAAAACAGAAATACAAGCTAAGTCCAGAAAACCAGAGAAGTTGGCAACTATCAGATTGCAGACCCCTGAACCTATCAACACAACTAGCAGTAGCCGTGGGGGGTTCCTACGATGCCCTAGACCCCTCGATCACAGCCGGAGAATTAAATAGGACTAAAGAAAGAAAGGGGACATCTAAACTGCCCCAGAGCAGACCCCAAAGCAATAGGCAGCCCCCAACATATAATGACGGTGAAGCAAGATGAAAACACTAACACAGACAGAAAGATAGACTGAGCAAAGACGGGGCCCAAAACTACCTAGATAGGAAAGGACAGGAAGGCTGCTGTCTGCAATCTGCCAAAACCCTATCAAAGACATAAGCCAACAAGCTATGAAAAAGGCCCTGAAGCAGCTAGGCTTCAAAAACTAAATCAGCACTCAGGTATTTTCAGAAGACAGAGCTAAAGGAATTCAGCACACCCCAGCAGGGAATGGCAGAAATCCAGAAAAACAAAGTCAAAGCACAAATGCAAAAGGCCGAGCAGCAAACTTAGCTTTAGAGGAGCAGGAATTCAGACTGGTCTCCAAGGATCCCACAGAGAAATCACCCGCAGGGCAGAAGGGCATCGGCAGCCTTATATCCAGTCAGTAACTCCACTCAGCCAGTCATCATCATCAGCCTCAGGTGTTTGATAATCAGGCTCACTACCTTTCTTTACCAGAAGAGGGAGTTCCTCGGGCCTCAGTAATGAAGGGGAAAATGAACTCACAACAGTATCTCCCCCTTGAGGAGGGGTCACCGAACCCTCAACTACGCCACCAGGGCGATCAGGGTGAGCCCGATGAAAGGCACGCACCAATCTTTTGGCATGAATATCAGAGGCAGAGACCCAGGAATTATCCTCCTGACCATAACGCTTCCACTTAACCAAATACTGGAGTCTCCGTCTAGCCAGACGGGAATCCAGTACTTTCTCTACCTCGTATTCCATGTTACCTTCAACCAATACAGGGTCTGGGGGTGCCACCCCCGGAACAACAGGTTCAACAAACCTCTTCAACAAAGATTTATGGAACACATTATGGATTTTAAATGTGACAGGAAGAGCCAAACGAAAAGAGACCGGATTAATAATCTCCACAATCTTGTAAGGTCCAATAAATCTAGGCTTAAACTTAGGAGAAGCCACCTTCATAGCAATATTTTTTGATGATAACCACACCATATCACCAACCTTAAACTGGGGACCAATGGTCCTATGTCGGTTGGAAAACCACAGGGACTTTTCCTGGGAGAGAGATAACTTATCCACCACTTGGTGCCAGATCTGGTGCATTCTCTCCACCACAGTGTCAACACCTGGGCAGGCAGAGGGCTCCACCTGCCCTGAAGAAAATCGAGGATGAAACCCAAAGTTCCAAAAAAAAGGTGACATCAAAGTGGCAGAACTAGCTCTATTATTTAAAGCAAATTCGGCCAAGGGCAAAAATGAAACCCAATCATCCTGATCAGCAGAAATAAAACATCTCAAATATCACTCCAAGGTCTGGTTTGTTCTCTCTGTCTGCCCATTGGTCTGAGGGTGAAAAGCAGAGGAGAAGGACAACTGAATTCCCAGCCTGGAACAGAAAGTTCTCCAAAATCTAGACACAAACAGGACTCCTCTGTCAGATACAATGTTCTCAGGAATCCCGTGCAAATGAACCACCTGTTGTAAAAACAGGGGCACCAACTCAGAGGAAGACGGCAACTTAGGGAGTGGTACAAGATGAACCATCTTAGAGAACCTATCACAAATCACCCAAATAACAGTCATCCTTTGAGAGACAGGCATATCAGAGATGAAATCCATTGAAATATGGGTCCATGGCCTCTTGGGGACAGGCAAAGGCATCAACAACCCACTAGAGCGAGAAAACTATTTAGACCGGGAGCACGTCCCACAGGACTGCACAAAATTCCTGACATCACGAGGCAAGGAGGGCCACCAAAAAAACCGACTCACCAGATCTCTAGTACCAAAAATACCTGGATGACCAGCCAAAGCAGAGCAATGAACTTCAGACATCACTTTCTTCTTCCACTGGTCAGGAACATACAACTTTCTACTGGGACAACGCTCAGGTTTGTCCTCCTGGAACTCTTCCAGAGCACGTCTCAAATCGGGCGAGATGGCAGAAAGAACTACCCCTTCGCCTAAGATGGTAGCAGGCTTGGTCACCACAGGAGAATCAGCAAAGAAGCTCCTAGAGAGGGCGTCTGCCTTGACATTCTTCGTTCCAGGAAGAAAAGAAACCACAAAATCAAAACGTGTAAAAAACAAGGCCCACCTAGCCTGTCTAGGGTTCAAGCGCTTAGCCGACTCTAGGTAAATCAAATTCTTGTGGTCAGTGAGGACCACGACTTGATGCTTAGCTCCCTCCAACCAATGTCTCCACTCCTCAAATGCCCATTTCATGGCCAACAGTTCCCTATTCCCCACATCATAGTTACGTTCAGATGGAGAGAACTTTCGGGAAAAGAAAGCACAGGGATTCATTTTAGATGTTACAGGGTCCTTTTGGGACAAAACAGCTCCTGCACCAATCTCAGAAGCATCCACCTCTAACTGGAATGGAAGTGAGACATCAGGTTGCCGCAAAACCGGGGCGGAGGTGAATCTTCGCTTCAGCTCCTGAAAGGAAGAAACAGCCTCCGGAGACCAATTTAACACATCAGCACCCTTCTTAGTCAAATCAGTCAATGGCTTGGCAATACTAGAAAATTTTGCTATAAATTTCCGATAAAAATTAGCAAAACCCAAAAACTTCTGGAGGGCCTTCAAAGAAGTGGGCTGAACCCAATCGTAAATGGCCTGAACCTTGGCCGGGTCCATTTCAATAGTTGACGGGGACAAAATAAATCCCAAAAAAGAAATCCTCTGTACTCCAAAAAGGCATTTAGATCCTTTGACATACAGGGAATTCTCCCTCAAGATCCGGAACACAGTCCGAAAATTGTTCCACATGAGAATCCCAATCCTTGGAGAAGATCAAAATATCATCCAGATAGATAATCAAAAACTTATCGACAAAATCTCGGAAAATATCGTTCATGAAGCACTGGAAGACAGAAGGGGCATTAGTGAGCCCAAAAGGCATCACCAGGTACTCAAAATGTCCCTCCGGAGTATTAAACGCCGTCTTCCATTCATCCCCATGCTTAATGCGAATAAGATTATACGCCCCCCTGAGGTCAAGCTTGGTAAACCAGCAAGCACCTTTAACTCTGGAGAATAGATCAGAAATCAGGGGTAACAGATACTGATATTTAACAGTAATTTTGTTGAGGGCACGATAATCAATACAAGGTCTTAATGATCCATCCTTTTTGGCTACAAAAAAAAAAACCGGCACCTAAGGGTGACGAGGATGGTCTAATATGACCCTTCTCCAACGCCTCCTTAATATAGGATCGCATAGCCTCGTGCTCGGGTAAAGAAAAATTGAAGAGCCGACCCTTGGGAAATTTACACCCCGGGCTCAGTTCAATTGCACAGACATAACTCCTATGAGGGGGCAGAGACGCAGACTCATTCTCACTAAATACATCATAAAAGTCCGCCAAATAATCAAGAACATCATCCAACTGAGGAGAGGTGGAAAACACCGGAGCCTCACTAAAGGCACATCGACAACCCCAACTCACCACAGACACAGATTTCCAATCCAAAACTGGATTATGAATTTGTAACCAGGGAAACCCCAGAACAATAGTATCATGCAGATTATGCAACACCAAAAATCTGCAATTTTCTTGATGGTCTGGGGCGACCCGCATTACCACCTGGGTCCAAAACTGAGGTTTATTTTTAGCCAAAGGAGTAGCATCAATCCCCCTCAAAGGGATAGGCGTCTGCAGAGGTGTCATCGGAAATCCACAACGTTTAGCAAAATCCAAGTCCATTAGGTTTAGGGCTGCTCCCGAATCCACAAAAGCCTTGGCGGAAAATGTGGACAGGGAGCAGATCAGAGTAATAGCCAGAAGAAACTTAGGTTGAACACCCCCAACAGAAAACGTGTGTGCAAAGCGTTTCTCTCGCTTAGGACAGACTGAAATAATATGCGAGGCATCTCCACAGAAAAAACACAACCTATTAAGCCTTCTGAACTCCTGACGCTGCTCTCTGGAAAAAACTATCACATTGCATAGGTTCAGACATTTGTTCAACAGGTGGCAACACCTCTCGTGCAGCTTTGCGTTCGCGCAAACGCCGATCAACCTGAATGGCTAATGACATAGAATCGTCAAGACCAGAGGGAACAGGAAATCCCACCATAGTATCTTTTACGGCTTCTGACAACCCCTTCCGAAAGAGAGCAGCCAAGGCATTATCA
Organism: Dendrobates tinctorius; assembly: GCF_039654945.1. Lineage (NCBI taxonomy): Eukaryota > Metazoa > Chordata > Amphibia > Anura > Dendrobatidae > Dendrobates > Dendrobates tinctorius. Next base: position 50,509,385 of record NW_027361679.1, on the reverse strand, counting down.
TTCCAGGTAGTAAGTACTGCCCACTTTCGGAATTTTTGACAGTACAATTCTGCAGAATCACGACCCTGGTTCAATGCCAGCAGGGTCTTTTCAGCCTGATCAATGGCATTAGGTTCGTCATACAACAACCCCAAGGCCTGAAAAATGCGTTCACATTAGTCAGAATAGGATCACCTGGTTTCAAAGAAAACGCCCAATCCTGGGGATCGCCACGCAGCAAAGAGATGACAATTTTAACCTGCTGCGCGGAGCTCCCTGACGAGTTAGGCTTCAAGGCAAAAAATAATTTACAATTATTTTTGAAATTCAAAAATTTAGACCGATCCCCAAAAAATACATCAGGTGTAGGAATCTTTGGTTCAGCAGCATGTGAATGAGCAAGGTAGGCGGAAATTCCCCGCACTTCCGCAGTGAGCTGCTCCACACGATCAGACAATTGCTTTATCTCCATTGAGAGAAAAAAAATTCCCCCTACGGCCTCAGAGATATAGAGAAAAAAATATACACACTTTTTTTTTTTTTACAATTCTTCCTGCTATTGAGTACCCTAGGATCCGCGGTATGGCGGGTGATTCTGTTATGAATGAGTCACCGTAGGAGGCAAAAACAGAAATACAAGCTAAGTCCAGAAAACCAGAGAAGTTGGCAACTATCAGATTGCAGACCCCTGAACCTATCAACACAACTAGCAGTAGCCGTGGGGGGTTCCTACGATGCCCTAGACCCCTCGATCACAGCCGGAGAATTAAATAGGCCTAAAGAAAGAAAGGGGAAATCTAAACTGCCCCAGAGCAGACCCCAAAGCAATAGGTAGCCCCCAACATATAATGACGGTGAAGCAAGATGAAAACACTAACACAGACAGAAAGATAGACTGAGCAAAGACGGGGCCCAAAACTACCTAGATAGGAAAGGACAGGAAGGCTGCTGTCTGCAATCTGCCAAAACCCTATCAAAGACATAAGCCAACAAGCTGATATGAAAAAGGCCCTGAAGCAGCTAGGCTTCAAAAACTAAATCAGCACTCAGGTATTTTCAGAAGACAGAGCTAAAGGAATTCAGCACACCCCAGCAGGGAATGGCAGAAATCCAGAAAAACAAAGTCAAAGCACAAATGCAAAAGGCCGAGCAGCAAACTTAGCTTTAGAGGAGCAGGAATTCAGACTGGTCTCCAAGGATCCCACAGAGAAATCACCCGCAGGGCAGAAGGGCATCGGCAGCCTTATATCCAGTCAGTAACTCCACTCAGCCAGTCATCATCAGCAGCCTCAGGTGTTTGATAATCAGGCTCACTACCTTTCTTTACCAGAAGAGGGAGTTCCTCGGGCCTCAGTAATGAAGGGGAAAATGAACTCACAACATATAACTGTGAACTTGATTATCGAACATTTTATAGCATTCGATTACATATTCCTTCTACAGTATAAATGGAAATGGATGTACAATAATTTATGAATTTGACATAAATAGTATCACTAATGGGATTTGAACATTGGAACACACCTACACTTATCTTTACGTGTGAAAACCGTGCATGTTCAATGTCACAATGTATCAATCGCTATTTAACCATCTCATTCACGTTTCTCATCCTGTGTAAACACTTGACAAACATCGCTTGCTAGTCACGCGTTCATTGGCTAAATGATTATCTGCTCATGTAAAAGAACCATAAGAATCAGGGTTATCTGTCAACATCAGTTAGGCTTCATTAAGTAAAAGAACCAAGAAAACTGGAAAGGCTCTAGCAATAACGAAAATAATGAAAGTTACAAAACCCGCGTGAACAAGGCCTTTGGTCCACAATGAAGTTCAATCTCTCTGTCATCCATAAAGAACAGGTGGGTCCTGGGATGAGACCATGTCTTTGCTCTCCAGTACATGGTCTCTGGAGATTCTCTTTGCTTTTTAGCTCTAAGTTTTGACAGATACCATTGGCTATTGGGGATTTTCAGAGGTGACCACATGAGAGTCGATTATGATGCTATATCATGGCTTTTCAGCTCAAGTTAAAGTCAGTTGGATTCTCTTGACATGAATTGGCCTCCTCAATTAGAAAAGGTGTAAGACAACACTTCCATCTATTATCATATAGGTCAATGCATGGCAGAAAGTGCTAGACCTGATGATTTCTATAGGGCTTTATTTACATCTGTGGAACATTGGTGTTTCTTCAAAAATTGCATTAATGTTTATGTTACCAGGCCATATTTAGAAGATTAAAGAAATCCTCCCATTATTTTTTTTTTTTTTACTTTTTAACTAAACCTGTGCATGTGTGTCTGTAATGTTGTGTCACTGGGTGAATATACTCCCCTACCGCCATCTTCTCCAGGTTGCAGCGCCATTCTGCTCCTCTTTTGGATGATGTCACCACTCTGCAGACTCCCTGGGTCACACTGTGCTCTATGTGACCCCGAAGTGGCTTCTACAATGTAAGTCTATAGAGTATCAAAACAAGACTCCATAGACTTACATTGTAAAAGACTTCTGGCTGACATGCAGAGCCTGGCGCTCGATTCATATGAGTGCTTCTTTAAGCAGGGTTAGATGGCAAATTATCATACCTGTAGAGATCATTAACCTACTCATTTTGTTTGTTATGGTGGGAAGCGCTATTTGAAGTTGATTAAAGCATTAGGCAACAATAATTCTTGACCATATCGTGGCCTTAGGCTTAATTTAGGGTCTCTCCAGCAATTACTATTTGGCTGACCACTGACCGAATTAGGTTGCTAGATGGAAATTAAGGTCAGTCATCATGCAAACCTAAAACTTACATTTTCTTCCCTCTCTTCTATTCTTCCCACATTTCTGACAGTTATTGTGAATTTTATTAATAAGGGATTCTAGGACAAAAATCTCATCTTTCCTGCAAATTTATTAATGTATGTTTTGAATGATTAGCTTGTTATTCTATAGTCATGTGCCTACTTAACCCATCACTTTTGTGTTACATACTAAAAAACCTGTTCCTTTAATTTGTTGGACAAGTGCTCAATCAAAGTTTTAGTTGAACCATAAGACATAGTAATATCTGTTCTGTATTCTATGATGAAATCGCTGCTCACATCCAATAGGCATTTAGACCAAATCTCGCAATTCTGAGTTGTGTGGCAGCATTTTGCTAGTGTACTATATATAGTCATATGTTAAAGTTTGGGCACCCCTATTAATGTTAACCTTTTTTCTTTATAACAATTTTGGTTTTTGCAACAACTATTTCAGTTTCATATATCTAATAACTGATGGACTCAGTTATATTTCTGGATTCAAAAGAGGTTTATTGTACTAACAGAAAATGTGCAATCTGCATTTAAACAAAATTTGACCGGTGCAAAAGTATGGGCACCCTTATCATTTTCTTGATTTGAACACTCCTAACTACTTTTTACTGACTTCCTGATTTACTAAATTGGTTTTATAACCTCATTGAGCTTTGAACTTCATAGCCAGGTGTATCAAATCAGGAGAAAAGGTATTTAAGGTGGCCACTTGCAAGTAGTTCTCCTATTTGAGTCTCCTATGAAGAGTGGCATCATGGGCTCCTCAAAACAACTCTCAAATGATCTGAAAACAAAGATTATTCAACATAGCTTTTCAGGGGAAGGATACAAAAAGTTGTCTCAGAGATTTAACCTGTCAGTTTCCATTGTGAGGAACATAGTAAGGAAATGGAAGAATACAGGTACAGTTCTTGTTAAGGCCAGATGTGGCAGGCCAAGAAAAATATCAGAAAGGCAGAGAAGAAGAATGGTGAGAACAGTCAAGGACAATCCACAGACCACCTCCAAAGACCTGCAGCATCATCTTGCTGCAGATGGTGTCACTGAGCATCGGTCAACAATACAGCGCACTTTGCACAAGGAGAAGCTGTATGGGAGAGTGATGCGAAAGAAGCCGTTTCTGCAAGCACGCCACAAACAGAGTCGCCTGAGGTATGCAAAAGCACATTTGGACAAGCCAGTTACATTTTGGAAGAAGGTCCTGTGGACTGATGAAACAAAGATTGAGTTGTTTGGTCATACAAAAAGGAGTTATGCATGGAGGCTAAAAAACACAGCATTCCAAGAAAAACACTTGCTACCCACAGTAAAATTTGGTGGAGGTTACATCATGCTTTGGGGCTGTGTGGCCAATGCCAGCACCGGGAATCTTGTTAAAGTTGAGGGTCGCATGGATTCAACTCAGTATCAGCAGAAGTTTACGTTACGCAGGGGATGGATATTTGAGCAAGACAATGATCCAAAACACCACTCCAAATCTACTCAGGCATTCATGCAGAGGAACAATTACAATGTTCTGGAATGGCCATCCCAGTCCCCAGACCTGAATATCATTGAACATCTGTGGGATGATTTGAAGCGGGCTGTCCATGCTCGGCGACCATCAAACTTAACTGAACTGGAATTGTTTTGTAAACAGGAATGGTCACAAATACCTTCATCCAGGATCCAGGAACTCATTAATAGCTACAGGAAGCGACTAGAGGCTGTTATGTTTGCAAAAGGAGGATCTACAAAATATTAATGTCACTTTTATGTTGAGGTGCCCATACTTTTGCACCGGTCAAATTTTGTTTAAATGCAGATTGCACATTTTCTGTTAGTACAATAAACCTCATTTGAATCCAGAAATATAACTGAGTCCATCAGTTATTAGATATATGAAACTGAAATAGCTGTTGCAAAAAAACAAAATTGTTATAAAGAAAAAAGGTTAACATTAATAGGGGTGCCCAAACTTTAACATATGACTGTATGTTCTGCCCATTATTGGGCAGCAAGTTAATTCATAGTGTAGTACCAGTTATAACCATTAGTTATAACCATTAGTTGCCCATTTGTCCTGCTCCTGGATAAAGTGAGCATTTTTCTTTAACAGTGTGTTCTGATTAGAACCGCCCCCTTAGTTTCCTGGGTAAGAAGGCTTGCAGACATTTTCTCCCAGACCTTTGAGTCTTACACACGTGTTCCTGACTCTCCCTACAAAGCACTGCTCCTGAACAGCGAATTCCGGTGAGGTTCAAAAGTACCTGTGTGTTATATAAGAATCTGTATATGCAGCCACCGTACAATGTACTGTGTAGTTAGGTATATTGTGCAATGTATCCTGCACTTTATTATAATGCTTTTGCACTGCTTACAGATAGATTGCACTTCTGTATAGAGTAGAACAGTGTTGCAGCATTTCTGTATTATGCCATTTCTCTGCAGTTTCTGTAAAGCCCCAGTTACTGATGTTAATTGCACCCTGTATCATGCTGTTGTCTCTGTTATCTGCCAGTACTGATACACTGTTTATTCCCTTGCAGTAGTTTTTACCACTCCATTACTGTCCACTCTGTGATCTTACATTGTCCACCATTATTGTCCACCTTCATCGTTCACTGTTTCCAAGTTCACATCATGGAAGTGGATGGGGTTTAGCTGTATGTTGAAATCCACACAGCAACATATGTGGAGGAAGGCAGAACAATATGATTCATTATTTGGAATACAGATGTCCATAAAAAGTTGTGATATCACGTAGGTACAGATTGGTAAATTGCATACTAGCTCATCCTATATATTTCCTTAAAAAAAAACAACTTTTTTTTTGTAATATACAGATGAGTAGCGACTGCATTTATTTTAAAGAACTGTGGTCATTAAGCGTCTGCCAATCAGTGACATAGAAGCCAACTGGCACATGCTATTCCAGCATATATGTATGCACAAGTTCAGATTGATAGATACAATTCACATTCTTCATTCTGAAAGCCACAACGTGTCACCACATACAGTGTTAAATAGAAAAGATTAGAACTTTCATTACATGCATACACTCTGGATATCTTACATGTATTATGCCCCTGTTTCTAGAGACATGGCAATCCTTTTCTTACATTTCAATTATCTTCCCGTGATACAAAGCAATAAATAATTTAGGTAAGATTATAAATCTGGAACGACAAATCATACTGCCACTGAACACACATTCCGAGTCAGTCTGGGAACACTGGCAACAATTGTATGTAGGATATAGTAAACTTATCTCAAGAAATAAGAGCAGGTTATGGATTTTCTAAGTGTAAAATGATATTTAGGTCTATGTGGGGGTTCTGTAAACAGCAGAAGGTTTGGGGTCGAATAGGGTGCCACCACCTAGAGAGTCAGCAATATAAGACTACAGTACATATGGAGAACCACACATATAAAGAACAGCAGCTTTATTAAGTCATTATATTAACATTCTACCTAATTTCATGAACATGTCTCCCCAAGGCATTTCAGCTCTAAAACTTTATGTTGTGTACAATATCTCTCAAATGATGCTCAGAATTCTGCACTTTAAGTGTAGATCCAATTACTGCCAGTGGTAAGCTATAACTAAAAAAGAAAAAAAAGATTCTCGTATAACTGTGGAATAAACTTGTAATACACCTTCAGTCAAACCATTTATAAAGTTTTATTTCTTATTTGTATACCTTTTGTAGCTGACAATGCAGGTTTGCGAAGCAAAAAGGGCTGCTGTACATTTTTTCAAATAACCTTGGCCCCTTTTTATTCTTAATAGGTTACACCTATCTCTCTATTCCTTTCCCCTCTGTCCTATCACACATTTACGGAGAGGTGTCACAAAAACATCCATTAAGGCTGGTTTCACATTCGCGCTTTTTAAGCGCAAGCACGGCCGGGGGTAGCTCCGCCCCCGAGCCGGCTCTCTGCCCGGCGTGCCCGCCCCTTCCTTGTAGCGCCGCCTCCTAGCGCACAGCGGCGCCTGCGATCGGCGCACCCTATCTTTAGCATAGGGTGCGCAGATCGTGCGCAGGCCGTGCGCTAGTTGCGCTTTGACCTGCGCTGCGCACTTTTGACGGTGCGCCGTGCGCGCCAAAATCAAACTTTTCGGATTTTGGCGCGCACGGCGCACCGTCAAAAGTGCGCAGCGCAGGTCAAAGCGCAGCTAGCGCACGGCCTGCGCACGATCTGCGCACCCTATGCTAAAGATAGGGTGCGCCGATCGCAGGCGCCGCTGTGCGCTAGGAGGCGGCGCTACAAGGAAGGGGCGGGCACGCCGGGCAGAGAGCCGGCTCGGGGGCGGAGCTACCCCCGGCCGTGCGTGCGCTTAAAAAGCGCGAATGTGAAACCAGCCTAACTCTGGTTTTCAATGGTTTCAGCAATGCCCAGATGGTCTTCATGGAGATCAGGAGGTTCTGTTGAGTGTTTGATTGTGTTGAGTTCTGAGAATGTTTTCTATGGGTCACATATGCTCCTTAATTTCATGATTTAGGACTACAATGGATAATGGTGAATTCTCAAAATCCTATTCTCTCCCACATTACAAATATTTTTTCATTGCTGAGTTTCCACTCTGGCCACTAAGTCTAAAGGCCTCCATACAAGTTAGATTAAAGTTGGCCAAATGTGGATATTTCATTGGGATCGGCCAATAGTCTTTTAAGTATAGGAATCTCACAACTCTCCCCTTACAGAAGATACTAAGGGAGAAAAGTATCCAGCATGCTGAATTTTGGCACATACTCCTTTTGGAATCTCTGGAGAAAAGCCGCTACAGGAAGAGTCTGGCAATGGCTTTCTCATGAAGAACTCAAGAGTGCTCAACCGAGGATGGTGTACAGAGGAGCTGGGAGAGATAGCTGTCAGCTGAATGATTGCATCAAATTTGTATAGGGACCTTTATAGGCTGTCACTGCTTTATAGAGATCTCATTTCAGTGACCTCAAAGTTGTCACATACAATATTACAATGAAATGAAGGATAATAGTGATAAGAGAACGTGCTCAGATAAGATGTTATCTGAGCATGCTCTGGTGCTAACCAAATGACTTCGGTGTGCTCTAATAATATGTTCAAGTCCCCATCCGAGCATGTTTTGTGCATCACTGAAGGATAATACAGGATCACAAAATTCACAAAAGTCAATGGTCACAGCTGACCCTCCCCCTCCCTCCACAGATCACAGAGTATGCCTGGAAAAAGCTCCCATGATAGTCAATAAACATCTCCGGTCTCCTGTTTCCTATGGTCCTTGTGACTGATGTAAAATATACACTACCGTTCAAAAGTTTAGGGTCACTTAGAAATTTCCTTATGTTTGAAAGAAAAGCACAGTTTTTTCCAATGAAGCTAGAAATACACTCTACGTTGTTAATGTGGTAAATGACGATTCTAGCTGCAAACATCTGGTTTGTAATGCAATATCTTCCCAGGTATATAGAGGCCCATTTCCAATAGACATCACTCCTGAGTTCTTATGGTACTTTGTGTTTGATAACTGTATAAGAAGGCTAATGGATGGTTACAATACCCTTGAAAACCCTTGTGCAAGTATGTTAGCACAGCTGAAAACAGTTCAGCTGATTAGAGAAGCTATAAACCTGACCTTCCTTTGAGCTAGTTGAAAATCTGGAGAATTACATTTGTTGGTTCTATTAAACTCTCAAAATGACCAGAATAAAAGAACTTTCATGTGGAACTCGACAGTTTATTCTTGTTCTTAGAAATGAAGGCTATTCCATGCGAAAAGCTGCCAAGAAACTCAAGAGTTCCTACAACGGTGTGTACTACTCCCTTCAGAGGAGAGCACAAACAGGCTCGAAAAAGAAGTGGGAGGCCCCGCTGCACAACTGAGCAACAAGGCAAGTACATTAGAGTCTGCAGTTTGAGAAATTGACGCCTCATAGGTCCTCAACTGGCAGCTTCATTAAATAGTACACGCAAAACGCCAGTGTCAACGTCTACAGTGAAGAATCGACTCCGGGATGGTGGCCTTCAGGGCAGAGTGGCGAAGAAAAACCCATATCTGAGACTGGCTAATAAAAGGAAAAGATTAATATGGGCAAAAGAACACAGATATTGGGCAGAGGAAGATTGGAAAAAAGTGTTATGAATAGACGAATCCAAGTTTGAGGTGTTTGGATCACACAGAAGAACATTTGTGAGACGCAGAACAACTGAAAAAATACTGAAAGAGTGCCTGACGCCATCTGTCAAGCATGGTAGAGGTATTGTGATGGTCTGGTGCTAGTAAAGTGGGAGATTTGTACAAGGCAAAAGGCATTTCGAATAAGGAAGGCTATCACTCCATGTTGTAACGCCATGTCATACACTGTGGACAGCGCTTAATTGGAGCCAATTTCATCCTACAACAGGACAATAACCCAAAGCACACCTCCAAATTATGCAAGAACTATTTAGGGAAGAAGCAGGCAGCTGGTATTCTATCTGTAATGGAGTAGCCAGCGCAGTCACCAGATCTCAACCCCATTGAGCTGTTGTGGGAGCAGCTTGACCATATGGTACGCAAAAAATGCCCATCAAGCCAAACCAACTTGTGGGAGGGGATTCTGGAAGCATGGGGTGAAATTTCTCCAGATTACCTCAGCAAATTATTTGCTAGAATGCCAAAGGCCTGCAATGCTGTAATTGCTACAAAGGGAGCATTATTTGACAAAAGCAAAATTTGAAGGAGAAAATAATTATTTAAAAATAAAAATCTTTTTTTCGAACCTTGTCAATGTCTGGACTAGATTTTAAATTCATTTGGCAACTCATTTGATTAATAAAAGTATGAGCTTTCATGGAAAACACAAAATTGTCTGGGTGACCCCAAACTTTTGAACGGTAGTGTATAACTAAAGAAGCTAAGAAAAGCTTAGGCAATACAACTGCCACCATGATCTTGAATAGCTGAAGATTAGAGTTGAGTGAAACGGGTTGGTCAAATTCAAAAGTCACCGACTTTAGCTAAAGTCGGGTTTCGACGATCGAAACCCGACCATAGCGTGAGGTTGGCTTTGTGTGGCGTCACAGTGGCTATAAAAGGCCGTGACCGCCATCTTACTTCTGCGAATCTTAGAATAGGGAGAGGTGCTGCTGCTGATTCTTAATAGGGAGAGCGTTAGGCAGGGAAGAAGAAAAAAAAATAGCTTCTGGTGATAGCGATTTTCACTGTACAGTTAGTGTGCAGTGAAAGGGGAGGATTTTTGTTGTGTGCAGCAGCGCTGGTGGTGATTAGCCAGCCTTTTAAGGCTACCTGATAGCTCCTTTGCTGTGTGCACACTGCTGTTCAAACTGCTTTTTTCAAAGCACTCCAACTTTTATTATTTTGTTCTGGTCAGTTACCGAGCGTTCATTTTTTCACACACCGTAAAGCGTTGTAAGCTCCTCACACACTACCGTGTACCGGCTGGTATCACGGACAAATACAAGGTATCTGTGTGTGACAAACAGATGAGATTTTCCAATTTTCCAGGCCTACACCGTATAGAGCTGTCCGGTTTTCAAACAGTTTCGCATATCTGCTGTTTGATTAGGGTCAAAACTATACAGAGACGGCGTGTGTCACGCCATATAAAATTAGACGGAGATTTACAATTTTCCATACAGACACCATATAGAGCTGTCCGATTCTCAAACAGTATTGTATATCTGCCATTCGCATTACGGTCACATCTATACAGAGTCAGCGTGTGTGTGTGGCACTCCGTAAATACATATACGGACATTTCCATTTCTCCATACACTGTACTGAGCTGTCCGATTCTCAAACAGTATTGTATATCTGCTGTTCACATTACAGTCACATCTATACAGAGTCAGCGTGTGTGTGTGATACTCCGTAAATACATATACGGAAATTGTTAGTTACACAAAAAACGTATACAGCTGTGCACTTCAGATACAGTACCGTATATCTGCTTGTTGGATTACGGTCAAATACATACTGGGAGAGCGTCTGTGACTAAGAAAATATATTCGTAGATTTAATTTTTTTAATACACCTTACACAGCTGGACGCTCCTCATACAGTACAATCTCTCTGCTGGTATTTTTGGTACATTTTCCCAAACATGAGGAAATATGGTGGAAAAGGCCGCGGACATGGGCAGGGGGGCGCGGCTGATACTGATGGTGCATCGGCTGGTTCTGGCAAAAGCACAATAGCAGCTAAGGCAGGAGGTGTTGAGCCTGCGCCATCGTCTGGCCTATAAGGTTCCCTTTTCTTGGAGTAGTTAAACCGCTTTTAAAGCCGGAGCATGAGGAACAGATTTTGGCATATATTGCCAAAGCAGCCACCAGCTTTATTGCCTCCTCTTCTGAACGTTCGAAACCTGCAAGCACGGAGTCGTTAGTGCAGGGTTCTGGTCAGGAAAAACATCTTTCCTTGTATCCTTCACCCCCACCAAAAGTTAAGGATGCGGCAGTCCACACTTCAGATTACTCTATGGAGCTCTTTTCACATACCATGCCTGGGTTATCCAGTTAAATCCTGAATTCCTCAGTCCAAGATGAATCTGACATGGAGTGCACTGATGCACAGCCACTGCTAGATTATTCTGCTGGTACATTGACCCAGAGCACTACATTGCCCTCGCAGTCTACTGAGCCAGAATCTGACCCTGATGAAACTCAGGTGCCCCTTCCTGCATACTATACCACCTTACACGGTGACACATAGGAAGATAAAGAGGAAGGTGCAGATGACTTTGAAGAGGAGGTGATGGATGACCCAGTTCTTGACCTGGATTGGCATCCATTGGGGGAGGGTGGCACTGGGAATAGTTCAGATAAGGAGAAGGATCCGCAGCAGGCATTGACATCACAGCAGCGGTTATCTGGCAGGCCCGTAGCAGTCCAAAAACGTGGACCAAAAACTAAAAGAGTTGCAGGACAGCTTGGCCAGACAGTCAACTTAGCACAGCGTACAAGGCCAGAAAATGTATACCATAGTAGGAAGAGTGCACTGTGGCACTTCTTTGTCCAAAATCCTACTGATGAGGTACAGGTTACCTGTAAGAAGTGCGGAAGGACCTTTAGCCGAGGTAAACAACTCAGAAATTTGAATACCAGTTGCATGCTTAGACATTTAATCAACATGCACTTGCAAGCGTGAACGGACTACAAAACCTCAGGAGGCATATGTGCACCTGCTCCGACTGAAGGTAGCCAGCAACGCTCCATCGCTTCCCCCACTGTAAGGCCACCGCCATGGTTAAGCAGACCACCAGCACTAAATGTTGAGGTGTCGTCGCAAGGCCAAAGAACTCAGGGAATCACAATGGTTTTGCAACACCATGAGTAGGACAAGAAAGTACTCATCCTCTCATCCGCGTACACTGTGTTTGAACGCCTACATTGCCAAACTAATCTCATTAGAGTTGATGCCCTACCGTTTGGTTGAAAGCGAAGCTTTCCACAAGCTCATGGCCTACGCAGCCTCACGCTATGACCTACCCAGTCGGCACATCTTTTCTCGAAAAGCCATCCCAGCCCCCCACCTGCATGTGAAAGGCCGCATTGTCCATGCACTCAAGCAATCAGTGAGTGGAAAGGTGCACCTCACAACAGATGCATGGTCCAGTAGGCATGGCCAGGGCCGTTACGTGTCCATCACTGCGCACTGGGTTAATGTGGTGGATGCAGGCTCCACAGGGGACAGCGGCGGGGGAACAGTGCTGCCTAGCCCACGGTATAGGAAACAGTTGGCTGTAGGCTTTCGACCCTCCTCCTCCTCCATAAGCGAAAGCTCGTCCACAGAGCGCAGTCGCACGAGCACTCCATCTGCAGCTGGCAGTGTTGCACACGAGGTGTCCTGTTGTGAGTTCACTTTTCCCTTCACCATTGAGGTCTGATGAACTCCCTCTTCTGGTGAAGGAAGGTAGTGAGGCTTATTACCAAGCAACTGAGCAGGATGATGATGACTGGGTGACTGGAATTGCTGACTGGATATAAGGCAGCCGACGCCCTTCTGCCTTGCTGGTGATTTCTCAGAGGGATTCTAGGAGACCAGTCTGATTCCTGCTCCTCAAAAGCTAAGTTTTCTGCTCTACTTTTTGCATTTGTGTTTTGGTTTTGTTTTGCCTTGTTTTTCTGGATTTCTGCCATCCCCTGCTGGGGTGAGCTGAATTCCTTTTTGCTCTGTCTTCAGAAAATACCTGAGTACTGATATAGTCTTTTTGAAGCCTAGCGTCTTCAGGGCTTTTTTCCCTATCAGTCTGTTGGCACTTGTTTTGATAGGGTTTTGGCGGATTGCAGACAGCAGCTTTTCTATCCTGTCCTATTTAGTTAGCTTGGGCCCCATCATTTGCTCAGCCTATCTTTCTATCTGTGTGAGTGTTATTTCATCTTGCTTCACCGTCATTATATGTTGGGGGCTGCCTATTGCTTTGGGGTCTGCTCTGGGGCAGTTTAGATTTCCCTTTCTGTGTTTAGGCTATTTAGTCCTCCGGCTGTGATCAAGGGGTCTAGGGCACCGCAGGAACCCCCCACGGCTACTGCTAGTTGTTATTGATAGGTTCAGGGGTCTGCAATCCGATAGCTGCCAACTTCTCTGGTTTTCTGGACTTAGCTAGTATTTCAGTTTTTGCCTCCTACGGTGACTCATTCATAACAGTGTCCCACTATCGAACAGCTAGTGGTAAGCGTCAGCAGGCTGTGTTAAAGATGATGTCTTTGGGCGACAACAGACACACCGCGGAGGTACTGGTCGACTACTTGCAGCAACAAACTGAGTCGTGGCTGAGCAGTCGACATCTTGAGCCAGGCAAGGTAGTCAGTGATAACGGCCGTAATTTTGTGGTAGCCATAGCCCTTGCAAAACTCACACACATACCTTGCCTGGCTCACACTTTGAACCTGGTGGTGCAGTGCTTCCTTAATAATTATCCAGCGTCTCGCACATCTGTCGCTCGCCTGTACACTCCAGTCGTCTGCAGAAGCTGCAGCGATTGCTCCACCTCCCCAAGCACCGCCTTATCAGACGTTGCAACAAGGTGGAACTCCACCCTGCACAAGGTTGAGACTGTGCGAACAGAGGCAGGCTGTAATGCATTTGTGGGAGGATACACGGGCATGCAGTTTGAGGGAAGACATGGAATTGTCAGGTGTGCAGTGGTCAAAGCTGAAAGACCTCTGTAAAGTTCTTCAGTGTTTTGAGGAATGCACACGGCTGGTAAGCGCAGACAACGCCATCATAAGCATGAGCATCCCACTTATGCGTCTGCTCATGCAAAGTTTGATGCACATTAAGGATCTGGTGTCTGCAGCGGAGGAACAGGAGGAGGGAAGCCTTGCTGACAGTCAGCCATTGTCTGGTTAGGGAACTGTCCTGGACGAGGTGGAGGAAGAAGAGGAAGATGGCAGGAGGATGCTTCTGATGGGGTAAGAGAAAATGTTGGCGTTCCAAGGTAAGGTACAGGGTTTGTGCGTGACTGTAGGGATGTGGATTTGCCAGAAAGTGCTCCTTTCCACCCAGCAGTGGCAGTGCATTATTGACACCTGGAACATTGGCGCATATGTGCGATTATGCCTTGCGGATCCTAAAAAGGGACCCCTGCATTGCCAAAATTATGAAGGATGATGACTACAGGCTGGCCAGCATCCTCGATCCACGCTACAAAGGCAAATTACAGAACATCATGCCACAGGAGAACCTAGAGATAATACTGACTAACAAACAAGCAACTCTGGTAAACCGTTTGTTTGAGGCTTTCCCAGCACACAGCAGCGGTGCTGGTTCTCCCACGAGCCGTAGTGGGCACAATGGAAGAGGTGTTCATGGTGCACACAGCCGAAGTGGCGTTGGAGACAGGGGTTTCATGACCATGTTGTGGACTGATTTCTCAAGTAACGCTCACACAACTGCTAATACTGCATCGATTAAAAGTGACAGGAGACAGCAGTTGTCAACTGTGGTTACAAACTACTTCTCCTCCCATATCGATGTTCTCCCTCACAGATCATTCCCCTTTGACTATTGGGCCTCTAAACTAGACACCTGGCCTGAATTGGCACAATATGCCTTATAGGAGCTCGCTTGTCCTGCTGCTAGTGTGTTATCTGAAAGAGTCTTCAGTGCTGCTGGATCAATCCTGACAGAAAAAAGGACCCGTCTGCTGACCCAAAATGTTGATGATCTAACCTTCATTAAAATGAACCATGCATGGGTTTCAAAAGATTTTGTCCCACCTTCCCCTGATGACACATAGGTTGCCAGAACACTGCCTCGCTTTTGTCCTCTTCCTCGGACTTGCCCAATTCCGCCATTTGCAGCTGCTGGATGTCCAGCCTACACATCAACATATGCCATTTTTTAAACCTCCCTAACCGGGCTGCCCCCCCCGAGGGCTGGGGTCAACCCCTGGCGCACCCGGGCAAGTGCCGTTGCTCTGAACAGGTGGATGGGCCCACTGATGGCCGACAGCAGTGGCACAGGGCCCCTCATAGTACAATACAGTGTCTCTGACGGTGGGAGGGCCCACTCGCCGTCAGACAAACCAGCGTACTATGAGGGGCCCTGTGCCAGTACCGTCGCCCACGAGTGTGCCCCCCCTGCTTGGTCATGGCCACAGCACTTGCAAGTTGGAATACTTACCTCTCCCTGCTCCACAGCTGTGTAGTCTGGGCAGTTAAATCCTTCACAGGGACGGCCACTAGAAATTTGGTTTATTGATCGATGATAGTTAAGATGTAGCTATGGCCTGTCCTGCTGGCCTCTACCTTCAGATGATCAATGGCTACCATTTGTAATGGACGTCAACTTACAAGCGGATGCAGTGGTGCTTTAGGGTCATCTTTCACAGTTGTGATAGTCACAGACGTGTGACATTCCTGCCACCATTTTTCAATGTCTCCTCTCATGCCAATCCAATAGAATCGCCTACGGCCTGTGGCTTCTGTCTTTTGCACTCCAAAATGACCAGACACATCATGATAGGCAGTGAGGACCATGTCTACATCTCTCCCTGTGATCACAATTTGATGGAGACGAGTAACGGTGATGTGATCCACGCTACTGCGATAAAGCAATCCTTTCTTCACAAAGAACCGTTTTCGCTGTCTCCACAGACACAGTAATTGAGGGTCTGCATCGCCTTTCAACAGCTACCGGGAGGTTTTCCCGCGATGAGTAATTCTCAAATTTCTGCTAACACTCGACTTTCCGTCTGTACTTGTATCCATGTAGTTTCCAGTAGCGGAGAGTCTGGACTGGCTGAGAATGAAATATATATGAAGATTTAAAAGTACCACAACACTGTATACTGGTATACGCTTCGAATACCTTTCCCTTTTTCTACTTTTTAAATTCTGGTGTAATACATACTGAGCCTGTGAGTGTCTGTGTCTGACTCCGGAAGTATAGACGGAAATTTACAATTACCCCTAGACTGGATACACCTGGTATGTGCTGATATAGTATCTTTGTTCAAAATTTTTATTACGGTATCATCCATAGTGAGTGAACGTGTGTGGTTTACACCTTCTATGTATACGGTGAATCGGAGATACCAATTTTTACCCTATACTCGATATAGCTTGTATCTTGTTATACAGTACCTTTGTTCGACATTTAGTATTACGGTCAAATACATACCGAGTAAGCGTCTGAGAGTGACTACGGGACTATGTATACGGAGATTTCAATTGTACCCTATAATATATATACTTGCTATCTTGTTATCCAGTACTTTTACAGCGTTTTTTATTATGTTCAAACCCAGAATGAGTGAACGTCTGAGGGTGACTCCGGAAATATATACCGAGATTTCAAATTTGGCCAACACTGTATACAGCTGTACGCGTCTGATACAGTAACCATTTTTGCTATTTAGAATCTGGTGTAATCCATAATGAGCCTGTGAACGTCTGTCTGTTACTCCGGAAATATATTTGGAGATTTAAGATTACCCCAACATTGTATACAGCTGGACGCTTGTGTAACATTACCCATTTACAGCTTTTCATATTCTTGTGTAATCCATACTGGAGATTCAGAATGTTTATACTATACTATAGATACCTTGTATCTGGTGATACTGTACCCTTTTTCTACTTTTTATTTTATTGTGTAATCCATACTGAGCCTGTGAGCGACTGTGTATGACTCATGAAATATATACGGAGATTTACTGTTATCCCTAGACTGTATAGAGCTGTACGCTTCTGATACTGGACCATATATCTGCTGGTATTTTGGGTCCATTTTCCAAAACATGAGGAAGTATGGAGGAAGAGGACGCGGATGTGGGCGGGGGGGCACCTGGTACTGATGGTGGTGGTGGTGTATCTGCTGGTAGTGCCAAAAACACAATAGCAGCTAAAGCAGGAGATGTTGAGCCTGCGTCATGGTGTAGCTCCGGAAGGCCTGTAAGGCTCCCTTTTCTGGGAGTAGGTAGACGGAGCATCAGGAACTGTTTTTGGCTTACATTGCTGAAACAGCCTCCAGCTCTATCGCCTCCTCTTCTGAAGTTTCAAAAAATGCAAGCACTGAGTCGTCAGTGCAGGCTTCTGGTCAGGAGCAACCCCTTTTCTTGTGTCCTTCACCCACACCAAAAGTGAAGGATGCGGCAGCACACACTTCAGATTACTCCATGGAGCTCTTTTCACATACCATGCCTGGGTTCATTAAAAATGGGGCCCATCATATACTGGAGCATTCTAAATGGGGCAGATCAGACACAGGAGCAGCATCTATGAGGCACATTATACACTGGAGCATTAGAAATGGGGCCCATTATATATGGAGCATTATTTAGGCCCATAACACACTGGAGCATCGTCCATGGGGACCATCATATACTGTAGCATTATGTGGAGCTCATCATATACTGTATGGAACATTATATGGGACCAATTATTCTGTATGGAGAAATATATGGGGCTCATTATTCTGTATGGCGCACAATGTGGTAGCCATAATACTGTATGGAGTAATATACTGTCCTTTTTTTGAGCTATTGTACAATTTAAAATAAATCAGTCAAGTCATGTAAGCAGTGAAGTATTTGTAATTTGTACTATACCTATATTTCTGTGCCGTATCGGAGCATCATGAGTTGTGGTATGTGTTAAAGGGGTGCACTGACACTCTTTGGCCCTGGGCACACGAAAACCTGGAGCCAGCCCTACCCCCCCCACAACTTTAGTCAAATAACCCCCAGTTTTCAATGCGTAACTATTATGAAGTAAATTAAGGTTGACAAGCTTCAGTAATAAGAATTGATGTTTTTGGCATTGAAATGGGCACTGTAGGAGTGTTTACTGTCCTCCACTCTCTGCCGACTTTGCTTCCCCATTGACTTGCATTGGGTTTCGTGTTTCAGTCGGCCTCCGACTTTTCCCTATAGTCGGCTGATTTCGTTTGACCCGACTTTTGCGAAAGTCAGGTTTCATGTAACCCGACTCGACCCTAAAAAAGGCAAAGTTGCTCGTCACTACTGAAGATACTAAAAAAAACTTAAATCAAAAAAATAAAAACAGATGTTTAAAAATATGTTTCAATATCTGATTTTAGTCACAAAAACCCAAGATAATATATTGTCTTAAATGTATGAAGCAGTGTAAACAATCGAGAGTCTGTGGGTCCTTCAAACAGGGTGCTGTCAAACCTCCAAAGTTCTAAAATCAATGGCCTACTCGAAGGATAGGTTATTAATAGTAAGGGCAGCAAGTGGCTTGGTGGTTAGGACTGAGGATCTGGGTTCAAACCCCACCAAGGACAACATCTGCAAAGGAGTTTGTATGTTTTCCATGGGTTTCCTGCGGGTACTCCAGTCTCCTCCAAAGATATACTGATAGAGAATTTAGATTGTGAGCCCCAGTGATGATGAATTCTGTAAAGTGCTGCAGAATATGATGGCACTATATTAGTAAGCATAATAAATAGAACAAACTTAAAAAAAAAACTTTAAAGGACTTAAAGAAGATATCCCATCAAAGTTTTTATCCTCTTAATATATTGTAATCATATTATACATCACTGTGTACTTACAATTGCTCATTTTGTCCTTCTACCCAGCTATCTCTTCTCTGCACTATGTAGAAACAGGAAGTCTCTTGTCCTGCATTTATCGTTCCCCTCTTCAAGTCCTGACCAAGCTCCTCCATGCTTCTCCCTGACAGAGACTTTTGCAGTGACTTATGACTCATACAGGGAAAATTGAACTCCTGTTTCTACATAGAGCTTAGCAGGATTCAGCTAGTCAGTTTTTAATCATATCATACCATAGACCTAATGGAAAAGAGAACAATTAGTTGGGTAGAAGGGCAAAATGAGCAATTTTAAGTACATAGTGCTATAGAATATGATTGCTATACATTAACAGGATAAAAATTTTGTTGGCAGTGTTTAAGGTTGTTTACATTTAAAATGCATATTGTGAAGCAAACGAAAAAGCATGACTAGAAACCTATAGAAACCATATCTATGTGTAAGAATAATACTAAGCAGTCACCCATGTTTGTATCCGTAATTTTGGTTTAAATTTGAGATTTATTGAAAAATCAAAGAAAATGACCAATGTAAAATTGACTTAGCCTGTTCTCCTACCCCCACTGGAAAAAAAAAAGGAGTACCATTGGGACCTAGCCTTCCTGTCTGCTGTTTTGTTCTTTTCAGACATACTCTACCTCTGATGTGCTGGGATATAAAAGAAAGCCTACAGTGAGAAGACGGTTTCTAGTTTAAAGAGCTGTATCCCAGGGCAACAGATATAAATTCTAACTAATGATATACGAAAAAAAAACTACCAGTAAAAGTACTGAAAAGCCGAGAAGGATCCCACTAAAGACTACATCAATACAGTCATGCACTCATCGCGTTTGACTTTTGGCAAAAGAAATCAGAGCTCCTGGACAGTACAAAATGTAGATGAGTGTAGCAGTGATTCCTCTTACTTTGCCATACAGCAGGTACAATGACAGGGAACCGACGTTAGCCTTGAAGTTATTATAGATTGTAACGTGAGCCCAGAAGCTGCTGGAGGTGAAGATTAATGGTGCAGTTTTAGAATGAGAACAGGAAAACTTGCAGTAGAATCAACCTAAACCCCTGAGCTCATAGATACAGGGTTCCTTCATATCTTCCTTCAAAGTGACACAAGGAAGACGAGAGTAAATCTTGGATTTTTTTCAGCTTTATCTGTATTTATAGTGTGATCATCCTGCAAATGAGATATAAAAAATAGAGCATAGATAAAAATCTCTGTAAACTAGACCACATAACATTTACAGAAATAGTCAGTAGCAAAGGAGAAAGTATTACCAACAAAAATCCACAATATACAAGGTAACGCTTATTAAAAGGTGTCTGTTACCAAAGTGGGTGGTTTCACATATATCTTTACAAAATTGCTGTATTTTTCCTGTTTTTTTTTTCTACTAATGTTTGGATTTTTTTCTTTCTTTTTTTTTTTAAACTGTGCAGTTAGAGGTTAGTTAAGAGGAAACCTGTCACCATGAAGATGAAGTCCAATCTGCAGGCCACATTTTATAGAGCAGATTCATATACAGTTGTGAGAAAAGATTTAGTATAACCTGAGCTTTATACATTTAATCCTCTGCCCTTTCTGGGATTTTGGGGCCACTGGGTGGTCCTATCAGTGACTGTCAGCTACCTCTGTATGCACAATTATACAAAGAAAGCCGTCAGTCACTGATAGGACCCAAAATCACAAAGAGCAGAGGTTTAAATGTATAAAGCACAGGTGATACTGAATCATTTCTCACAGAAATATATGTCAATAGACCCCTGCACTATTATATGGTGCCTGCAGAGTGGGCTGAATTTTCATAGTAACAGGTTCCCTTTAAAAAGGACCAGGAATGGATTTTTTTTAATTTAAACTGAGTGATAACAGAGAACGATGGAAGCAGTGCACCGGCAATGACAACATTTAAATCTTGCTCTCTGTTATTGAAAGCTGCATTTAAACTGTAAAACTGCAGGGAGAGGAGCTAACTCCAACCGCTGCAGTTAGAGGCAGATGCCGGCTCTCTCAAGCCGGTATCTGCCTGGTATGAAGCTGGCTTCATACATTTCTTACTGATTTGTGATGAACAATCACAGATTGTTAAGGGGTCAAATATTTTATTTACCGATTTCAGTCTAAGCTCTTTCTGGCCTCCACATCTGAAGGGCCATCTCACTCACTGATTGGCAGATTGCCAGGCACATGCAAATAAAACTACTACAAGTATTTGGATTGACAAACTATCTAAGGGTCCCGTTTCACATAGCAACGCACTAGCAATCCCGACAACGATACGACCTGGTAAAGATCGCTGGTGCGTCGCTACATGGCCGCTAGTAAGCTGCCAAAAAAACAGATCTCTTCAACGGCGCAGCAATGATACAGCGATCAGTATAACGACCTCAGCAGTCATTGGTACCTTGTCACACAGCAGCTTTTCTGACAACTCCCACCTGCGTCCCTAAGTTCTGCGTCGCCAACAAGGTCGCTCGTCCGCATCAAACACAGCGATTCATGCTGGCCAGCGTGATGCCAACAATCAAAAAATGGCCCAGGACATTCAAGCACGATCAGCGATATCCAGCGGGGGGGCCGGTCGCCGCTATGTGTCTGGCGAGGTCGCTGTTCCGTCACAAAATCGGTGACGTTTCAGGGATCTCGCTAACGATCTCGTTATGCGAGACGGGGCCATAACATTCAGGTAAGCATTGGGTACACTGATAATTTACATGTGGCTGCTGGCTTGTTTGCTCTTACAAACAGGGATGACTGGTGCCAAAATGCTAGTGATAATTCTCCAAAGTGATCACTATCTAGAACAGAAGGATAAGATTATCCTGACTCTCAGTCTGGTTGCAATTTGTACCAATATGCAGCTGTCAAGATAACATGGGACATCATTTACACCTGCCAATTCAGGACGTTAAATGACCACCAATCGAATACATGCATGTTGAACAGCGGTCATTTGATTGGTCTATTTAGAGAGACTAGAATTCTTTGCCCACAGAATGATCGCATTATCAGCAGTACATGTCCAGTTTACACTGGACTATCTGCTGCCAATATCAATTATTTTTAAGCCTGCTAATAAATCATCATACTTCGTGAAGGAAACTTTTGCTCATATGTTGGGCGATTATTGCAGGTCTATTTAAGTGTCCTGATAATTGGGAACTAGCGTTCCTACAAACACACAGCCCAGATTATAAACCTGTTTACATAAGCCTTTAGAAAGGACCATGGAAAAATTAAAATGGGCCTCTTACTCTTCTTTTTGCCATAAAATGGATCCACCTTGTTGCATACAATATCATGCACTCTGTTAAAAAAAGACCCTTTGCTTTATTTGTTTTGTATTGCTTATCGTGGAAAAACGGTAGGTCTTCAGAAAACATGCCCAAAAATGGGGAACGTTTGTTGTTTTGAAGGCACCTCAGTTTGTCCCATGGAATGTGCTTTTATGTTCAGATTTTGCAGATTGGAATATTCCTTACCCAAACACAAACCATAGTGAGTTTCAAGTAGTCAATTAACCAAATTGATTTTATATGTCCATTCTACAAAAATATGAGTACCAGCAGGACACACATGCAGATATTACCCTTTGCCAGATTTCAACCAACGACCCAGGAGCAACCCATTTGACCCTTTGTGCAACCCAACGTTTGCACTTTTGTAGAATTTTCTGCCAAGGTAATACTTTTGGTATTCCATACCCTTTACATTCATGAAATCTATCAAGCTACTGTAGCTCTATTACATTTTGGATCCATCCTAAAACGCACAGCATATGAATCAGTCCCCGCATTACTAAAAAAATGGTGATTTTCCAGTGCATGAAGCGGCTAATCCTCAATTTCTTTTGTGAAGATGAAGAGACCCAAACATTGACTTAGATTTCTTTGATGTGAAATGCTTGGGAATAATGCACATAACTGGCGCACAAGGCCGGGAACTGAAGCTCGCGGCAGCTGCTTGTGCTTCTCACTAACATACAGAGTGAGAAATAGCACAGGGTTATAAAGATACTGCTTAGCTTTTAAGCTACACTATGAAGTAGCATGTGTTAAGTTCAAAGGAAGATTAGTGATCGAGATTGGATAGAAAATTATAAAAGAGAAATGGACAGCTGTCTCATAAAAATACATTACTGGAAACATACGCCAGTCTTGAGGACAACCAAAACAGAGCAAGAACCACCAAATCTATTAGAAGACCCCCGACATCACATTAAACCCTACTGATTTGTAAAAAAAAATTGGCATGTGTCACTGCAAATTCTTGGGCAAATATGGAGTGCACCATAATCTCCAAGTTTTTCGCATTGGTTTTCGGTTGTAATAAAGTTCCCGCCTGAGTTTTTGTATAACATATATTTATTCCACAAAGCCAATTGGAAGTAACTGAAACAAAATGATTATTCCATTATCTTGTGAAACACAGCCTATCTTATAGGTTTCAGTTCTGTAATAAAACACTTTCCAGCTCTAATTTATAATAAAGGGAACTTTAATTTCTCTCTGTTCCATACGTGACCATAAGTCCATGCATTGCTAATTGGCTGCAAAGATTTCTAAATGGGTCTTGCAGAAATCCACATACATAGGCTGCAGAAACGACCCCATCTAGATACATGGAACACATTTTCAGTATCAGAAATGTATTCAGCTAATCATATTTGTGTAAACATATTCTTACCCTAAGATGTTTGGCAATCATCATACTGATGGTCTGGATGACTTGGGTCTTGCTTATTATCAAGTTTGCTACTCACGCTACTACTTGGCAGCCCAAAAGCTTGGTGATGCCAGGGCAAGCTTTCTGCCTAAACCCCTAGTGCCCATTGTAAATGTTGTAAAAGCAGGGATATTAGTCTGTGGCAGTGTATCATGGCTTGGACAAGATTCTTTCATTCCATCTGACCGAAATACATACATACAGAGACATTCTTGAGACGTGCACTTTGACTATTCTCTAATGAGCAGTATCAGAGACCAAGGAACCTGTGTTGCATGTGCCACAAGAGTTAGAAGCTGGAGAGGGGTGCCAACAAGTCATTCAATCCTTTAGTTTGGTGAGACGTGAGATACACTAATACACCAGTCATGTAAGAAATAGGCAGCTACTGACCTATATGCTGGATAATTATCCCATTCATTTTCCTTCTTTTGCTGTCTGTAA
Organism: Dendrobates tinctorius; assembly: GCF_039654945.1. Classification (NCBI taxonomy): domain Eukaryota; kingdom Metazoa; phylum Chordata; class Amphibia; order Anura; family Dendrobatidae; genus Dendrobates; species Dendrobates tinctorius. Next base: position 50,485,447 of record NW_027361679.1, on the reverse strand, counting down.
TTGAAGTTAATTCAGTATAACATCTGATAATTAACCAAATTAACCTGCATTTATCCCATTTAATTTTTATATAGAACAGTGGATACGAGAACCGTTCATTATGGACAACATTGTGTTCTCTATTAATGAAGCAGCCGATATCCTGAGAAATTATATTATTAAGGGATGTACACTTAGGTTTGGAGACTAAAGGCGTTGTCCGGTCTACTGATAAGTCTGCATCCTTACATTGTCAGGATTGTCCGGTATGGCTGTCGAGAGCAGGTGAGCACTAGTGATGAGCGAGTATACTTACTACTCAGGTTTCCCTGAGCATGCTCGGGTGGGAGTATTTTGGCATGGTCGAAGATTTAGTTTGTGTCGCCACAGCTGCATGATTTGCGGCTGCTAGACAGGCTGAATAAATGTGGGGGTTGCCTGTTTGTTGGGAATTCCACACATGTATTTAGGCTGTCTAGCAGCCGCAAATCATGCAGCTGAGGTGACACAAACGAAATCTCGGACCATGCCAAAATACTCAGAGACCACCCGAGCATGCTCGGGGAAATCCGAGTAACGACTATACTCACTCATCACTAGTGGCCACTTGACTGCAAATATACAATTTGTATACTTTCGGCAACATTCTGACTACACGTGCTTGGCTTTTTTCAAGTAGGTGAGGGAGGCTTTACTTCAATGTCCCGAGTCAGAGAAAAGAGAATCTCCCAAAAGAGAAGGAGAATCCACATGAAGATAGTCTGAGCATTCTACAGTGCAAGTTGGTGACCCTCCTCCCGAGCTCTGGCTACTACAGAAAAGCTTTTTTTAACAGTACAAGTAATACTAAATGTCCGTTTACACTCCTCCAGAAGTATCATGAGTGAGCTTGCCTGGGAAAGCTAGGCTTATTATAATTGTGTAGTCTCTCTCAGGCTGCCAATCACTTGATAAATGAGCAGAATGCTTGATCGTCAGGTGAAATAGTCTTCAGATCAGCATTTGCAGCACATCACCTGTTGTTAACCGGACTTTGCTGCCAAAAACAATACAATGGTAGCCTATGCGCAATCAATTACAGATCGTTTAGTGTGCATCGAAAGCAGAGTCATTAAAGGGTATCTGTCACCCTTTTTTTCCCCTATTAGCTGCCGGCATAGACATCGGAGGCTTATCTACAGCATTCTGTAATGCTGTAGATAAGCCTCCGATGTAACCTGAAAGAGAAGAAAAACACGTTATATTATACTCAGTGAGGTGGGCGGTCCGGTCCGCCGCCTCCCTTCTTCATGCGATGACGTCCTCTTCTCCCGTCCTGAAATGGCTCCGGCACAGGCACATTGCTCTGCCCTGTTGAAGGCAGAGCAGAATTCTGCAGTGCGCAGGCGCCAGACCTCTCCCGACGCCTGGAAACTGCAGGACTCTGCTCTGCCCTCAACAGGGCAGAGCAGTGCGCCTGCGCCGAAGCCAATACAGGACGGGAGAAGAGGACGTCATCGCATGAAGAAGGGAGGCGCCGGACGGGACTGCGACACCCATCGGACCGGACCGCCCACCCTACAGCATTACAGAATGCTGTAGATAAGACCCCGATGTCTATGCAGGCAGGTGAAAGGCCAAAAAAAGGGTGACAGATTCCCTTTAAACAAATGTCGACCGTACAAACATGCTGCCAGTGGCGGTCATTTCACGCTGCGTAAACAAACTATTCCCCACCTGTCCCACGTCTCCACTACTTCCTGGAGTTCTTTGCTGGCCATGTTGCCATGGTGGCATCCTATCTACAACACTTAAAGAGAACCAGTCAGGTAAAAAAATGCTATTAATCTGCAGATATGGGGTTAATCTGCATGTTAATAGTGTTCTGAACCTGCCCGATGCCCACACAGAGAGCCCCATTACAAGGAAGAAATTAACTTTATTCTTCCTGGCTTTCAGTCATAGAAATATGGCGGCTTCAGTCACCACTCAGTGCATAGGGAGTGGCGTCGGCCATATCTGCAGGTTAATAGTGCTTTTTTATACGACAGGTTACCTTTAACTGCGGTAATTAATCATGCGTATTTGCGTTCAGGTACTAAATCAGAATGACCTGTGAGACCAGTGACTGGCTATAGCAGGCTAGTGTTGGAGATGGGATGTCATCGCTGTAGACGAGAGGCATCGCTGGAGTGGCCAGGGCTTCAACACGTAAGTAATGATTTTTTTTTTTGCAAGCATTACCTGCCATTCCACCATTTTATTTTATTTAAAAAAAAACACACACACAACTCCTTTAATCTAAAGCAGGGTTCCCCAACTCCAGTCCTGAAGGCCCACCAACAGGTCATGTTTTCAGGATTTCCCTTGTATTGTACAGGTGATGGAATTATCACCTGGGCAATACTAAGGAAATCCTGAAAACATGACCTGTTGGTGGGCCTTGAGGACTGGAGTTGGGGAACCCTGATCTAAAGCAAGCAAATTAGAATGAGAAAATAAGGATATAATCTCAGAAACTAATGTGGTGCTATAGAATCATAGAATATGTACACACAGAATAAAGATTTTCCTTAGCTATTTTTCCTTTAAGTGAGAATTAGCCTTGGTAAAATGGGATTCTTCATTTTGGTTGCATTTGCTTGGTTTTTACAAACTTGAGCCTTTCTGAAATGATTGCCCTTGGCTGTCATTGTAACACACAAGCAATCAGTGTTAATGGTGTGAATTGTCTTCGTCTTTTTGTCAGAAGTACGCTTTTTTGTAGCCTTGTTAAATATGTTTTCTGGTTTATGTCTTATTATAACTACTTTTGTTTCCCTGACGTTCCTGGATGCAGTCCAAAATAGCACATGACCCAACGGTCTATTCTTCCCTGAGGGGATGTGTATTTTTCTAACACACACGGAAATTAGCTGCCAATTGCCTCAAGAATGACACATTGACAAAGTACGCTCTTCAACTGCACACGCAGAGGGACCAGTCAGTGCAATGCTTCATAATGCAGCTCAAATTTTTTTTTGGACTGGTTTCAAACCACGATTCTCATCTAAACATCACGACACAAAAAGAAAAAAAAACACAGATATCAGGTGTCTTATATGAAGATAGCTTGACTACTCCTGTGCTCACAGGCAACAGGGCAAGTAGAATTTTTCAGTGTGAAAATAAAGGAGATATTCGGAATTAAAAAAAAAAAAAAAACGTACCTAAGCACTAACAGGGAGGTAATTGCAACTTACCTACCTGTTGTTCCTGGCGCCATTCTTCCCCGACACAGAGCGGTCACAGACTGCTGCTGCTGGCGGTTCAGAAGCCCATGCTGATGCGACGGGCTAGGACTTCCAAGGTCATTCTGATTGACAGGCAGCTACTCCAGTTAGGCAGTGGGGACCCGGCTGTCAATCAGAATGATCTTGGAAGTCACAGCCCATCTACAGAGCGGAGCGGAAAAGAAGCCTCCGCTCTGTAGACATGATGTCAGAAGAGGCTTCTGAATCCCCGGCAGGAGCGGATCATTCTGTGCCCGGTAAGAACAGCGCCATGCCCAACAGGCAGGTAAGCTGCAATTATCTGCCTGTTAGTGCTTAGGTACATTTTTTGCTTTTTTTTGGAAAGTCACGGATACCCCCTTTAAGTGAAGCAATTGAAGATATGTTGCAGCAGTGCTCCTATCATGGTCGGTGCCTTTGTGCACTATACCTCTGCATACAGACCAGTTTCAATCTCGTTGAAATTCAGTACATGATATTAAAATTAAGTTGCTCACCAGCACATGCCACAAATGGTCAGCAAGCATTTATGGCTAATATGTATTAAATGGCTCATTGTATTCGGATGCAAGAGAGCAACTACAATTTTAAGTGATGTAGAAAATCGCATAGGACCCATACGTTAAATTGGTGGTGTAGATGAAAAGAACCTTTTGACTAGCTTGAAATTAATGTACCGGTATATACAATTTACTAATGGATTTGAAACAAGAAAAGGCATCCCAATCTCAAGATATCAGCATAGGTCCCTGAAGCTAAATTTCTGGCTTGGGTTTGACACTGGAGAAAACTTCCTGTTTTCACACAAAATCAACACTAAGTGTAAATCGAGCTATCCGACTGGATAATGGCAATATCTAAGGCTAGTTTCACACTAGCGTTTATGAGCGCAGCGACGGCCTGCGCATGGCCGCCGCTAAGCCCCGCCCCCTGCCGCGCCTCCGCCAGTAGCTCCGCCCACCGGCGCATGACGCTGCATGCGCCCTGCGTCCCCTATCTTTATCACAGGGGGCGCAGGCCGTGCGCAGTATGCGTTTGGCGGCGCATGCGCCTTTTTGACGGTGCGCCGACGCAACCAAACTGCAGCAGGTTGCGTTTGGCGCAGGTCGGCGCACCGTCAAAAGGACGCATGCGCCGCCAAACGCATACTGCGCACGGCCTGCGCCCCCTGTGATAAAGATAGGGGACGCAGGGCGCATGCAGCGTCATGCGGCGGTGGGCGGAGCTACCGGCGGAGGCGCGGCAGGGGGCGGGGCTTAGCGGCGGCCTTGCGCAGGCCGTCGCTGCGCTCATAAACGCTAGTGTGAAACTAGCTTAAGCTGTAAATTTTGATGAATATATAACGGGGCAGGTTTAGCTGCTGAAATGAGCACTGAGCAGAAAGTGAAATAAGCTTCTCCAGCATACAGGGTAACAGGGAGAGACCTGTCAATCAAACCATGTGGGAACAAAACAAGGGACCTGTCCTCTAATTAGACCTTGTCTGAAAGGAAAGCTAGTATCAGCAAAAGTTTAATTTGGAGTTTTATGTTAAATGTATTTTTTGTTTTGTCATTGTTTGATTTTCATATCATAATAGATTTTAAAATAAAAAAATAGAACTCTTGCAATTTTCACACTGTGCACTGGGGCTTTTATAGACTCCAACTTTCTGTTGTTTCAGGAAACAACACATGTACATAGCCACAATAAGCAGAATGCGACCCTAGTGTTATCACTCACTGTAAGCCTGTCTCTAATAAGGAGACTACTGAAAACTCTTCCTGAAAAGACAGGAAACATGAGTCTAAAATAGCCACAATGGTTACTGTGAAAATGTCAAGATTAATATTTTATTTACTTTTTAAATACAGATTGTAATGTGAAAAAAAAACTTTAAAGAAGCACTCCCATCAAAATTTGTATCCTCTCAATATATTGTAGTCATCATATTATATAGCACTGTGTTCTTATAATTGCTAATTTTTTCTTTCTACCCAGCTAATTCTTCTCTTTTCCATTAGGTCTATGACATCACATGATCAAAAACTGACTAGCTGAATCCTTCTAAGCTCTATGTAGAAACAGGAGGTCAATTTCCTCTGTATGACTCATAGTTCACTGCAACAGTCACTGACAGAAGGGAGGGTTGGAGCAGCTAGGTCAGAAGTTGAAGAGGGGAATTATTTTTTTCAGGGACAAGAGACTTCCCGTTTCTACATAGACCAGAGAAAGGAGAAGAATTAGCTGAAGAAAGGTAAAATGAGCAATTGTAAGTACACAGTGCTATATGATGATTGCAATATATTAAGAGGACAAAAATGTTGATGCTTCTTTAACAAAATGTGTTTCTTTTTCTTTTTAAATATATGTAGCATAAAATCTAATTTAAACAATGGCTTATTTTCTCATGAGAGCTTTAATAATTCATCTTTCGAACTGTTGGCAAACAATGGAGAACAATGCTGCACAATGTAAAACGTTATGGTAAGTATTGTTCAACGTACAACAAAACAAATGAGGAATGCCTTTTTGGTGTCAATGAGATAATCAGGATGGTGTTAAATATTACATGCATTTAATGGGAGGCTTTTAATGTTTTACGGTAAATTGCTTTAGGCTTGGACTATATGGAAACTTTTTTGTAGTGCTACTTTCTGGTTTAACTATTGACCTGCAGCTGCAAGTCGGAACAGTACTTTGAGTTGCATGCAAGACCGTGAGCTCCCAACTACTGCAGCTGTCACTTGATAATATTGGAAAGTTGCATTACGAATATTTTCCATGGAGTCCTGACCTAGCCTTAGAATATAATCATGGTGAGCATTGGTATTTTGGATATTCCAAGCTACCGCTGTGATTAATTTAGCCACATGAATGGATATAAATCCAGTACAGTGTAGCCTGCCTTATAGAGATTACTTTAATGTCATTTACATAAATTGGGTTTATTGCCTTTTAATAAAGTTCTCTGACAGCAATTTACTATTTGAAAATATTGTGACCTTTCTCCCAGCAAAAGATTTACTTTTAGCCAATTAACATATTGACTGCAAAGACCATACACAACCATATATCATACTATCAGTCCCCCGGTATGTGGAAAGCCAAAACGCCTGAGAACATAATCTAAGCACTGCACTAGTACGGAATCCAGATTGGATTTAAGGACAATCTATACTGAATAAAAATTTGATAATATGCTTGAAAATATTCCATTATTCCAGCTTTGCATATGTTTATTCTGCCATAAATATGTGCTTGCAGCTGTCAGGACAAGCCTCAATATATCATCTTTCCGGATCTTAGTATTGCTGACATTTGCATTTCATACAACGTCGGCAAAGACCATGCAGACACCACGAAAAGCTCCGGTAATGGTCCATGTACATTCATGTCTCTGCATCATTAGGATCCATATAAATGCATCTCAGACACCTAGTCTCATACCTAATGGATTGGTTCAGCTCCAGAACAAACTTTTATCATGCTACTATGCTAAGAAGTTAATCCGACTCATTGCTGGTGGGGACGTTACCCAACCACTATTCACATTTCTACTACCTCCTGTATCTTTTTATGAAGTGCAGCAAGAAATAATACGGTATGTAGCTGTGATACCCAGTACTATCTAGGTGGTATAAATACTATATGTGGGCATCGCTTTTAGAAGACAGCCTTTGTGACTCATTTTCTATTAGTGATAGAGGCTATGGTTGGCCTTCACTAAATCAATCATTTTTTTTGTCCAGGCTCTCTCAATATGGAAGCAGCCCTCCAGTCCTATAACCAATAAATGCAACATCTGCAATCACCTCCCTGAATCATTCAGTTTTGGTATTTCTCCCTTCTTTTAGGTAATGGAACCTTTTTAGAGCAGGGTGCAAACCTTTCCTGGTCCAACGGGCAACTTGTCATGTTGAATAACGCCGATAAGCCGAAATACAACTTATAGAGGTATAAATAGCTGAGACATTTCCGGCTTAATAAAAATTATATGCTATTAATGACTAATATTAAACGATAAAGTGGAACCTGTACCTATGGAAACAATATGGGTTTCCTTTCCCATATGTGGCTCTACTCAATATAAACTCAAATACCATAAACGTCAATATAGATAGCACAGATGGTCAGCTGTAAACCTCATATACATCAAAGGACTCCATTTTCCTAAAAATGTATGGGCGACACAGATGACTTTGTGCCACCCTTTGTTTTTTGTTATTGAAACTACAAGCAAACAGCCTCCCACAGGTAAGCAGACAAGATGGTAGAAGGCCATATATAATGCTTAAAGGGAACCTGTCAGCAGGATTGTGCATAGTAACCCACAGTGTCAAGTCGGCACCGTTATACTGATTAAAATGATACCTGGGTTGATGAAGATAATGAGTTAATGAGATGCTCGCGCTTCGGGGTGGGCCTGTGGGTGGGTCTTCATGTGGTGCTCTGATTAGGTATTCACCAGTATGGCTTCTGACAGGTCACTGATCCCTCAGTCACCTACCGCCTATTTTACATAATCAATATTATACATACTGCATATACTCGAGTATAAGCCGACCTGAGTATAAGCCAAGGCTCCTAATTTTACCACACAAAAACTGAGAAAACTTATTGACTCGAGTATAAGCCTGGTATGCATTGTCCCATAATCTCCATCCTGGAATGCACTGGCTCCTCATCCTAGTATGCATGGCCCTCTCATCTCTATCCTGGTTTGCATGGCTCCTCATCCCTATCCTGGTCTGCATGGCTTCTTATCCCTATCCTGGTCTGCATGGCTCCTCATCCCCATCCTAGTATGCATGACCCTCTCATCCCTATCCTGGTCTGCATGGCTCCTCATCAATATCCTGGTCTGCATGGCTTCTTATCCCTATCCTGGTCTGCATGGCTTCTCATCCCTATCCTTGTAAGCATGGCTCCCTCATCCCTATCCTGGTCTGCATGGCCTTCAGCCGGAAAATATTTTAAAAAAAATAAACCATCCTACTTACCGTCCCTACGCTCCCTCGCAGCATGTTGTTCAGATGCCAGCAGTTGCAGCGGCAGAGCGATCACGTGTGCCTGCTGCTAAAAAGAAATGAATTTTCATTTCTCTTCAATAGCGGGCATAGTAGTCGCAGCCACTGGGCGATCACGTGTGCCCGCTACTAAAGGGAATGAATATGCATTGCACTCCATACCCACGGGCGTGGAGGCTGTCAGCTGCGACTACTGTGCCAGCCATTAAAAAGAAATGAATATTCATTTCTCTTTAGCAGCAAACACAGGCTCCTCTGCTGCTGCTCCCCCCGTCTCCTGGGACCCTCACTCGAGTATAAGCCAAGAGGAGCTTTTTCAGCACAAATAATGTGCTGAAAAACTCTGTGTATACTCGAGTATATACGGTATTTTGGAAAAAAAAAAAAGCACTTCTGCAGCCAGGTGACGGCGCCTGCTCTGCACCTTGATTGCACGTGTAAAGTGCAACTAATAATTTTTTATGGCATACATTAATTCATCAGACAAAACAAACCGTCTGAAAATGCCGCCGGCAGCTCTCAGCAATCTCAAATAGCTGCTACTGTGCAAGCAGCGCAATGTTGGAGAATTTTTTTTTTCTCTAGCAAGATGGCGCTGGATCGTCGATAGCTGCTAGTGCGCAGGTGCTGCCGGCACCATTTTCAGATTTTTTTTTTTTAAAGAATTAATGTATAACAAACAAATAATAGGAACAATCCATTGGGTTATACAGTATTTACTGAGTTGGGCTATTTAGTGGACATTCTACATTTAGTATGCATAAAATTAATATATATACACACACAGGTATTCTAGTAAGGTGTCAAATTCCTGGTCCGAATCGCAAAGCAGCACACACATTAAGGACCACACAGATATTCCCGTCTGATGCATCACTAAAAGCAACCAGGTGGGATGAGATTTCTAAAAAAAAGCTTTTGTGTGAACAATCTGAGGAATGTGCATTCACCATAACTGTCTGAACATCACTGATCTGAACAGGAAACCTGTCTGTGTGTGCTTAGCTGTTCAGTAGAACGCAACTCAAATAGCAGAATGTACAGATCTCTACAAGTTTACTACTCGGCTTGTTATCGGATCAAAGTGCTCCTATTCCACTTCTTCCCAGCATAGGCAAGAATTCATTATTACTGATATTTAAGTGTTAAAATCTTTATGAAATATGAAAGTAAGCAGTCATTAATTCTTTGTCTAAACAGAGCCAATACATAAAAGTCCATCAAAAGCTAGACATCAGGCAGCGATTCAAAGAAATTCTGGAACAATTCAAAAACAAAGTAATTTAGATTTATCAGTCTGGAAAAGGTTATAAAGCAATTTCGAAAGCTTTGGCACTCCAGCAGACCACAGTGAGCGCCATTCTCCACAAATGGCGAAAACATGGAACAGCGGTGAACCTTCCCAGGAGTGTCCGGCAGACCAAAATTAACCTAAGAGCGCAGCAATGACTCATCCAAGAGGTCACAAAAGACCCCACAACTACATTGAAAGAACTGCAGGCCTCACTTGCCTCAGTTAAGGTCAGAGTTCATGACTCCACCATAAGAAAGAGACTGGGCAAAAAAGGCTTGCATGGCAGAGTTCCAAGACAAAAATCACTGCTGAGCAATAAGAACATAAAGGCTTGTCTCAGTGTTGCCTTAGAATATCTTGATGATCCCTAACACTTTTGGGAGTATACTCTGTGAGCTGGTGACACAAAAGCTTAACTTTTTGGAAGGTGTATGTCCCATTACATCTGGCGTAGAAGTAACACAACATTTCAGGAAAGGAACATCATACCAAAAGTAAAATATAGTGGTGGTGGTGTGATGGTCTGGGGCTGTTTTGCTGCTACAGGACCTGGAAGACTTGATGTGGGAAATGGAACTATGATTTCTGCTGTTTACCAAAAAATCCTGAAGGAGAATGTCCTGCCATCTGTTTGTAACCTCAAGCTGAAGTGCACTTGGGTTATGCAGTAGGACAATGATCCAGAACACAACAGCAAGTCCACCTCTGAATGGTTTAAGAAAAACAAAATTAAGACTTTGGAGTAGCCTAGTCAAAGTTCTGACCTTAATCCAATTGAGATGCTGTTGTATGACCTTAAAAAGTGGTTCATGCTCGGACACCCCCAATGTGGATGAATTACAACAATTCTGCAAAGATGAGTGGGCCAAAATTCCTCCAGAGCATTGTAAAACACTCATTGCCAGTTATTGCAAACGCTTGATTCTGCGCAGTTGTTGCTGCTAAGGGTAGCCCAACCAGTTATTAGATTTAGGGGGAAATCACTTTTTCACACAGGATCCTTTAGGTTTGAATTTCTTTCTCCCTTCATTTAAAAACTGCATTTTGTGTTCACTTGTGTTATCTTTGTCTAATATTTAGATGTGGCAAACAAGCCAAAAAAAAAAAGGAAATAAAGAAGGGGGAAAAACTTTTTCACACTACTGTATGTTGCAGATTTTGCACAGTGGAAAACCTGCAGCAAAGCCACAATAGCATTTTTTGGTGTGGATTTTGCAGTGGGGCGGGGGCGGGAAGTAATGGGAGTAAGGTGAGAAGGGAACACCATGCAGGCACACCGGGCATTGCGTTACACCAGAAAGGGGGAAATCAAATGTGAATATCAACTACATAAGTGAAATCCAAAATGCTGCTCAATTTATGCTATGGAATTTCACCACAGCCCGCTGATATTATGTAAATCTCATCCATAACGCTGCTATTGTAATATGCAGCAGTGTTTAACAACTGTGGACATACTCCAACTCATTTAAAATGAACTGACCAAAACCATTTCCATGCTTTCCCCCTTTTCCCTCTATTTTAAGGCATTTATATTACTACCTTTTCATGATTATGAAAATCTAAGCACAGAAACAGGGCTAATCTAGTATTAAAAAAAACCAACAAAGAAAAAAAAGCAGCACTGGCACAAAAAACCCACCAGCTGGCATACTCCATCAAAGCAATGAAAGGTTAAGCAAGTTTTGCTTAACTTGGTCATACCCCTACTCAAATCTCGTAAAGGGAATCTGTCACCTATTTTTCCGTATATAAGATGCGGCCACCGCCATCAGGGGCTTAGCTACAGCATTCTGTAATGCTGTAGCTAAGCCCCCGATGTAACCTGAAATATGAGAAAAAAAAGTTAGATTATACTCACCCAGGGGGCGGTCCGGGTCCGGTCCGGGTCCGATGCGGTCTGGTGCCTCCCATCTTCTAGCAATTGCGTCCCATTCTTGGCTTCTGCCGTGGCTCTTGCGCAGGCGTACTTTATCTGCACTGTTGAGGGCAGAGCAGAGTACTGCAGTGCGCATGCGCCGGGAAAGGTCACAGAGGTCCGGCGCCTGCACCTGAGCCACGACGGGAAGCAAAGAAGAGGACGCCATCGCTAGAAGATGGGAGGCGCCGGACCGGATCGTGACACCCATCGGACCTGGACCGCCCCTGGGTGAGTATAAAATAACTTGTTTTTCTTATCTTTCAGGTTACATCGGGGGCTTATCTACAGCATTACAGAATGCTGTAGATAAGCCCCTGATGGTGGTGGCCGCATCTTCTATACGGAAAAATAAGTGCCAGTTTCCCTTTAAATGGGTTGTCTCAAGTTTGGAAGTTATCTCAAGTTTGTGGGGCAGTGGATAACTTCCAGAATCCTGGGGATCTGACTACTGGGACCTCCACCGATCTTAAGAAAAGGGGCTCTAAAAAGTCTGTCTGAATTAAGTGGATGTACAGATGACTGACCACAGCTCCATCCACATAGGCTCTTCAAACACCCGATTCTCAGAATCAGTGGGAGCCCCAGTGATCTCATCCCAAGAGATTGGGAACCCATCTCTTACCCAATGGAGAGGTGGCAACTTCCAAACTTTAGATGACCCCTTAAAACAGGTTGTCCAAAATTCATTTTTATTTGTCATTGGTTTTAAAAAGGCCACAAAGAGACCATATGCATGGGCTTAAATGTGTCTCAAGTAGTATATGCATTCATATATTTGTACAGGTGGTGGTTTGTAAAAAAAAAAAAAAAAGATTGCAAGTGCTAAATTTCTCCTTCATATATCAAATAAAAGATCATTGCATCATTTGTAAACCATGTCCAGAAAATACATTTACATTATGTCAAGTGTCTGTGCATCTAGCAATTGTATGAGTACAGCATAAGACTCCCCATTATAAAGCTGACAAGAATATGCATAGTAAATAGCAACCGTTAGCCATGTTTGATCCTAGTGGTGTGCCAACCACTGGCCCCAAAGCACATTTCGTGAGCGCAGCTTCCTCAGGAAGAGTGGATTGAATATTCACCTGATCCCTTATATGTTTGGCCGATCCAATCATACCCGATTGCAATTCAGACTATCACAGTGCTGTATGCGGTGACTGCACATTCGTGTCTATGGCCCCCAATACCCTGCTCCATTAGTCAAGCTTTATTGTGCATGCTAGGGGCGGCTGATCTCTTGCCATGCTCCAGGCATGCCCGATTAGTATAGTGACAGCAAAGGACAGGCAGGGAGACACAAAACAGGGGTATGCACGTGCACACACCACTGAGCACTTTACAGCATTCTTTTTTAAATGTTTTAAGTCGTATTTAACAATCAAATAATCATGCTTTACATATCAAGCATCATGGTCTTTTTTCATATATGAAGGATTAATTTAGCACTGACACTTTATTATTACACTTCACCTTCATTTACAAAGATATCCACGTATAGAAAGGTACAAAAATATTTAGACAGTGAGACAAGTTTTGGCAATTTATAGAACTGAGGAGCAAAAAGCACAATAGGGTCTTATCCGATGGTAAAAGGCAATTAGGTGCATGGATTGGCTCACCTGGTATAGTTGTGTATCACACAAAATAGATCGAGCTTAATTATTTCAGATGATGCAGTCTCACGGATTAGAAAACCAGAAGAGAAACAAATTAGGTAGGTGTATATAGGAAGAAAAAGTAGTGGCCCTCACCGGTCCTTTGAAATACAATGTCTATTCAGAAAAACAGAGAGGGAAGGAGCACATGTACTGGACACCTACCCAAATTAGGTGGGTCCTCTGCCCTGCTTATAGAGATCCAAAAGAATAATCCAGGATAGAAGACAGACTTCTCAGCGCATTTCATAGTCATCTGACATCTTCATCAGAATAAAACAACACACGAAAACTTTATGTTAAAGTTAATTTGTCCAATCGCCAATATTTTGGTAATTCGGCCACATGTGATCTATTCTAGACGCAAGATTAAATGGAAGGGATGGGTGGCATTCCAGCCATTGATAACAATGTGAAAGCAGAACTTAGAGTTAGCAAGTTCCTTCTCTACTCCAAATATGTCAAGAATGTTGGAACAAGTGTATATGAGATGAGGTAGATTGTTTTGGAGGGGGCAGCAAATATTCCTAATGTTTATACATCACTATTTGGAATAAAAATGAGGACTTGAACTCTGACCTAGCCCCCTAAACCTTAATTCCCTGGTGCACCCAGTGCCATATAGCGTAGAAGGAAGAAATACTTTTGGAGGTAATTGTTCCTTTCCACTAGGGTCACGTCCACCTTTGTGAGCTTTATATATTAAGTGGTCAGACAAGGAGCAGATGCAAAGTATCATATTTTATTGTGCAGTATTAGGGGAAAAATGTCACTCATTTTATGGAAGGCAGGTGCAAGGCTTACTGTGCATGGACGTAGCTGTATATTGTCACACTGCAGCAGATGGATATAGGATTGGAAATAGTTCCACCTTAAGGAAAAGCTTTGCTGCAACGTTACATATGATATGCACCTTCATGAACCTAGCATTTTTTCGACTCTTATTGCAAACAACTTTGTGCTTAAAATGTCTTTTGCCATCTGATCAAAGTGGTGATATTTGGTTTAATTTGTGATTAAACAGACCATAAATGTAAACCAATAACATGAGACAGGAGTACAGTAAGAGGGGGTGCAGAGCTTTATTGAAAAATTAAAAAAAAAAAAAACCCTGTGTAATTCCTACTATTGATCTGACCTCATCTTCCTAACACTGAGAATTTTATACATTTCTTAGGTATATTGTTTCTGGTAGGGAGAAAATACAAACTCCTTGCAGCTGTTGTCCTTAGTGGGATTTGAACCCAGGACCCCAGCGCTGCAAGTGCTCCTAATGATGGCTCAGTGGTTAGCAAGTGCTACCCAGTTTTTAAAGACATTTCCTTCTTTGCAGCTAAACTATACTAAATATAGGTCGCTTCAATAATAGCAAAGTAATTCTTTTAGAGCTTTACCATTATTGTTCAGGTTGAATATTTCATATAAAGAATGAATTAAAAAATGGTTAGGAGAAGGGAATATAAGCTAACATTGTTTCAATTTTTCCTTCAAAGTTTTTGCAATGAATTGGAAAAATGTAAAATACTTTGAGCTTAGCATGTCTATCTTCCGGTTCATTGAGCAAGGCACTTGAGCAGAACAAACTGGCATATACATCTAGGTCATGGCTGCAGACTGTTACAGCTGGGAATCTATTCTCATGGATAAAGAGTGCTGCATTTTCACAGGGAGAAGAAAATACAGAGTCGCCTGTCGTTTCCAAAAGCTCATCTTTACGTGTGAAAATGCATATAGATTCATGCAGTGTATGTTAATGTTATTACCCTCATTTGGCAATTTTTGACAAGTCAGGTTGAGTAAGTGGCTTTTATATGTTGTTGCAGCCCAAAGTCTTAGGTCTGTTTTATCGTCAGGAAGTAAGGAGGATTTTTGTTTTTTAAGAATAAAATAACAGGATTGATAATATTAAACTAATAGTGGAAATATTGTCAGAGGTTCTTGGCAACTGTTCTGTAGTCAGGTGTTATTAAAACCTAAAAAATAATTCTCAACAAGCGCAGCATCTTTCCAAATCCTAACAGGCCTTCATGCTGCTTGCCGGTTCCAATGCCATCACGTGACCGTGAGTTTCCGATTTGCATACTTGTGGTCTGCGGACTAAAGTCTCATCTGCGTCTCTCATTGTTTTATTGAGAAGAGCGGCTGAGGCCTAAGCTGGCACATGATTGCCAGTATACAAATCCTAAACTTGCAGTCACGTGGCGACTGCTGGAACTGGCAAGTGGAGCTTAGTCATAATGGTATGTGCATCACACACGGTTAGGATTCCGAAAGCTGTGCTGCTTGCTGAAGATTTCACAAGGGGAGGACAACCCCTATAAAGCTAAATTCTTTGGCACTAATATAAAATTAGTTTACACAATTGTTGATTTCGTACTTCATTGAACAAAAACTTGCAAATCCTGCTTGACAAGTCTCATTTTTGGGTAGATAATGACCTTCTAATTTGGCACTGGTGTGCCTGGAATACACAATTTTATTTTTTTGTCTCTAATCCTAAAGGTGCACTTACATTAGCTAATTTTATGTATTGAACATAACCCAATAAATGAGACAAATGCTCATTTGTTGAATGATCAGATCATCTATGCCGCATTAAAAAATGATTGCTATTACCAGCACATTGCCCTTTGTAAACAGAGATATGCTGCCGACAACATAATGCTGCATGGAGATAGA
Organism: Dendrobates tinctorius; assembly: GCF_039654945.1. Taxonomy (NCBI): domain Eukaryota; kingdom Metazoa; phylum Chordata; class Amphibia; order Anura; family Dendrobatidae; genus Dendrobates; species Dendrobates tinctorius. The sequence goes on along the minus strand of NW_027361679.1, from coordinate 50,469,653 downwards.
ACGATTGTATTAATGATTGTTCTATTGCCATCAATTTTCTTTAGTCCACATAAATAGGTCAGCTGATTATTGCTGATCGATTTGTTTATAGTCAATTGGGACATATTAATGGTCTATTACTACACATGCATTCTAAGCTAAGCTAAACGTGCATAGGTACTGGGGGGAACAGGAGAGGTAGCTGTCAGTCAATCAAGAATTCAACTCATCCTCTGATTCTCACAAGATCGCCTTCTCTACATCCATCCCATCTCCTCTTCCCAAAATCTCATACATGATTTTTCCTGTGCATCACCAATACTCTGGAAAACTCTACCCCAACATATCAGACTTTCATCTATCATTGACACCTTCAAAAGGGACATAAAGACCTACCTTTTCCAACAAGCCAACAAGATGCAGTAACCATCGTTCCATTATACTGTTGCACGACCAACTCTACCGTCAATGTATCCTCACCCAGCTTTTGTAGACTGAGCCCTTCTGGGCAGGGTCGTCTCTCTCCTTGTACCAGTCGGTGACTTGTATTGTTCATGATTAGTGTATTTGCATTTACTATGCATACCCCTGCTCACATGTAAGGTTGTTAAGAATTCACTTTCTGGTCTACCTCGATTTTCTTCAGGGCAAGTGGGCTGGTGATTCTGTTGTGATTGGGTCACCGAGGAGGAAACAAGACCAAGCTAAGCCACAGAAAACCAGAGAGGTTGGTAACTAAGCGGATTGCAGACCCCTGATCTTATCCACACAACTAGCAGTAGCAGTGGAGCGTACCTACTATGATTCTAGACGCCTCTACACAGCTGGAGGACTAAATAAGTCAAAAGCAAGAAAGATGGTTCATTAAGGCCTTGTACTGACTATCGTTCCCTTAACAAAATTACGGTTAAATATCAGTACCTGTTGCCCCTAATTTCTGATTTATTTTCCTGTCTCCTGAGGTCTTAGTTTCCAGTTCAGTCCCTGCATTCTCAAGCTAAGTGTTCTTTGCTATTGTTCACATTTGATTTGTTTTTGTCTATTCAGTTTTGTGTGGTCAGCCAGCCCCGGCTGGGGCTGTGCTGAATTTCCATCCTTATGTTACTGTTTGTGTCAGTTTGTTTTTTGTCCCTTATTAGATTGGCCTCTTTTTGCTGTTTTCAGAATATGCCAGAGTGCTGATAAAGTGGGTGAGGTCTAGTGACTTCAGGGTTTTTTTGCCATCAGAAGTGTTGGACATTTTTGCAGGGTTTTTTGGCGTGATTGCAGACAGTATCTTTCCTTTCCTGTCCTTTCTAGTTAGTGTGGGGCCCATCGTTTGCTCAGTCTATTTTCCTACCTGTGTTTGTGTTTTCATCTTGTCTCACCAACAATATATGTTTGGGGACTATCTATTTCTTTGGGGTCTGCTCTGGTGCAGTTTAGATTTCCCCTTTTCTTGCTTTAGGCTTATTTAGTCCTCCAGCTGTGTTGAGGTGTCTAGAATCATCGTAGGTATGCTCCACTGCTACTGCTAGTTGTGTGGATAGGATCAGGGGTCTGCAATCTGCTTAGTTACCAACATCTCTGGTTTTCTGTGGCTTAGCTTGGTCTTGTTTCCTCCTCGGTGACCCAATCACAACATAAGGCTATGTATCCACATATACAGAAAATTCTGAATTAAAACCGGACTCCTGCCCAGGAAAAACGCGTTTTTTGTGTTTTTTCCAGGAGCATCCCTAGTCTCATAGAATCTAGTTGGAAATGCGCTTTTTACCACAAAATTAATGAACATGCGGCGTTTACCACGATGTGTTTCGTTTTTTATGCAGAAAAAAAGCATCATGTGCACAAAAATTGCAGAATGCATTATAAGAATGGGATGTTTAATGTATGCGTTTTAAAGCGTTTTTGCATGGAAAAAACACTTAAAAAACGCTTATGTGGGCACACAGCCTCAAGTGCCATGGAATAAATGGCATTCTAATAATAACCTAAGAAACATGGCCAGCATTAGACTTTTCCGGCAGAGCGTTACACTATAGGATGACCCCATAACAATATACAGCATAGTAGAGAATTAGAAAAGTGAAGTTATTGACTAACGGAAGCACCACTTCAGTGGTCTTATTGCATCAAAAGAAACAGTACTCTTGCCAGAGATGTGGAGTCGGTAAGCCAAACCTCCGATTCCAACTCCTCAATGTCCATGACACCAATTCCGACTCTGTCTCCATCAAAATGGGCTCAGACTGACTCTAGGACTCTGACTCCACAGCCCTAACTAACACAGATGCTACACTGTACCTGTTATTTCCTACATAAGACACTATATCACACCAGATTCAACATTCTGAATAAAAGCCTACAGACTTTTGACTGCATTCAAAGTTTCTAAAGAGGTTTTCCATTGAAGAGGTGCCAGTGGTTGTAAATGGACACAGTCCCCTACATTCCTCAGTCTGACTCTTGGTAGATATTCAGAATTTTGAGTTTTTATGTTACGATGATAGAGCATCTTGGTGAAATCCAATATGCCTACAGTTCGTAGATGGATATCTTCCAAATACAGAACAGCTTACAGCTCCTGTAAGCAAGTTCACGTCATTTATTCTTCAAAAACAAAATATGTGTACAACTAAACCAAGGGTATGTAAAATAATGTTAAGCAAGCAGACTTGTCAAGTGGCAAAAATGCGTATGCCATAACAATGAGGCAGAAATACATATGCCGAAATTTTCAAGGGCATTATCTAGATGACTTCTGGGACATGGCCATCCAAAAGAAAACAACTGCTGCCTTACAAATTTATGTCTTATTTCTCAATATTACAAATTTTTTAACCTAGAACTTTCCTCCAGGGAAGACCTTGTATATGAGAAAAGGACTTTACTGCCTCAAATGGTAATAACATCCATTTCATAACCTAAAAGGTAGTCATATAAGTTATATAAAAGGGCGGGAGAGTGGAATTTCAACATGCTTGATCTTTTTATTCTCATTGGATATAAGCCGTCATCAGTGTCTTACGCATTCGGTTTTCCCACCCTTTATTTCAAGAGCAATAACATTTTTATTTTCCTGTCCCCATAGCTGTATAAGGGTTTGTTTCCTGCAGAACGAGTTGTACTTTTGAATGACATTATTCATTTTATCAAATGATGCACTAGAATGGGGGAAAAAATTGTAAGAATGTTTAAATTGCAAAAACAGTGTTACTTCACAATTGTTTTCTTTTTCTTTTTATGTACCATGTTTACAATATAGTAAAACTGACCTGGCTATGTGGTTCTTCATGTCAGTATGAGTACAAAAATACTAAATGCATAGTTTTTTTTTTTAAGTGGTGAAAAAAAATGCAGAAATTTGTTAGAAAAATGTACTCATGTCCCCATTTTACCTGAGACCCGTAAAATTTTTCATTTTTCTGGATATGGGATTGAATGATGGCTTATTTTTTTGTGCCCTGAGGTGAAGTTTTTATGGATACCATTTTGGGGTAGATACAATGTTCTACTCAGTTCTTACTGCATTTTTATTGAAATGTTGCGGCTCCCAAAAAAACGTATGGTAATTTTGGCATTTTGATTTTTATCTCATTACTCTGCTTATTGATCTTATCAATTTATTTTATAATTTGACAGCTTCGAATTTTAACGAAAGCAGCCATACTTAATATGTGTATCACTGTATCTACAGTATGTGTATTCATTGTATATTTTGCCGGCTCCTCTTCCTCTCCTCGTCCCCTTACTATCGGGGTCCCGCAGGGCTCAGTCCTAGGCCCCCTCCTCTTCTCTCTATACACTGCCCCTATTGGACAAACAATCGGCAGATTTGGGTTCCAGTATCATCTCTATGCTGATGACACCCAATTATACACTTCTTTCCCTGACATCACCCCTACCCCAATTCAAAATACCAAGGATTGTCTGTCTGCTGTCTCTAACATCATGTCCTCCCTCTATCTGAAACTAAATCTCTCCAAAACTGAACTTCTGTGTTTCTCCCCTCTACTAACCTCACTCTACCTAACATCGAAATAACCCTGGAGGGTTCAACCATAACTCCCAAGCAGCATGCCCGCTGTCTTGGGGTCATATTCGACATTGAACTTTCCTTTACTCCCTATATCCAATCACTCACTCGCTATTGTCACCTGCATCTTAAAAACATCTCCAGAATCAGACCTTTTCTCACCTTTGAAACTACTAAGACTCTTACTGTCGCTCTTATTCATTCTCATCTGGACTACTGCAACTCTCTTCTGATCGGTCTCCCTCTTACCAAACTTTCTCCTCTCCAATCCATCTTGAATGCGGCAGCCAGGGTCATATTTCTGTCCAGCCGCTTCACCGATGCCTCCATCTTGTGACAGTCATTACACTGGCTACCTATTCGCTACAGGGTCCAGTATAAACTCATCTCTCTCACCCACAAAGCTCTCCACAGTTCTGCACCGCCTTATATCTCCTCTCTCATTTCTGTCTATCACCCTACACGTGCCATCCGTTCTACAAATGACCTAAGACTAACATCCCTCGTAATCCGAACCTCGCACTTCGTCTCCAAGACTTCTCACGTGCTGCACCAGCTCTCTGGAATGCACTTCCCCAGACGATCAGACTGATACCTAGCCCCGACCTATTCAAACAAGCCTACCACATCAACTACTCAGTAAACTAACTTTGCCCTGTTCCCTCCTTCCAAATATTATTCTGAATCTGCACCCTACTATTCATCTGTCTCCACATCCTCCATGCACATGATAACTGCACTTGATACTTGACTATTGCACTTAAACACACGGGCTGATGACCGGATCATGCAGCTTTATACAAAAATCCCTATTTATTATAGTTGCCAGACCAGAAATAACAAGCACTGTTCACCTACTGTGTCCCCCTCATTTCCTTGTAGATTGTAAGCTTGCGAGCAGGGACCTCACTCCTAATGTCACTGTTTAAATTGTCTTAACTTGTATTGAATTTATTCTCTGTACATGTTCCTGCTTAATTGTAAAGTGCTGCGGAATATGTTGGCACTATATAAATAAAAATTATTATTATTTTATATTGTTTTACTTTTAATGGGGCAAAAGGTGGGTGATTTGAACTTGTGTTTTTTTAATATTTTGAAAACTTTTTTTTCCTCCACTTTTTGCTGCATTGGATAGTCCTGTTAGGGAACTTGAAGCTGCGATAGTCTCCTCCAGTTTAATATACAAAGCAGTGCATGACAGACCCCTGGCTGGATTAAATCAGCCATCATGTGCGGGGGAGGGGGGCAGACTGGGTGAAACTGAGCCCCACATCAAAAGACAGGTACACGACCTTTAAAGTAAATGTACAGCAATGGTCGTGAAGGGGTTAATATGCGTTTAAATGTAACTGGCTAATTCTATACAGGACCACATCCCACATTATTTCAGTTCTGCTTTTATTTCCCATCACCACAATTTCATTTTGTTTCTCAAAGGATTTGTACACAAAGGTAACAGGTAACATCAAAGGTGGAAAATTGTAAAATGAGTCTTCTTGGTATTTTTTTTACATTACTAAAACCTGGCATTTTCACAGAGGTGTGTAGACTTTTTATAACCACTGCATGTCTTCTATCCAGTGAAATGTAGTCTTCTGGGTAGCCACATGAACAGACATTAATTTCCAGGCATGATAAATATTCTTTGAGTAGATTCAGAAAGTAGGATAGAGACAGTATTCATCAAATAATACTTAGAAATGAGATTCTCTTATAGAGGTGAATAGCTTAAAATACTGCCTCACGGGAAAAGGGATTCCCAAGTCACAAGCTGGCAGCAGGCAGCATCCAATTAATGTATCAAGCACACTGACAGGATCATTAGAAATGTGACCAGTCAACGCTTGATATAAACTGCTTTAGGGAGGCTAAGAAGGTGTATATAGGTCACCTGAGGGCAGGATGAAAATAATGTGCTGAGCGTGGAGTTATGCACACAAATGTAAATCTCTGGAAACTATTTGAAAGCTAAAAACTCTCACCAAAATTGATAAATACCAGTTCCAGAGAAAGGGATCTTAAAACCTGTAGGTTAAATAAGGAAAGCTGAGACAACCAACAAATGAATAATAATAGAGAACGGTTAGATTTATGCAGCTTACTTAAAGGGAACCTGTCAGCAGAATTTTTCTCAGTAAACTACAGACAATGTCAGGTTGGCGACATTATACTGATTAAAATGATACCTTGGTTGATGAAATCTGTCTTGTGGTTGTTGTTTAATCTTTATTTTCAGTTAATATTCTCGTGCTCTGAAGCGGCCTGTGGGCAGGGTTTAATGTGGTGCTCTGCTTACAAATTAATCTGTATTGCTTCTGACAGGTCACTGATCTCTTAAGGACCTGCCCCCTATTACACCCCAGAGTACTGAAGGAGATAGCAGAAGAAATTTTTGAACCCCTCTCCATAATCTCTGAAAATTCTTGGAGAACAGGAGAAGTCCCAGAAGACTGGAGAAGAGCAAATGTTGTTCCTATCTTCAAAAAGGGGAAGAAGGTGGACCCAGGCAACTATAGGCCAGTGAGTCTGACTTCTATACCAGGAAAGATCTTTGAACAAATTATTAAACAACATGTATGTCAGTACCTGGAAAAGAATGAAGTGATTAAACAGAGTCAGCATGGGTTTGTAACTAATACGTCATGTCAGACTAACTTAATTTCCTTCTATGATGGAATCACTGATTGGGTGGATCAAGGAAATGCCGTAGATATAGTATATCTTGACTTCAGCAAAGCATTTGACAAAATATCTCATACAATCCTTATTGAAAAAATGACTAAGTATGGAATGGACAAGGCAACTGTTAGGTGGATTCATAACTGGCTTAGTGATCGGACCCAAAGAGTGGTCGTAAATGGCTGCACATCCAGTTGGAAGAATGTCTCAAGTGGGGTACCACAGGGCTCTGTCCTGGGCCCTGTATTGTTCAACATCTTTATCAACAATTTAGATGAAGGAATTGAGGGTAAACTGATTAAATTTGCTGATGACACAAAGCTAGGAGGGATAGCTAATACTAGAGAAGAGAGAGAGGATTCAAAAAGATATAAATAAACTGGAGAAGTGGGCAGCAACTAACAGAATGGTTTTTAACAGGGAAAAATGCAAAGTACTACATCTGGGCAATAAAAATGAAAAAAGCATATACAGAATGGGAGGAATAGGGCTAAGCAACAGCACATGTGAAAAAGACTTGGGTATACTAATAGATCACAGACTGAATATGAGTCAACAGTGTGATGCAGCAGCAAAAAAGGCAAATGCAATTCTAGGATGTGTTAACAGAAGCATACAGTCTAGATCACGTGAAGTCATTATTTCCCTCTACTCCTCTTTGGTCAGACCTCATCTGGAATATTGTGTCCAGTTTTGGGCACCACATTTTAAAAAAGACATCAACAAACTGGAGCAAATTCAGAAAAGAGCAACCAGAATGGTGACCGGTCTGCAAACCCTGTCTTATGAGGAAAGGTTGCAGGATTTGGGATTGTTTAGTTTGCAAAAGAGAAGACTGAGAGGAGACTTAATAGCTGTCTACAAATATCTAAAGGGCTGTCACACTGTAGAAGGATCAACTTTATTCTCATTTGCACAAGGAAAGACTAGAAGCAATGGGATGAAACTGAATGGGAGGAGACACAGATTAGATATTAGAAAAAACTTTTTGACAGTTAGAGTGATCAATGAGTGGAACAAGCTGCCACGAGAAGTGGTGAGTTCTCCTTCAATGGAAGTCTTCAAACAGAGGCTGGACAGACATCTGACTGGGATGATTTAGCGAATCCTGCTTTGAGCAGGGGGTTGGACCAGATGGCCCAGGAGGTCCCTTCCAACTCTAGGATTCTATGATTCTATTTCAAATACTGCGCTTGCGCAGAACATATTATGGTCTTTGTGGATAAAATTTTAACTACAGCAAAATGGCTTGCTGATAGATGCTACCATGCAAGCACCGCCACCATGTTGTTGGAGGGAAAAAAAACTGGTTGCAACAAAATTGTGCTGGCAGTAGTGGTTTTGCAGTAGCATCTATTGCTTGGCACCAGTGCCATGTTGTTGGAGAAAAAAAATTTGACTGCAACAAAATCGCACCGACGCAGTAGCATGAATCAGCAATAGAGGCTTCTGCGCAAGTGTTGGCGCCATTACCCTCTGTCGGTACCCGGAGTCCTCACGGCCCTCAGCCACGCTGCCAGCATCTTCCGTTCCCATGGATGACTTGCGACAATGACCACTCATGACGTAGCATCATGCAAGACCGCTAAGTCATCAGAGGTCATTCGCGCAATGCATCCCTGGGAATGGGTAAGCAAATCCCTATTTTTTATTTTAATTCTATTTTTTACAGGAGTATGGTACCCAGGGCATGGAGGAGTCTCCTCTCCTTCATACCCTGGGTACCATCCGCACATGGAGCGCTCACTTTATGCATTGTGGGCATAGCCACATGCGTAAAGTGAGCGTTTCAATGTAATCCTATGGCGGCGGAATCGTCGCGATTCCGCAGAAATAATGGACATGCTGCAGATTTTAGTGCTATGCGATTCCACAGCTGTAAAATCCGCAGCATGGACACAGCAATTACGGAATCCCATAGGATTGCATGGGGATGCGTTTTATTAGCGCTTTTTAAGCGTTTTTTTAAGCGTTTCCGCTGCGGCAAAAACGCATAGAAAACGCAACGTGGGCACACAGTTTAACAGCGCCAACCTGACAATGTCTGTACTTTACTGAACACAATCCTGCTGCCAAGTTTGCTTTAAAACCAATATTAAAGGGGATGTCCACCATTTTAATACATCTGTCAAAAAGAGATTTTATAGAATTTTACCTTGGTGAATTAAGCTCAACATTTTTAAAATAATATGTTTAAAAACATATCAAACATGATAAAACTAGCTTTTACTTTTGCACACAATAGGATACTTTTACATAATAAAAAAAAGGAATTTTGAGCCTAGTTCTGAGACTTAGGGTGTGTGCTCGCGTTGCGGATTCTGCTGCGGATCCGCAGCGCATTTGGCCCTGCGGATCCGCAGCAGTTTCTGCTGCGTTGTACAGTACCATTCTAGTCAATCTAAAATGGAAAACGCAGTGTAGACGTTGTGGAATTTCCGGGCGGATTTGCTGCGGATTTGCGTGGATTCCGCAGCTGTTTGGCACCTGCTCCATGACAGGCGTCAAAACGCAGGGGAAAACCGCAGGCTAATACGCAGTAAATTTGCAGATAAACCGCAGGTAATTAGACCTGTGGATTTACCTGCGGATTTTGACAAATCTGCGTGGAAAAATCCGCAGCAGAATACGCAACGTGTGCACACACCCTTAGAATTCTGAGACCTAACCTTGAATCTGATTGATAAGAATGACAAAATGTTTGAACAAGGCACTCTTATTCTCATGATCCTTCACAGTAGCTGTTGCCAGCATATTTTGATTAATTCCTATCAATTTCTTGCACTCAAATCAAGGCTCTGTTCCATCAAATTCTTGACATTTTGACCAAATCAAGAACTTCCTGCAAATTCTAAAAATCCTTATGTTTTAAGTATTTTATAAAGACAAATACATTTAACCTATGATACTATGCAACTATACAGTGGAATATAAAAATGTGGGCACTCCTTGTCAAAATTACTGCTATTATGAACAGTAAAGTTGAAGATGATGAAGTGATTTCTAATAGGCCTAAAGATAAGATGCAAAGGTTTGGGCACCCTTTGTATGCTCAGATAACTTTGCCCAAGGTTTCAGACCTTAATTAGCCTGTTAGGGTTATGGCTTCTTTTATGACAGGCCAAGTGATGCAAATTTCCCAGCTTTATAAAAAAAACTGTCTCCTCTAACCTTATGCCAAAAAAACTGTAGCCATGGGTTCTTCTAAGCAGGTCCCTAGCACTTTGTTTTCCAAACGTTTTATTGGAGTTTTAATAAGTGGGGAAGAAGGTGTAGGGGAGGGAAGGAAAGATGAAATAATAATAATAAATAATAAATTTTATTTTTATAGCGCCGACATATTCCGCAGCACTTTACATTTCAGAGGGGATTTGTACAGACAATAGAGATTACAGCATAACAATAATCACATACAGTAGATTATAGCAAATACCAAGAGGAAAGAGGGCCCTGCTCGCAAGCTTACAGTCTATGAGGAAAGAGGTAGATACGAAAGGTGGGTGGTAACAGTTGCCCTGATTGTATGGACCAGCCATAATGTTAGGTGTGTGACAGTACGGACACAGAGGGCTAATGGATGCATAAAGCATGTGGGAGAATGATGCGGGGAACCTGGTTATGGTAAGGCTTTTGGCTCTGCCACACAGGGATAGATTAGGTTAATGTGTTGAGGCGATAAGCCAGTCTGAATAAATGCGTTTTCAGGACACGCTTAAAATTGTGGGGATTGGGGACTAATCGTATTGACCTGGGAAGTGCATTCCAAAGAATTGGCGCGGCACGTGTAAAGTCTTGGAGACGGGAGTGGGAGGTTCTGACTATTGAGGACGCTAACCTCAGGTCATCAGCAGAACGGAGGGCGCGGGTAGGGTGGTATACTGAAACAAGGGAGGAGATGTAGGGTGGTGCTGAGCCATGGAGGGCTTTGTGAGTGAGGGTAATAAGTTTATACTGAATTCTGGAGTGGATGGGTAGCCAGTGTAATGACTGGCACAAAGTAGAGGCATCGGTGTAACGATTGGTGAGGAATATGATCCTGGCTGCAGCATTCAAGACAGATTGGAGAGGGGAGAGTTTGGTAAGAGGGAGACCGATTAGAAGAGAGTTACAATAGTCGAGACGAGAATGAATAAGAGAAACAGTAAGAGTTTTTGCAGAGTCAAAGGTAAGAAAAGGTCGAATTCTAGAAATGTTTTTGAGGTGCAGATGACAAGAGCGAGCCAGTGATCGAATGTGGGGGGCAAAGGAAAGCTCGGAATCAAGTATGACCCCAAGACAGCGGGCCTGTTGCTGGGGAGTAATAGTGGAACCACACACAGAAATGGCAATGTCGGGTATAGGTACATTAGTAGAGGGAGGAAACACCAGGAGTTCAGTCTTTGACAGGTTCAGTTTCAGATATAGTGAGGACATGATATTAGACACAGCGTTTAGACAATCGCCGGTGTTTTCTAGAAAGGCTGGCGTGATGTCAGGAGAAGAAGCGTATAATTGGGTGTCATCAGCATAGAGATGGTACTGGAAACCAAATCTACTGATTGTTTGACCAATAGGGGCAAGGTAAAGGTAAAGATGGAAAAGAGGAAGGACAACAATGTCCAAATGTAAAGAATGCATAAAATGTAACATGCTAATGCAGAAGCATATTATACAATGAACTATTACAAAGGTACAGGAAAGATGTATATCTTTGTACCGTGTTAGCCTGTAGATAGAAAAATATTCAGAATTGAAAGTCCTCAGTGGTTGATACCTTTTAATGGCTAACTGAAAAGATGGTAACACATTGCAAGCTTTCGAGACTACTCAGGTCTCTTCTTCAGGCTCACTAATATAAAATCTTAAGAGTCACATATTTATGCACAATATAACACAGAAAAAATGCAATGGATAAGACAAGTGACGTGAAGCAGAACTATCAATATGGGAGAGTTTCTCCCTCTCCCATATTGATAGTTCTGCTTCACTGCTTAATCATTACTAAACCCGTCTGATTTAAATGTTTTAAGTTTTTTTTTATAGTTTCCAGGACTTCTTGTTCAGTGAAGGGAGAAGACAAAAAAGATAAGTCTTCAGAGTTGAGTTTTGGAAGGTTCATGCTGGAAAGGAATGATTCAATCTCTGAGGTAGTTGGCTGCAAATTAGGGTTATCCTGATTAATATTATGCAGATTTTTGTAATAATCGGCAAAAGCCTTTACAATATCGTTAGGGTGGACCAGAGATGTACCATTAGAGGAAGTTATAGTGTCAATTCTATCCGTTTCCGTATATTCTTAATTCTGTTTGACATGTATTTTGAAGGGCGATTTATAGATAAGTAATGCATGTATTTTGCCAATCTAATAGCTGAGTCGTAAAAATTGAATATGAGTTTCCTTAATTGCATTCTAAGATCGGTAAGTTCTGATAATACAGCTTGTTTGCTAGAGGAAACAGAGGATCGACAAAATTCCTCTCCTGTAGATTTAATTGACTGTTGTAGGGTAAGGATTTTATCTCTGTTAACTTTTTTTTGTCTGGAGGAAATTTGGATCAAAACTCCCCTCAATACCGCCTTGTGAGCGTTCCAAAAGGAAAATGGATTTAGGAGGATGGAGTCATTTTCACTAAAATAATTCTATAAGGCTGACCTGATTTCAGATTTGGTGGAGGGGTTAAGAAGCAAAGAGGAGTTGAATTTTCACATGAATTGGGGGTGAGTTGGAGGCCCTATTGTCAATTCTGCAGTTACCGGAGAATGATTTGAAATAGATTTATTAACTATGGCGACGGAGGAGAATCTTGGCAAGGAGAAGACATGTGTGAGTATCAAGTCTATTCTAGAAGACAACTCATGGATATCAGAAAAATGAGTAAATTCTCTAGATGTGGTGTTCAAACAGCGGAATGAGTCAAATAGCTCGTGATTATAAAGCCAGCTGTTCAAGGATTGCGATCTTTGTCTGCTGGGGAGGTGGAGTCTAGTATATTATCTGGCACCATATTAAAGTCATCTAATAAAAGTAGAGTTCCTGAGCGTAAGGTGTCGATTTTTTTCATTAGCTTATTTAGGAAGCTAAGTTGTCTGATGGTGGGAACATAAGTATTAACTATTGTGAAGGTGTGGCCGTTCAATTTGCATAGGAGAATATGATAGTGACCTTTTACTTCCTTGACTTCAGAGAAATTCAAAGGAAATTGAATTACCAATCAGGGTTAAAACCCCAGCTTTCTTTCGTTGGCCGCAAGACTCAAATACAAATGGGAAATTTTTGAGATTTATAGAAGGGTGGTTGTCTTTTTTTAACTTAGTTTCTTGGAGGCATACAACCTCAGGATGTAACCCGTTAATTTCTTTACCAATGGAAAATCTCTTCCAAGGGCTATTTAGCCCCCTGACATTATAAGACACAACTTTTATTTTCATGTTACAAGAGTGGCAAGGACCATATGAAGTGGGGTAGATGAGATAAGGAAACCAGAGGGCATCTACCTTTGAAGAACTTAGTTAACAAAAAAAAACCTAAAACTGAAGACCTGTTTAAAACCGAAAACAAAATAACTCAAAACAGTAAGAACAAAATTGTCCTTCAGAAAGAGCCTAGCCGATAGGCTCTAATTCCTTAGTGGGGAAAGTTTGTGTAAGGATCCCATTAGAGGCATCCTTTAGCTGTCAATCATAACTGTACTGTCCCTAGAAGGAAAATAATCTCATTATTGATATATGAGTCCATAAAGAAGTAGAGAAATAAGAAAACCTGTGGAAAGAAGAATAATAAGCAGAGTAATACACTGAACAAATAATCAAGTGTAGAGAGGCCTTTTAACCAGGAGAGAAAATATGTAGGCAGGGTCTTTCAGTTGGATCATCCCATCTCTGAAGAGGGCCTGGGGTCTTGAGAGTTAGAGTTTCTATGGCGATCGGGTATCCTGTAGTAGGACAGGAAATCTCTTCCTTCCTTAGGCGAGAATAGGACGGTCGTCTTTCCTTTGTAGAATACCAAAAGTTTAAGTGGAAAGCCCCATTTATAGGGGATATTATTTTCCCTCAAGGTGGAGGTGACTGGCTTAAAAGACTTTCTTCCTTCAATCGTTTCCTTTGAAAGATCCGTTTATAGCTGAAGGTGATCATAGGGTTCTGGAAAACCTCCTAGATCTTTAACCGATTTTTGAATTTTTTTCCTTGATCTTGAAGAAGTGGACCCTTAAGATGGTATCTCTAGGTAGATCTTTATCGATATTCCGTGGTTTGGGAAGTCTGTGGATCCTATCTATGATGAGATCCTGGTCTGTAAGTGTCGGTAGTAATTTTTTGAAAATTGTCTTGACAAAGTCTTCTAGTTTATCTGGTGAGATAGATTCTTGTATTCCTCTTATTTTCAAGTTGTTTCGTCTGTTCCTGTCTTCTATATCCGCAACTTTTTGGTTGTCTAACCTGCTGCTAAATTTATCCAAGGTGGACTGTAAAATTTTATTTTGGTTTTCAAATGACTGAGACATACTGGATGTGATTTTCTGGGCGAGAGTATCCATGTAAGAGTGTATGGATATAACATCCAGATTTTGGGAAGGAGAAGGATTGGTGTTATCCATCTTAAATTTTGACCTGTCCGGCGAAAAGTTTGGTGAATTATCTCCAGACTCAGGACTTGGAGCGTCGGCTGACGATGTGAATTTTTCAGAAGTTTTACCAGGATTTTTCCTTTTTGATGAGAGAGATGTATCCATGACCTCTTTATGAGGAGATCTGGCCTTAAATGGGTTAATGATATCCACTTGATCTTTAAAGTGAGGATTGTAAGAATCCTGAAATTTTTTTGCTTTTTGAGGAGTCATATTAGACACTTTCGTTGATTTGGACACTGGAGTAGCCTTGTGACTCATCTTGTGCCCTTTTTTGAATCCTGCCTTGCAGGGATTATATTAGATAGAATTGATATTATTGGTGATGTTTATACTGAATAAATGTTAAAAATGTAGAAAATTCTTGTGTCTTCCTATGCCTTTTTATAAAAGGGACCGTGAGGAATGAGATACACCACAGAATCAGATGGCACTTTTAATATTGTATGGTGCATACAGTAAAATCCTTTATTAACTGCGTGCCGATATAGACGCGCTCCCTGTGACTTTAAATGCAGCCGTGACAGGCGGCTAGTCTTCACACAGGGCTCAGTGACGTCAGTCCCCGCTCATAAAATATGCAACAGGGGAGCCGGCAGCGGATACACGGCACCGCTGAAGAAAGGCAGATCACCCCAGTGGAGCCGTACAGGAAATAGGCACAAATCACGGACTATTTTGTGTCCTTCCGCCTCACAGATCTGTTATGACAGGAAAATGGCGTACTTGAGATAGGACGTTGAGATGAAAGAGATCCCTCCGCAGCCGTTCTAGCTCCCGCAGCCTCGCACAAAGCAGGGGAATATAGCTAAATTAGGACACCCTGGGACTTCCAAAGGGTCTAAAACAGACAAGAGGAGATTCCAAAAAAAAAGTCAATGTCTTTTAATTATGCAACGAGAGAAATCCTGTCAGATTAGGCACAGGGTAGGGACTATTTCGTATCCTTCTGCCAATCAGCTGGTATATGACAGGATTTTTGTAAAAAAATATCTCCAAAAGACAATAAAAATCTTTAAAATGTGGTAGACAAGCGTGGAGATACTTTTTATGAGGACAAGGACAGCCGGTGGGTAATGAAGAGAGCAGGGAAAGGATTTTTTCACTCACGGTTCAAAATGGTGTCACCTTGCAGTAAAATGGCGGGGAAAGGCCTCAGATTTCAAAAATGTCTTTTTTAATGTCCAAAGCTCAGACAAGGGGTATCAGAATGTACCTCTGAGTAACGAGACAACAATCCTTCCGTGGGTTATCGAAGAGAGCGATTTTCTTTTGCTTTGTCGCTTTAGGAGATGCCTTCTCGGAGATCCTGAGCCGTGCGTGTTACACCATCGCCTGTTCAGGCCTCGCCCGTCCCTAGCACTTTGAAAATGAAAAAGGGGGAGGGCCACGAAGCAGGAAAAGGCTATAAGAAGATAGCAAAGCATTTTCAAGTTGCCCTTTCCTCAGTTCGAAATGCAATTGGCAGTTAAAAGGAACAGTAGGGGTCAAGATGACTTCTGGAAAACCAAGCAAAATTTCAGTGAAAGCTGCTTGTAGATTGAGAGAGGCAAATCAGAACCTCAATTGACTGCAATAGACCTTCAGAAAGATTTTGCAGACTCTGGAGTTGTGGAACACTGTTCTACTGTTCAGAGACGCCTACACAATTATGGTCTTCATGGAAGTGTCATTAGAAGAAACCTCTCCTGCATCCTCACCATAAGGCTGGAGTCAGACACAACGTATAAAAATACAGTCCGTATTTTACGGTCGAAATACGCAGAAATGTTCCCTGAACAGTGATCCGTATGTCATCCGTTGGCAAGGCTAGGATGCGATTTTTGCGCATGTAAGCATCCGTATTGCATCCGTATACTGAGATTTTCTCGCCGGCTTGCAAAATGGACATATAATGGATCCCAATGACAGGTTAAAACACAAACGAAAGAATAGACATAGACACATAGAATACAAGTCGCTGTATGGGCAACTAGCCAGATGGGCTAATAAATAGCACTTTGACTGGATTTCTTTTGGTGTGCTGCTTTCACCTTGAGGACTATTTTTGAGGTTTGGTATATGCCTGGAAGGCTTGGAGCCGCATTGTCTGTTCAATTTTTGTGCTGCTTTTTCCCTTTTTCAACATATATATATACACACACACCGTATATACTTGTGTATAAGCCGACCCCCCTAATTTTGCCACAAAAAAACTGGGAAAACTTATTGACTCATGTATAAGCCGAGGGTGATACTGCACAAGGGTTAGTGGTGGTCCAAAAAGATGCTCCATAGATATATACCCCCCATAAAATGCTGCACAAGGGTTAAGGGTGGCCCAAGAAGATGCTCCATAGATATATACCCCCATACAATGCTGCACGAGGGTTAATGGTGGCCCAAGAAGATGCTCCAAGGATAAATACCCCCCATATATTGCTGCACAAGGGTTAATGGTGGCCAAGGAGATGCTCCATACATAAATACCCCCATAATATGCTGCACAAGGGTTAATGGTGGCCAAGAAGATGCTCCATACAAAAATACCCCCCATAATATGCTGCACAAGGGTTAATGGTGGCAAAGAAGATGCTCCATACATAACCCCCCCATATATTGCTGCACAAGGGTTAATGGTGCCCCAACAAAATGCTCCATACATAACTACCCCCATAATATCCTGCACAAGGGTTAATGGTGGCCTAACAAGATGCTCCATACATAACTACCCCCCATAATATGCTGCACAAGGGTTAATGGTGGTCAAGAAGATGCTCCATACATAAATATCCCCCATATATTGCTGCACAAGGGTTAATGGTGGCCCAAGATGCTCCATATACATACCCCCCATATATTGCTGCACAAGAGTTAATGGTAGCACAAGAGTTAATGGTAGCCCAAGATGCTCCATATATAAATAACCTGCATATGTTGCTGCTATAAAATAAAAAACAATAAAACATACTCGCTTCTCCTTCGCTGGGGGCCAGTTGCCGATGTCGCCGCCGGCACTGGCTATATTTACCGGTCCCCGCTCCATCGCTGTCTCGAGTCCTCTGCAGTGATGTTCAGCAGAGGGATCGCACTGACTACGTCATTGCGCCCTCTGACCTGAATGTCACAGCCAGAAGACCCGGAGACAGCAATGGAGAGGGGATCGGTAAATATTGCTCTGCTACCTGTCCTCCCCCGTTATACTCACCTCCTCCTGGCGCACGGTCTCTTCAGCCCCTGCTTCCCCCATGGTCTCGGCGCCACAGCTGTTCCTGCATTCAGCGGTGACGTGGTACCGCTCATGTAATATGCGCATATTCATGACTTTAATGAGTGGTACCACGTGACCGCTGAATGCAGGAACAGCTGGGGCACCGAGACCATAGGGGAAGCAGGCGGTGCAGAGATGTGCCAGGGGGTGAGTATGGTCCGCTGTAAAAGGGATCCCAAATGTTATGTAAAATGTTCCCAATAAAAGCTTAAACTCAGTCCACAAAAAAGCAAGTTCCCACTCAGGTCCATCATCTGTTAAAAGAAATACAGGGGGCTTCCACGCTACTGGTAGTATAAAAGTTCTGGAAAAGTGATATAGCTCCTCACCCCCAAAAGAAATTCAGCAAATTCTGCACTCCCAAATGCAAATGCCCAACTCCCTTGTGAGCTCTACAGTGTGCCTAAACCACATTTAGCGTCCACATGTTTGGCATTTCTGTTGTGAGGAGAGCCCGCCTAATTTACATGTGCGTGTCTCCATCCACTGCGGCTTATTTCTGGAAAACATTCATGGAGTCAAAATTGTCACTACATCTTTAGATAAATTCCCAAAGGGGTATAATTTCCAAAATGGGTTAGTTTGACAGGGCATTCTGCTTTTCTAGCACTTAGGGGCTCTATATATGGAGTCTGCAATCTATTCTAGAAAAATCTGCGCTGCAGGAGGCAAATAGCCATTTGGCAAGACTCGGGAGAGAATGAGCTAAGAAGTACTATACAGCCACATATAGGGTATTTCTACATTCAGCAGAAATTTGTGGAACAAATTTTCGTGCCATTTCTACCCATTTCCCAGTGTGAAAATATAAAACTGGGGCTAAAACAAATTTTGGTGGTAAAAATGTAATTTTTTCTTCACTGCCCAATGGTATAGAATTCTGTGATACAGCTTTGGTGTCAATATAATCTCTGCACCCCTAGATAAACTCCAGATGTACTTTGTAAAAATGTGTCACTTATGGGGGGGTTCTGCTGCTCTGGCACCTCATGGGCTCTACCAATGTGACATGGCATCCTCAAACCATTCCAGCAAAAACTGAACTCTAATATGACGCTTCTTCCCTTTTGAGCTTTGCACTGTGCCTCAAAAGTAGTTTTTGACCACATATGGGGTATCAGTGTACTCAGGAGAAATTGTGCAACAAATTTTGGGGTCTATTTTCCCCAGCTATCCTTATGAAAATGAAAAAAATTGAGTTTAAAAACATTTTTATGGGAAAAAATATATATTTTTTTTTATTTTCACAGATCAACATTATAAAATTATGTGCAGCACTTGTGGGTTATAGGTGCTCACCACACATCTAGATAAATTTCATGAGGAGACTAATTTCCAAAATGGGGTCACTTGTGAGCGGTTTCCACCATTTAGGAATATTAGGGGGCTCTCCAAACACGACATGACACCAGCAGAACATTCCATCAAAATCTTTGTTGCAAAACGTCGCTCCTTCCTTTTTGAGCCCTGCCGGGAATTCAAACAGTAGTTTGCCACCACATATGGGGTATCTGCATACTCAGGAGAAATGGCATAACAAATTGTATCCTTCTGAAAACTGGGGCTAAAAACATTTTTGTGGGAAAAATGTGATTTTATTATTTTTACGGTTCAATGTTATAAACTTCTGTGAAGCACATAAGGATTCAAGATGCTTACCATGCATCTAGATAAGTTCCTTGAGGGGTCTCGTTTCCAAAATGGGGTCACTTGTGGGGGTTTCAACTCTTTAGGCACTAAAGTGCTAATTATAGCAAATTATGCATTCAAAAAGTCAAATGGTACTCTTTCCCTTCCAAGTTCTGCCGTGTGCCGAAACAGTGGCTATCCCTCACATATGTGGTATCGGTGCAAGCACCGTCTCCAGCGACCATTTTCCTGAAGCCCACTGCAGGGAACTGAATGGAAAACAGACATCTAATGAGCGCCCAGTCACTGTAGCATTGCCGCACTGCTCAGGAAGGATATAATGGAACTAGAAGGAGTACAAAGGAGGGCAACAAAATTAATAAAGGGAAAGGGGGAACTACAATACCCAGAGAGATTAGCAAAATTAGGATTATTTAGCCTAGAAAAAAGATGACTGAGGGGCGATTTAATATAAATATCTCTCCGAGGATCTGTTTATACCAAGGAAGGTGATGGTCACAAGGGGGCATTCTCTGCGTCTGGAGGAGAAGGTTTTTCGACCAACATAGGATTCTTTATTGTTAGGGCAGTGAGAATCTGGAATTCTTTGCCTGAGGAGGTGGTGATGGCGAACTCAGTCGAGGGTTCAAGAGAGGCCTGGATGTCTTCCTGGAGCGTAACAATATTGTATCTTACAGTTATTGTTAGGTTCTTTAGAAGGACGTAGATCTGGGGATTTATTCTGACGGAATATAGACTGAACTGGATGAACAAATGTCTTTTTTTCGGCCTTGCTAACTATGTTACTATGACGCTGTCAGCCTCTTGAAGCAGCAACCCTGCCTCCTGTGATTCCGCTCCACAGCCGCCAACCCCCACTAAAATGGATTAGAATATGCACCACCATTTTATTTAAAATATTTTTGTTTACTATTTTCCACCCAAACATTTGGGGTGCGTCTTACAGTCCAATGCGTCTTATAATGCGAAAAATATGGTTCTTTGTTTGTGAGAAAACCCCTTTAAATATTACGGATTACAATTTAGTTATGAATAACTTTCTGCCAAATTCCAGGTTTGCCAGTTCATCAGTCCAGGCTTGCCACAGAGTGTGTGCGGAAGTTATTATTTTTATTCTTTATACAAATTGGCCCAAAACATGGCCTGCCTTCACATTTCAATGATTACAGTCTATTACTATCAAGAAAAAGTATAAGAAGTTATATTAAGAAGTTATAGAAGAAGCTATATTAAGTTCATTAGTAGCAGCCTTTTCATCTCTTAAGACGCTGAGTAGTCAAGAGGTCATTCCAATCTCTTGAGGTATTTGAAGAAAGCATCACTTGACTGCATGTGCCGCCAGTGCTTAAAGTTAATATAGGCTCCTTTCTTTCTTTCTTTGAAGAAATGTAGCTACTATTTTACCATTCAGACTTAATAACCTGTCTTAACCTCCAATAAGGATTAAAATGTTATGGGAAAACACAGATATCCTGTAAATTCGTAATTAAAGGCACATCTTTATTAATAATCCTCATCAATTAGTCAGAGAAGTTGCAAAGAAGTCAGGATATCCCAGCATATTAATACTTTTTAGTATGCATCATGTAGTACTTTTTCACTTGTGGTATTGATGTGTTTCCAGTAGTGTTGAGCATTCCGATACCGCAAGTATCGGGTATCGGCCGATATTAGCTGTATCGGAATTCCGATACTTAGTTCCGATACGTTTTTCATATCGAATACCGGAATTGGAAGTTCCCATAATGCTAGGAGCCCGCTCGATTTGATTCAGCCAATGGGGATCCTCAGAAGTGTGGGCATATCCTGTTAGGCATGTAGGCATGTTAACTACTGGCATGGCTGTGATTGGCTGCTGAAATGATGTCATGATGCACTATAAAAAGCGCTGCAGCCGCCATTTCTGGTCACTCTGCTGTGAATTCAGTTAGGGACAGGCTGCTGTTGAAGACTGTGAGGGACAGTTAGAAATAGCGATTCTAAAAACAATATTGTGCTTTATCCAGGCTACATAAACCACCACTGTAGCTTGCTTTTCCCTAGCAGCGCTGTTTTCACAGCTGTCTGCAAGGGCTGTGTGAGTGCAGACCCACGCTGTGTAGTGTGTCCAGCAGGCACGTCTGCTTGTAGGTCGGCCAGCATGTGTCTCTGCCTCATACACATTTTTCTTTTATTGCTGCTTTTTTTTTCTCCTGTATAGTGTGCTTCCATACGTATCCATATACGTTGGTTGCAAACACTAAAGGAGTGGACAGCGGAGCCTTTCAGCAGCCTTTCAGTGCTATAGCCCATTTCTCTGCACTGTTTTTGGCTGTCTGATAGGTCTCTCTGTGTGTGAGTGTAGCTCACGTTGCAGTGTGGTCTACAGCCACCGCTAGCTGTAGTCCGCTCAGCGTGCGTCACTGCCTCATACATAGTACTTTTTTTGCAGCAAATTTAGCCAGATTTTTGCTCCTATATTTGTGTGCTTCCAACCGCATCCATTGTCATTGGTTGGTTGCCAACACTATATAGGATTAGATAGAGGAGCCTTTTTGCTGGCTTGTGCCCTTCAGGGCCAGCCAGGCTAGTATCACCCTATTTTTTGGAGCCTCATCAATTGCATTGTAGGTTAGCTTCCTGCATTGTAATCGCTCCAAAAAGTTTGTGATACTATAGCTTTCAAACTTTGGTCACATCCTTTCCTTTCCCCAAACCCAAAAAAAAAAAATAAAGTTCACCAAACACTCCACTTTACAGTTGTCTAGGCCACATTAGATCATATTAAAGTGTAGTACACACACTCTTAGCCAAATTAGTGTTTCTTATACTGGTTAGCAGGTGTTCAGGAATAAGAACACTAAGCCACCCCTTTTTTACTTTTCTGCCTATCTTTATCAGTCTACCAAGATGAAGAAGGCAGGGAGTAAGGCACGTGGTCGTGGCGTTTCAGCAGGGAGAGGACGGGGGGATTCAGCACGGAGAGGACGTGGGGATTCGGTATCTGCTGCGGCCACCAGTGACCCGGCATCCCCCACTTTTACCAGGCAACAGTCCTTCATGCGCAGCTTTGTAGGACCTCGCCGTACCCCACTGCTGCGTGACGAACAAATTGAAGCCGTTGTCGGATGGATGGCAGCTAACGCATCCACTTCAATGACTTCCGCATCCTCCCAAGGCCAGAGCACTGAAGAGCAACCATCTGTCTCTTCACCACCTGCCAAATTGCCCAGGCAGTCTGAGAGCCCTGGACAGGAGCCATCTCAATCTTTACTTCTGTTCTCAGAATCTGTTGGCTTGGAAAGAGGTGGCCAGCCAAGCAGCATTCTAGAGCGTGAAGAAGAGGGAGTATGCAGTGATGCGCAACTGCTTTGTCCCTCTGAATCTGAAGAGGCGGGTGGGCCAGTGCCTATGGTCAGCACACCTCAGTATGCATCAGATGATGATGAGTCTCAGTTGCCAATTTCTGGTGCGTACGGTGCTGGCGAGACAACCCAGGACCAGCCGGTGCTTGAAGAGGGGAGTGGAGATGATGAGGTCCTTGACCCATCATGGCGTCAGCCACAGGAAGGTGGTGGGAGCAGCTCTGAGGAAGAGATTCCCCGAACGGCCAAAAGAGGAGGGAGAGGGCGGGGGCAGACTTGGTTGCCTGTAGCCTCCACTTTGGCACCCGTGAGGAGCAATCCTCTTCCAAAACACAAAACGGGCGCTCCCAGGACTTGCAGTGCGTGGTCTTTTTTTGACACAGTTGCAGATGACATTTGCTTTGTCAAATGCAAGCTGTGTCATCAGAAAGTGAAACGAGGGAAAAATGTGAGCAACCTCAATACCACAAATATGTGGAAACATGTGCGTACCAAGCACGAGGTGGAGTTACACAGACACACTGAAGATGTAGGCCAACCTTCAGCAGCACCTACCACCTCTTCAGCTCGTGTTGGGGCCTCTTCCTCCAGCTCACACACAGCTGGTTCGGCTTCCTCACTGGAATGCCATGGAAGAACCACTGCCACTGTTGTCCAGAGACCCAGTGAAATTCCACCCACTGAACCACGTTCGCAGTCATCAGCACCCTCCCAGGCCACTCACCAGCAATCGGTAGCACAGGCATGGGAGAAAAAGCGGCCATACTCGGCAAACCATCCCCGAGCACTGGCTCTGAATGCCGGCATTGCCAAACTACTGGCCCTTGAGATGCTGTCATTCAGGCTGGTGGAGACTGACACATTCCGGAACTTTATGTCATTGGCAGTTCCACAATACAATGTGCCCAGCCGCTTTTATTTCAGCAGGCAAGCTGTCCCTGCCCTGCAAAAGCATGTGGAGGGAAAAATTAAAAATGCGCTACTAAATGCCGTCAGTAGCAAGGTCCACCTGACCACCGATGCGTGGACCAGTAGCCATGGACAGGGACGATACCTTTCCCTCACTGCCCATTGGGTCAATGTTGTGGAGCCGGGTACAGATCTGGAGAGTGGCTCTGTACATATTCTGCCAACTCCAAGGATTGCAGGAATGCAGTCTGTACATATTGAGTCCTCCTCCTACTCTAGTTCCTCGGAATCAGCACTGCGTGAGCCTGTTAGGCCAGATATGAGCACAGGTGTGGCCAAACGTCAACAGGCCGTCCTTAAATTAATTTCTTTGGGGAATCGGAGCCACACAGCACAGGAGCTCTGGAATGCCATCAAGCAGGAGAGCGATGTGTGGTTTGTGCCAGCGAATCTCCAGCCAGGTTTGGTAGTGAGTGACAATGGCCGAAATCTAGTGGCAGCTCTGGGCCTAGGCAACCTCACTCACATACCATGTCTGGCACACGTGCTCAATTTGGTCGTGCAGAGCTTTCTGAGGGACTATCCGGATCTTGATGCACTGCTGCACAAGGTTCGCCTAGAGTGTGCTCACTTGCGGCGTTCCAGCATGGCAAGATTGCGCATTGCATCTCTGCAACGCCAATTCCGCCTGCCAGAACATCGCATCATATGTGACCTCCCCACCAGGTGGAATTCAACGTTACATATGTTGGAGCGGTTGTGTGAGCAGCAGGCAGCAGTAATGGAGTACCAGCTGCATCAGGCGCAAACAAGTCGCACTGTGCGCCGGACACACTTCACCACCACTGAGTGGGCCACTATGAGGGACATCTGCCAAGTTTTGCGTGCCTTCGATGACTCCACGCGGATGGCCAGTGCAGATGATGCACTAATCAGCATGACTGTCCCCCTCATCTGTCTGCTTCAAAAAACCTTACAAGCACTAAGTGAGGAGGTTTTTGAAGAGGTCGAGGATGAGCAGTCAGAAATGCCATCTGTTTCTGGCAAGTCTGCGCAACGTGCTTCCACACAAAGGCCCAGGCAGGGGACACTTAGTGAGGAGGATGACGAGGAGTCAATGGAGGAGGAGGAACACATCTCTCCAGAGGAGGGAGGTACACAAGGCTCTAGTAGTCAGTGTGTACAGCGAGGGTGGGGTGATGCTGAGCAGGTAGAGATGCTGCCTCAAGCTGGGGACAGCGTTTCCGGTCCAGTTGGCAGTCTGCAGCACATGGTTGATTTCATGCTGCAGTGCTTGTTAAATGACCGCCGCATCGCCAACATTCTCCACACGGCTGATTATTGGGTGTACACCCTCCTAGATCCTCGCTACCGGGACAACTTACAAAGCCTCATACCACAGTTGAACCGGGAGCGAAAAATGCGGGAGTACCAAGAAACACTTGTGCAGGCCATCATGTTCTCCATTCCCCCCACAAGTGTTGCTGGTAGTGCTTTTCAAAGCAGCCATGTGGGTAGAGGCAGTGGAGGAAGCTCTGCACAAAGAGGTAGCAGAGGCAGTGCCGCAGGACAAGGCAAGGCCAGTATGGCCCAAATGTGGAAAAGTTTTGTGGGACCGCCACAAACGGCTACACCATCACAGACGGCTCCAGTCAGCAGGAGGCAACGTTTCCGTCAGATGGTGACAGACTACTTGTCGTGCCCTGTTAGTGTTCTCCCAGACGGCTCTTCCCCGTTCAAGTATTGGGTCTCTAAGCTGGATACATGGCCAGAGCTTAGCCAGTATGCATTGGAGGTGCTGGCTTGCCCTGCTGCCAGTGTATTATCGGAACGTGTCTTTAGTGCTGCAGGTGGTGTGGTAACAGACCGTCGCACGCGACTATCCGCCGATAATGTTGACCGGCTTACTTTTGTGAAAATGAACAAGGCCTGGATCTCACCTGAATTTGCAAGTCCTCTTCCAGAATAAATAATTGGCTGGCAACAGGATCCAGGTCTCCTGTTGTGTTCATGTTTCTATGACCTGAACTTTATTTCCTGGGCTACAGCAATGCCCGTTGTTGCTCAGAAGTGCTGTCCGCACAGACAAAACACTCGCTCATGTGTAAGTGGGGTTCGGTAACGTCAGCTGATCCCCTGCTGTGTGTACGGCAAACTCTCCTGCTGCCTACAACTTCTGACTACCTCTGATTTAATATGTTCTCTGATTTGCCCTCTGTCTCCACTCTGTTTTGAGTATTTCCTCCGGCCTACAACACCGCCTGTTTCTGCTCTCAAGTGCTGTCTGCACAATCCACACTTGATCCTGTGGTACCTGGGTCCTGTAACATCTGCTCATCTCCAGAGTTGAGCACGGCAATGTCTCCTGCTTTGTCTACATTCCCACTACTTGTAGTGGAAATGTGGACAGAGCAGGAGACATTGCCTGACTCACCTCTAGGGAGAAGCTGCTGTTACAGAACCCCAGTAACACAGGAACAAGTGTGGGTTGTGCAGATGGCATTTCAGAGCGGCAACTGGCATGGTTGGAAGCCAGCGGAAATACTCGAAACAGAGTGAAGACAGAGGCCTAATTGGAGTACGTTGACAGTTAGTAGTAGTCTAGAAACAATCGCTAACTGCCACCAAGTAGGCCTCGGCCTACTACCTGATTTTCCCTGGGCTCCGACACCGCCAGTTGGTGCTCAGAAGTGCTGTCCGCACAGACAAAACACTCGCTCATGTGTAAGTGGGGTTCGGTAACGTCAGCTGATCCCCTGCTGTGTGTATGGCAAAGTGTCCTGCTCCCTCCACAGTCAAACAACCTCAGATTTACACCTGGCTCCAAGTAGGCCTCGGCCTACTACCTCATTTTCCCTGGGGTCCGACAACGCCAGTTGGTGCTCGGAAGTGCTGTCCGCACAGACAAAACACTCGCTCATGTGTAAGTGGGGTTCGGTAACGTCAGCTGATCCCCTGCTGTGTGGAGGGCAAAGTGTCCTGCTCCCTCCACAGTCAAACAACCTCAGATTTACACCTGGCTCCAAGTAGGCCTCGGCCTACTACCTCATTTTCCCTGGGCTCCGACAACGCCAGTTGGTGCTCGGAAGTGCTGTCCGCACAGACAAAACACTCGCTCATGTGTAAGTGGGGTTCGGTAACGTCAGCTGATCCCCTGCTGTGTGGAGGGCAAACTGCTGCTGCCTCCAAATTGTAACTACTTCAGATTTAAACATTCTCTGATTTGGCCTCTGTCTCCACTCTGTCTCTAGTATTTCCCCTGACCTCCAACACCGCCAGTTCCTGCTCACAGTTGCCGTCCACGCATTCCACACGTGTTCCTGTGTTACTGGGGTTCTGTTACGTCAGCAGATCCCCCAATGTGTGTCCGCCACGGTCTCCTGCGCTGTCCACCTTCCCACTGCAAGTGGTGGGAATGTGGACAGAGCAGGAGACATTGGCAGACAAACATCAGGGGCTCTGCTGACATTACAGAACACCAGTAACACAGGAACACGTGTGGATTGGGCAGACGGCTACTGTACGCATAAACTGGCGGTGTTGGTAGTCACGTGAAATCCTGGAAACAGAGTGGAGACAGATGCCTAATTGGAGCACGTTGACAGTCTGTTGTAGCCTACAAACAATCTAAAACTGCCACCAAGTAGGCCTCGGCCTGCACCCTGGTTCTCCCTGGGCTCCAACAACGCTAGTTGGTGCTCGGAAGTGCTGTCCACACAGAAAAACACACTCGTTCATGTGAAAGTGGGGGTCAGTAACGTCAGCTGATCCCCTGCTGTGTGGAGGGCAAAGTGTCCTGCTCCCTCCAAAGTCAAAATACCTCTGCTTTACACCTCGCTCCTAGTAGGCCTCGGCCTGCACCATGATTGTCCCTGGGTTCCAACAACGCTAGTTGGTGCTCAGAAGTGCTGTCCACACAGAAAAACACACTCGTTCATGTGAAAGTGGGGGTCAGTAACGTCAGCTGATCCCCTGCTGTGTGGAGGGCAAAGTGTCCTGCTCCCTCCAAAGTCAAAATACCTCTGCTTTACACCTCGCTCCTAGTAGGCCTCGGCCTGCACCATGATTGTCCCTGGATTCCAACAATGCTAGTTGGTGCTCGGAAGTGCTGTCCACACAGAAAAACACACTCGTTCATGTGAAAGTGGGGTTCAGTAACGTCAGCTGATCCCCTGCTGTGTGGAGGGCAAACTGCTACTGCCTCCAAATTCAAACAACGTCTTATCTTAAACTGCCTCCAAGTATGCCTCAGCCTACAAAATGACTATCCCTGGGCTCCAACATCGTCAGTTGTTGCTCGGAAGTGCCGTCCATACAGAAAAACACACTCGTTCATGTGAAAGTGGGGGTCAGTAACGTCAGCTGATCCCCTGCTGTGTGGAGGGCAAAGTGTCCTGCTCCCTCCAAAGTCAAAATACCTCTGCTTTACACCTCGCTCCTAGTAGGCCTCGGCCTGCACCATGATTGTCCCTGGGTTCCAACAACGCTAGTTGGTGCTCAGAAGTGCTGTCCACACAGAAAAACACACTCGTTCATGTGAAAGTGGGGTTCAGCAACGTCAGCTGATCCCCTGCTGTGTGGAGGGCAAACTGCTGCTGCCTCCAAATTGTAATTACTTCAGATTTAAACATTCTCTGATCTGGCCTCTGTCTCCACTCTGTCTCTAGTATTTCCCCTGACCTCCAACACCGCCAGTTCCTGCTCACAGTAGCCGTCCACGCATTCCACACGTGTTCCTGTGTTACTGGGGTTCTGTAACATCAGCAGATCCCCCAATATGTGTCCGCCACTGTCTCCTGCGCTGTCCACCTTACCACTGCAAGCGGTGGGAAGGTGGACAGAGCAGGAGACAGTGGCAGACACACATCAGGGGATCTGCTGACATTACAGAATCCCAGTAACACAGCAACATGTGTGGATTGGGCAGACGGCTACTGTACGCATAAACTGGCGGTGTTGGTGGTCACGTGAAATCCTGGAAACAGAGTGGAGACAGATGCCTAATTGGAGCACGTTGACAGTCTGTTGTAGCCTACAAACAATCTAAAACTGCCACCAAGTAGGCCTCGGCCTGCACCCTGGTTCTCCCTGGGCTCCAACAACGCTAGTTGGTGCTCGGAAGTGCTGTCCACACAGAAAAACACACTCGTTCATGTGAAAGTGGGGTTCAGTAACGTCAGCTGATCCCCTGCTGTGTGGAGGGCAAACTGCTACTGCCTCCAAATTCAAACAACGTCTTATCTTAAACTGCCTCCAAGTATGCCTCAGCCTACAAAATGACTATCCCTGGGCTCCAACATCGTCAGTTGTTGCTCGGAAGTGCCGTCCATACAGAAAAACACACTCGTTCATGTGAAAGTGGGGGTCAATAACGTCAGCTGATCCCCTGCTGTGTGGAGGGCAAAGTGTCCTGCTCCCTCCAAAGTCAAAATACCTCTGCTTTACACCTCGCTCCTAGTAGGCCTCGGCCTGCACCATGATTGTCCCTGGGTTCCAACAACGCTAGTTGGTGCTCAGAAGTGCTGTCCACACAGAAAAACACACTCGTTCATGTGAAAGTGGGGTTCAGTAACGTCAGCTGATCCCCTGCTGTGTGGAGGGCAAACTGCTGCTGCCTCCAAATTGTAACTACTTCAGATTTAAACATTCTCTGATTTGGCCTCTGTCTCCACTCTGTCTCTAGTATTTCCCCTGACCTCCAACACCGCCAGTTCCTGCTCACAGTAGCCGTCCACGCACTCCACACGTGTTCCTGTGTTACTGGGGTTCTGTAACATCAGCAGATCCCCCAATATGTGTCCGCCACTGTCTCCTGCGCTGTCCACCTTCCCACTGCAAGCGGTGGGAAGGTGGACAGAGCAGGAGACAGTGGCAGACACACATCAGGGGATCTGCTGACATTACAGAATCCCAGTAACACAGCAACACGTGTGGATTGGGCAGACGGCTACTGTACGCATTAACTGGCGGTGTTGGTGGTCACGTGAAATCCTGGAAACAGAGTGGAGACAGATGCCTAATTGGAGCACGTTGACAGTCTGTTGTAGCCTACAAACAATCTAAAACTACCACCAAGTAGGCCTCGGCCTACACCATGATTGTCCCTGGGCTCCAACAACGCCAGTTGGTGCTCGGCAGTGTCTTTGGCACGGGGACTCCCTGTTGCCCAGCCTGGTTCCAGCACGCCTGCTGTTTCCAGGTAGTGTCAAGGTCACTATGCCACCAATCCGTTGTCCTGTCGTCTTGCGGCCGGGTTAGCCGACTCTACGGTGCCTGCAGTTTAGGTGACTCCTATGTGGGCTGCGGGAACTGGCACTGAAGGCTGGATCCGTAGTGCCAATGGGACAAGGACCCCCTGTAGGACTGTGGGTTTCGGTAACTGCGTCCGGCTTGCGGCCTGGCTACTTTGCTTTCAATGGGTACCTTCTGCTACCCACCCGGGTTCCAGCACTGTCTGCTGGTTCTCGCCAGAGCCTTTGGCCTAGGTGCCTCCATCTCGGTATCCGAGGTCCAGCACCGTCAGCTGGTCCTTGGTAGTGCTTTCTAGCACAGGTACCTCCTGCCTAGTAACCGTGGTCCAGCACCGTCAGCTGTTCCTCGGTAGTGCCATTGGCTCTTGTAGCTTTTGATACCCATCTGGGTTCCAGCACCGTCAGCTGGTTCTCGGCAGTGTCTTTGGCACGGGGACTCCCTGTTGCCCAGCCTGTTTCCAGGACGCCTGCTGTTTCCGGGTAGTGTCAAGGTCACTATGCCACCAATCCGTTGTCCTGTCGTCTTGCGGCCGGGTTAGCCGACTCTACGGTGCCTGCAGTTTAGGTGACTCCTATGTGGGCTGCGGGAACTGGCACTGAAGGCTGGATCCGTAGTGCCAATGGGACATGGACCCCCTGTAGGACTGTGGGTTTCGGTAACTGCGGCCGGCTTGCGGCCTGGCTACTTTGCTTTCAATGGGTACCTTCTGCTACCCACCCGGGTTCCAGCACTGTCTGCTGGTTCTCGCCAGAGCCTTTGGCCTAGGTGCCTCCATCTCGGTATCCGAGGTCCAGCACCGTCAGCTGGTCCTTGGTAGTGCTTTTTTAGCACAGGTACCTTCTGCTTAGTAACCGTGGTCCAGCACCGTCAGTTGGTCCTCGGTAGTGCCATTGGCTCTTGTTCCTTCTGCTACCCATCCGGGTGCCAGCACTGTCTGCTGGTTCTCGCCACAGCCTTTGGCCTAGGTGCCTCCATCTCGGTATCCGAGGTCCAGCACCGTCAGCTGGTCCTTGGTAGTGCTTTTTAGCACAGGTACCTTCTGCTTAGTAACCGTGGTCCAGCACCGTCAGTTGGTCCTCGGTAGTGCCATTGGCTCTTGTTCCTTCTGCTACCCATCCGGGTGCCAGCACTGTCTGCTGGTTCTCGCCACAGCCTTTGGCCTAGGTCCCTCCATCTCGGTATCCGAGGTCCAGCACCGTCAGCTGGTCCTTGGTAGTGCTTTTTAGCACAGGTACCTTCTGCTTAGTAACCGTGGTCCAGCACCGTCAGTTGGTCCTCGGTAGTGCCATTGGCTCTTGTTCCTTCTGCTACCCATCCGGGTGCCAGCACTGTCTGCTGGTTCTCGCCACAGCCTTTGGCCTAGGTGCCTCCATCTCGGTATCCGAGGTCCAGCACCGTCAGCTGGTCCTTGGTAGTGCTTTTTAGCACAGGTACCTTCTGCTTAGTAACCGTGGTCCAGCACCATCAGTTGGTCCTCGGTAGTGCCATTGGCTCTTGTTCCTTCTGCTACCCATCCGGGTGCCAGCACTGTCTGCTGGTTCTCGCCACAGCCTTTGGCCTAGGTGCCTCCATCTCGGTATCCGAGGTCCAGCACCGTCAGCTGGTCCTTGGTAGTGCTTTTTAGCACAGGTACCTTCTGCTTAGTAACCGTGGTCCAGCACCGTCAGTTGGTCCTCGGTAGTGCCATTGGCTCTTGTTCCTTCTGCTACCCATCCGGGAGCCAGCACTGTCTGCTGGTTCTCGCCACAGCCTTTGGCCTAGGTGCCTCCATCTCGGTATCCGAGGTCCAGCACCGTCAGCTGGTCCTTGGTAGTGCTTTTTAGCAAAGGTACCTTCTGCTTAGTAACCGTGGTCCAGCACCGTCAGTTGGTCCTCGGTAGTGCCATTGGCTCTTGTTCCTTCTGCTACCCATCCGGGTGCCAGCACTGTCTGCTGGTTCTCGCCACAGCCTTTGGCCTAGGTCCCTCCATCTCGGTATCCGAGGTCCAGCACCGTCAGCTGGTCCTTGGTAGTGCTTTTTAGCACAGGTACCTTCTGCTTAGTAACCGTGGTCCAGCACCGTCAGTTGGTCCTCGGTAGTGCCATTGGCTCTTGTTCCTTCTGCTACCCATCCGGGTGCCAGCACTGTCTGCTGGTTCTCGCCACAGCCTTTGGCCTAGGTGCCTCCATCTCGGTATCCGAGGTCCAGCACCGTCAGCTGGTCCTTGGTAGTGCTTTTTAGCACAGGTACCTTCTGCTTAGTAACCGTGGTCCAGCACCGTCAGTTGGTCCTCGGTAGTGCCATTGGCTCTTGTTCCTTCTGCTACCCATCCGGGTGCCAGCACTGTCTGCTGGTTCTCGCCACAGCCTTTGGCCTAGGTGCCTCCATCTCGGTATCCGAGGTCCAGCACCGTCAGCTGGTCCTTGGTAGTGCTTTTTAGCACAGGTACCTTCTGCTTAGTAACCGTGGTCCAGCACCGTCAGTTGGTCCTCGGTAGTGCCATTGGCTCTTGTTCCTTCTGCTACCCATCCGGGTGCCAGCACTGTCTGCTGGTTCTCGCCACAGCCTTTGGCCTAGGTGCCTCCATCTCGGTAGCCGAGGTCCAGCACCGTCAGCTGGTCCTTGGTAGTGCTTTTTAGCACAGGTACCTTCTGCTTAGTAACCGTGGTCCAGCACCGTCAGTTGGTCCTCGGTAGTGCCATTGGCTCTTGTTCCTTCTGCTACCCATCCGGGAGCCAGCACTGTCTGCTGGTTCTCGCCACAGCCTTTGGCCTAGGTGCCTCCATCTCGGTATCCGAGGTCCAGCACCGTCAGCTGGTCCTTGGTAGTGCTTTTTAGCAAAGGTACCTTCTGCTTAGTAACCGTGGTCCAGCACCGTCAGTTGGTCCTCGGTAGTGCCATTGGCTCTTGTTCCTTCTGCTACCCATCCGGGTGCCAGCGCTGTCTGCTGGTTCTCGCCACAGCCTTTGGCCTAGGTGCCTCCATCTCGGTATCCGAGGTCCAGCACCGTCAGCTGGTCCTTGGTAGTGCTTTCTAGCACAGGTACCTCCTGCATAGTAACCGGGGTCCAGCACCGTCAGCTGTTCCTCAGTAGTGCCATTGGCTATTGTTCCTTCTGCTGCCACTACGGGTTCCAGTACTGTCAGCTGGTTCTCGCATGAAGACAACCACCAAGATACAGAACAAAAGACAGAAGAACAAGATGCAGAAGATGCAAAAGCAGAAGAACAGAAAGCAGAAGAACATTAAGCATAAGACAAAAAATCAGCATAGAAGAAATCAAAATTATAAGCAGAAGAAGACTAAGCAGTAAATGGGAGTGAGTCCGTTCCTTCTCGTGGTGCCCCTGGAAAATGCCTGCTGCTGCAGGCCAAACTGAACGCGGACAAATCCTGTTGTAAATCTTTTGTGACAGGCAGAACGTAAGGTGTAATCTTATAACTTTTATAGATAAGTACTACAGGAATGCCTGTCGCCATAAGAAAATGAAGAAAAAGAAGAATAGGAAGAAGATGAAGAAATAGCATATGAAAATTAATAATAGCTGAATAAGAAGAATATGAAGAATGGAAAAAAAAAATTAATGGGAAGAAGGTGAAGAAGAAGATGAATAAGGTGAAGAAAAAGTTGATGAAAAAAATGCTACTGCTGCGGATCATGAAGGAGAAAGTGTGGGAGAAGTACAAAAGAAGGTGAAGAGCATGGAAGTTGTGAAACATACATATCTGACTAAATATAAAAAAGCTAACATAGTCAATATCTTTTTAACTCCGAACGTCTTGAAAAAAAAAATTGGAATTAATGCTATGCCATGTGATTTGAATAAACCACTATGCTTTTAATGTCTCCTCCACCTCCCACAATACATTCTACATGATTCTTATTTGTTTTCAATTATGTAGAATTAGCCAACAAGGAAATAAAGGCCTTTTTTTAATTCCGATACCGGAAGTCCCATTGACTTGAATGGGACTTCCGGTATCGGAATCGGCGATACCCGATATTTTTTTCGTATCGGGCGATACCATCCGATACGATATTTTTGGGTATCGAACGGTATCGCTCAACACTAGTTTCCAGGTTACTCCACAGATTGCAGCTGATCACTGAGGCTACATCCCCATGGTCAGTAATTGGCACCGCTTTGAACACAGCACATGTCCGCTCCGTCCAAAGCGCTGCCAGCTATTGAACGCAGGTGATTCCGCATTTGTTCATTGAATCACTGCGTCTAGTACGTTGTATGGGTGAAATTTATCTTGCAGAGACGGAGCGTCTCCGCAAGATAAATTGACATGCTGCGGTCTGGAAAGACGAGCCGCATGCCCGTCTCCGCAGGGAAGCCACGGGCATCGGTGCACACATAGTGGAGATTTCATGAAATCCCATCCACTATGCTATAACATCTGGATGCTGCGGCTGGACGCAGCATCCAACCCGATGTGCTTACTGACAGTGGGAACATACCCTAAATGTCATGCCACAAGATACTTTGTTATAATCTTATTTTTTTGAGTTTTTATAATATTAATAAAAAAAATTGTCTAAAGAAAACTCCCATAAATGTATATTGTAGCCTACATGAAAACAAAGAAATGAAACAGACTTCTAATTTGCTTTAATTTTGTTTTAAAGGACAGCAGTGGACACCTATGACAGCTAGTTAGTTTGGGTTACTTATTTTTAACATATACAATTTATTTGGTCATCTCTGTGGCCCAGATTTTTCCTTCCGACTCTGTTAAGTTACATAACAGTTACCACATTTGTTGCCAAAAAGTTGCTTTGTATTGCTTATTACTGCGTGAAACAGCCCTGTGACCATTAATAGTGTGTCAATGACGCCACAGCAGCTAACATAACCGATAGCGTAACAAATTTTTGGTGCCTTTTCTCCTCTAAACCAATGTAAACAGCGAGAATGCTATGCTAGAAAAGATGTAGCATTAGTGAAAGAGAAAGTAACTGCACCCTACTAAGATTTTAATACCAATCAATATGACTGGAAGCCTGAGACGTAGCGAAATAAAAAGAAAGGTTAGACACTGGGAAAAAAATAAAAAAGTAGCCGTTTAACCACCTGTCATGAGACACATGCCCTGAACCGTTTGTTCCGATTTGTGGAATACACTAAACATTTTCACTTTAACAAAAATAGTATGTCACCAAGTTAGAGGGAAAAAAGTAAAAAAAAAACAGTGTTTAAACATATGTGGCTGTCTAACGTAATGCTCAGCTGCATGGAGAAAATGGGAATTTTGTTCTCCCTGCAGCTGCTCAAGATCAGACAAGTGGGCAGTGCAAGGGGGCTGTGAGCAGTAATGTGAAAGCCCTGTAATCACTCTATTGCTCTTTGTATCACATCCCTGCATCCCTGTCCGCAATGTGTCGGCTAAGAAGGTTTTCAGCAAAGGATAAGAGGGTATGATTACAGTGTGCTCAGTGTAGAGAACATTAACTGTTCACAGCCCCGTCACCGCCCACTTGATTGAAACCAAGCAGCTGCAGGGAGAACATAACATCATTTTCTTCCTGCAGCTGAACATTCAAATAGAAAGATGCATATGTTTAACAAAATCTATACTGTTTCTAGTGCTACGATTCTGTATGTTATAGGTATTTCATCCATAAATATCCAATTATTCTTAATGAGGAAGTATAATCAAAATCTTGTAGAAGCAACTACAATGGCAACTCTATGCTATTACAGGATAGATGGATAGACATAAACCCAGTTCATATTAGAAATTGTCCAAAACCAAAATAGAGCAGGTTTTATGACAAAAATGACATTTTACACAATACCATTTTTTTAGCTCAGAACATTGGAGAGTAGATAATTAATCAGAAATTTATTAAAAGTGGTTTCACACAGTAGAAAATTGCATTAGAATTAGCAGATTTCTCATTATTTTAGACAAATGTAGAAGAGGATTTTGAAGCAATGGGAAACAAAGGAAGGCCGTGTAAGTCTTCCTATTGCTGGATGTACTTCTGGCTTTGATTCAAAAATCCGCATTCAAACCCCACAGTGATTTCATCCACCACACTTGGTCATTTATAGAAATAACAGCGTTGTCTTGTTAACTAACATAACAACAATTTAGCTATCTGCGATCTTCAATCATGTGCAGAACATCAGATGCAGAACGTTTAGTTTACTTCTGTTGTGAAAGGCAGATTTTTATCATTTCTGGTCATTGTATCATTTAATAATTAATGCCTCTTGGTGGAGATGTATTTTTACGCTAAATCCATTATAGTGATGTTCACCAGGCAAACTAAACAAGCAACCAGGCTATGACTGAAGACAGATGACATATGAAAAAAAAGTCATTGTGATAAACATGGAAAAAGAGAAGTCATTTCTTCAGATTTTTTTTTTTGGATAAGAGATAAACGGATGCAAAAACTGGATCCACCACACTGATGAAAAATGGATCTTTTTTGTTATTGTTCTTTTCCTCTAGCTTACACAGAGCACTGAGAATACATGTATTTTCTTTTGTATAACACCTCTAGAAACAGCTATTGACACAGGATCAACCAATCACAGAAGACGTATCACAGCTGACTCTGCTCCCCGTCCCGTCACAATGACCTTGACACGGGCTCAACAGATGCTTCAATACAAAAGATGGGGTCCTGGTGAGACCACTGTGGCTAATCTACATGTAATGGAATTTACATGACTAAAAATTCATTAAAGCTGGATCCACCACAATTATGAACTTTTTTTATTATATGCAAAAACATGACATTCTTATCCTGTTGGTTATATGCATTTTATTTTGTATATTTAGCAACCTAGCAATTTTCACACTGAAATTAGAGTCCAAAAAAGCCGGCCAGTGTGAAAATTTCCAGATTTCTAATCTTTGTTTTTAATACTGATTGTGATATGAACAAAAAAAAAATCCCAAAAATTTTTAACAACCTGAATTACGTAATAGGTCATTTTTCTGTTGATACATTCCCTTTATGCTTATGGCATAAATCACTCAAAATCATTTTTACAGATCTTCCACCAACTTCTAACTTTGCCAATAGTGCCAATGTGCACCATGTTTGCTGGGTCCTCACCAGCCCCTTACCAATTATCGGTGATCCGCGAGATCTCGAACTTAAGCAATAGAAAGAAACCGCCCCTATCAATGATACAGGCCTTTGAGAGTTTGGCTTTCAGAGAGGGTTTTGCAGCAGTACTCCTGTGTACAATCAGTGAATTAACACAAGTCACTCCATTCTAAAGGTCCCGTTACATTTAGCGATGCACCAGCGATCCCGACAACGATACGACCTGGTCAGGATCGCTGGTGCATCGCTAAATGGTCGCTAGTGAGCTGCCACACAGGCAGATCTCACCAGTGATGCAGCAGCGGTCGGTGGTTGTTACTTACCTGTCAGACGGCAGCTCTGGTGACGACTTCCTCCTGTGTCCATGGAGTCGCTGGTCGGCGCCAGCAGGAAGCCGACGATGAGAAATGGACCAGGACAATCTCGCGCGATCAACAATAGCCAGCGGGAATGTCGGTCTGAGGTGTCACATGTAGCAATATCGCTACCGATATCGCTGTTGCGTCACAAAATCGGTGATGCTTTAGCGATATCGCTATGTGTAAAAGGCCCTTAAGTCTCAATATACACACACTTTAAAATAAAACACTTGCATGCCTGCTCACTTGCTTTTTCAGATGCTTTCTTGTCCTTAACTGCAATACAACCTGAAGCTCTCTGCCCTGTTTGCCATGGAAGTTCAATAACCCTTTATATATTATATAACCCCAGTAGGTAGAAGAAAATGTCTCCTCCAAACCATGGTCCCCTCTGATTAACTCCTCCATCTGTGACATATATGGCAATTTGAAGACTCACTTTAGCAAAGACAGGGACAACGATGATTTCCACTTTTTGGAGATTAAAAGTCTAAGAGCATGCACAGAGAAATCCAGGATGTGCCATTTTTGTATACAGATAGATCAAAGCAACATGCAAAGGAGAGTCATGGCAGAGATCTAACTTAATACACTCGAGATCTGACTGTACAGCTGATTCGGCTTACTCCAGAAGGGACAATAATAATACAGCACCCCAATATCTATTTATATAATTGTCTTGTAATGTTTTCATTTCCTGTTCTGTCCAGATGTCACCGTATCCCAGAATTCCAAGCGGAGGAAGTTCACCGACCGCCATATCGGGACAGCCAAGTGATGGGTGTCTCAATATGGAAACTGCTGCTGGTAGCAACCTATTGCGCGGTACCACCCCACGGAACACCGTCGCACAACACACTATACACCGTACGCACC
Source organism: Dendrobates tinctorius (assembly GCF_039654945.1). Classification (NCBI taxonomy): domain Eukaryota; kingdom Metazoa; phylum Chordata; class Amphibia; order Anura; family Dendrobatidae; genus Dendrobates; species Dendrobates tinctorius. The sequence goes on along the minus strand of NW_027361679.1, from coordinate 50,431,673 downwards.
ACACACACTTACACAGCCTCTCGCGCGGTACCACCAGCGGAACACTGTCGCACTGCGCCTGCGCAAATTCCATGTAGGCGGCGGCGCATAGAATCATTCGGCTGATCCAGCCAGCAGATGTGCAACATGTTTACAGGCAGAGGAAGCCAGTCACATTTAAGGGGCTTTCCCACGAACGAAAGTTCATTTTATAAACTGTCTGTGTCTGACAGTGTACGGAGCATACCAAATCTCCTGGGCAGGGGAGGAAGCAAAAGACAATACTGACATTACAGCAGGGTATCACAGAGGATACATTTTGAGGTAAAATATTTCACTGACTGTTTTGAAACAATATTTTACCTCACAAAATGTATCCTCTGCAATCTCCTGCTGTAATGCCAGTATTGTCTTTTGCTTCCTCCCCTGCCCAGAAGCTGTGTATGTTCTGTACACGGTCAGACACATTTTTAAAATGGACTTTCATTCTTGGGAAAACCCTTTTGAATACAAATTCCTCCTGACATGCTGTGCACTGACTGTTTAGTGATGGGGTACACAGGTCAAACAAGAGATGACATGAGAGGAGAAGACAGCAGATGGGGGAGAGAGAAAGCACACAGAGGTGAGACAGCTCAAACGGGACAGCACATGAGGGGAGAACACAGCACAGGAAGGAAAGAGACAGCAGACAAGGGGGATGGCACATGGGGTAGACAGGTCATAGAAGACAGCACAGACGGGAGAAGTCAGCACATGGGGAAAGAGAAAGTGGATAGATGGGTAAGCACATGTGGGGATTCTCAACATTGCAAAGCAAGCCCCCATTGTGACATTACCGCCCTCCCGATGCGATAGCATCGGGCCTCCATCTAGTACATAATAATCATTTACATTTTACAGCACCAACATATCCCACGGCATTCTACAATTCAGAGAGTACTTGTACAAAAAAAAAACCTTACAAGCTTACAATCTATGAGAAAATAGGTGTAACTAAAGGTAAAAATAAAGTGCTTGTCAGGTAAGATGTAGCCATCACTATAAAAAATAAGGGCATTCAAAAAATGCTGCATGAACCAGTCACCAACCAATATATGTACTAGGGAAGGCACAAAGTGCTACTGTGTGCGTAGAAGTATGTTGTCATTTGCCCTCTTTCTACCCAGTACTCCAACACATTTAAGGACATTATAGATAAATGGTCATGTACTACCTGCACTGTAGAAACATTTGTAGTTTTTCTCTACAAATTGAAGAGTAAAGGTATATACTGTATAGAGCCATCCTGCAGTACAACACTCCTCCCAACCCTTTCTTGCAGTATATCACTCCTTTCAGCCACCAGTATACGGCCACATCTTGCAGTATATCACCTCTCTCCATAAGGGGTTATCCCTTAAGGAAGTGATATGTGCAAAACTGAGCAGATTTTAACTAGGATTATATTAGCAAAGTAATACATGTTTGTCTACATTATTATCAGTCCATACTGTAGGTAGTTTTGAGAATAACTCTTTAATGAGTATAGATACATTATTAAAAATGCATTACGATTTCATCCACATTTTTACACAAGAAACTTGGGAGCTCCAAAATTTAATACATGATCCATGGTTGAGAACTTGTCACATATTGTACAATTGGAAGGAATTGAAAGGTGCATATATGTACCGGCGTTTTTCCAAGTATTTATTATTGTAAGCCGCGGATATGTCAATGCTATGATTGCGTCACCGAGGAGGAAAAAAACAAAACACAAGCTCAGCCCAGAAAATCAGAGAGGTTGGAAACTAGCGGATTGCAGACCCCTAATCCTATCACACAACTAGCAGTAGCCGTGGAGTGTTCCTACGGTGATCCTAGACACCGGAGATCTAAATAAGCCTAAAGAGAGAAAAGGGAAAAACTGACTGCCCCAGAGCAGACCCCAAAGCAATAGGCAGCCCCCAACATATAATGACGGTGAAGCAAGATGAAAACACTAACACAGATAGAAAGATAGGTTGAGCAAACGATGGGGCCCATGCTAACTAAAAAGGCCAGGACAGAAAAGCTGCTGTCTCCAATCCGAGAAAACCCTGCTAAAAATATTACCAACACAACTGATAAGCAAAAAGGACCCTGAAGTCACTAGACTTCAAACCCTATATCAGTACTCAGAATATTCTGAAAGCAGAGCAAAAGAGAACACTGATCAAGGAAAAAGAATCCAGCACACCCCCAGCCGGGGATGGCTGAACTCAGAAAACAAGGTAAACAAAACCAAAACTAATAAGTTCAATAGCAGAGCAAAAACTTATCTTTGGAAGCAGGAATCAGACTGGTCTCCAAGAATCCAGCAGAGAAATCACCAGCCACTCAAAAGGGCGTCGGCTGCCTTATATCCAGTCTGAAGTTCCCGTTACCCAGTCACAATCTACCTGATCAGGTGTTTGGTTTCTTTCATCCAAATCAGGGTCACTACCTTCCTTCACCAGAAGAGGAAGATCCTCGGACACAAAAGGTGAATGAACAGATGAGCTCACAACATGTGAAGATATGACTGGCAAAAAAAAAAAAATAAACACACTGCACGCCCACACATCAGCAATACACAACAGATTTGAATGGAAGTTCCCGCTTCTCTACAGTAGGTCATTTATCATACAGCTCAAGATGCCATTATTTGTTATTAACACATCACATTTCCTCAGTGAAATACATCACACATTAAACAAATGAACTGAGCACTGTGATAACAAGCTCCGTTTATTGAGAAGTTACTAAGAGACTAGTGACAGGGTGCCTTATCACCAACATTGTTTACAGCAGGGTATTATTTCAATGACACCTTTGGGAAATTGCTCTAACACCTGTAAATAGGGAAACATATGCTTAAAAATGAGGACGCACACACAGGAGAGTATAGCTGTAAATTCATTTTTGTTATTGATTGAACTTGCTTACAAACATCAGTTTTCAACCATAGTAGAGAGGCCTCTTGTTTTGGCTAAAAAGAAAAACTTCCATAACAATGAAAAATGCCAATATGACTGCACACAAAGTACTTAACGTATTTTGCTGATTATAAAAGACGCACCCCAAATTTTGAGGAGAAAAATAGGGAAAAAAAACTTTTGCTGGTGCTTCTTGTAATCCATGCGTCTTATTGCTTACTGGGGGTGGTGACTGCGGTGAAGCAGTGTCCTAGGGTCGCTGCTGGAGGAGGCAAGAGTGAAGCATTGCTGCAGGCTGGGATGAGGGGGTGTTCGGACGTGCGGCACGCCGCTGCGGATGTCCGGTGCTGCTGTGGGGGGCTTTGCCGATATTCAGTTCCATGGTTTCCTATGCGGTGGAAAATGAATTCCGGATTCGGCGCATGCGCAGATGGAGATCTCGGCTCCAAGATGAGGTTTCAGCGCTGATCCCTGCACTCTCTCCACAATAAGTACCTTTTCCTCCCTTCTATGGGCACTGTATTCTGCTGTGCATGCGCCTTCCGCTCCAGTGACCTCCGGTGTGCGCAATCATAAGGTGCTCTCCCCACTTCCTCCCTGTATAGTCATTGATATGTACACATGGTTTCTAGTGATGACTACGTAAGAACATTGCTGTACACATTAATTTTTGAATATGCCTACTAGTATGAAACTTTAAATTTGACTGAAGTACAGTACCTTGCTTTCCTAGAAATGACAGTCACAGTCCACAAAATAACTGTCTTTAACTATGGCTAACAACATTATTTCCTTTAGAGCATATTCACCTCAATTGAGCTTGGAAGGGTAATATAAAATATACTGTTTTTTGTTTGAATAAAAGTATAATTTGACCTGTAACTTGGCAGCTACTTTTAGAATAATTACATGCAGATTTGGGAAATGATTTTAAGCCTGCATGATCTGTCGAATTTTAATACACACGAGTTGGCAGACGTAGGCGCAATATATGGGTCCACTGCTCCACTTCTTTTTCTTGCTAATGTGCACAATAAAAGAAAAGCTTTCTGTCCTGAGCTGTATAGTGAAGACGTATTGTAATTTATAGGAGCAAATCAGAAAGGAACGTGCAGCCGTCCATTAGGAAACATCATGGGAGCGAGGTGCAAATATTGTTCAAAGAAGAAAAGGAAGTGTAAAACTTTACAGCCCAAGGACGTAACCTGAAGTGCGATTTATGGTTGTGTTCAGCTGGACTGAGGAATGTAAGGGCTTTCTAAGTATTACTAGATTGGACACTTTCTTATCCACCACAGCACACAAATGCCGAGTCACATTCTCAGCAGTGAGAGCATAGCCATGGTTTGTGCGGACCCCGTATAACGGTCCGGATTCGATCTACTCTGCTTTATTGGTCACACGATGGTTGACATTGAACTGTGAAAGTGTTAACTGTCAGTCTGTAGGGAAAGAGTAGGAAATATAAAATAACTGCAACTCTTCATACATTTTCCAGCAGCTATGGAACTATCCAAAATATTTTGGCTAAACACAAAGATCTTCCTTTTCAGTATTCATCTGTATGGAATAGCACAGACAATTATGCTGATCCCTATCATAAAAAAGGTATGGAGCCGCATACAAGAGCAATCCCTGCCACAAGGGCACATACCCAGGGTGAATGGAGTCCTAAAGATATGTTCACTGTTTGCAAATACACGTACGGTAACTCTTTCTTGATAACATACATACAGTCATATGTTAAAGTTTGGGCACCCGTATTAATGTTAATCTTTTTTCTTTATAACAATTTTGGTTTTTGCAACAGCTATTTCAGTTTCATATATCTAATAACTGATGGACTCAGTTATATTTCTGGATTCAAATGAGGTTTATTGTACTAACAGAAAATGTGCAATCTACATTTAAACAAAATTTGACCGGTGCAAAAGTATCGGCACCTTAACATAAAAGTGACATTAATATTTCGTAGATCCTCCTTTTGCAAAAATAACAGCCTCTAGTCGCTTCCTGTAGCTATTAATGAGTTCCTGGATGAAGGTATTTGTGACCATTCCTGTTTACAAAACAATTCCAGTTCAGTTAAGTTTGATGGTCGCCGAGCATGGACAGCCCGCTTCAAATCATCCCACAGATGTTCAATGATATTCAGGTCTGGGGACTGGGATGGCCATTCCAGAACATTGTAATTGTTCCTCTGCATGAATGCCTGAGTAGATTTGGAGCGGTGTTTTGGATCATTGTCTTGCTGAAATATCCATCCCCTGCGTAACTTAAACTTCGTCACTGATTCTTGCACATTATTGTCAAGAATCTGCTGATACTGAGTTGAATCCATGCGACCCTCAACTTTAACAAGATTTCCGGTGCCGGCATTGGCCACACAGCCCCAAAGCATGATGGAACCTCCACCAAATTTTACTGTGGGTAGCAAGTGTTTTTCTTGGAATGCTGTGATTTTTAGCATCCATGCATAACGCCTTTTTGTATGACCAAACAACTCAATCTTTGTTTCATCAGTCCACAGGACCTTCTTCCAAAATGTAACTGGCTTGTCCAAATGTGCTTTTGCATACCTCAGGCGACTCTGTTTGTGGCGTGCTTGCAGAAACGGCTTCTTTCGCATCACTCTCCCATACAGCTTCTCCTTGTGCAAAGTGCGCTGTATTGTTGACCGATGCACAGTGACACCATCTGCAGCAAGATGATGCTGCAGGTCTTTGGAGGTGGTCTGTGGATTGTCATTGACTGTTCTCACCATTCGTCTTCTCTGCCTTTCTGATATTTTTCTTGGCCTGCCACTTCTGGACCTAACAAGAACTGTACCTGTGTTCTTCCATTTCCTTACTATGTTCCTCACAGTGGAAACTGACAGGTTAAATCTCTGAGACAACTTTTTGTATCCTTCCCCTGAAAAGCTATGTTGAATAATCTTTGTTTTCAGATCATTTGAGAGTTGTTTTGAGGAGCCCATGATGCCAATCTTCATAGGAGACTCAAATAGGAGAACTACTTGCAAGTGGCCACCTTAAATACCTTTTCTCATGTTTTGATACACCTGGCTATGAAGTTCAAAGCTCAATGAGGTTACAAGACCAATTTAGTGCTTCAGGAAGTCAGTAAAAAGTAGTTAGGAGTGTTCAAATCAAGAAAATGATAAGGGTGCCCATACTTTTGCACCGGTCAAATTTTGTTTAAATGCAGATTGCACATTTTCTGTTAGTACAATAAACCTCATTTGAATCCAGAAATATAACTGAGTCCATCAGTTATTAGATATATGAAACTGAAATAGCTGTTGCAAAAAACAAAATTGTTATAAAGAAAAAAGGTTAACACTAATAGGGGTGCCCAAACTTTAACATATGACTGTAATAGTCCATCTCCTGTCAGGTTTCATGTATGGAGGGGGCTCAGGAGCAGATCCAGGCTGTGTCTCATATGCCTGTAATAGCAGGGACCGGAGCTTGGCGTTTAACCATTTAAATAATATTGTATGACTGAGGCTCCACACTTTTCCTACATTAAAATTAAAGATATTTAAAAACAAAACAAAAAAAAAACATAGAAGTTTAGGGTACATGCACACATTAAGTACAGTATTTGCTGCATTTATTTCTTCACCAAAAACATGTCTCTTGGCTGAAGAAAAGCTGCATAAAATACAAGCATTTTTGTTGTTTTTTTTCCCCATTCATCTGAATGGGTGAAAAGCACTGAACAAATTGACATGCTGCAGAAACTTCAAATCTGCAAGGAAAAAATAAACATCATGTGCTTTTAAAAATCTCATTCACCTTGCTAGAACAATAAAATGCTTCATTTTTTGCAGAAAGAACGCAGCAAAAATGCAAAGTGTGAACATACCCTTTGTATCGCTTTAATTAGTACTGACCTGAAGAATCATGTGGCCAAGTCATTTCTATTGACTTTTTTTTTTCTTCACTGCACCATTTTTCTCCAGTTTTTCTCTACCTTATGTAATAAAATGAATAGTAACGTTCAAAACTACAACTCACCCACTGTGTCGACAGAAAATACAAAAGTTATGGCTTTTGGAAGAAGGGGACGAAAAAACAAAAGCACATGCAAGGTGGTGAAATGTATGCCTTGTCTGAACCAAGGGGTTAATATGCCATTTATACTGCCGCAAACCCAATTACTCCTTATGTAGGGATTATGGTGTTATCAAACAATACAATGGGAGTGCTGTTAAAAGAGGTTTCAAGAATGCCTTCATGATTTTCTCCACCTCAAAGAAGGTTCTCCAGTGTATCAGGTTACAGATAGCACGTCAGTCATCATAACTGCACCTTTCTATCAGCATACGTCACTTTGGTAAAATACAGGAGCAACAGAAAAAAACCCTCGGGGGCTTATTATTATCAGCGACTAATGTTCAGGGATTGTATGCTTACGTTAGGTTCATATTGAGTTATGGCAGTCCGTTTAACGGATGCGTTAAACGGATTGCGCTAACACTAGTCTACTTTTGATCACGTTTGTGCGATCACGTTAGCGCAGCTGCTCCTTCTGCAGACCGCGTCCAAGGGTCCGTCACAGCATAACGGCACTTCACTATCGTATGCCGATTTTGACATGCGTTAGCGATGCGCTACATTATGGCAGTCTATGGGTGCGTTAACGGATGTGTTACATCGCGTTAATGCCGCATTGTAACGCATCCGTTAAACGGACTGCTATAACGCTATGTGAACCTGCCCTTACAGAAATTTGGATATTTAATACTGTGACATTTGTTCATTAGTGTGCCCATATGCTTACTACATTCACAATATCTGCAACCATCGGACAAATATGTAACTCCGGATACAAACATAGAAGTCAGGTGCAACTCTCCACTTAACCATTCACACCCCCTTTACATCTTGTAAGGAGAAGCCCTTGAGGAGCCATGTTTGTTGCCGAACTAAATATTAGCTATAGTTATCACAGTATCCACCAGAATATTAATATGCACAAATGACCACTTGGATTGTAGTGTCGGTGGTGGGGTGCCGAGCTGGGGGGGTGGTCCTACTTTTATACCGCGCAGAGATGACAACAGAGACACGATGGAGGCAGATTCTGGGTGCAACAGGTCCAAGTTTATTTCTTCACTTGCCGTCCGACTGACGGCACACCTCGCGGCCCTCCGTTTCCAGAGCCGCTTCTCACACCGTACACTGGAGACGTGCCTGCACACACCGTCCCCTCCTTTACTGTCGACGCTCCTGACAGTTCCGTCACTGTGGCCGCCTTAGGCCCATTAACCAACAGCGCTTCTACTGCTCAGTCGTCGTGTCACATACGGTGTCTTACACCCAGTACCTCGTCTCAACTGCGGTCCTTTCCTGTCAGGACCACCCCCCTGACGTCCTCTCTCCTCAGTCCCCCTGGTCTGGATTCTCCTCAGAGTGCACAGACTGTCGTAGTCCTCCTGTCACTTGAGCTCCCCCTGGGGACTGGAACCTTCTGGAACCCTCCCTCAGTATTTATAACTCCCCCGGTTCCTTGAAACTGTCACTAACTGTCACCACGCCCCCCATGACCAACGGTTTCTAAAGCCCTAAGCTGCTGTAAAGTCCTTTGCTCACACTCCACCCTGCCATCTAATGGTCATCCCAAGGTACTGCACGTCCACTACACTTTCCTAGTTGTTTCCCCACTGTAATCACTGACTCCTACCTACACTGTGCAAACCTATCTTTCTTCACTCTGACTAGTCCGTCCGTCCGTCAGGTCACCTTCCCTACACTCCCCCTTCCTTTGTCCATTGTCGTCCTCGACAATCGTCATCCCTGCCTTCGTCATTCTGAATCTACACCTACATTCTGTTGTCGGACCAGAAGTTGAGCCAAGCCCACTATCTGCGGGGGCCGAACTATACTGGGAGCACTATGCTCTGAGCAGCCTACTGCTACTCACCAGCGCGCACGCCACATGACAACGTCTTTCAAATTGGGCAAGGTACACCCGTATTCTCTCTACGGCGTGTATCTTTCCCCTACTCTCCCCTACTGTTACCTTTCACTATCCGGTACGCCATGATCGAGGCCACTCACCTACCAGATCATTGCCGGCGCCCGCCTTTCCTTCTTCAGGGGTGTCCGTGGTGTTGGGGACCTGACCTAGGACGGCTGTCTTTCTCACGTCTTCCCATTCATTTTACTTCTTTCAATTACATGTCATGGTCGGCGTCCCGGTCTCCCAGACCTCAACTCTTAGATCCCTACCGGATCTCACACTTTCCTTTGGTCCCGCAGACCTTCCCTTACCCGGACCTGTTGCATTTTACTTTGGCATATTATACAATAAACAACTTTATAATAGCACAAATACCCAAATTTTTTTTTTTTTTTTTTTACATTTTCTTTTGCTTTAAAACTCAACGTTCAACAATAAACATCGCCAGTACTCCTTTTCCCTCCCCCTTCCTTGGACATGAACACTCCCTCTTGTCTTCGTATCCCCGTTCTGTCAGGCAATCAACTTTACGTTTGCTTTCCATACATGGAACATAAGAAAAGAGAGAAACAGAAAATAATTGCATCAGATAACTACAAAACACATTTTTTTTTTTTAAACACAACTGTCCTTTTTAACCTGCACAACGGTGCACCGAAATTCTGACAGTCCAGGCCATCTCCTGATGGCCGGTAGCAAGGGGCCCACAGCCGTGGAACTCCTGGGGTGAAGGGAGTGTCCAATACAGTCCTCTTTACGGGGGTTCGCGTTCCTCGGGTACCGCCAGTACCGCCACCGCATAATACCCGCGGGGGCAGTATTCCTTATAATAAGAGACATAGTCCCCTATTTCCAGGGCACGGCCGTGGCGTATGGAGGCTACGTTCACGTATACCTTCTGGCCAGTCTGATCACGTATGAAGCCATACCCCCGGGCCACATTAGTGTACACCAGCCGCCACCCGGGATCTTTCCACCGCCATGCCAGCCTCCCCTTTTGAATGAAGCAGGCTCCATACCTCCTGCTCTCGAACCTTCTTTTGTTTTACCACCTCCGCAACCCAAACGGAGGGTACCGCGCCAGTCCCAGAGTCCGGTGGGCGGGACCTTGCCGAGAAAGGGCGTGGGGTAGAGGCGGCCGATGATATCTGTGGCCCGGCAGCCGCTGGGGCCGGGTAGCGGATGGGAGCAGCCGTGACTCCGGAGGGCTGGTCCACAGGGACCGATAAACAGACCCCAGCCGGTTCCAATACTGGCTTCACCGCGGCCACAGGGTAGGCCGCATCAACAACTCCCAGCAAAGCCGGAGTAACGGCCGGTTCGGGTGATGAGACTGACACCGGCCGAGGGAGCGCAACCGCGCCTTCTGTAAATAAGCTCCGCCCTGGTGACTCCGGGCGGGGAGATTCGGGAACGGAAGCTAGGGCCTTGCTCAATTCTACGTATAGCATAGGGCCCTCCGCAGCCGGGCCTTCCGGTACACTGGAGACTGCGTGTTGTGGCAAAATGATAGGGGCCGCTTGTGAAGCCGCCGGCAGGGCCGGGGGAACTCTCACCTTCCCCGGCGCCACGGCCTCCGTCACACCACCGCACGGCTCATCCCGCAGCCTCCGCTCTCCAACTCGCTGCTCAGCGGGCCTAGCTTCCAGACTCAGGGGCTCCGCGGGGAGACTCTCCGCCGGTATCAATGGCGGCCGCTCCTTCTGGTTCCGCACGGGCTCCGCACAGATTCCTCTTCTTGCCCATGGACCCGAAGATGACGTCTTCTGTCTCAGCTCGTTCTCCTGCCGCCACTGCCATTCTAGGCGGCCGATGCCCCGACACCTGCAGAGTCTCGTACCGTACGTTGGGCAGCACTCGAATGGCATCAGACAGCCGCAGCCAAGTTTTTCTTCTGTGCCACTCCCTCTGTGAGGTGAGGTGTCGGCAGGCCTCTCCACCATCCTGTCAGGGTCCAATATATGGAAGCGTCGATTTCCAGGCACATACTGCTTCCTTTTGGGGTACGTTGGAGGGGGTCCCAGTCCATTCAACACGACTGCAAACACCCGGACCTCTCCTCTGCGCTGAAGCAACACCGCCATACTGCACAGTACCTGGTACCACCCCGGATCCTCTGCTGGCCACACAGATCCGCCACAGCGCTTCCCATTTGTATTCCACAGGTAGGTCATTTGTAATCCACAGGTAATTGTAATCCAAACAGAGTAGTCCAAGTCCTTTTCCATTCTTTGAGGCAGGTCTGCCGCAGAAGATGGGGTATTAGCGGCGGCGACCCTGCCGACTACGCCAAATGTAGTGTCGGTGGTGGGGTGCCGAGCTGGGGGGTTGGTCCTACTTTTATACCGCGCAGAGATGACAACAGAGACACGATGGAGGCAGATTCTGGGTGCAACAGGTCCAAGTTTATTTCTTCACTTGCCGTCCGACTGACGGCACACCTCGCGGCCCTCCGTTTCCAGAGCCGCTTCTCACACCGTACACTGGAGACGTGCCTGCACACACCGTCCCCTCCTTTACTGTCGACGCTCCTGACAGTTCCGTCACTGTGGCCGCCTTAGGCCCATTAACCAACAGCGCTTCTACTGCTCAGTCGTCGTGTCACATACGGTGTCTTACACCCAGTACCTCGTCTCAACTGCGGTCCTTTCCTGTCAGGACCACCCCCCTGACGTCCTCTCTCCTCAGTCCCCCTGGTCTGGATTCTCCTCAGAGTGCACAGACTGTCGTAGTCCTCCTGTCACTTGAGCTCCCCCTGGGGACTGGAACCTTCTGGAACCCTCCCTCAGTATTTATAACTCCCCCGGTTCCTTGAAACTGTCACTAACTGTCACCACGCCCCCCATGACCAACGGTTTCTAAAGCCCTAAGCTGCTGTAAAGTCCTTTGCTCACACTCCACCCTGCCATCTAATGGTCATCCCAAGGTACTGCACGTCCACTACACTTTCCTAGTTGTTTCCCCACTGTAATCACTGACTCCTACCTACACTGTGCAAACCTATCTTTCTTCACTCTGACTAGTCCGTCCGTCCGTCAGGTCACCTTCCCTACAGGATCATGACAGATGACCAATATTATGAGCTGGAAACGTAATTAGGGAAATGTTTAAGTTATTGGGATACCAGTAAATTATTAATCCATGAGGTAGAGGAGCAAACAAAAAAAACTGGCATTGTCACCTGAAAAAAGGCTATTAATCTGCAGATATAGGGTTAATAGCATTGTGAACCTGTCAGGCTCCCACACTAAGGGCCCCGTCACACATAGCGAATCACCAGCGATCCCGACAACGATATGAACTTGTCAGGATCGCTGGTGTGTTGCTACATGATTGCTGGTGAGCTGCCAAACAGGCAGCTTCACAGCGATCAGCACCAGCAACAGGAGGGTAACAAGAGATCCATGTCGCTTAGTTACCCACTGTGTACCTTAGTTACCAGCGCGCTGGTGCAGGGAGCTGGTAACCAAGGTACACATCGGGTTTCTAAGCGCCGCGCACCACTTAGAAACCTGATGTGTACCTTGGTTACCAGCTCCCTGCACGAGCGCATTGGTAACTAAGGTACACAGTGGGTAACTAAGCGACGTGCGTCGCTTGTTACCCGCGTGTCGCTGTCCTGATCGCTGGTGAAGCTGCCTGTTTGACAGCTTACCAGCAATCATGTAGCGACACACCAGCGATCCTGACAAGTTCATATTGTTGTCGGGATTGCTGGTGAGTCGCTATGTGTGACAGGGCCCTTAGAGTCCCGCCACTGGGAAGAAAGGATCTATATTCCTTCTGGCAGCGTTCAGGTATCAGTCACGGGGTGTGGACGGAGCAGGTTCAATCACCGCTCTGTATAGAGAGTAGCAGCTGTAACCGCGCCCCTGCACTGACTGACAGTCGGCACTAAATCTCTTCTTGTTGTCAGTCAGTGCCGGTCAATGTTTCTTGAGCTAAACAATGTCCAACCCCACCCCAAAACAAAACATCCCTAACAAATACAAACATTTATTTGCCACATTTTTTGTGAATGTCTGAAACAAACGACTCTACTAGGATGGAAAATGAAAAGTATCCCCAAGGACTCCGTCCGGTTGATTCAAATGAAGAGCTCTATCGGGATTTCCATTGGAATATAGCTTTTCAGGTATTCTGACAAATCCCAATGCCGTGCTCGGCGGAGAGTGCTGTATTAATGTGAACCTCGTCTTCGGATGAAAATTACACATGGCATACTTGTTTGTGACCATGTACATCACAATGAAGTTCTTTTTTTGCAGGAAGCATGTACATTTCTGAAAACCCTATCGAGATGAAAGCGAAAGTCACAGAAATATCAGCAACAAATCTGCTGCGGAACGTAAGTTAGCCTTAATACACACGACAGTGTAATTCGTGTGCCAGACGATGCGGCGCTTTACAGGTGCCGACTATCCCCATTTATTATTCTCTGTTAAGTTTCAATCTCCTGTGTTCTATAGCCAGCTATTACACTTTAACTGAATTTGCTGCTTTTCCTGCATACTGATGTTTTCCCTGAAATCTCCTAAATGATGGGTAAAAAATAGAGTCTCACCTTCAGGCACAGAGACTAATAATTCTACTCAGAATGATTTAAGTCTATATAGTTTATTAAAATACTATTAAAATATACTGTAGTACTGGCCAATTTATTAGATAAGGTCCCATAATGTACTTCAACCTTATGATAGCACATCCTAGTGATATTAGCCTCAATGCAGGCATTAAACAACATCATGTTGGAAAAAGGCGATGTGCAAGTACTATGTTTACCTTGTATCGGGGAGAAATTGGGACAGCTCAGCAAATCAGCGATAAATTGTGGAGCTCAGCGCACTCTGGAAAGATTGATGAAGTTTTGGAATTGATGATGTGTTTTGAGGCATAGTATTATTTGCCTAAGGTCACTCTCAGCTTGCCATGAACTGAGGTTTCCTGATTAAGAGTCTAAGGACGCACAGCAAGTTGTCTCCTGTGGGCAAGAAAATATCTTGGAATGCTACAAAGAGTATTAATATGATTTAATAACACTTTGGAAATATAAAGATTAGATATGTATACTGCAGATATTTTTACTATAAACCTAGCAAAAAATGGTGTATTGGTCTTAAAGGGGAGTTAACAATTTGTTAATGGTTGAAAAAGAGGGCTATGGGGGTCGTAAAATAAAATGTAAAAAAAAATAAATAAATAAAAACGCATATCCAGGTCAATTGCAGTTGTCACAATCCATCCAAGCCAAAATAATGAGCTATGGGACTGTTTCTTATGGCTCAGAAGAAATGTGACCGCTACAGCTAATCAATGGCCACGGATTGGTTGCAGTAGTCATGTGATGTCCCCTGGTGAAGAGGATCTATAAATGCATATGGCACATTATAGACAGATTCCCTGTTGATTTACATAGTACTGTTACTAGATTTATAATAGAAAAAAAACACTTTTTCAATAAAACTTCACTTAATGATTCACGTAAAACTAAACTATTAATAAAAATACATAAAAGACCAAAATAAGCTTCTTGGGGGAAAAAAAACAACAACACAGTATTGCATAATATCCTGTAAGATTTGTAAACTAGTTAAGGAAAAAAACAAATTATTGACTAGAAGCAACAATATACTATATACATGACCAATACTGTTGGAGCCATTAACTTATTACAAATATCTTCAAGCCTGATTTTTAAACAGTTATAAGAACAATATCATGGTTAATGACAGATTGGTCCAAAGAGCACCGTAACATGCATTAAGAAATATATAATTTTGGGTCTCCAATTCCACAACAGGTGAACATAATTCCTGAGTTTCCCAATGGCAAAAGAGCAAATTCAACATGTAAACTAAATTCAAAGAGTAAACTCTGGGTAGAGGTTACATACAGTGGGGCAAAAAAGTATTTAGTCAGTCAGCAATAGTGCAAGTTCCACCACTTAAAAAGATGAGAGGCGCCTGTAATTTACATCATAGGTAGACCTCAACTATGGGAGACAAACTGAGAAAAAAAAATCCAGAAAATCACATTGTCTGTTTTTTTTTTTCATTTTATTTGCATATTATGGTGGAAAATAAGTATTTGGTCAGAAACAAGCAATCAAGATTTCTGGCTCTCACAGACCTGTAACTTCTTCTTTAAGAGTCTCCTCTTTCCTCCACTCATTACCTGTAGTAATGGCACCTGTTTAAACTTGTTATCAGTATAAAAAGACACCTGTGCACACCCTCAAACAGTCTGACTCCAAACTCCACTATGGTGAAGACCAAAGAGCTGTCAAAGGACACCAGAAACAAAATTGTAGCCCTGCACCAGGCTGGGAAGACTGAATCTGCAATAGCCAACCAGCTTGGAGTGAAGAAATCAACTGTGGGAGCAATAATTAGAAAATGGAAGACATACAAGACCACTGATAATCTCCCTCGATCTGGTGCTCCACGCAAAATCCCACCCCGTGGGGTCAGAATGATCACAAGAACGGTGAGCAAAAATCCCAGAACCACGCGGGGGGACCTAGTGAATGAACTGCAGAGAGCTGGGACCAATGTAACAAGGCCTACCATAAGTAACATACTACGCCACCATGGACTCAGATCCTGCAGTGCCAGACGTGTCCCACTGCTTAAGCCTGTACATGTCCGGGCCCGTCTGAAGTTTGCTAGAGAGCATTTGGATGATCCAGAGGAGTTTTGGGAGAATGTCCTATGGTCTGATGAAACCAAACTGGAACTGTTTGGTAGAAACACAACTTGTCGTGTTTGGAGGAAAAAGAATACTGAGTTGCATCCATCAAACACCATACCTACTGTAAAGCATGGTGGTGGAAACATCATGCTTTGGGGCTGTTTCTCTGCAAAGGGGCCAGGACGACTGATCCGGGTACATGAAAGAATGAATGGGGCCATGTATCGTGAGATTTTGAGTGCAAACCTCCTTCCATCAGCAAGGGCATTGAATATGAAACGTGGCTGGGTCTTTCAACATGACAATGATCCTAAGCACACCGCCAGGGCAACGAAGGAGTGGCTTCGTAAGAAGCATTTCAAGGTCCTGGAGTGGCCTAGCCAGTCTCCAGATCTCAACCCTATAGAAAACCTTTGGAGGGAGTTGAAAGTCCGTGTTGCCAAGCGAAAAGCCAAAAACATCACTGCTCTAGAGGAGATCTGCATGGAGGAATGGGCCAACATACCAACAACAGTGTGTGGCAACCTTGTGAAGACTTACAGGAAACGTTTGACCTCTGTCATTGCCAACAAAGGATATATCACAAAGTATTGAGATGAAATTTTGTTTCTGACCAAATACTTATTTTCCACCATAATATGCAAATAAAATGAAAAAAAAACAGACAATGTGATTTTCTGGATTTTTTTTTCTCAGTTTGTCTCCCATAGTTGAGGTCTACCTATGATGTAAATTACAGACGCCTCTCATCTTTTTAAGTGGTGGAACTTGCACTATTGCTGACTGACTAAATACTTTTTTGCCCCACTGTATACTCTTAAAGAGATTGTCCACTACTTTAGCATTGATGACCAATCCTTGGGATAGGTCATCAATGTCTGATCGGTCGCGGTCCGACACCCGGCACCCCCGTCAATCAACTGTTATTTGTGTTGGCAGTCAAAAGCCGGAAGTACTCACTTGTGGATCTGGCAGTCTTCTGATGGTGGTCGGGGCTTGGTACTACACATCCGCCTCCTATTCAAATCAATAGGAGGAGGATGTGCAGTACCCTGCGGTGGACACTATCATACGACGGCCAGCTCCACAAGTGAGTATTTCTATCCGGCCGCCAATACTGAGAACAGCTGATCGCGGGCGTATGATAGATTATCAGTGCTAAAGTAGTGGACAACCTCTTTAAGTAAAGAACTTTCTGTGGTGAGAATGGACATTTAAAACCTTAATGCCTTCAATTCCATTAAATTCATAGGGAGAATAACCCATGAAGGGCTGGAGACACAGGATAGTACATGATTGAGATAGATTGTTTGAAAGAAATGTCAACGGTGCCCCCTATTCACATACAGCATGAGATGGGTACCCACGGTGCCACGAACAGTTACGTGACTGATTATTAGCCACCTGCAACAAATACTGGTGGAAAAAAAAAAGTACTAAATGGTGACCATTTCTATGTTTGTTGGTAGGTCTCCTTTACAGTTCATTCTAGTTCCCAAGCTGGAGACTCCCCTTGATGGTATCTATATGCCCTAATAAGTATATGGACAGGAGTTGTAATTTTGGTACAACCCCCCTCAAAGAGATATGATAGACCTGCTTTTCTCACTGTATGATTCTAATATTGGGATATACTGTACTCCATTTCAATTAACCAATAAAGCATGAAACAAAAATACACGTATAAATCCAAGGCACAAATTCTTAAATTAAAAGATATAAACTTGTCATTATGAAGCTTTTGTTAGTTCTTTATTAGTAAACAAAAATTGTTACAAAGCAAGCATGTAACAATAAGAGTACTTGAAGACTATTAGGCTATGTGTGCACGCTGTGGATACACCTGCGGATTTTTCCGTGCGTAAATTGACCTGCGGTTTTACCTGTGGATTGGCCTGCGGTTTTCCCCTGCGGTTTGACACCTGGAAAATGAATAGGTGGCAAACTGAAACGGAATCTGCAGAAATAATCGACATGTCATTTATTTCTGCGGATTCAAAACCGCAGCATGTGCACGGCGGATTGTAAATCCCATAGACTTACATGGTACTGTACACTGTCTGCGGAACTGCTGAGGATCCGCAGAGGCCAAATCCGCAGCAGAATCCGCAGTGTGTGCACATAGCCTAAAACTTCATATTTCAAACTTACATATGAAGAGATACAAAATTATACTTGAACTAAACCTTTATGTGGCGATTCACACAAGTGATGTCACCCAGCATGGTCTCCAGTTTTCCACTAGCAAAGCTCTTCATATAAACCATTTAACTTTGCTATAAATAGTACACTTTAATTCCGTTTTCTTTAGAATGTCTAACTAAACTTTGGAAAAACAATACCTACTATTTTCTGCATATAAGGCCCTCACTGATTCGGGGCTGGTAACCTACAAATGTACACCTTCATGCATTTTCTGGTAGACACTTCTCCAGCAGGGCTCCTATTATTGGAAGATATATCACTCTGTGCCACTGCATGGTCCATTTCACGGTGTGCTCTGAATAATATTTGCCATGTTAACTGTGTGACCATTTTCTTCTGCTACAAGGAGAGAGCATTCTCATATGAAACCTAGACAATTTCAGAATTAATGGACCATCAAAGTGTTTCTTCTATATTTCTCTTCCTCGGGATGATACAAGATAAAGATAAATTACTAGATATGGTCTTGGCAGAGAAAATTAACTAGCAGCTCTAAACACAGAGGTGATGAAATCGTGATTTATACTAACAAAGTCGGGCACTATAATCCATCTATGTATCATTTTTGTAATGTTATTGGGCAAACCTCAAGGAAAGTAAACAAAAATATAGTATTTGTTCAAGGGACTTATCGGATTACACTAATGCAAGCTGAACAATTACAGTACGAGCACAGTCCCCTGAAATGCCACAGATTAATTGATCATAAACCTCAACATAAATATGTAAAACAGAAACTATTTAGAAGCAGAATCGGTAATGAAAGTATGAAAATAAAGATTGCAAACTCCTGCACTGTAATAGTTTTTATATTAATTGTAGGAAAAAATATTGGTATGTAAAGAAATAGATAAGTAAAAATCGAAGACTTCAGTGCATTTTTGTCCTGCTTTTTATTTGCATTTATCATTATTTTTTCATTATCACTGTGTACTTCATATATATTGTATTTATTCCCCCCTTATACATTTCTAATCATTGATTTATGGTATTCACATTTTAATTTCTTTTTTTATATTTGCCACATTGTTTTTTATGTTTTTTTTTGTTCAAATATTTTATTAATCACAACCATGTCTGCAATTATCACATCAGCTTTCTGCCCCCATCAACAGTTAGGCCTCTTTCACACATCCGATGTTAGGGGTCCGGCGGCGTGCGGTGAAAAGCCGGGCCGCCGGATCCGGCCTGCGGCGATGACACCGGATGTAGATGCGGCGCCTGATGCGGTTTGGATAACATTTAAAGGAGCCGCAGCACCGGGGGACGAGAGAGCCAGCCGGAGAGAGAGCGGGGGATGAGAGAGCAGCCGGAGAGAGAGCGGGGGACGAGAGCGCAGCCGGAGAGAGCGGGGGACGAGAGAGCAGACAGAGAGAGAAAGCGGGGGACGAGAGAGCAGACAGACAGAGCGGGGGACGAGAGAGCCAGCCAAAGAAAGGTATGGAGCGTATGGAGAGAGAGGGGGGGAGCGAGAGAGAGGGGGGGGAGAGGGGAGGGGGGGAGAGAGAGAGATGCGCGCCGGGTACTTGTGGGGTTAAAACTCAGAGTGCCCGGGCATGCGCAGTTTGAAAAGCCGTTCCGGCGCTGCAAAAAAACCGTAGACGAGAACGTTTTTTGCAGAGGCCGGACGGCGCATGTTTGCCATATCCGGCAAAACCCGGAGGTGCCGCAGGTCCATCCGGCACGATGCGGCGATCATTATATTCTATGCGAAAAAAACGGATCCAATTCCGGATCCGGTTTTCACAATTTTCGCTGCATCAAACGGATGTGTGAAAGTAGTCTTACCTTGCTACAAATAGCATAGCCGCATCTGGACTCATCCGGGTGATGCAATGTATTTGCTTATTGCCTTTGAGATATGTGCAATGACGATGATCATCTCGCCAATCATGCACAGCCCACAGTGTTCTAGCCATCCTGGAGGTGCCAGCAATTATGTCGCCGTGTACACCGATTTGCTGCATACAGGTGACATTTCATATATGAAAAAAAACACTTGTTTTAACACTAGCCACACACCTTCTGACAAAGCACAGTGTTTGTGAAACTCTCATCAAGGACCCAGTGCGCCCTTTACCACTCTTTCCTTATTGGTTTGTCGGCACATCATGCCTCAAAGTATATACTATACATAGTCTCATTTGCCGCTTGATTTTCTGTTACGTGGGATTGTGTGGGTTTCCTCCGGGTTCTCCGGTTTCCTCCCAGATTCCAAAGACATACTGATAGGGAATTTAGCTTGTGAGCCCCATCGGGGACAGCAATGATAATGTCTGTAAAGCGCTGTGGAATTAACGGTGCTATATAAATGAGTAAAATAAATAAATATGAGGGTCCTTTATCTTTATTCTCCCTGAACATGACTGTGGTATCTTATTGGCTATATTTATTACCATTTATTATCATTGTGGGTTACGCATGTGGTTGTGGAACCACTGTGCCACAGTCCAGGGAGAGCTTGGAGGGGCATAATTAAGCAAGCACTGGATTCTTTGGTAGAGCCCCTGGTGGTTGGGTTAGACTTGACTCCAGGTCAATGACAGGTGCTACTACAGGATGGACCCTCAAGTCAGGGCACCTGAACCTCAAGGTGACAGGGAAGAAGTACTGTCCAGGAACTGGTTAATGTGATGCCTCAAGCTGGACTAATATAGGGACATGGGACGGCCACTGGTACGGGATCACAGCTGCAGGTACACAGGTGTGGAGTCAGACTGGGCAGGTGAGTATAGCCTCACTGGTTCGGGTTAGGAGGACCAGGATCAGTACTGGACACAGGGGGGACGGATTCAAGTAATATACCCAACATTAAGGTGCTTCTCAAATAGGGGAGAATTTGTCTTTTGTCTCTTATGAACTATTAGAACTCTATCTTCCCCTGATATTTGACTTTTTAGCTTGATCTCCCCAATATGGTTTGTTTATATAAGCGAATGTATTTTTTATGATGATGTAATGAATAAGTTCATTATCTATTTTTTTTATTATTTTACTTGTGTGCCATTATTTTTCCTTTTGGGTAAGATCGAGTATTTACTGTTTTTTTGGTATTTAGGTACACACTATGTTTGCGGCCAATCTTGAGTGTATACACTCAGGAGGTATTTGCCAACAGTGGCCGCTGTCAGGATGGATGCCTAGACATCCATCATAATGATCCATTGTACAGAAACGTATACCACACAGTCTGCTGTGCTTTTCTATACAGGTAAACAAACGATATGCAATGTAGCTGCATACATATCAGGCGGAGGCTGAAAAAAAACACTTCTGGCCTCTGTTGAATAGAGGCCTACCAGATTGTTATAGTACAAACAGGGATGTGGAGTTGGAGTTGGTGTCTATTTTGGTGGTGTATAAAATGGACGGACTCCAACAATATATAATTTAGGTACAGTAGTACAATGCAGGATGTACTGTAAATGTTTCCATAAGAATTTGGGAAAGTTCTGAAATGTCCTAAAAATGTCTGCTCTGTTCCTGATTTGGTGAGATCTGGGTTGGCTGTGTGAGAGGCGTCTGACTGGGATCCAAGCAGTAACGTTTCTCCTTGCAGAGAGCAATCTGTTAAACATGCCGTGATGAGGAGGCTTAAAGATGCAATTCTCCTCTGGGAAATATGCAAGGGGCAGCACCCTGAAACACCGTGCCTGCAAACTGAGATTCTGATTTTGGCTTTTATCCTAAGTCATGTGACAAGGCTCGTTAAAGGGTCGACATTAACTTTTAGGACTGCTACTTCCAATAGGTGGCAGTAGAGTTCAAGTCCTCTTCCTCTCTGAAGAGACAATTTGCATTTATGCTGCACAGGGAATCTCTCACATCATTTTTGGCCTTTGAGGTGCGGCCACCGCCATCAGGGGCTTATGTACAGCATTCTATAATGCTGTAGATAAGCTCCCGATGTAACTTGAAAGATAAGAAAAACGAGTTAGATTATACTCACCGGGGGGGCTCGGTCCGGTCCGGTGGGTGTCGCGGTCCGGGTCCGGCGCCTCCCATCTTCTAGCGATGACGTCCTCCTTCTTACTTCTGCCGCGGCTCCTGCGCAGGCGTACTTTATGTGCCCTGTTGAGGGCAGAGTAAAGTACTGCAGTGCGAAAGCCCCGGACCTCTCTGACCTTTCCTGGCGCCTGCGCACTGCAGTACTCTGGACCGTGACCGGACCGCGACACATTTCCCTTTAAATGTGTTTTTTTCCTTACTGAAATGATTTACATGGTTTAATCTAATTTCAGGTATTAAAAGTTGTTCTAAGTCTGGACCAGTAGAGCAAAACATCTTGTCACGTTACAGAGCATTATGTCTTTTTGGATAGCTTACCTAGGAGTAATATTATTTTTTTACTATATTTTTTTTCATTACCACCCTTTAGAATAATAATAAATAGACAACAACAAGAAAAATAAAATGAATAACTTGAAGACATTACTTTTGTATTATTCATGTGTAAATCTGATTGCTTTTCTTGTCTTTAAGAAAAAAATTGAACAAAACAAGCAGAAAGGTTTTCTATTTTAGGATGCTATAATGGTATGCACAAACAAATGATAATGTTATTACATATATTTTAAAATATATGACATTCCATAATGTAGCTTGAATTCTTGTCACTTTCTATTTTGTACACTTGGTAAAATTGGTGACTTAGAATAAATGTTATTAGCCTTCAATATTGCAAAAGCTCTATTACTATATAAAGCAGCATGTGGCATGATGGCATTTTTACATTAAAATATGTATAACAATTACATTTTTACCATTCAATAAAGAATTATGTGTACAGCAATTATAGCTTAGTGGTTAGCACTCAATACTTTATGTCCAAATGGAAGATTCTAGCGGTTCTAAATATGTGCTATGGCCCAAGGGATTTTTTTGTAATTTAAAGAAGCCATTCCATTAACGCTTTTCCCCTAGACCTGTGTATATGTGCATGCACTGTAGTGTCAGTGTGTTAACATATTCATCTAACACCACCTGCTCTGTGATCCAGTACTGCTCTGCTCCTCTTCTCAGTGACGTCACAGTTCTTCAGATATGGAATTAGGAGTATAATAAAGCTTTAAACACTGTGTGTAGTGTATTCTTTCATTAAAAGACTTTGTTCTTATTGTGTGTTTATTTAACCCATGAATAACTCTAGGATTAGTAATGGAGAGGTGTCCTATTGACACCTCTCCATTACTAATCCGGGCTTAATGTCACCTTACAATAGAAAGGTGAAATTAACCCCTTATGACCCCACTTGCCACCACTACAGGGCAGTGGGAAGAAGCCAACAAAGCTCTAGAATAGGCGCATTTAATAGATGCACCTATTCTGGGCAGCTGGGTGCTGCAGTTTTTAGGCTGGGGGAGCCAAGATCAATGGCCCCTTACCAGCCTGAGAATAGCAGCCCCCACCTGAGTTTTGCCGGGTTGGTCCACAGAGGGGGACCCCCACGTCGGGTTTTCACTCATTCTCTCTCTCCTGCTCGCTGTTGCCGGCAGAGCAGGAGAGAATGACAGCCGCATTCAGCACCAGCCGCCGGGGAACAGCGGCTTACAGTAGCGCTTCTTCCCCGGCGGCCGTCCGTGTGGTCCTGATGCGGCACACGTGCAGCACATGGTTGCCACACGGTTATTCCACGTATCCACATGGACAGCTCCGGTATCGGAATTATCTGGACGTGTGACACTGCCCTTGCAATGTAAGTCTATGGATTCTCGTTTTGATGTGCTCTAGACTTACATTGTAAAAGCCATTTCCAGGTCATGCAGAGTGACGCGAAGCATTTGAAGAGTGGTGATATCACTGAGAAAAGGAGCAGAACGGCGCAGGAACCCAGAGAAGATGGCAGTAGGTGAGTGAGTGTATTAACACACTGATCACTACAGTACATACACATATACACAGATTTAGGGAAAAAAAGTTAACGGAGGAGCTTCTATAATAGCGGATAACAGTGTGATTGGTGGGTGTCTGAGCTCTGGGACCTGCTCCCTCGATTCCATCCAACATCACTTCTTTTAGTAAGAAAAACCATTTAATCTTTTGTTACGAGTTTAGTAAGAAAAACCTTTTAATCTTTTGTTACGAGTGTTTCCTAGTTATGTAGAAAAGGACACTTTTTTAATTTTGCATTCCAAAAGTCCTACATACTATTACTTTTCCATCAATATAGCTACATGAGGGTTTGCCTTTTATGGGACAAATTAAATTTTTACTAAATTCTATTTTTCTTGTATGCCTTTTTGCTCACCATACAGCATAAATAGCATGCTACCTTTATTCTATAAGTTAATAAAATTAAGGGGATAGCAAATTTGGGATACAAATGACGATACCAATGCTGTTGATTATGCCTTGCCTCAGCCAAATAATGGCAGACATAAGGATAAAATAGCAGCAGTTGGAGAAAAAAATCCAATATTCTTAATCTTACCGTGTGTCAGACCTAAAAAGTCATTTTCAGGGGTGTCTAGTGGAGGTTTCATATCATGTATGCCATGAAAATGACGACAGATCTGTTTTTTGGGGCCACTACAATGAATACCGATGTATCACATTGGCTTATAAAGAGTCTGTCAGGCTTGTCGTTCTGTTAGAAGTCATTTTTTTAGTAGGAATAGTTATATTGACCGCAATATTCTTTAGGTCAACAGATGTGTACAGATTCCTTGTCGACACTGACAACCATCACAAAACCCTTTTTTTTTAATTTTTTTTACACAATTGGGCAGATTTATCCATGTATAGTTGTATCAGGGCTGGATGCTAATATATAAAGCTTGTATTTGGGGCTATTTACAGTGTCAGGACGAACTGGGGGAAAGAATGAAGGACCGTTCCGGCAATAAATATATCTGATTCTCTGTTAGTGGTATAACCGGCTGACCGACAGATTTGCGTGTCTGCTTTGTAGAAAAACACTGGAAATAGTCATTTTTTTTAACAAGATTCTAGGTTGTCAAGTCAAAGCTACTTCAGCTTATCTTATGCTTCAGATCCCATCATGGTGCTTTCTGAGAGAGGACATATTTTACTTTTGAACACATTTGCTAGAGAATATTAGGATACCTTTGAACAATATCTTTCCCCTTCATGGTTCATATCGAAAAGTGAAAATTTTGGGTTTAGTGCTCCTTCAAGGATTTCTTGTTTTTCCAAGTGAAGATAATTATTATGTAGAAAGTAGTTGAAAATTAATGACATTAGAGCATTAGAAAATATAACTCCCTTGATGAAAATCAGAACATGATTGAAGATCTTCGCATTCAAGCATGCAATCTATTAAATCTGAAGTGACAGTTCACTTAGGCTATGAAGCCAACGTAAGGAGACCCATCTCTCAGTCCAAAGCACTGGCACAAAAAAAAAGATTAATCTATCTCCGATGAGGAAATCTAAGTGGTCAGTTCCTCTATTATAGCCATGGCAAAATGCCTGGTCAGCCAATCAGACTGCTAAGAGACGCCAAACAAATCTAAATAACTGGGCTTCCAGAATGGCAACGTTCAGACTCCACAGAAGGAAAATGTACAATATATTATTCACCCAGCAGCTTAAAATAAATGGACCAGTTTTATAGTGTTTTCATACTATATCCTAAAGTAGATGAATCGTTTATACAGCAACAAAATCATAATATTCTAAAATAAAAAAATTTACAATGTTAAAACACATGGTAATAAAAAATGAACGTCACAGTTTCTATTACTAATTCCTTGGCTGCCGCAGACAAACATTTAGAGAAAATCGGAATTTTCAGCCCAATATAAAATGAACCGAAAACCCTTTTTTATTTAGCTTTAAAAACTAAATGCATCTTTTTATTGCCGGCTTGTAAATAAATGGCTGAACAGTAGAATGCAGTCAGTCTTCCCACAATCACATTACGACAAAGTCTGCTTTTCTGACTGATCTACCAAAAAGCAGATGTTACTTATTACTGAAATTGTTGTTCTGCATGCATCTCCTTAATGTCCACCTAGTGCTAGTGTAGGCAGACATCACCGCAGATTAAAAAGTCACAGAACCTCCAGAAAAATAGCTTCCTATGGATACCTTCAGCAATGACTAAGGTCAAGTTTGTCCAAAACTTTAAATACAAAATTATACATCAAAATTACCAATAAGAAATCCAATTCTTGTATCACTTTTCATAATTTCCTTATAAATAGCATCATTTGGTAGTGTTATTGGAAAATGTTTTTCTTAAAAATGCTGTGTACTAAAGTATCCTAAAACGGTATTCATATGTTCATATGGTGCATGTGTTGCACATATAGTGGTGACATTTCAAATTTACAATTAATTTTGCAAATTTATTTTACTTCTTTAAAATGCTCTCCATTCTCAAGAATAAAGTAATTTTTATTTTATTCTTTATGGCTTATTACCAAAGGGAAACCATGAATGAACTTGTTCAGTGCTTACCAGTAGTGGGGATGAGCAGACCCATGGAATTTCGGGTTCGGCCGAACTTTAGTCCAAGGTTCAATTCGGGTACCTGAACTTGACCTCGAACCCAAACCACATAGAAGCCCATGGGTACCCGAACTTTGGTGTTGTAAAAAAGGGGGTAGTAAGGGGTAGGTGGCTTCAAAAGGAAGCAAAATTGGGGTAAGAGCAGGATAATTGCCCTACAAACAAATGTGGATAGGAAAATGATGGATAGAATAGACAGGATAAATGTTATGTAAATATTTAATAGCCCAAACCCCTATACAAAAAACTAGAACCCTTTAGTGCCTTTCATGTGGCACTAAAGGGCGTTTTTAGCCTATTAAATACATTTTAAAAAAACAACGTAGAGTCCCCCCCCCTAGTTTTAATAGCCAGATAAGGGAAAGCAGACAGCTGCGAACTGGTATTTTTAGGCTGGGAAGAGCCAGATAACTGCTGCTCTCGGGAGAGCCGAGGCCTGTGAACTGAGGTTACTTACTGACGTCACCTTAAGTCACATCCACCGGGCCTCGCGAAGTGCAGAATGAGACCTGGAAGCGGTTGCTGCTCCAGTCTGTGCAGCTTTGTTCTCTGAACGGGGATCCATACACTGGACTATGGAAAAACGCATTTTTGTGGGAACTTGATGTGTACTACAGCAGTCCAGCATGATTTTTTCTTATTTTTTTGATAAACGGGTGCATCTTCATTACTAACCTCTGCTAACATCAACCCCAAAACCATTACCCCGATTGCCAACACACCAGGGTAATCGGTAATAGCTGAGATTTAGAGCCAAAATTGCAGCATCTCATGGATGAGCCATTTCTGGGGAAGCTGAGGGCTGGTCCTAATAGACTGGGAAGGGGAAAATATCCATGTATATTCCCAGATGAGCAATATCTGCCCACAGCTGTCTGCTTTGCCTTTGCTGGCTATTACATAATGGGGGGAAACCACATCATTTTTTATGGATCTCACCTATTTTTAATAGCCAGTAAAGGCTTAGCAGACAGTTGTGGGCTGATATTAATAGGCTGGGAAGGTCCATGTATATTGGCTCCTTCCCAGTCTAATAACATCAGCTAACAGGTGACTGCTTTCCCTTGGCTGGTTACACAACACACGTTTTTAAAAATAATTTCTTTAACATGGTTATACAGGCTGTGGCATGTCTGTGATGGAGTCGGAAGAGCGCAAAGTCTTAAAGCATGTTGATTAGCTGCGCTGCTGCATTTTAGCAAATTCTGTTAAAAGCAGTGTTCTGTGCTGCTATCTTGTAAGACTAGTTTCACACTAGTGTTTATTCGACGCAGCGCACGGCGCTGCGCACTTTTGAAGGTGCGCCGTGCGCACCGAAATGCCGCATGCTGCATTCGGCGCGCACGGGCGCACCTTCAGAAGTGCGCAGCGCACGCCAAAATCCTACTAGCGCACGGCCAGCGCACCCTATGCTAAAGATAGGGTGCGCAGATCGCAAGCGTCCATGTGCGATAGTAGGCGGCGATGACCGGATGGGGCAGGCAGGGAGTCAGCAGGGGGCGGGGCCTGAAACTAGCCTTAGTCACATGTGCAGAAAAAGCTGCACTATAAACCATAGGAATAGGGTAAACACAATGTATACCTCAAGGTCTGTGACCTCCTAGGAAAAAATGCAAGTCGCATGGAGACTACTCTGAAACAATAGCTGAAATAGCATAAGTCTTACAAATTAATGTCACGCCGTTCTCACCTGGGGGAGGGGACTCGGGTCCGACGTCACCTCTTCCAGTACCGCGGCGACTCCGGGGGTCTCGATGCGCACCTCTCGCACCTAGTCTCATGGTTGTGCTGTGCTCCTGTGCGCACTCTTCCCAGCTCTGTCTCTAGTCTTGTCCTCTCTATGTCCTGGAGGACCTGACCCGGAAGTCCAAGTGATCATGTCCTATAGGAGGTGCCTGATTATTCCTGTGCTTCCTGGCTTAGTCTGTTCGGTCCTTGCTTGGCTGCACGCTGTACTCGGGTCCTCTGCCTTGTGCTCTGCCTTGCCGTGCCCCCTGGCACATGCTCTGTACCTACGCTCTGCGCTCTATCTTTTACCTTGATGTGCTTCCCTGCATGCATCCTGCTTTGCCTGCTCCCGGGCGTGCTCGCCCGTACGCGCCATTCGTGCTCTCGCACTCCCACCTTGCATGGTCCAGTATCTAGTGCACTCCCGTGTACATACTCTGTATGGTCTTATACCCTGCGTACTCCTGTGTCCACGCTTTGCACACTCCTGTCTCCAGCTCACTTCCCGTTGCATCCTGCAAACATACTCATACCTGTCTCCTGTGAGCCGGCCACCTGGTTCCAGCAGTTGTGGTAGCTTACCTCCTTGGGCTTGCCACTGACACTCCCTGTATAGGATATAGGTGGTCCTCACTAGGCCAGCTCACCGAGGGAAGGTGGGTGCCACGACCCAGAGGGTCCACTCCCGGAGTCATCACGGCATAACAATTAAACTTGTTACCAGGGTAGTCAGATGGAGCACAGCTGTGTAGGTAGACCTCAGTGTCCCTCCTCACCCCTTTAAAGATGGTGAATTACAAAACTTTTAATTGCTGTGCAATTTTCTAATCTAACTTCACTTTTATAATCAACTTTAAGTGGGGGCCATAAACATTGGAGAAAAAGCCATCCTCCCCCTCCATCTTGGAAGGATTGGTCAACAATTAGGGTTGTCCTGACTATCGATGGCAGAAGTTGAGATATTTTGGCATATTTTGTGGATTTCAACACGATAAATTCTTGTTTTCGCCAAACAGATATCTGACATAAAAGATATGTTTTCTTATAAGTTAAATATTTAAATCAATAATTAAATATGTACAAGAACTGACCTCTTGTAACTTGCTATACTAAAAATAAAGAAAAAGAAAAACACAAGATGATGCTAGAATATTTTCACATGATTCAAAACAGTGCAACCAAAATTAACTTAATAAGAAACAAGTTAAACAAAATATTTATGTTGATGCTTTGAAGCTTTTTCTTGTCATTTATAATAATCTGATCTTCTGTTTTATAATTAAATAAAATCCACTGTGGCTTACAAAACAATGGAGATCATTATCAATTACAAAATTAATTAATAAAAGCCTAATACATTTTTGAGTACAAGCGTTTTATTTTAATCTTACATTATATGAAGAATAAAGGATCATTTAAAGAGCCTGTCATCGGTATTATCCATGTTAAACTAAAGGTATAGGCATAATGGTAACTTCATAATAATTTGATACCTTCAGTGTAGAAATCTACACCTTGTTTTTTGTTAAATCATTAGAATTTTCAGATTCCTAATCTTTTCGTGCATTGGGGCGGGATTGAGAGAAGGGTCTTTTTCTCTGCCACGGTCCTTCCGCTACCTCAATAAAATCTTTCGCTGGTGCCATGCTGGCTGCTGGCAGCTCTTGCACAGATTGATCTGGCAGTGAGCAAAACACTGCATTCAATCACGCAGTTAAATCCGCATATGTTCACTGAACCACGCGGATTTACCGCATCCAATACATTCTATTGTGGGAATTTCTGTTGCATAACAGAAATGGACCTACTGCGATTCGTAAACCAGCACTGAGGGTGAGTTTATACAGCATCAAATAGAAGCACAGTGAATTTCTATAAAGGTCAACTGCATCTAAACTGCTGCGATTCCGGATCGTGGGCACATACCCCAACTGGCAGAACTTGGCGGGCATCTCGATACCTGGTGGCGGTGACGCGCATGGGGTTATTCCAGTTCATATTGGTGAGCTCCCACGCTGACATTTATTTTCTTATTTATTAAAAAAATGGTGTGGTCTCCAGTGTAATTTTCATATCCAGCAGAGGGAAAGCCGATGGCTGAAGGATGATGTTAATGTTCAGGGAAGGAGCCAAAAGTCAAAGGTTTCCAGGCTATTAATATCAGCTGACAGCTGTTCCTTAGCCTTTACTGGCTATTTTACAGGAGGGACCCTGGAAAAAAAATTGTCATAGGGTGCCCCTATAAATTATAACCAGCAGAGGCTAGGCAGACAGCTGTGGGCTGATATTAACAGTCTATGAAAGGGCCATGGCTATTGGCCCCTCCCAAACTAAAAACATCAGCTCTCAGCTGCCCCATAAAAAGTGCATCTCTAAGATGTGCCAATTTTGACACTTAGCCTTGCTCTTCCCACTTGAAGCGGCAACAACTGGGGGTTAGTTTTTTTTATGTCACTTTTGTATTGTCAGGTGACACCTAGTCCAGAGATGAGTAATGGAGAGGCGACTAACCGCATAGTGATATTATAAAAAAATATAAACACCCTGAATAAAGTCCTTTATTTGAAATAACAGACTCCATTAATGACATCTGACAGCGTGAACACACAGTTCTCTGACCAGCGCTAACTATCTTAATGCCAAGCAGAGGGTTTCTCGCACTGTCACACAGATGACAGAATTGGAAACACCATAGGAAGTCCGTAAAAACGCAAGCAAAAACTCAGCAAATCCGCAAACATTTTTATACCTGCATTTTTCCTGCGTATTTCACTGACTCTATTTAAGTCAATGGGTGAAAAACGCGGCAAAAACGCACAAAGAATTGACATACTGAAGCAGATTTGAACACACAGCAAATCCTGAAAGGAAAATTACTTACGGTATGTACACAGCACTTCATGATTCTTATTGACTTTGCTGGCTGTTAGAATCACTAGCGTTTTGGGGCAAATTCTGCGTGGAGAGCCTACCGCTAAAACGCATCGTGTGTACACAGCCTTATAATTGGGATCCCAGCAGGACACTTTGGGGTCTGCTTCCTATCAAGGGAAAAAAACAAAAACAGGCAGAGATGCTTACCTGTATAGACAGGCCTCAATACAAATGCACCATCAGGGTGCAGCGGACCCAAGTAAAATGGCAACTGCACAGGTGCAAAAATACCTAATGAAACAGCCAGCCTATAATCAGGGATTGGCCGTGTGGCACACCAGTGCAAAAAAATAATCCGTATGTCACAATGTTCACACAGCTTACATAATACGTAAGCTGGCAAACTACAATCAAAGTTCCTTACACTTGCCAGTCCTACTCTAACATGAAACCACAGTTTGCCAGCTTACGTATTATGGCCATAATATTAACCAATACCTTACATATATTGATATGTTTTTGTGCACTTTTTATCTTTTCAGGGTGCAGTTGGGCCCAAATGGTTCTGTAAACTGTGGCCTCTGTTCACACGGGATGCATTCTAGTTGGCAATGGGCAGCCCCCCTATATGGTGCCCCCCTATATGCCACATACGGATTATTTTTTGCACTGGTGTGCCACACGGCCAATCCCTGATTGTAGGCTAGATGTTTCATTAGGTATTTTTGCACCTGTGCAGTTGCCATTTTACTTGGGTCCGCTGAACCCTGATAGTGCATTTTTATTGAGGCCTGTCTATACAGGTAAGCATCTCTGCCTGTTTTTGTTTTTTTCTTAAATATTGGAGGATTTTTTCCTCTGTTCTGTGGTTTTCATGTTAGAGTAGGACTGGCAAGTGTAAGGAACTTTGACTGTAGTTTGCCAGCTTACCTAATATGGCCATAATATTAAACAATACCTTACATATATTGATATGTTTTTTGTGCACTTTTTATCTTTTCAGGGTGCAGTCGGACCCAAATGGTTCTGTAAACTGTGGCCTCTGTTCACACGGGATGCATTATAGTTGGCACTGGGCAGCCCCCCTATATGGTGTTACTGAAAGGCTGTGAACCATATGCTCTGCATTCCCTGTGTGAACACTGCCACATATGGATTATTTTTTGCACTGGTGTGCCACACGGCCAATCCCTGATTGTAGGCTGGCTGTTTCATTAGGTATTTTTGCACCTGTGCAGTTGCCATTTTACTTGGGTCCGCTGCACCCTGATAGTGCATTTGTATTGAGGCCTGTCTATACAGGTAAGCATCTCCGCCTGTTTTTGTTTTTTTCTTAAATACTGGAGGATTTTTTCCTCTGTTCTGTGGTTTTCCTATCAAGGGACCCTGCTAACAAGCAGGGATTCTCAGAAAATTCCTTTAACTGAACAGTAGAAAATTTGCATCCTATTATTAGCGAATACCTTCACTTTAGGTTAAATCTTAAAAGTCTTTAGCTTGTTAATTTGAAGGCTAAACTAGATCGGCAAAAAGAAGTATGCAATATTTGATCACGTAGCATTGTAAATTATTTAAAGCTGAATTGTGTTCTGGGGGAGCTTTACAAGTTCCTCCTTAAGCGTATGAGAGAATGTAATGTCTTAGATACTCTCACAGTATGTAATTACATTTTCAACATAAAATATTTATGTTCTAGGGCCAGAATAAAATATGAACGCTATTCTAAGAAATATTTCAACAGGATGGGGACAATACAGCTTTTTTTTTGTTAAGGATATTGTACCGTTTGCTAATCAAGCCTCATGACTCATAAAGACTATTAGTTTTTTAGGGATGTGGAAAACCTCTGAATTAGCAGAAAAGGGAATTCTAAAAATAAAAACAAATGAAGGTAAAAGAAACTCGCTATGTATTTCTGCTCAATTTCCTAAAGTTATAATATATTTCATGATATGCTCTAGCTGGATACTGTATTATGCATTAAAGCAGAAGTCTCATTGCAAATGTTTTCATTAAACTCTCCTAATTATGTATGTGATGTAGTGCAAGTGTATTAAAGTACTTACCTATCCCCATCTTCCCCAATCGCCAGTGTCGCTCCAGTCTTTTCCCTTGTCACATAACCTGAAAATAGACCACCTGGTTCAGACGAGTTTGTGAGTGGAGTGTGCTTAAAGGGGTTGTCCGTTCCCAGTTCTGACATCAGGAAGTCCTCACAGCGCACAGTGTATGCTCTGTGCGTATTCACAAGTCAGCAGACTACTCGTTTTAGACCGGACAATCCCACTAAGGGGCCTACTTCTGCTAAAGTGAAAGGATGTTGGTTGATGGGCCGAGTGGGATGCGTTTAAGCACTTTCGCTCAAGCTAATTTTTAAATTTATTCCAGAAAAACCCAATAAAAGCATCTAAAATATCCTAGAACTAAAAGTAATATTCCCACTCAGAGCCACCATTAGGAATTTCATGGCACTCAGGGCCGGTTTTAGGCAAAGTGGGGCCCTAGGCAAAGTTTAAAATGGGACCCCAAATGCTAACATATTGCACATCACACAGAAGCATTTCAATTGTATTTACATGTGCTGAGTTCAGGCCGTTAAATGAGTGCGATCGACAAAATTTATGTCGTTCAAAACTGGTTTCCCGGCCTCTTTCTACTGTCTGAGAAAGAAGGATGGTGATAGAACAATCACTAACAGATCACTAACAGATCACCATATAGTATCATGTTATCAGCTGCACATCTACAGTTTACGCCCCATAGTCCTCCATATAGAATAATACACTCCTCAGTCCTCCATATAGTATAATACACTACCCATAGTCCTCCATATAGTATAATACACTCCTCATAGCCCTCCATATACTATAATACACTCCTCATAGCCCTCCACATAGTATAACACTCCTCATAGTCCTCCAAAATACACTGCTCAGTCCTCCATATAGTATAATACACTCCTCATAGTGCTCCATGTAGTATAATACACCGCCAGTCAACCATGTAGTACAATTCATTTCCCATAGTAAAATGCACCCCATAGTTCTTCACATAGTATAATGTATTCCCCATAGTGCTCGATACAGTATAATGCAGCCCACATAAAGTATAATGCAGCCACCCCATAGAGCATAATGCAGCCACCCCACAGAGTATAATGCAGCCCCGCCATACAATATAATGTAACCATCTATACAGTAGAATATAATGCAGCCCGCCCCTTAGAGCATAATGCGGCCACCCCACAGAATCTAATGTAACCCCCCATAGAATATAATGCAGCCCCTCCATAGAATATAATGCAGCCCCTTATATAGTATAATGTAGCCCCTCCATAGAATACAATGTAGCCCTCCTCATATAATACTGTATAATGCAGCCCCCATACAATATAATCTAGCCCCCCCCATAGAATATAATGCAGCCCCCAAAGAATACAAGGTAGCCTCCTCATATAGTATAATGTAGTCCCCTCAGAGTATGATGTAATCACCCCCATAGAATATAATATAATACAGCCCCCCATAGAATATAATGTAGCCCCAAATAGAATATAATACAGCACAGATCTCCATAGAATATAATGCAGCCCCCCATATTATATAACACAGCCTCCCCCATAGAATTTAATGTATAACATACCCCCATGGTATATAACACAGCCACATAATATATAGCACAGCCGCATAGTATATAACACAGCCTCACATGGTATATAGCACAGCCCCACATGGTATACAGCACAGCACCACATGGTATATAGCACAGCCCACATGGCATACAGTACAGCCCCACATGGCATACTGCACAGCCCCACATGGCATACAGCACAACCCCACATGGTATACAGCACAGTCCCACATGGTATACAGCACAGCCCCACATGGCATACAGCACAGCCCCACATGGCATACAGCACAGCCCCACATGGCATACAGCACAGCCCCACATGGCATACAGCACAGCCCCACATGGTATACAGCACAACCCCACATGGTATACAGCACAGCCCCACATGGCATACAGCACAGCCCCACATGGCATACAGCACAGCCCCACATGGCATACAGCACAGCCCCACATGGCATACAGCACAACCCCACATGGTATACAGCACAGTCCCACATGGTATACAGCACAGCCCCACATGGCATACAGCACAGCCCCACATGGCATACAGCACAGCCCCACATGGCATACAGCACAGCCCCACATGGCATACAGCACAGCCCCACATGGTATACAGCACAACCCCACATGGTATACAGCACAGTCCCACATGGTATACAGCACAGCCCCACATGGCATACAGCACAGCCCCACATGGCATACAGCACAACCCCACATGGTATACAGCACAGTCCCACATGGTATACAGCACAGCCCCACATGGCATACAGCACAGCTCCACATGGCATACAGCACAACCCCACATGGCATACAGCACAGCCCCACATGGCATACAGCACAGCCCCACATGGTATACAGCACAACCCC
Organism: Dendrobates tinctorius; assembly: GCF_039654945.1. Lineage (NCBI taxonomy): Eukaryota > Metazoa > Chordata > Amphibia > Anura > Dendrobatidae > Dendrobates > Dendrobates tinctorius. Next base: position 50,396,316 of record NW_027361679.1, on the reverse strand, counting down.
ACATGGTATACAGCACAGTCCCACATGGTATACAGCACAGCCCCACATGGCATACAGCACAGCCCCACATGGCATACAGCACAGCCCCACATGGCATACAGCACAGCCCCACATGGCATACAGCACAGCCCCACATGGCATACAGCACAGCCCCACATGGCATACAGCACAGCCCCACATGGCATACAGCACAGCCCCACATAGTATACAGCACAACCCCACATGGTATACAGCACAGTCCCACATGGTATACAGCACAGCCCCACATGGCATACAGCACAGCCCCACATGGCATACAGCACAACCCCACATGGTATACAGCACAGTCCCACATGGTATACAGCACAGCCCCACATGGCATACAGCACAGCCCCACATGGCATACAGCACAGCCCCACATGGCATACAGCACAGCCCCACATGGCATACAGCACAGCCCCACATGGTATACAGCACAACCCCACATGGTATACAGCACAGTCCCACATGGTATACAGCACAGCCCCACATGGCATACAGCACAGCCCCACATGGCATACAGCACAGCCCCACATGGCATACAGCACAGCCCCACATGGCATACAGCACAGCCCCACATGGTATACAGCACAACTCCCCCAGCACAGCCCCATGGTATACAGCACAACCCGCCCAGCACAGCCCGATGATATACAGCACAGCTTTCCCCAGCAGAGCCCCCCCAGCACAGCACCATGGTATACAGCACCCTCTCCCAGCAGAGCACCATGGTATACAGCACCCCCCAGCACAGCCCCATGGTATGCAGCACCCCCCAGCACAGCCCCATGATATACAGCGCCCCCCCAGCAAAGCCTCATGGTATACAGCACAGTCCCCACAGCACAGCCCCATGGTATACAGCACCCCCTCCCAGCACAGCCCCATGGTATGCAGCACCCCCTTCCAGCACAGCCCCATGGTATACAACACAACCCCCCTGCATAGCCCCATGATATACAGCACAGCCCCCCCAGGACAGCCCCATGGTATACAACACAGCCCCACAGCACCATGGTAAACAGCACAGCCCCCCAGCACAGTACCATGGTATACAGCACCCCCTCCCAGCACATCACCATGATATACAGCACAGCTTCCCCCAAAAGAGCCCCCAGCACAGCACCATGGTATACAGCACAACCCCCCCAGCACAGCCCCATGGTATACAGCACCACCAGCACAGCACCATGATATACAGCATAACTTCCCCCAGCAAAGCCCCCCCCAGCACAGCACCATGGTATACAGCACCCCCTTCCAGCAGAGCCCCATGGTATACAGCACCCCCCAGCACAGACCCATGGTATACAGCACCCCTCCCCCAGCACAGCCCCATGGTATACAGCACAGCCCCCCCAGCACAGCACCATGATATACAGCACAGCCCCATGATACACAGCACCCCCCAGCACAGCCCCATGGTATACAGCACCCCTCCCCAGCACAGCCCCATGGTATACAACACAAGCCGCCAGCACAGCACCATGATATACAGCACAGCCACATGGCATACAGCACCCCCCAGCACAGCCCCATGGTATACAGCACCCCCCCAGCACGGCCCTATGGTATACAACACAACCCCCCTGCATAGCCCCATGATATACAGCACAGCCCCCCAGGACAGCCCCATGGTATACAGCACAGCCCCACAGCACCATGGTAAACAGCACAGCTCCCCAGCACAGTACCATGGTATACAGCACCCCCTCCCAGCACAGCACCATGATATACAGCACAGCTTCCCCCAACAGAGCCCCCCAGCACAGCACCATGGTATACAGCACAACCCCCCCAGCACAGCCCCATGGTATACAGCACAGCACCATGATGTACAGCATAGCTTCCCCCAGCAGAGCCCCCCCCAGCACAGCACCATGGTATACAGCACCCCCTTCCAGCAGAGCCCCATGGTATACAGCACCCCCCAGCACAGCCCCATGGTATACAGCACCCCTCCCCCAGCACAGCCCCATGGTATACAGCACAGCACCATGATATACAGCACAGCCCCATGATATACAGCACCCCCAGCACAGCTCCATGGTATACAGCACCCCTCCCCAACACAGCCCCATGGTATACAACACAGCCCCCCCAGCACAGCACCATGATATACAGCACAGCCACATGGCATACAGCACCCCCCAGCACAGCCCCATGGTATACAGCACCCCCCCAGCACGGCCCCATGATATACAAGACAGCCCCCCCAGCACAGCCCCATGGTATACAGCATGCACCCCCCCAGCATAGCACAGGACAGCCCCCCCCCCAGAATGGCCCCACAGTCCAGTACTCACTGTTGCATTAAAAAAAAAAAAAAACTCTCCTCACCTTCTCCTCGTGTCCGCGCTGCTCCCGGCTCCTGTCTCCTTTCCTGCTCTGCCTGGCACACAGTGAGAGCGCAATGACGTCATCACGCACCCGCTGTGTCAGAGGTAGAGCGGGGAATGATGGGAGAGGGAGCGTCAGCTGATGCTCTCTCCTCCATCATTGCGGCAGAGGGGGGAGTCGGCGCTGGGGGCAGGCGCGCCCCCCTGCTTCACAGTGGCCCCATAGCGGCTTCATGATGTGCCGCTAGCTGGGGGCCTCTGGGGGAGTGGGGGCCCTAGGAAGCCACCTGGTCTGTCTGCCCCTAACACCGGCCCTGATGGCACTATACACGCAAATCATCTGGGCTACAATTGCTGATTACTGGTGGGAGGTACTCTGTAGGAGGGCAGGGGGACACACAGGAAAAAAAGAATAAAAGTAGAGGCCAAGGGAGCAAAGATTAAAGTTTTTTTTATTTATTTTTTTAAACTTTTAAACCAGAAATTCAATAATCACCTAAATGAAATGAGAAGGGATTATCAAGGGGATTTACCTTGCTTTTCTTCCATTTTGGCAAACATTTTTGTGACTTTTTTTTATTATTACAAAGCAAAATTCAGCATTTTTTCACCCACCACTTTTCAGAAGTGATGGGCGAACTGGCCAGGTTTTAGAAGGATGGTGGGACCCCAGATCTTTACAAAATTACTATGATTTTGATTGGAAATTGGTATAAATCATAGAATTAACATATAATAGCTAGCGCTTAGAATTCAGTTTGCACATCATAGACAAAGAATGAGAAATGTGGCACATCTTACACCAGTGAATATGCATCATAATCCTTTGCCATGTTCCCACGTGCAAAAACTGGGTGTTCATGTTCTTTCCAGGTGTTAGCACCAAATTACTCACTTTAGTCTAAGTGAGGTTTGGCAAGGTTAGGGTCCTGGAAAACGAGAAACGCCTTACCGTGGCTTCCAGCTACACATAAATTGGCCATTTTATGCGCTAAGCTTTCTCAATTTTTCATATTTCTAATGCGGTAATGCAATTCATTTTTCATATTTCGTGTTTGCATGTTATGGCGCTGCAGTGTGCTTCCTATTTTGTTTGAGTGTATATGAGTTGGTGACACTAGGTTAAGCACCTGTTCACACTTAGTTTATGCTTAGATGTGACGGTCAGTTTTTTTAAATTTAGAAGGAGGGTGAGACCCCAGATCTTTACAAAAATTACTATGATTTTGATTGGAAATTGGTATAAATCATAGAATACATATCAGATAATAGCTAGCTTAGAATTCAGTTTGCGCATCATAGACAGACAAAGAAGGAGAAATGTGGCACATCTTACACCAGTGGATATACATCATAATCCTTTGCCATGTTCCCATGTGCAAAAACTGGGTGTTCATTTTCTTTCCAGGTGTTAGCACCAAATTATGCAGCAGCAACCTGCTCTTGTTATTTAATTTATTTTTAAGCTGCTTTTTCCTCTTTTTCAGATGCTTTTGGTGCAGGTTTGACACTTTTTTTACATGCATTCTTAGTGGAGAAACGCTAATATTCTGTGCTTAAAAGCACAACTACATTTTTCACATGAATTTTTCCAGGTTCCACTTGGAAGCCTGTAGGAAATGAAACGCACTATAAAACCCGCACAGTTCTACAGAGTCTTCAGGTTTGCTTGATCCCTTGACCTGTTAAAAGGAGCGTATTTTCTGCACAAAAAATCTGCAGTGTTTAAGTGGGAACCTGGCCTCAGGGTCACAAATGAATAATCTGCAGCATCATTGTATGGGGTTGCCAAATCTTACACACAATCTCTAAACATTGCAGAGAAAATCCACCAAGTAAATCTGCAGCCTATCAGTTTATGCTGTGAATTTTCAAATGCAGATCTAACCTTTGCAATGCTGAGCCCGAAACTGGCAAGTCTGCAGTATTTCTGCAAGCAAATTAACATTTGGTGCAGATTTTTCTGCTGCATATCTTATCCATGTGAGGATACCTTCACTTTTTATGAATGAATACACCCTTCATATGACACAGCTGGTTTATTCTTGGACCATCCATTGACCTTCCAGGAGGAGGGTGGGAGTAAGCTAACATGCAACTACATCAAGCTCTATAGAGCTAGTGAACCATCTACAGTTGTGGCCAAAAGTATTGACACCCCTGCAATTCTGTCAGATAATACTCAGTTTCTTCCTGAAAATGATTGCAAACACAAATTCTTTGGTATTATTATCTTCATTTAATTTGTCTTAAATGAAAAAACAGAAAAGAGAATGAAGCAAAAAGCAAAACATTGATCATTTCACACAAAACTCCAAAAATGGGCCAGACAAAAGTACTGGCACCCTCAGCCTAATACTTGGTTGCACAACCTTTAGGCCGGGGTCACACTAACCGACGCAAAATACGGTCCGTAGTTTACAGGCGTAATACGGATGAATGACCCCTAAATAGTGCTCCGTATGTCATCCGTAAGCAAGGTGTGGTCGCGTATTTTGCGCATGTAAGCATCCGTATGTAATGCGTATGCCATCCGTATGGCGAGATTTTCTCGCCGCCTTGCAAAATGGACATATAATGGAGCCCTATGACAGGGTTTCTAACAGAAACCAAATAATAGATATAGACACATAGAATGCATATATATATATATATATATATATATATATATATATATATATATATATATATATATACATACATACACACACACACACACCGTATATAATCGAGTATAAGCCGACCCGAATATAAGCCGACCCCCTAATTTTGCCACAAAAAAACTGGGAAAACTTATTGACTCGAGTATAAGCCTAGGGTGGGAAATGCTCCATAGATTATTCCCCCATATGGTGTCCCCAGAAGAAGCTCCATAGATTGTCCCCCATATACTGCCCCCATAAGAAGCTCCATAGATAGTTCCCAATATGATGCCTCCATTAGAAGCTCCATAGATTATTCCCCCATATGCTGCCTCCATTAGAAGCTCCATATTGTTCCCCCATATACTGCCCCCATAAGCAGCTCCATAGATTGTTCCCCCATATGCTGCCCCCATAAGAAGCTCCATATTGTTCCCCCATATACTGCCCCCATTAGAAGCTCCATAGATTATTCCCCCATATGCTGCCCCCATAAGAAGCTCCATATTGTTCCCCCATATATTGCCCCCATAAGCAGCTCCATAGACTATTCCCCCATATACTGCCCCCATAAGAAGCTCCATAGATTGTTCCCCCATATACTGCCCCCATTAGACGCTCCAAAAGATTATTCCCCCATGTGCTGCCGCTGCTGCTGCATGTAAAAATAAAAAAAATGACATACTCACCTCTCCGTCGCTGGGTGTCAGATACTCACCTGTCCTGCGTCCATGGCTGCTCACCGCTATCTGCCACGTCATCAGACAGTGACGTTCAGACTGCAGGGGGCGCGGCGCGCACTAATCACGTCACCGCGCCCTCTGCTGTCTCAAGTCACTGACCGATGACAGACAGCAGCAAGCAGCCATGGACGCAGGACAGGTGAGTATCGCTATACTTACCCGTCCTGACGCTGTCGCTTGAGCCCCCAGCTTCTCCGCGCTCTCTCTTCCTGCGTTCAGCGGTCATGTGATACCGCTCATTAAAACTCATGAATATGCGCATATTCATGAGTTTTAATGAGCGGTACCACGTGACCGCTGAAGGCAGGAACAGAGAGCGCGGAGAAGCTGGGGGCTCAAGAGACAGCGTCATGACGGGTAAGTATGACCTGACTCCCCCGCCCCCTCTCCCCCTCCGACCCCCCGGTGTATATGACTCGAATATAAGCCGAGAGGGGGACTTTCAGCCCAAAAAAACGGGCTGAAAATCTCGGCTTATATTCGAGTATATACGGTATCTATACACATACATGTCATAGTGACAAACATATATATATATATTTATATTTCACAGAGTTCTTCATAGCAGAATAGCCGCTAATTAAATTGCCGACTTCTATCAAATCATTCCCCAACCCGACATGAAATGACACATGGTTTACATTCAGTAAAACATTTCATTTCATGTTTTTTAATATGTCCCTGACTAATAATTAGATGAGGGTTTGTGTGCAAAATTTGGGAGTTGTAGTTGTTATTTTAAGGGGTTAAATCGTTGTTAAAAAATGCGTGGGCTTCCCATTGCCCTGCAGCGGTGGCGAATGGGTTAATCTAAGAAAGGGTTAATGTCACCTTACAATCGAATGGTCATTTCATGTCGGGTCGGGGAAGGATTTGATAGAAGCCGGCAATTAGCGGCTATTCTGCTATGAAGAAATATAAATATATATATGTTTATCTCAATGACATGTATGTATATATATATATATATATATGTATTCTATGTGTATATATCTATTCTTTCGTTTCTTTATTAAACCTGTCAGTGTGAGTTTACTGTATAGCACACTGAATTGCCGGCTTTTCTAAAAGACACCGGGTGCATATTTCTCGCAAGTCACATGTGTGGTCCGTGTGTAATGCGTATTTTTTGCGCACCCATAGACTTGCATTGGCGTATTACGGCCGTAGTACGCTGAAAATCGCAGCATGCTGCGATTGGCACGGACCGTAGAATACGCCCGAGAAATATACGGCTGATGGGAGCTGCCCCATAGAGAATCATTGGTCCGTGTCTAATGCGTGCTATTAGCGCCTCTCACTCGTCCGTATTGCTCGCCAGTGTGACCCCGGCCTCAGCCAAAATAACTGCGACCAACCGCGTCCGGTAACCATCAATGAGTTTCTTACAATGCTCTTCTGGAATTTTAGACCATTCTTCTTTGGCAAACTGCTCCAGGTCCCTGATATTTGAAGGGTCCCTTCTCCAAACTGCCACTTTTAGATCTCTCCACAGGTGTTCTATGGGATTCAGGTCTGGACTCATTGCTGGCCACCTTAGAAGTCTCCAGTGCTTTCTCTCAAACCACTTTCTAGTGCTTTTTGAAGTGTGTTTTGGGTCATTGTCCTGCTGGAAGACCCATGACCTCTGAGGGAGACCCAGCTTTCTCACACTGGGCCCTACATTATGCTGCAAAATTTGTTGGTAGTCTTCAGACTTCATTATGCCATGCACACTGTCAAGCAGTCCAGTGCCAGAGGCAGCAAAGCAACCCCAAAACATCAGGGAACCTCCGCCATGTTTGACTGTAGGGACTGTGTTCTTTTCTTTGAATGCCTCTTTTTTTTCTCCTGTAAACTCTATGTTGATGCCTTTGCCCAAAAAGCTCTACTTTTGTCTCATCTGACCAGAGAACATTCTTCCAAAACGTTTTAGGCTTTTTCAAGTATGTTTTGGCAAACTCCATCCTGGCTTTTTTTGTCTCGGGGTAAGAAGTGGGGTTTTCCTGGGTCTCCTACCATACAGTCCCTTTTCATTCAGATGCCGACGGATAGTACGGGTTGACACTGTTGTACCCTCGGACTGCAGGGCAGCTTGAACTTGTTTGGATGTTAGTCGAGGTTCTTTATCCAACATCCGCACAATCTTGCGTTGAAATCTCTTGTCAATTTTTCTTTTCCGTCCACATCTAGGGAGGTTAGCCACAGTGCCATGGGCTTTACACTTCTTGATGACACTGCGCACGGTAGACACAGGAACATTCAGGTCTTTGGAGATGGACTTGTAGCCTTGAGATTGCTCATGCTTCCTCATAATTTGGTTTCTCAAGCCCTCAGACAGTTCTTTGGTCTTCTTTCTTTTCTCCATGCTCAATGTGGTACACACAAGGACACAGGACAGAGGTTGAGTCAACTTTAATCCATGTCAACTGGCTGCAAGTGTGATTTAGTTATTGCCAACACCTGTTAGGTGCCACAGTTAAGATACAGGTGCTGTTATTTACACAAATTAGAGAAATATCACATGATTTTTCGAACAGTGCCAATACTTTTGTCCACCCTCTTTTTTATGTTTGGTGTGGAATTATATCCAAATTGGCTTTAGGACAATTCTTTTTGTGTTTTTTCATTTAAGACAAATTAAATAAAGATAATAATACCAAAGAATTTGTGTTTGCAATCATTTTCAGGAAGAAACTGAGTATTATCTGACAGAATTGCAAGGGTGTCAATACTTTTGGCTACAACTGTAGGTTTACATTTATCCTGTGTTGCTGCGCTGTCGGCTGAGAAATGTGTTAGGGTTTCAGTTTAAATCTCTCAAAAACAAGATTCAAACAGAACCCCGATGGATCCATTCAGTATATTCACTCTGGACTCTGGCCTTCATTTCTACAACATCCATCTATTTAAGGACATAATAGCGTGCTACACCCTGCTTTAGGCTATGTGCCCACGCAGCGTTTTAAAACGCTCACTAAAAACCGGACTCCTTCCCAGAAATCGCGCGTTTTTTTCCCGTGCGATTTCACCGTGATTATGATTGCGATTTTGCCGCGATTTTCACGTGCGATATTCAAGCACTTTCCAAGCGATTTGAAGCATCGCTTGGAAAGTGATTGACAGGTTGGTCATACTCGTCAAACATAGTGTTTGACAAGTGTGACCATGTTTTTATTATTGAGGCCGCCTATGCGGCATCAATAGTAAAAGATAGGATGTTAAAATGCTAAAAAAAAATAAAAAAAATCGGGGTATATTTACCTTCCGGCGTCCCGCGATGCCATCCCGGGCCGCAGCGTTCCCAGTAATGCCTTGCGAGACCTGTGATGACGTAGTCTCACGTTGCTATAGCGATCTCGCGAGACCGCTGGAGTCACGCGAGACTACGTCATTACAGGGCCTTGCCGCAAGGCATTACTGGGAACGCTAGGCCGGGAATGCAGCTCGGGACATCGGAAGGTAAATATACCCCGATTTTTTATTTTTTATTCTTTTTTTTACAGGGGTATGGTACCCAGGGCCTGGAGGACAGTCTCCTCTCCTCCACACCGTGGGTACCAACCGCACATGAGACGCTTAACTTCCCGCATGGTGGGCATAGCCACATGCGGGAAGTAAGCGATTCTCATGCATTCCTATGAGTGCGGAATCGCGGCAATTCTTTGCGATTCCGCACAAAAGAATGAGCATGCTGCGATTTTGTCCGCGATGCGATTCCGCCGCGGAAAAAAGCGCAGCATTAGCACAGCATGTGCGGAATGCCATAGGAATGCATGGGGGCGTTCTGTACACAATTTTTAAACGTTTTCGCGCCGAAAATCACGGCAAAAACGCTTAAAAATCGCTACGTGGGCACACAGCCTTAGTGTCCTAAAAAGATGCACACTGCTGAAACATAGGCTAAAGAGAATCTAAAGTGACTCTTGTGGTCCCAATAATAATGAATTCATTTGTAAAGGGTTCCATCTGAATCCTGTGGTTCAGGGAGTTACAGTGAGTATAGTCTACAACTACATGGTAAAAAGCCAGATTATTGTTATGTAAGTAATCACCTAAAAAAATAAGAAAACTAAAATAATATGGTTGCATAAGTGTCAACACTGTGGGGATGTGGTTGCATTCTCAATCAGCCAATCTCATGTTAAATAGTAGACAGTACACACAGTTGACATAATTTACAGTCAGATTATCCCCATATAAAGTTTACTAGTTCTACTAGGATTATCCTGATATTTTATTAGTTGCATTTTACAGGAAAAGCCATTGTCCATAAACCGCTTACAACAAATCAAAGGGATCTTATTGTTAAAAGTTGTCAGTTAAGAAAAGGGTACAAAAATAAATTCTAAGCCATTAGATATGCCATGGAACATTGTGAAGACGGTAATCAAAAAATGGCTTTGCTTCAATTTTGCATAATAGTGACATTACATAGCACTGGACAGCCCTCAAAAATTTATCAAAAAGACAAGAAGAAATTTTGTCTGGGATGCTGCCAAGAGGATTACAGCAACATTAGAGGAGCTGCAAGAATTTGTCAAGTACTGGTAGTGTACTGCATGTGACAACAATCTCATTTATTCTTCATATGTCTGCCTGTGGCGTAGGGTGACAAGATGAAAGCCTTTTCTTATGAAGAGAAACATCCAAGCCCTGCTATGTTTTACCAGAACCTACATAAAGTCTGCCAAAAGCTTATGGGAAAACATGCTATGGTCTGATGAGACAAATGTTGAGCATTTTAGTCACAATTACAAAAGCTATGTTTGATGCAAAGCACATCACCTAAAGAACATATTACCCACACTGAAGCATAATGGATGCAGATTTACATTTTTAGGCTGTTTTTAGGAAGCTGGAACTAGGGCTTTAGTCAAGGTTAAGGAAATTATGAACAGTTGATTTATGATTAATGTTGATTTTCCTTTGAGTTTCAGAATAAAACTCAGTCCTTATTCATGGAAAATTCTGTATGCATCAGCATTATCCAAGAATTCTAGTCTGAAACGCAAAGGAAAAGTCAACATATTTTTGGATGTGCCGGAAATTTTATTTCTTTAAGTTGGGATGGAGTAAAGGTTACGCATAACTTTAATCTGGAATACAACTGGAAAGCTACTTACATCACATCAATTGTTCATTATGCCACCATGTTTCATTGTAGGCACCATGGATTTTTCTAAATTATTTTTTCTAAATGCATGGTGCCTACAGTGAAACATGGTGGTGATCGTGTCCTTATGTGGGACTGCATCAGTGTTCCTGGTGTTGGTGAGCTACATTTCATTGATGGTATCATGAATTCACAGAGGTACTGCTCTGTATTGAAACAGAAGATGCTACCATCACTCACTCTCTTGGTAGACATGCACTTTTCCAACATGACAATGATCCAAAAAACAGAGATATGTTGAATTTCTGAAGAACAGGGTGAAAGTGATAGTGGCCAAGTAAGTCTCCTGATCTAAACCAAATTGAACACCAACAAGATATTCTGAACAGACAAGATGAGCATCACTCTCCATCCAGCATCCAGGCTCTAAAAGAAGTCATTCTTGAAAAATAGTAAAAGATAGATTTTGAAACACGTTGCCAACTTGTTCACTCCTTGCCGAGAAAACTTGGTACTGTCCTTAAAAATCATGGATGTCAAACAAAATACTAGAAGCAGTAGTTTTGAGGTTCATTCATTTTTGCATCAAGTAATCCGATTAAAAAAAATTGTAATAAAAGCTTTATTTGTAACCTTACTTTCATGTTATGGGTTAAAAAAATATTCTATGAAACTCAGTCTTGTCAGAATTTTGGAAATTGTACACACAGCTACAAGTGATCAGCGAGTATACTCGTTACTCGAGATTTCCCGAGCATGCTCAGGTGATCTCCGAGTAACTGGATGTGCTCAGAGATTTACCGTAGTTTCTGTCTCCGCTGCTGCATGATTTACGGCTCCTAAGGCTACGTGCACACGCTGCGGATTAGGTGCGGATTCATCCGCGCGGATTTTGTAAAATCCGCAGGTGAAACCGCAGGTCAAAATACCTGCGGTTTTACCTACGGATTGCTCTGCGGTTTTGCCCTGCGGTTTTTCATCTCCTCAATGGAGGAGATGGCAAACCACAGTCGAATCCGCAGAAAGAATTGACATGTCAATTCTTTCTGCGGATTGAAAACCGCAGATAATCCGCGCGGAAAATTCCGCACCGTCTGCATTGCGGTTTTTGATTCCCATAGGGAATCATGGTACTGTACACCGCAGCAAAAACTGCTGCGGGTCCGCAGCGGCCAAAACCGCTGCGGAACCGCAGCAAAATCCGCAGCGTGTGCACACAGCCTTAACAGGCTGAATACCTGTTTGTTAGAAAATCCCCACATGTATTCAGGCTGTCCAGCAGCTGCAAATCATGCAGCTATGGTGACAGAAACTAAATCTCCGAGCACAGCCAAATACTCAGGAGATCACCGGAGCATGCTTGGGAAATTTCGAGTAAAGAATATACTCGCTCATCACTAATGGCTACTTAAGTTAAGCAATGTGAGGTAGCAGATTAAACAAGAAAGGGGGCAGGCTAGCTGGACATGTTACTGCTAAACTGCAGGCAGACTTTGCCCTCATGCTTTACTTTGTTAAAAAGAAAAAGCCCGCCCAAACTGAGCCTGATATTTCCACAAAATTAAAACTATGGAGGATATAGGGTCCTATAGTAATGGGAGAAGAATAATTGAGCATCACTCACAGACAGTTGGGGCCAGTGGCGTAACTACAAAGTTATGGACCCCGATGCGAACTTTCAAATGGGCCCCCCATGCCAAAATACACGCACATCTTTGCTTCGTCCACCTCGTACACACACGGCTCCGCTCCGTCCACCTCGTACACACGCGGCTCCCCTCCGTCCACCTCGTACACACGCGGCTCCCCTCCGTCCACCTCGTACACACGTGGCTTCGCTCCGTCCACCTCGTACACAAACAGCTCTGCTCCGTACACCTCGTACACACGCGGCTTCGCTCCGTCCACCTCGTACACAAACAGCTCTGCTCCGTACACCTCGTACACACATGGCACCGCTCCATACACACGTGGCTCCCCTCCGTCCACCTCGTACACACGCGGCTCCCCTCCGTCCACCTCGTACACACGCGGCTTCGCTCCGTCCACCTCGTACACAAACAGCTCTGCTCCGTACACCTCGTACACACGCGGCTTCGCTCCGTCCACCTAGTACACAAACAGCTCTGCTCCGTACACCTCGTACACACATGGCACCGCTCCTTACACACACGGCTCCGCTCCGTACACCTCGTACACATGCAGCTCCACTCCGTACACGTCGTACACACACGGCTCCGCTCTGCACACCCCATACACACACGGCTCCGCTCTGTACACACACAGCTCCGCTCTGCACACCCCATACACACACGGCTCCGCTCTGTACACACACAGCTCCGCTCCATACACACACGGTTCCGCTCCGTTCACCTCGTACACATGCAGCTCCACTCCGTACACGTCGTACACACACAGCTCCGCTCTGCACACCCCATACACACACGGCTCCGCTCTGTACACACACAGCTCCGCTCTGCACACCCTATACACACACGGCTCCGCTCTGCACACCCCATACACACACGGCTCCGCTCTGTACACACACAGCTCCGCTCTGCACACCCCATACACACACGGCTCCGCTCTGTACACACACAGCTCCGCTCTGCACACCCCATACACACACGGCTCCGCTCTGTACACACACAGCTCCGCTCTGCACACCCCATACACACACGGCTCCGCTCTGTACACACACAGCTCCGCTCTGCACACCCCATACACACACGGCTCCGCTCTGCACACCCCATACACACACGGCTCCGCTCTGTACACACACGGCTCCGCTCTGCACACCCCATACACACACGGCTCCGCTCTGTACACACACGGCTCCGCTCTGCACACCCCATACACACACGGCTCCGCTCTGTACACACACAGCTCCGCTCTGCACACCCCATACACACACGGCTCCGCTCTGTACACACACAGCTCCGCTCTGCACACCCCATACACACACGGCTCTGCTCTGTACACACACAGCTCTGCTCTGCACACCCCATACACACACGGCTCCGCTCTGTACACACACAGCTCCACTCTGCACACCCCATACACACACGGCTCCGCTCTGTACACACACAGCTCCGCACACCCCATACACACACGGCTCCGCTCTGTACACACAGCTCCGCTCTGCACACCCCATACACACACGGCTCCGCTCTGTACACACACAGCTCCGCTCTGCACACCCCATACACACACGGCTCCGCTCTGTACACACACAGCTCCGCTCTGCACACCCCATACACACACGGCTCCGCTCTGTACACACACAGCTCCGCTCTGCACATCCCATACACACACGGCTCCGCTCTGTACACACACAGCTCCGCTCTGCACACCCCATACACACACGGCTCCGCTCTGTACACACACAGCTCCACTCTGCACACCCCACACACACATGGCTCCGTTCTGTACACACAGCTCCGCTCTGCACACCCCATACACACACGGCTCCGCTCTGTACACACACAGCACCGCTCTGCACACCCCATACACACACGGCTCCGCTCTGTACACACACAGCTCCGCTCTGCACACCCCATACACACACGGCTCCGCTCTGTACACACACAGCTCCGCTCTGCACACCCCATACACACACGGCTCAGCTCTCTACACACACAGCTCCGCTCTGCACACCCCATACACACACGGCTCCGCTCTGTACACACACAGCTCCGCTCTGCACACCCCATACACACACGGCTCCGCTCTGTACACACACGGCTCCGCTCTGCACACCCCATACACACACTGCTCCGCTCTGTACACACACAGCTCCGCTCTGCACATCCCATACACACACGGCTCCGCTCTGTACACACACAGCTCCGCTCTGCACACCCCACACACACACAGCTACGCGCTGTACACACACAGCTCCGTTCTGCACACCCCATACACACATCTTTGCTCCGCACACCTCGTACACACACAGCTCTGCAACATCCACACTGTAAACCCCTCCCAACCCCACACAGAAACTTTACCTCATCCAGCATCATGACAACCAGCACCACAGCAGAGTCCTGCATACACTGAGGCTCCTGATCATGTGACCCCTGACTCCTCCCCTCCTGTGACCTCATCACAGGTCCTGTGCGCACAGAAAAGGACTTCATTGCAGGCTGCAGGGGGGGCTACGGTGGGTCTATCTGAGAGGGCGATAATGGGGGGCATGGGGGGGGCGTGGCGGCTCAGGCCTGTTTCACACATCCGTTTGTGTCCATCAGTTAAAATCCGCCGTTTTGCAAAAAAAAAAAAACGGATCCGCCATTTTTCTTGGCGGAGCCGTTTTTTTCCCCATTGAGTTGCATTACTGGCGGATTTTGACGGATGGCCATCCGTTGGATCCGTTTTTTTGCAGATCCGCCAAAATTTTGACGTCCGCCGACATGCCCGAACAGACCATGCAACGTTTTTCGGGCAGCAGGATCCGCACTTCTCACTGCGCATGCCCGAAAGACTTCACTCAGCCGCAAATTTAACCCTAAACTCTATTCTGGCGGCTGAAAAATTCTCTCTCTCGCTCCCCTTCCCCAGGCAGCGGTTCCTTTAAAATTCTTCCTTTGACGGATCCGTTAAAATAACGGTCCGGTGCCAAACGTTGTGGTCAGTACAGGAACGGATCCGCTATCCGCCATTTTAGCGGATTTTGACTGACAAAAAAAAACTGATGTGTGAAAGAGGCCTCAGTGCGGGACACGGGGGGGGGGGGGGTCAAAAACGGGACTGTCCGGCGAGAATTTTGGGAGATAACATAGTCTGACCCGCGGGCCCCTGACTCCCCCCGGGCCCGGTAGCAGTGTCAACCGCTGCGACCGTGGTAGTTACGCCCCTGTTTGAGGCCCTCAAGCTACGTTTCATACTAATTTGGTAAAGTTTTCTGATGGCAGTACCACCAGTGGTGTCCTGATGATGGCTTTGTTTCCAGTTCTCTCAATGAGTTTCCAAAAAAAAGATAATTTTGTGCTTCTGATACTGCAGTACGGTACTAGAACCTAATAAGCTTCATTTGCATCCATAAGATATATTCAGCCAGCGTACTTGATTGAAAATCTGAAGAGAATTTCCTTCGACTTATTAAAAGTACAAGCATTTATTTTGTAGAACACAATTTACCAATTTAGTTTTTACACTTGAGGTATGGAAAGATAACACTGACAATTTAGAAAGCTCTTTCATCTTGAAGAATAAAGATGAGAAAGGTTTTAACCAAAGCAATGAACAATAGGACAAGTTCCCAAAATGCGATCCGATGGAGACTTTATCATCAGCAGTAAACAACAGAATGTGTGAATGCAGATAGTCTCTAGTATGCCCATGCCAAAATATTGCACTCAGTAAAATTTAGAATATATTGTAAGGGGTAAGGTTTCTCTTTGTGGAGAGTGACATACCAGCTCTGGCTTGTCAAGGTAAGGAGGCTTATTCGCCGTGCAATGCTCCTCCTAGCCACCTCTCACCTAGCCTCTCACCTAGCCAAATCAGTTCTCATACTTTGCACTGACGAGGGCCAATAGCCCGAAACACCGTGTCTGCAAATTGAGATTCTGATTTGGCTTTTATCCTAAGTCATATTACAAAACTCGTTAAAGGGTTGATTGTGACTTGTAGGATCGCTACTACCAACAGGTGGCGCTGTAGAGTTCAAGTCCTCTTCCTCTCTGAAGAGGCAATTTGCAGAATATATTGTCCAAATTAATAGATTATATGAGAACAGCAATAAAATGTTGTTACTGTGATTTGAAAATGCCCAGAAAACTTTTACCAACATTTAGAAGTTACAACAGTTTCCAATACTTATTTCAGTAGTACATTTTGCATCCAGGAGGTGAACACAAGGGCTTCTACCATATTAAGTAGAGCTGAAATAGGCTGAATCTGTCAAGGTGATAAATCACTGACCTTGTGCCATTTCAGAAAAGTTTTTGTGAATATTCGATATGAATTCATTACAGAAATGTATTTTATTCCTACAAGCAATCACACCTTACACTGGTCTGTATAATATGCTTATTTCCATTAGTAATTAAAAAATGCTAATGCAATTGCATAAAAATATACTTCCATATCATTATAAATTCTCCATTTAGCAATGTTTTATGACTATTTTTTCATAAATTAATTGTGCATTACACCTTAAAGTGGGTTTCTGGCTTTTGTTACATTTTTATATTTGAAGGTGAAGTTTACAAATTAATGTTTGGTGGGAAATTCCATTTCCAGGGTCCACAAGTTATCTATTTATATAAAAAGGAGTGTATGTACAGTGCCTACAAGTAGTATTCAACCCCCTGCAGATTTAGCAGGTTTGATAAGATGCAAATAAGTTAGAGCCTTCAAACTTCACACAAGAGCAGGATTTATTAACAGATGCATAAATCTTACAAACCAAAAAGTTATGTTGCTCAGTTAAATTTTAATAAATTTTAAACATAAAAGTGTGGGTCAATTATTATTCAACCCCTAGGTTTAATATTTTGTGGAATAACCCTTGTTTGCAATTACAGCTAATAATCGTCTTTTATAAGACCTGATCAGGCCGGCACAGGTCTCTGGAGTTATCTTGGCCCACTCCTCCATGCAGATCTTCTCCAAGTTATCTAGGTTCTTTGGGTGTCTCATGTGGACTTTAATCTTGAGCTCCTTCCACAAGTTTTCAATTGGGTTAAGGTCAGGAGACTGACTAGGCCACTCCAACAGCTTGATTTTTTGCCTCTTGAACCAGGCCTTGGTTTTCTTGGCTGTGTGCTTTGGGTCGTTGTCTTGTTGGAAGATGAAATGACGGCCCATCTTAAGATCCTTGATGGAGGAGCGGAGGTTCTTGGCCAAAATCTCCAGGTAGGCCGTGCTATCCATCTTCCCATGGATGCGGACCAGATGGCAAGGCCCCTTGGCTGAGAAACAGCCCCACAGCATGATGCTGCCACCACCATGCTTGACTGTAGGGATGGTATTCTTGGGGTCGTATGCAGTGCCATCCAGTCTCCAAACGTCACGTGTGTGGTTGGCACCAAAGATCTCGATCTTGGTCTCATCAGACCAGAGAACCTTGAACCAGTCTGTCTCAGAGTCCTCCAAGTGATCATGAGCAAACTGTAGACGAGCCTTGACATGACGCTTTGAAAGTAAAGGTACCTTACGGGCTCGTCTGGAACGGAGACCATTGCGGTGGAGTACGTTACTTATGGTATTGACTGAAACCAATGTCCCCACTGCCATGAGATCTTCCCGGAGCTCCTTCCTTGTTGTCCTTGGGTTAGCCTTGACTTTTCGGACAAGCCTGGCCTCGGCACGGGAGGAAACTTTCAAAGGCTGTCCAGGCCGTGGAAGGCTAACAGTAGTTCCATAAGCCTTCCACTTCCGGATGATGCTCCCAACAGTGGAGACAGGTAGGCCCAACTCCTTGGAAAGGGTTTTGTACCCCTTGCCAGCCTTGTGACCCTCCACGATCTTGTCTCTGATGGCCTTGGAATGCTCCTTTGTCTTTCCCATGCTGACCATGTATGAGTGCTGTTCACAAGTTTGGGGAGGGTCTTAAATAGTCAGAAAAGGCTGGAAAAAGAGATAATTAATCCAAACATGTGAAGCTCATTGTTCTTTGTGCCTGAAATACTTCTTAATACTTTAGGGGAACCAAACAGAATTCTGGTGGTTTGAGGGGTTGAATAATAAATGACCCTCTGAATAAACTTTTCACAATTTAAAAAAAAATTAAACAAAGAAATAACATTCTTTTTTGCTGCAGTGCATTTCACACTTCCAGGCTGATCTCCAGTCCAAATGTCACAATGCCAAGTTAATTCCGAATGTGTAAACCTGCTAAATCTGCAGGGGGTTGAATACTACTTGTAGGCACTGTATGTATGAATGCATGTGTGTATGTATGTGTGTGTGTGTATCAAGTCACGCCCACTCCACATAGCCCATAGCAACCAATCACTAAGCATCTTTCATTTCACCACAGCTGTTTAAGGGGTATGTGCACACGTTGTGGATTCTGGTGCAGATTTTTCTGCGTGGATTTTACTAAATCCGCAGGTAAAATTACCTTGCGCTTTAGTGCAGATTGATGTGGATTTTCTGCAGATTCTGTGCGGATTTTGTCTGCGTTTTTACACCTGCGAATTTCTATAATGGAGCAGGTGTAAAAACGCTGCGGATTCCGCACAAAGAATTGACAAGCTGCAGAAAATAAACCGCAGCAAATCTGCGTGGAATTTTCCACAGCATGTGCACAGTGTTTTTCATATTCCATTGGTTAAAATGGTACTGTACACCGCAGAAGAATCTGCAACGTGTGCACATACCCTAAGAGATGAAAGCTGAGCTGTGATTGGTTGCTATGGGCAACAGTATTCCAGCTCCACAATACCTCAGCAGACACTGACCAGGTGAGAGAAATCTAGCATCCCCGGGAACATAAGCTCCCAGCCATTGTCTGCCCCCCAGAAAGGAGCACAGAGCACATGACAGAAATGAACCACCCCCTCCTCTATTACTGCCGCGCTCTATTGTTACTGGCATAGAAAATCACATCATCAGCAGCCACACACAGAGCCACACTACCAGGTTACATAACAGCACATCTCCAGGAACTTCCTGCTCAGCGCCACCCGGATGGAGGATGTGTGATGGGTATATGTGCACTGGACTATGGGATGGAGGATATGTATGACGGGTATATGGGCATTGGACAATGGAATGAGGATATGTATGATGGATATATGGGCACAAGACTATGGGATGATGGATATGTATGATGGGTATATGGGCACGGGACTATGGGATGGAGGAAATGTGTGATGGGTATATGGACAATGGACTATGGGATGGAGGATATGTGTGATGGGTATAAAGGCACTGGACTATGGGATGGAGGATATGTATGATGGGTATATGGGCACTGGACTATGGGATGGAGGATGTGTGATGGGTATATGGGCAAGGGACTGGGATGGAGGATGTATAATGGGTATATGTTCACTGGACTATGGGATGGAGGATGTGTGATGGGTATATGGGCACTGGACTATGGGATGGAGGATACGTATGATGGGTATATGGGCACGGGACTATGGGATGGAGGATATGTATGATGGATATATGGGCATAGGACTATGGGATGATGGATATGTATGATGGGTATATGGGGATGGGACTATGGGATGGAGGAAAAGTGTGATGGGTATATGGGCAATGGACTATGGGATGGAGGATATGTATGATGGGTATATGGGCATGGGACTATGGGATGGAGGATATGTATGATGGATATATGGGCATAGGACTATGGGATGATGGATATGTATGATGGGTATATGGGCACTGGACTATGGGATGGAGGATGTGTGATGGGTATATGGGCAAGGGACTGGGATGGAGGATGTATGATGGGTATATGTGCACTGGACTATGGGATGGAGGATGTGTGATGGGTATATGGGCACTGGACTATGGGATGGAGGATATGTATGATGGGTATATGGGCACGGGATTATGGGATGGAGGATGTGTGATGGGTATATGGGCACTGGACTATGGGATGGAGGATGTGTGATGGGTATATGGGCACTGGACTATGGGATGGAGGATATGTATGATGGGTATATGGGCACTGGACTACTATGGGAAGGAGGTTATGTATGATGGGTATATGGGCACTGGATTATAGGATGGAGGATAAGTATGATGGGTATATGGGCACTGGACTATGGGATGGAGGATGTGCGATGGGTATATGTGCACTGGACTATGGGATGGAGGATGTGTGATGGGTATATGGGCACTGGAATATGGGATGGAGGGTGTGTGATAGGTATATGGGCATTGGACTATGAGAAGGAGGTGATGTATGATGGGTATATGGGCACTGTACTATGTGATGGAGGATGTGTGATGGGCATATGGGCACTGCATTATGGGATAGAGGATATGTATGATGGTATATGGGCACTGAATTATGGGACGAAGGATATGTATGATGGGTATATTGGCATGGGACTATGGGATGGAGGGTGTGTAATGGGTATATGGGCACTGGACTATGGGATGAAGGATATGTATGACGGGTATATGGGCACGGGACTATGGGATGGTGTGTGATGGGTATATGGGCACTGGACTATGGGATGGAGGATATGTATGATGGGTATATGGGCACGGGATTATGGGATGGAGGATGTATGATGGGTATATGTGCACTGGACTATGGGATGGAGGATGTGTGATGGGTATATGGGCACTGGACTATGGGATGAAGGATATGTATGACGGGTATATGGGCACGGGACTATGGGATGGTGTGTGATGGGTATATGGGCACTGAACTATGGGATGGAGGATATGTATGATGGGTATATGGGCTGCATTAGAAGAGGTCTGGGGACACGAGATGAAAACATAATTCTCCCTCTGTACAAATCACTCGTCAGACCACACTTGGAGTATTGTATGCAATTTTGGACGCCGGTGCTCAAGAAAGACATTACTGAACTTGAAAGGGTTCAAAGGTGGGCTACTAAAATGATAATGGAGTTGGTTCACTACAATACCCAGAAAGGTTATCAAAATTAGGTCTATTTACTCTAGAAAAGAGAAGACTTAGGGAAGACCTTATATACAGTGGGGAAAAAAGAATTTAGTCAGTCAGCAATAGTGCAAGTTCCACCACTTAAAAAGATGAGAGGCGTCTGTAATTTGCATCATAGGTAGACCTCAACTATGGGAGACAAACTGAGAAAAAAAAATCCAGAAAATCACATTGTCTGTTTTTTTTTCATTTTATTTGCATATTATGGTGGAAAATAAGTATTTGGTCAGAAACAAGCAATCAAGATTTCTGGCTCTCACAGACCTGTAACTTCTTCTTTAAGAGTCTCCTCTTTCCTCCACTCATTGCCTGTAGTAATGGCACCTGTTTAAACTTGTTATCAGTATAAAAAGACACCTGTGCACACCCTCAAACAGTCTGACTCCAAACACCACTATGGTGAAGACCAAAGAGCTGTCAAAGGACACCAGAAACAAACTTGTAGCCCTGCACCAGGCTGGGAAGACTGAATCTGCAATAGCCAACCAGCTTGGAGTGAAGAAATCAACTGTGGGAGCAATAATTAGAAAATGGAAGACATACAAGACCACTGATAATCTCCCTCGATCTGGTGCTCCACGCAAAATCCCACCCCGTAGGGTCAGAATGATCACAAGAACGGTGAGCAAAAATCCCAGAACCACGCGGGGGGACCTAGTGAATGAACTGCAGAGAGCTGGGACCAATGTAACAAGGCCTACCATAAGTAACAAACTACGCCACCATGGACTCAGATCCTGCAGTGCCAGACGTGTCCCACTGCTTAAGCCTGTACATGTCCGGGCCCGTCTGAAGTTTGCTAGAGAGCATTTGGATGATCCAGAGGAATTTTGGGAGAATGTCCTATGGTCTGATGAAACCAAACTGGAACTGTTTGGTAGAAACACAACTTGTCGTGTTTGGAGGAAAAAGAATACTGAGATGCATCCATCAAACACCATACCTACTGTAAAGCATGGTGGTGGAAACATCATGCTTTGGGGCTGTTTCTCTGCAAAGGGGCCAGGACGACTGATCCGGGTACATGAAAGAATGAATGGGGCCATGTATCGTGAGATTTTGAGTGCAAACCTCCTTCCAACAGCAAGGGCATTGAAGATGAAACGTGGCTGGGTCTTTCAACATGACAATGATCCAAAGCACACCGCCAGGGCAACGAAGGAGTGGCTTCGTAAGAAGCATTTCAAGGTCCTGGAGTGGCCTAGCCAGTCTCCAGATCTCAACCCTATAGAAAACCTTTGGAGGGAGTTGAAAGTCCGTGTTGCCAAGCGAAAAGCCAAAAACATCACTGCTCTAGAGGAGATCTGCATGGAGGAATGGGCCAACATACCAACAACAGTGTGTGGCAACCTTGTGAAGACTTACAGAAAACGTTTGACCTCTGTCATTGCCAACAAAGGATATATCACAAAGTATTGAGATGAAATTTTGTTTCTGACCAAATACTTATTTTCCACCATAATATGCAAATAAAATGAAAAAAAAAACAGACAATGTGATTTTCTGGATTTTTTTTTCTCAGTTTGTCTCCCATAGTTGAGGTCTACCTATGATGTAAATTACAGACGCCTCTCATCTTTTTAAGTGGTGGAACTTGCACTATTGCTGACTGACTAAATACTTTTTTTCCCCACTGTATATTACAAGTATATCAGGGGGCAATACAGAGATCTCTCCAATGAACTGTTTGTACCAAGGACTGTGACAAGAACAAGGGGGCATTCTCTTCATTTGTAGGAAAGACAATTTCTGCACCAGCATAGAAGAGGGTTCTTCACGGTAAGAGCAGTGAGGCTCTGGAATTCTCTTCCTCTTCACTGAATGAATTTAAGAAAGGAATGGATGCTTTTCTTGTGAGTAACAGTATAGAAGGTTACAAATAGCATAATATTATAGGTAGATGGTTGACCCAGCTTAGGGGAAGGAATTTTTTTCCCTATGGAGAAAATTGGCTTCTACTCTGTTGGTTTTTTGCCTTCCCCAGGATCAACAAAGCAGAACAGCTGCACTAAAAATAGGCTGAACTAGATGGACATAAGGTCTTCCTTCAGCCTTCAAAACTATGTTACTATGTTACTATATGGGCACTGGACTATGGGATAGAGGATATGTATGATGGGTATATGGGCACTGGACTATGGGATGGAGGATATGTATGATGGGTATATGGGCACTGGACTACTATGGGAAGGAGGTTATGTATGATGGGTATATGGGCACTGGACTACTATGGGAAGGAGGTTATGCATGATGGGTATATGGGCACTGGACTATGTGATGGAGGATGTGTGATGGGTATATGGGCACTGGACTATGGTATGGAGGATGTGTGATGGGTATATGGGCACTGGACTATGGGATGGAGGATGTGTGATGGGTATATGAGCACTGGGCTATGGTATGGAGGATGTGTGATGGGTATATGGGCACTGGACTATGGGATGGAGGATATGTATGATGGGTATATGGGCACTGGACTACTATGGGAAGGAGGTTATGCATGATGGGTATATGGGCACTGGACTATGTGATGGAGGATGTGTGATGGGTATATGGGCACTGGACTATGGTATGGAGGATGTGTGATGGGTATATGGGCACTGGACTATGGGATGGAGGATGTGTGATGGGTATATGGGCACTGGACTATGGGATGGAGGATGTGTGATGGGTATATGAGCACTGGGCTATGGGATGGAGGATAATCATTATAATTTGTTCTAACAAACCACAGTTAGTTACTATGCCCGGGCCATGCCGGGCTCTTCAGCTAGTCTTTTATAAAGTTATTCCCATAACTCCCATTCATTTCTAACAATGCAAATAGTCGATTTTAATATGGTTTGAATACAGCTGGATGTTTTTATGAAGAGTGTCCTGGATGCTGAATAATCTCCTTTCAGCTTTCTGTCCTCCTGTCTCATGGAGCGGTGAGCTAACAATACTTGGTTATTCAGTTCCAATCTTTATGGAACCAGGGTAACACCGCTGATTCTGTAGCTCCAGCTTCATTAATTAGAGCTGGAGGGAGCTATTCACATCTCCGCGATTAAAATTTGAAATGAGAAATCTTCAAATCACCCTTTTATTGGTTTCTAAAAGGTTTCCCATACACATTAGATGAAAATCATCCGAACCCATTGATTTTGGCAAAACCGACTAATCATCAGATATTATAGAAACAGGTATCAGAAATAAGGATCGGGCAAGCTGAAATATCAATGCCTAGTTCTTTTTGTTTCGCAGTGAAGATAAGTTGCTGCCAGATGTGTTTTGCAGTGTCCTCCTCCCTCCTCTATCCCAAATAAACAGAGCGCTCAAAGGGGCAGTCAGGAGAGATACTCTATGGGGGACATTTGGCCTCTTGCCATCTTATGTGTATAAACAGCTTCTTTATAAAGAATGTAGCAAAACTCCTAAAAATGCAAGTGGAACCACAGCCTAAAAAGATAAGGGAAATCCAGATGATTTTCATTATTTATTGGGAAGCACATAGAAGCTAAAGGGAACCTGCCATACCCCCCTCCAACCCAGTAGCTTTCACTTAATTACAGTATGAGTAACTTCCCTTTCTAACCAGCCCTGCATAATGTTTTTCTGTAAAAATGAAATTTAAAAAAATCATTTACATTGTCCTTGTTACCTACGCTAATTAAGTCTTTGACTAGTCAATGGGGAGTTAGATGCCCCAAACTAGTCAGCCGTCTTACTTTCCATGTTATCATGCCCCTGTGCCCCTTCCGAACTTCTGGTCTTGTGCAGTGCGCCTCTGAAGCCGGGAAGCATACACTGGGCAGCTGTAGAGGTGCAGTGTCACCGCTGAAATGTGCAGCACGTGTGCGCGAGATTTACAGTAGCTGGCAAAGACAGCTCATGCAAATTATGTCATGTCTAGAGATGAGCGAATTTGTTCGTTTTTTATCCCCGAATCTGATTTTGACATATTCGAGCCATATTCAAACACTATTCATGCTGAATGTATGTGTGATGATAGGTTCTGAACATATTCGGAAATTTTTACTCCCATTGACTCTAAAGACGTTCGGCTGTGTTCGACAAAAATTGCAAAAACAATATTCGAATCCGATCATATTCGGAACCGAATCCGAACAAATTTGCTCATCTGTAATTATGTTCACAGGGTGCGTGATAACAGTGAAAGAGTGCTAACTAATCTGGGGCAACCAATGCCCCATCAAAATGGGGAATGCACAGGAGCAGGATTTCTGACTGAGCACATGACGTCTCAGGGACGTCTGAAGAGAAGTGGAGGAGAACTCTTGTATAATGAAGACCAAAAGCAATTTTCCGGGCAGCCTACACCCCATAGCCTGGAAGATTGAAGCTATTAAAGATGATTTTTACTAAACAAGGCATCATCCAGGAGGCATACAGGTATTACTAATTTCAGCTGTATACTACCTGTATGCCCATATTATTAACGCAAAAAGCTTAAAAGAGTGACAGATTCCGTTTATCCATTTAAGTTTACGTTACATGTACTAAAAGTGGTCTTGAAAATTTTCCTACAAACACTAAAAAGCTGCATGTTTTATGTGGATTATGCAAATTGCCTCTTCAGAGAGGAAGAGAACTTGAACTCTAGTGCCACCTATTGGAAGTAGCAATCCTAAACGTCACTATCAACCCTTTACCGAGCATTGTCACATGACTTAGGATAAAAGCCAATACCAGGCATGTCACTCTCAGCAGAGAAACAATACCCCTTAGACCCCATGTGGATTATATCAAAGATGTGCCGTGAATGTCAAGCTATGTGTTGCAAAAGGTAAAATCTGCAGAAAGAATTAACATGCGGCAGATTTAACATCACATCCAATTTGCTGTTACAGTACAACATAATATGCTGCTAACTTTCCATCTGCAAATCTGAGCAGAAAATCAGAAACATATCACTACAGCAAATAACATTTACAGAAATACTGAAGATGGGAACAGGAAAAATTCAATCAATCTCTTATATATGAACATTTGGAGGGGAAGGTAAGAATTACATGGACAGCACTTGTTCCAAGTCACAATGAGGCTGTAGGCCTTTACTTGGAGAAATTAAGAAAATGGGCTTTTATCAAAGATATGTTTTTACATATAGAATTCTGATATAGACGAATTTAGTCTTAATTTCACAGATGTATTTATGATTTCTAGTCATTTGTGTAGTGATGACTTTTCACACAGCACTGTACAGTGAGTGAGCTCACATCAATCCCAATTTCCAATGGGTCTAAGTTTTCAAGCACACAGACCGGTAATAGTTAATCTACGCATTCGAGAAGACCGAAGTAACATCCAAATTTCATTACTTCAGTGTGGTTAGAAAACAACTACTGCTCACTGACCCACCAGTATAATAAGAAGTATGGTCAACTCAATTCTAGGTTACAATTACACTTAATTTATGACATTCAATTTATGACAAAACACCATTACTTATTATCCAATAAGCCATCTGAGGTATTCTTTGACTCCATGCATGAAGTACCTTTGATAAAAATCAGTAGGGATGAAGTTTGCCTTGCAATTAGAGAGGAGCAGATTAATTTGCACAACTCAAGCATAGATCAGAACTCACTGGAAATGGACAGGTGCTTGCGTCAATTTCCTGAGCTTCTGGGTTCCCTGGCGTTGTAATTTGATTTGCTGTCCTGGCGTGACATCATCTGTGCAGAGTGCGTACACGCCTTTTCTGAAAGGCCACAGATGCAGCAACACCAAAAAGCAAGAGGCACCACTAACCAAACACCACCATAAAGAACTAGAAAATCTCCAAACAAGTCAGGGACAAAGTTGTTGAGAAGTACAAGTCAGGGATGAGTTATAAAAAAAAAAAATCCCAATCTCTGCTGATCCTCTGGACCACCATCAAATCCATTATCATCAAATGGAAACATGATACCACAACAATCTTGCCAAGAGAGGGCTGTCCACCAAGACTCCCAGCTCAGGCAAGGAGGACATTAATCAAAGAGGCAGCATAGAGACCAAAGGTGACTCTGAAGGAACTGCAGAGTTCCCAAGCAGAGACTAGAGTATTTGTTCATACGACAACAATAAGCCACACACTCCAGAGAGGTGGCCTTTAAGGAAGAATGGGCAGAAGAAAGCCTTTACTTACACCCAAAAATTGTAAAGGTCATTTTGAGTTTGCCAAAAGACATGTGGGAGACTTCTGTATGAATGTAGGTGCTGTGGTCAGATGATACCAAAATTGAACTTGTTGCCCAACCAAGGCAAACACTGTCTAGCGCCAAACCAACACAACTTATCACCCCAAGAACACCATCCCCACCGTGAAACATGGTGGTAGCAGAATCATGCTGTGGCGACATTTCTCAGCAGAAGGCAAAGGGAAAATGGTCCAAGTTAAGGGGAAGATGGATGGTGCGAAATACAGGCATATTCACAAGCAAAATCTCTGTCAGTGATTTGAAGAAGAAAGACAAAGAGTCCAGGCACTCACATGTTGAGAAATAGATGTTTTACTGCAATCAACACAAGTCCAAAGACGTTTCAGACCATCCAAAGCTTTTTTCTATAATGCATTGACTTAAATTGCATACATTCTTTCTACTTATACTGCCTCTACGAGCACCACACCATAATACAGAATGCTGACCGTTTTGCTTTTTCCATCAGTGATTTGAGACTTGGAAGGAGGTTTACCCTCCAACAAGTTAATATCACAAAGCATACTGCTATACCAAAACTTGAGTGGTTTAACCCCTTACCTACAATGGACGTAATATTCCGTCCATGTGACCCTGGACCTAATTCCCATGGACGGAATATTACGTCATAGCGATCAGCGGCGCCCACATGGTGAGCGCCGCTGATCGCGGTCGGGTGTCAGCTGATTATCACAGCTGACACCCGGTACAATGTGTCAGGGGCGGTCACGGACCACCCCCGACACGGTAACCCCTTGCACACCGCGATCAAACACGATCGCGGTGAACCGGGGGTTAAAGGGAAGCATCGGCAGGGAGGGGGCTCCCTCCGTGCTTCCCTGAGCTCCCCACAGCAGCGCAATGTGCAGCGCTACTGCAGGAGGCTCTTTCCCTACAGGCCCCCAGCGATCTGTCACAGGACAGTTATGTCCCCCCTGGGACAATGTAATAAAGTTAAAAAAAAAGTTTAAAAATAATTTTTAAAAAATCGCTAATAAAAAAAAAAAAAAAACCCAATAAAAGTACACATATTTGGTATCGCCGCGTCCGTAACGACGCGCCCTATAAAACTGTGCCATTAGTTAACCCCATTAGCGAACCCCTTAAAAAATAAAAATAAAAAACGAAGCAAAAAATAATGATTTATTATCATACCGCCGAACAAAAAGTGAAATAACGCGCGATCAAAAAGACGCATAGTACTGCTGAAAACATCATCTTGTCCCGCAAAAAATGAGCTGCCATACAGCATCATCAGCAAAAAAATAAAAAAGTTATAGCTCGCAGAATAAAGCAATGCAAGAATAATTATTTTTTATATAAAATTGTTTTCATTGCATAAAAGCTCCAAAATATAAAAAAAGACCTAAATGAGGTTTCGCTGTAACCGTACTGACCCGAAGAATAAAAGCGCTTTATCAATTTTACCGCAGGCGGAACGGTGTAAACGCACCCCCCAAAAGAAATTCATGAAACGCTGGTTTTTGTTCATTCTGCGTCCCAAAAATCAGAATAAAAAGCGATCAAAAGATGTCACGTGCGTGAACATGATAACAATAAAAGCGTCAACTCGTCCCGCAAAAAATAAGACCTCACATGACTCGGTGGGTCAAAATATGGAAAAATTCTAGCTCTCAATATGTGATGTAAAAACTATTTTTACAATAAAAAGCGTCTTTTAGCGTATGACAGCTGCCAAACATAAAAACCGCCATAAATAGTAAATCAAAGCCCCCGTTATCACCCCCTTAGTTAGGGAAAAATAATAAAATTAAAAGAAAATGTATTTATTTCCATTTTCCCATTAAGGTTAGGGCTAGGGTTAGGGCTAGAGTTAGGGCTGAGATTAAGGTTAGGGGTGTGTTGGGGTTAGGGTTGGAGTTATAATTGGGGGGTTTCCACTGTTTGGGCACATCAGGTGCTCTCCAATTGCAGCATGGCGTCTCATCTCAATTCCAGCCAATTCTGCGTTGAAAAAGTCAAATGGTGCTCCTTCCCTTCCAAGCTCTGCCATGCGCCCAAACAGGGTTTTACCCC
The DNA here is from genome assembly GCF_039654945.1 of Dendrobates tinctorius. Classification (NCBI taxonomy): domain Eukaryota; kingdom Metazoa; phylum Chordata; class Amphibia; order Anura; family Dendrobatidae; genus Dendrobates; species Dendrobates tinctorius. The sequence goes on along the minus strand of NW_027361679.1, from coordinate 50,366,642 downwards.
CACATATAGGGTATCAGCCTACTCAGGACAAATTGCAAAACAACTTTTGGAGTCCAATTTCTCCTGTTACCCTTAGGAAAATAAAAAATTGGGGGCAAAAATATCATTTTGTGGAAAAAAATGATTTTTTATTTTCACGCCCGGGCGATATAAATATCTGTGAAGCACTTGGGGGTTCAAAGTGCTCACCACACATCTAGATAAGTTCCGTGGGGGGTCTAGTTTCCAAAATGGGGTCACTTGTGGGGAGTTTCAATAGTTTAGGTACATCAGGGGCTCTCCAAACGCACATGACACCCGCAGACCATTCCATCAAAGTCTGCATTCCAAAACGTCACTACTTCCCTTCCGAGCCCCGATGTGTGCCCATACAGTAGTTTTCTCCCACATATGGGGTATCAGCGTACTCAAGATAAATTGGACAACAACTTTTGGGGTCCAATTTCTCCTGGTACCCTTGGGAAAATAAAAAAAATGGTGACTAAAAGATCATGTTTGTGGAAAAAATACGATTTTTTTATTTTCACGCCCGGCGTTATAAACTTCTGTGAAGCACTGGGGGGTTCAAAGTGTTCACCACACATCTAGGTAAGTTCCTTGGGGGGTCTAGTTTCCAAAATGGTGTCATTTGTGGGGAGTTTTCAACGTTTTGGTACATCAGGGGCTTTCCAAATGCGACATGGTGTCCGATCTCAATTCCAGCCAAAAACGTCAAATGGTGCTGCTTCCCTTCCGAGCTCTGCCATGCGCCCAAATAGTGGTTTACCCCCACATGTGGGGTATAAGCGTACTCAGGACAAATTGCACAATAACTTTTAGGGTCCTGTTACCCTTGGGAAAATAAAAATTGAGGGTGAAAAGATCATTTTTGTTGAAAAAATATGATTTTTTAATTGTACGGCTGTACGTTATAACCTTCTGTGAAGCCCTTGGGGGTTCAAAGTTCTTACCACACATCTAGATAAGTTCCTTGGGGGGTCTAGTTTCCAAAATGGTGTCATTTGTGGGGGCTTTCCAAATGCGACATGGTGTCCGATCTCAATTCCAGCAAAAAAAGTCAAATGGCGCTGCTTCCCTTCTGAGCTCTGCCATGCGCCCAAATAGTCGTTTACACCCACATATGGGGTATCAGCGCACTCAGGACAAATTGCACAATAACTTTTAGGGTCCTGTTACCCTTGGGAAAATAAAAATTGGGGGTGAAAAGATCATTTTTGTGGAAAAAATATGATTTTTTAATTGTACCGCTGAACGTTATAAACTTCTGTGAAGCCCTTGTGGGTTCAAAGTTCTCACCACATATCTAGATAAGTTCCTTGGGGGGTCTAGTTTCCAAAATGGGGTCACTTGTGGGGGTTTCCACTGTTTAGGTACATCAGGGGCTCTCCAAACGTGACATGGCGTCCGATCTGAATTCCAGCCAATTTTGCATTGAAAAAGTCAAATGGCGCTCCTTCCATTCTGAGCTCTGCCATGCGCCGAAACAATGGTTCCCCCCCACATATCAAGTATCATCGTACTCAGGACAAACTGCACAATAACTTTTCCAGTCCAATTTCTCCTGTTACCCTTGGTAAAATAAAAAAAAATTGAACCTGAAGTATTTTTTTTGTGAAAAAAAGTGAAATGTTCATTATTTTTTTTAAATATTGAAAAAAATTCCTGTGATGCACCTGAAGGGTTAATAAACTTCTTGAATGTGGTTTTGAGCACCTTAAGGGGTGGAGTTTTTAGAATGGTGTCACTATTGGGTATTTTCTATCATATAGACCCCTCAAAGTGGCTTCAAATGTGATGTGGTCCGTAAAAATAAAATGGTGTTGCAAAAATGAGAAATCGCTGGTCAACTTTTAACCCTTATAACTTCCTAACAAAAAAAAATTTTGGTTCCAAAATTGTGCTGATGTAAAGTAACCATGTGGGCAATGTTATTTATTAAGTTTTTTGTGTGCTGTATCTCTGTGATTAAAGGGCATAAAAATTCAAAGTTAGAAAATTGCGAAATTTTAAAAATTTATTTGAATGAAATTTTACCACTAACATGAAGTACAATATGTCACGAGAAAACAATGTCAGAATCACCGGGATCCATGGAAGCATTTCAGAGTTATTACCTCATAAAGGGACAGTGGCCAGAATTGTAAAAATTGGCCCAGGAGTTAACGTGCAAACCACCCTTGATGGTGAAGGGGTTAAGGGGAAATGCTTGTATGTTTTGGAGTGATCTAGTCAAAGCCCAGAAAATCTTGAAGGGGTTAAGGGGAAATGCTTATATGTTTTGGAGTGATCTAGTCAAAGCCCAGAAAGTCTGTGGTCAGACTTGAAGACTACTGTCTGCCAGAAAAAAACCATCTAACTTGAAGGAGTAGTTTCGCCTTGAGGAATGGGCAAAAATCCCAGGAGTAAGGATGTGGAAAGCTCATAGAGACTTATCCAAAGAGACTTACAGCTGTAACTAATGCAAAAGGAAGCTCTACAAAAGTACTGACTTAAAAAAAAAAGAAAAAATAAACTGTGAAATTCCAAGTTGTGAGGTAGAAAAACACAAAAAAAATGCCACAGCACGTGAATATTTTGCAAGCCACTGTAGATTGGGGTAGCGTAAAGTGATCTGCTCATATCTTTTTGTAACATCTTCCTACAGGATAAGCACCTGAAATTATAGGCTTTTGGTAACTGCACACATGCAGTTTTATACAGCATATGTTCGCATTACAGTAATATTATAACATTTTTACACAGTAATTTATGACAACTACTTGAGACATGTAGAAATTTTTTAACCTTGTCTCAAGCAATCGCCATAGATGACAGTGTGTAAGAACTGTATTATTACTATTTATATAGCGCCATTAATTCCATGGTGCTGTACATGAGAAGGGGGGCTACATACAAAGTTATAGATATCGTTGACAGTAAACAAATTTACAATGACAGACTGGTACAGAGGGGAGAGGACCCAGTCCTTCAGGACTTACATTCTACGGGATAGCGGGGAAGAGACAGAAGGTCGGGAGTGCAGCTGTATGCATTTGTTACTCTGTAATACTAACAAATGGGTGGGTGCGACACAAAATTGCAAGTATACAGTAACTAAAAAGCTTCAGGTGCTCATCTTGTAGAGATTGTGGTAGATATTTTTGCTATCACCATCACAAAGTGCAATGTTATAGCATGTGGAGCTCTGGCCTTATTCAACATAAAACCCCTGTACAGCTTTACCAACTGCTGGATATTGAATGTCTGTTTGACTTTATTTTATTAGCACTCACGCCAAAGTGTATACTTATAAAAATACCGTAAGGCTCTACAGCATAAGTAGCATTGACTTTAAACAATAAAAAACCTGAAATTGGGAAATTAACATTACCTTCAGAGTTAAATATTTATATTCCTAAAACTACTAAATTACCAGTTAATTGTTAACTCTGGCCTATTACTTATTATAAGTGAAGGGAAATTGCTATGGTACATTACTTCTATTCTTGAATAATTGACTTTTGCTGAGCTCTTTTCTTTCCATAAAGCACGGTGGTTTTTCTTTTCAGATCTATGTGAAACTTTAACCAAAGTAGCTTAAAAAAATAAAAATATAATTGAGTATATACAATATTTGCATTGTTGTACTATCACTGGAACAGGAATTTCATCACATTGCAATCAGACCACTTATCTCCTCTTAGCAGGATATTAACCCCTTAAAGACCAGGGGTATATCCGTTTTTGCACTTCCATTTTTTACTCCCTTTTCCCACTGCCATAACTTCTTTATTTTTCAATCAATATGGCCATGTGAGGGCTTGTTTTTTGAGGGACGAGTTGCACTTTTGAATGGCACCTTTGGTTTTACCTTATCGTGTACTGGAGAATGGGAAAAAAATTTTTTAAAAAAGTGCAATTCCACAATTATTTTTTGTCATGTCAATCAGACGCTTCAACGGGTCCAGGTAACCTGCACCTGCTCTGCTGCATCCATGTACTACTTGCATTAAATAAAAAAAAGGATTGTTTTACTGCATCATGGAATGCCACCTATATTTTCCTTTTTGGCCTGGGACTTTCAATCATTACATGTCTCACACTGGTAACACCCAATTTCATTTAAAATAAGCTATGAAAGCAAATTCTTAAGGAAGATCTATGTCAGGCCTCTAAAACAAATCTGAAGTTTGCAAAAAAAAAATTTGAGTTGTATTGCCATTTTCCAAGACACGTTCCATTTTTATTTTTAGTCCGATGGAGCTGTGATAGCTTATTTTTTGCAGAGTAAGAATATTTTTTGCAGAGTAAGAATATTTTTATTAGTACCTGTGATGAAGAAAGCAGGATTTAGTGCCCCAATGTTGAATAGCAAGGTCTTTTAGTATGATAATGAGATAAGGCCAAAGCAGAACTTTAAAGCTTGAGTAGGAGCCACGCCAGCATGGGGCAGGAAGGTGTCTGGGGGCTTCAATTAGAATATACCAGTCAGCTGGACACAGAAATACACATCCATTGTATCTCCCAGCCACTCCGACTCCATCCTAGGATCACTGATTATGAGCACACCTTTCGAGTTATAGACTGATAAAAAATATCTGCGTGACCCTGATGAAATCGCGCATCTGGCAGTGCGACTCCTGAGTAGTTTAGGGTTCTGGGACCTGAGATATAGAGGCTGGCCCTCCACAGCGACCCAATGGGGCCATGTTTGCTCTCCACACAACAGGCAAAACAAACCGCATTCACTGGTACCTCTCGTGGCTGGATCCTAGTGAGGACAGGTGAGAAGACTGCAGGGGAGAGCTCAGAGGTGGAGGGAGGGGCTGCTATGGGCAGTGTAGGGTCCCTAAGTGAATCCAGCCTGCTGAGTCTAGGGCCTCTGCAAAAAGAGGAACAGGCCATGGGGGGGAAGGGGCGTCCCAGGAGAGGAGCCAGCAGGTAAGACCCCAGGGCAGGAGTTCCCCGCATCCGGGATGTCACGAGGCCAGGGAAGTCTGCCTGACCCGGCGACTTGGTCGGGGGCTGAGGGGAAGCAGGCGCTACCTGTGGTATCAGCAGTTGTGGCCGCTGTTAACAGGAGTAGGAGCGCCAGAGCCCAAGGAGCCTCGCGGAGGTCCGACGGTTTCCCCCTCTCCGACCAAGTGGCTGCCGAGTCAGACAGCGGCCAGAAGACAGATCCCAGGGAGCTGACAGAAGATGTGGCAGTTTCGTCAATTCTTGCCACATTGAGTCAGGGATTTCAGCCAGCGTTGGAAGCTGACGCTAGCCTGAAAGCTCTCAAGGAGCAGGCAGCACAGACTCCCCTGGAGTCCGACCGCGAGCGAGTGGTCTGGGACCAGGGATGGCTGTACTGGGTAACGGTCCAGCAGGGTTCACCAGAGGCGTGGCCCAGGGACTGACAGTTAGTGGTACAATATCCGTTCAGGGAGGAATTGTTGCAGATCGCACACGAGATTTCCATGGCCGGACAACTTGGGATCACTAAAACCAGGGCCAGGCTAGCTCCGCATTTCTACTGGCCGGGAATGAGGACCGAGGTGATTGCCTACTGCCGTTTGTGTGACATCTGTCAGAGGGTACGGAAGGCGGGGTGGCGCCCCAAAGCCCCACTGGTAACTCTGCCCATCATCGAAGAGCCTTTCTCGAGGGTGGCTGTGGATCTCATTGGACCTCTGTCCACTCCTAGCCGCTCCGGGAAATGCTTCATACTAACGGTAGTGGACTATGCCATCCGGTACCCGGAGGCGGTAGCTTTGTTGTCCATTCGGGCCGACAAAGTGGCCACTGCCTTACTGGACATTTTCTCCAGAGTGGGATTTCCCCAGGAAATGCTCACCGACCAAGGGACCCAGTTCATGTCGCAGCTGATGGAGTCTCTCTGTAAGCAGATACAGGTGCAACATCTGGTAGCCAGCCCGTACCACCCACAGACCAATGGATTGTGTGAGTGGTTCAATGGCACCTTAAAGCAGATGCTGAAGATGTTGGTCGACTCCCACAGGAGAGACTGGGAGCAGTATCTCCCACACCTGCTGTTTGCCTACCGGGAGGTCCCACAGGCCTCAACAGGGTTCTCCCCCTTTGAGCTCCGGTACGGGCGACGTGTACGGGGGCCCTTTGCTCTGGTGAAGGAAGCATGGGAAGGGGATTTGGCCACCCCTGGAGTGTCGGTCATTGAGTATGTCGTGCGCTTCCGGGACAGAATGATGGCCTTGACACGGCTGGTGCATGACAATAAGGCCCAAGCCCAGGCAGACCAGAAGCGGTGGTACAACCAGAATGCTTGTGAGCGGACCTGCCAGGTGGGTCAAAAGGTGTGGGTACTGGTCCCCGTACCTCAAAACAATCTTCACGTGGCCTGGGAGGGTCCATACCTCGTGCACCAGCGGCCGCCCGTGAAAGGAGGAAGGCCTTCCACGTGAACATGATGAAGGCCCATCATGAGCGGGAGGCTTGTGCCCACCCAGTGTGCAACCTTCCCGAGGAAGAAGAGGTAGAAACCCTCCTGGATCTGCTCACCCAAGCCAAGGCGGGTGGATGGTCAACACGCTGCTCGAGGGACTGGAAGAGTATGCGACCGCGTACCTGGATGGCATCACCATCTTCAGTCCCACCAGGGAGGATCACCTAGAGCACCTGGCGCAGGTGCTCGGGCGGATCCAGCGAGCAGGCTTGACTATTAAGCCGGAAAAATGCCAGCTGGGTATGAGTGAGGTCCACTACCTGGGACACCGGGTAGGTGGGGGAGCTCTGAAGCCAGAGCCTGGGAAGGTGAATGCCATCGCATCCTGACCTACCCCCAGGACCAAGAATCAGGTGATGTCCTTATTGGGGACTGCCGGGTACTATAGGAGGTTTGTTCCACACTATAGTGCCCTGGCCAAGCCCCTGACGGACCTCACCAAGAAGAAGCTGCCCGTCACAGTCGACTGGACAGTCGCCTGCGAGACAACTTTCCAGGCACTCAAGACCGCCCTTTCTAGCTCTCCTGTACAACAGGCAGCCGACTTCATGCGGCCGTTCGCAGTGCAGACCGACGTCAGCGACTTCGGCCTCGCTGCTGTGCTCAGCCTGGTTGACACTACGGGCCATGAACACCCCGTTCTGTACCTGAGCCAGAAGCTCCTGCCGAGGGAAGTGGCCTATTCCACGATGGAGAAGGAATGTCTGGCAATTGTGTGGGCCCTGCAGCCATACCTGTACGGACGCCAATTCACCGTGGAAACAGACTACAACCCCTTCAGCTGGTTACACACGGTCTCTGGGACGAATGGGAGGTTGCTATCTTCAGCTGGCTACACACGGTCTCTGGGACGAATGGGAGGTTGCTATGCTGGAGCCTCTCTCTCTTCAGCAGTATCACTTCACCATTCGCCACAAAAGAGGCAGGGACCATGGTAACGCTGATGGGTTGTCCTGGCAAGGAGAGGGTGCGGAAGGGCGCATGGGGGAACACAGGAATGTGATACCCCCTAGCGCCCTCTAAAGCAGGGAGGTGTGATGAAGAAAGTAGGATTTAGTGCTCCAATGTTGAATAGCAAGACATTTTAGTATGATAATGAGATAAGGTCAAAGCAGAACTTCAAAGCTTGAGTAGGAGCCATTCCAGCATGGGGCAGGAAGGTGCCTGGGGGCTTCAATTAGAATATACCTGTCAGCTGGACACAGAAATACACATCCATTGTCTCTCCCAGCCGCTCCGACTCCATCCTAGGATCATGGATTATGAGCACACCTTTCGAGTTATAGACTCATAAAAAATATCCGCGTGACCCTGATGAAATTGCGCATCTGGCAGTGCGACTCCTGAGTCGTTGAGGGCTCTGGGACCTGAGATATAAAGATTGGCCCTCCACAGCGACCCAAGGGGGCCATGTTTGCTCTCCACACGACAGGCAAAACAAACCGCATTCACTGGTACCTCTCGTGTCCGGATCCGACCATCCTGTAGAAAGTTACCCCCTTTCTTAGATATTGGGAATAAGTTCTACAGGGAGCTAAAGGGTGGAGATTATTAGCTCACCCTCTGACACAGGGGGGAGGAACCCAGCATGCTTAAGAACTGGGGGCACAGGGCAGAGAGACACACTCACAGAAGAACCAGACGATGATAATCTAAGAAGGAACTGGGGACAGATCTGCCAAAGGGAGCAGCTGCCCACGCTTTGGGGTCTGACCGGCAACTAAGATTCTTATACCTGTGGACTGCAGAGCTCCCGGCATCCACATGCAACCTACAACCTGGTAAATTGACCTCCAGCTTAATATCTCTAAGTCTTGTACCCTTATTGTTATATATTACTCTGACTGCAAATCCATTGTAATTCCGTTGTATAGCTTCCTGTATATTTCTGAAATTATCTAGTGCGCCCTTAAGGCAATTAACCAAAAAATTAATCTTGGGCTGATGCTTTTACTCTGATTACGGATCTTAGAATACCCAGCGGGTAACAGGACATCCTCCCCGGTGGCCATTTTCTCTAGGTGCAGTTCCCTTACTGACCTGAGAGACAAAGGGGGCGCCCGAGAGCTGTGCCTGTGTAGTTACGTCACATTGGTGACGTGGGAGAAACCGGTCTCTCCTCCACAGTACCATTTTGAGATATATGTGACTTTTTGATCACTTGTTACAGCATCTTTTGTAGAATTGTGGAGACTAAAAAAACATAATTTAGGCGTTCTTGATTTTTTTCTGTTTAAGGGGGTTTACTGATCATGCTAATTGTTTTTAGATTTTGGTAGATCGGACGTTTCTGATACCACATATGTATGCTTTTTAACATTTTTTAATATCTTTATTTTCACTGGGGGGAAGGAGAGTGATATGATCTTTTATTTTTTTCATATTTTTGTTAAACCCTTTTTTTTACTGACTTCGTTATCCCCCTTAGGGGGCTAACAAAATTAGGGGGCTTGTGCTATATGCAGTGATGCCTTGGCATCACTGAACATAGCAGAAATCACAGTCTCCTTTGAAGCCCCGTCACAGGCAGGGTTTCAAAGGAGTTCCGTAATGACAGTCACAAGGTTCATCAGCTGACCCCCGCCTGTCATGAAAACCCATCGGTGACAAACGATCAGGTCACAGGCACGCAGATAAGCAGAAGTAAGAACATGCATGCTCGCTGGCGTGAGTTAAATGCCGCTGTCACAGATTGCAGCATAGGTTAACAATTATGAGCGGAGCTCTGCTTCACCTGCGATTGTTAGTGGCAGTTCCTGACGGTAATACACATCCATCACCTGCCGGGTATGGGGCGGGCTCGCTGTTTGAGACAGTGCCATACACCAGCATTCGACTTGCACCATATATATAGCGCGCATGTTGTGAAAGGGGTTGATTGGTTGCCCCATGATAATAATGGGTGTCACTGGTCTAGATGTACTCATTATAAAGTCATTCAAAAATTAGCACTCCTTCCGAGTTATATTTTTAGAAATTAATATAGAAATAATTCTGATCTGAATATGTATATATGATTATAAATTATTTATAAAGTGCTGACATCTTCCACAGCACAGTACAGACTGTGCGCTCACATATGTACGAGTCCCCAATGGGACTTGCAATTTAATTTTTCAATCACATGGGCAAATAATAGTTACCCAATGCATTCTGAGCAGACAGAAAGAAAATGTAAATGTCATTGCTTTGCTGTGGTTAGTATGAATTACTACTTGCTGACCCACCGTAATAACAAGAAGGACGGTCGATTCAATTCCAGTTTCTAATTACGCTTAAAGTTAAGTCAATTAATTTTTGACAACTCACCTTTACTTTTTATCCAGTGAGCCATCTTTAGGTATTATGGAAAGCCAAGCACGAGGTGACAAAAAGCAGTGTAGCTTTGATTTGCCTTGTAACAAATAGACATCTCCAAATATTTCATCTCTAAGATTCTGAACACATGTTTTGACTGCTCCAACTGTGTGCATTAATCTAAGCCGGGACATTATAATGAATTCCACACAGCAAGGTGTCTAAAGCCAATCTCCTTTAAAGGTCAGGTGATTCTTAATGAAAATCTGGGGGGAAAAAAGTCTGCACAGAGAGAAAAACTATCCAGAGTGAAATATTCACAACATAGATCATAAAAAAAGCAAAAATATACTAAATTGTGCATTCAATGTAACAACACACAACATGTGCCGCAAAATGTACAATGCAGTAGTTTGCTCAAATGTCCACTAGCTAGTGTACCATAGAAAATCCAATAAACAATAATTTATTGATATGTACTTGTAATTGATGAACCAATTACCACATGTCTATAATCAAATATGGCTTTAATAAGTCTCCTTAGTAGTCAAAGGCAACAAAAGGCAAACGTGAAAGTACCAAATACGTTGCTATCGCATAGATCAAGGATGACATACTTCTATAATAAATATCACAATATTGCATATATACAGTATATATATATATATATATATATATATATATACACATACACACACACACACTGTATATATATATATATATATATATATATATATATATATACACACTCACTGGCCACTTTATTAGGTACACCATGCTAGTAAGGGGTTGGACCCCCTTTTGCCTTCAGAACTGCCTCAATTCTTCGTGGCAGAGATTCAACAAGGTGCTGGAAGCATTCCTCAGAGATTTTGGACCATATTGACATGATGGCATCACACAGTTGGCGCAGATTTGTCGGCTGCACATCCCTGATGCGAATCTCCCGTTCCACCACATCCCAAAGATGCTCTATTGGATTGAGATCTGGTGACTGAGGAGGCCATTTGAGTACAGTAAACTCATTGTCATGTTCAAGAAACCAATCTGAGATGATTCGAGCTTTAGGACATGGACATTATCCTGCTGAAAGTAGCCATCAGATGTTGGGTACATTGTGGTCATAAAGGGATGGACATGGTCAGCAACAATACTCAGGTAGGCTGTGGCGTTGCAACGATGCTCAATTGGTACCAAGGGGCCCAAAGAGTGCCCAGAAAAAATTCCCCACACCATGACACCACCACCACCAGCCTTAACCGTTGATACAAGGCAGGATGGATCCATGCTTTCATGTTGTTTACGCCAAATTCTGACCCTACCATCCGAATGTCGCAGCAGAAATCGAGACTCATCAGACCAGGCAACGTTTTTCCAATCTTCTACTGTCCAATTTCGATGAGCTTGTGCAAATTGTAGCCTCAGTTTCCTGTTCTTAGCTGAGAGGAGTGGTACCCAGTGTGGTCTTCTGCTGCTGTAGCCCATCTGCCTCAAAGTTCGACGCACTGTGCGTTCAGAGATGCTCTTCTGGCCACCTTGGTTGTAACGGGTGGCAATTTGAGTCACTGTTGCCTTTCTATCAGCTCGAACCAGTCTGCCCATTCTCCTCTGACCTCTGGCATCAACATGGCATTTCCGGCCACAGAACTGCCGCTCCCTGGATTTTTTTTATTTTTCGGACCATTCTCTGTAAACCCTAGAGATGGTTGTGCGTGAAAATCCCAGTAGATCAGCAGTTTCTGAAATTCTCAGACCAGCCCTTCTGGCACCAACAATCATGCCACGTTCAAAGGCACTCAAATCACCTTTCTTCCCCATACTGATGCTCGGTTTGAACTGCAGGAGATTGTCTTGACCATGTCTACATGCCTAAATGCAGTGAGTTGCCGCCATGTGATTGGCTGATTAGAAATTAAGTCTTAACACACAGTTGGACAGGTGTACCTAATAAAGTGGCCAGTGAGTGTATACACAGTATATAAACTAGCTGAAGAGCCCGGCGCTGCCCGGGCATAGTAACTGACTGTGGTTAGTTATAGCAAATTATAATTATCCTCCATCCCATAGTCCCGTGCCCATATACCCATCATACATTTCATTCATCCCATAGTCCCGTGCCCATATACCCATGATACATATCCTCCATCCCATAGTCGAGTGCCCATATACCCATCACACATCCTCCATCCCATAGTCCCATGCCCATATACCCGTCATATTCACCATCCCATAGTCGAGTGTCCATATACAAATCACACATCCTTCATCTCATAGCCCCATGCCCATATACCCATAATACATATCCGCCATCCCATAGTCCCGTGCCCATATACCCATCATACATATCCGCCATCCCATAGTCCCGTGCCCATATACCCATCATACATATCCGCCATCCCATAGTCCCGTGCCCATATACCCGTCATACATATCCTCCATCCCATAGTCCAGTGCCCATATACCCATCACACATCCTCCATCCCATAGTCCCGTGCCCATATACCCATCATACATATCCTCCATCCCATAGTCCTGTGCCCATATACCCATCATACATATCCTCCATCCCATAGTCCTGTGCCCATATACCCATCATACATATCCTCCATCCCATAGTCCAGTGCTCATATACCCATCACACATCCTCCATCCCATAGTCAACCATTATGACATCATAATGAGCGGCGGGGCTTGCAACCTATGATGACATCATCGTCGCCATGGCAACCATTATGACATCATAATGAGGGGCGGGGCTTGACACACACACACACTTTTTCCCCATTATGTAGATAGGGGCAAAATTGTTTGGTGAATTGGAACGCGCGGGGTTAAAATTTTGCTTCACAACATAGCCTAGGACGCTCTCGGGGTCCAGACGTGTGACTGTGCCAAATTTTGTGGCTGTAGCTGCGACGGTTTAAAGGATTACACACATATTTATATATGTACATACATGTATGTAATCATAAAGGGTAGTTCTCAGATTGTCTTTTGAGCAGTTCACAAATCTGCAGTCTTCTTACTTCCTGGTATATGGCGGGGTCGCACTCCTTCTTGAGTGACAGTTCTAGTGACTAGCAGAGCTGTACAAGAAGAACTACACTATAAAGCTCAGCACATGTTCTGCTATAATACATTCAGCCATTAGTTGTTTGCTCTGAAGTCTACACAACTATCACTATATTTACACATAGAGACAACAACATGCATTTGAACACGCATACAGCGTGGGAAGGTGACAGCCATACTGCCGGGTGCCAGGATACTGGGGAGAAGTTTGCGATTTTACAAGACTGATAAAAGTCCTATCGGGAGCTGAGAGGGAGGTGACCAGCTACCTGCTGTATAGAAATCAATGGGCTGGAGAAAGCTCACTGACATGTTAGGATTTAACCTCTCTTATAAAATGTACCTAATGTGTATTCTGCTGCCAGTGTCTGGGCAGATACTCTTAATCAAGCTCCATGTAAACCAGTTATTCTATATGCCCTAGATTTAGCTAGTTAGGTTGTTTTTTTATATGATATACACACAAACATACATACATTAGAAACCAGAAGTTTACATACACTGTATAAAAAAAGACACATATGCATGTTTTTCTCAATATTTGACATGAAATCAAAATAAACCATTACTGTTTTAGGTCAATTAGGATTACCATAATTATTAATATTTGAAATGCCAGAATAATGAGAGAGAGATAATGTTTGAGGCATTTTTATTACTTACTGCAAAGTTAAAAGTTTACATGCATTTCATTCGTATTTGGTACCATTGCCCTTAAACTGAATGACTTGGGTCAAACGTTTGGGATATCCTTCGACAAGCTCCTCACAATAGATAGTCGGAATTTGGGCCCATTCCTCCTGACAAAACTGATGTAACTGATCCAGGTTTGTAGGTCGTCTTGCTCGCATCTGCCTTTTCAGCTTTGCCCATATATTTTCAATAGGCTTGAGATCAGGGCTTTGTGATGGCCACTCCAAAACATTGACTTTGTTATCCTTAACCCCTTTCTGACATTTGAAGTACTATTCCGTCCATGTGCCCTAGGCCCATATGTCCATGAACGCAGCTGATCGCGGCTGGGTGTCAGCTGATTATCACAGGACTGCCCCCGGCACATTAACTGCCGGCACACTGCGATCAAACATGATCACAGTGTTCCGGGGGCATAGGGCAGGGAGGGGGCTCCAGTTGTTCCGAGGGCCTCCTCCCTGCTGCCCCCAGATCCAAGATGGCCAGAGGGGCCTTCCGGGTCCTGCAGGGAGGTTGCTTCTTAGTGCCTGCTGAGAGCTGGCGCTGAGAAGCCGGCTTCACTGCCTGAAAGATAGCTGATCTAACACAGTGCAGTGCAAAGTGTCAGATTAGCGACAATGTAATAAACAATGTAATAAAGTAAAAAAAAAAAAAAAAGTAAAAATAATTTAGAAATTACTAAATTAAAAAAATATTCCCTTTTTTTGTAAATTAAAAAAAAACAATAAAAGTACACATATTTAGTATCGCCGCGTCCGTAACGACCCGCCCTATAAAATTGTCCCAATAGTTAACCCCTTTAGTGAACCCCTTCAAAAAAAAATAAAACACAAGGCAAAAAACAATGCTTTACCATCATACCGCCGAACAAAAAGTGGAATAACACACGATCAAAAAGACTGATATAAATAAACATGGTACTGCTGAAAACGTCATCTTGTCCGCAAAAAATGAGCCATACAGCATCATCTGCGAAAAAATTAAAAAGGTATAGCTCGTAGAATAAAGCGAAGCAAATAGTTATTTTTTATATAAAATTGTTTTTATTGTATAAAAGCGCCAAAACATAAAAAAAAATATAAAATGAGGTATCGCTGTAATTGTACTGACACGGAAAATAAAACCGCTTTATCAATTTTACCGCACGCGGAACGGTGTAAACGCACCCTCCAAAGAGATTTATGAATTGCTGGTTTTTGTTCATTCTGCGTCCCAAAAATCGGAATAAAAAGCGATCAAAAAATGTCATGTGCCCGAAAATGGTACCAATAAAAACGTCAACTCGTCCCGCAAAAAATAAGACCCCACATGATTCTGTGGGCGAAAATATGGAAAAATTATAGCATCTCAAAATACGGTGATGCAAAAACTAATTTTTGCAATAAAAAGCGTCTTTTCGCGTGTGACAGCTGCCAAAAATAAAAACCAGCTATAAATAGTAAATCAAACCCCCCTTTATCACCCCCTTAGTTAGGGAAAAATAATAACATTTAAAAAATATGTATTTATTTCCATTTTCCCATTAGGGTTAGGGGTGTGTTGGGGTTAGGGTTGGAGTTATTATGGGGGGGTTTCCACTGTTTGGGCACATCGGGGCTCTCCAAACGCAATTTGGCGTCTGATCTCAATTCCAGCCAATTCTGCATTGAAAAAGTCAAACGGTGCTCCTTCCCTTCCATGCTCTGTCATGCGCCCGAACAGTGGTTTACCCCCACATATGGGGTATCAGCCTACTCAGGACAAATTGCACAATAACTTTTAGGATCCTGTTTCCCTTGGGAAAATACAAATTGGGGGTGAAAAGATCTTTTTTTGGAAAAAATATGATGTTTTAATTTTACGGCTGTGCGTTATAAACTTCTGTGAAGCCCTTGGGGGTTCAAAGTTCTCACCACACATCTAGATAAGTTCTTTGGTGGGGGTCTAGTTTCCAAAATGGTGTCATTTTTGGGGGTTTCCACTGTTTAGGCACATCAGGGGCTCTCCAAATGCGACATGGCGTCCAGCCAATTCGGCGTTGAAAAAGTCAAACGACGCTCATTCCCTTCCGAGCTCTGCCATGCGCCCAAACAGTGGTTCCCCCCACATATCAGGTATCAGCATACTCAGGACAAATTGCACAATAACCGTTGTGGTCCAATTTCTCCTGTTACCCTTGGTAAAATAAAAAAAATTGGACCTGAATTAATTTTTTTGTGAAAAAAAAGTTAAATGTTCATTTATTTTTTTAAACATTCAAAAAGTTCCTGTGAAGCACCTGAAGGGTTAATAAACTTCCTGAATGTGGTTTTGAGCACTTTGAGGGGTGCAGTTTTTATAATGTTGTCACTTTGGGGTATTTTCTATCATATAGACCCCTCAAAGTGACTTCAAATGTGATGTGGTCCCTAAAAAAAAATGGTGTTGTAAAAATGAGAACTCGCTGGTCAAGTTTTAACCCTTATAACTTCCTAACAAAAAAAAATTTTGTTCCAAAATTGTGCTGATGTAAAGTAAACATGTGGGAAATGTTACTTTTGAAGTATTTTGGGTGCCATATCTCTGTGATTTAAGGGCATGAAAATTCAAAGTTGGAAAATTGCAAAATTTTCAAAATTTTCACCAAATTTCCATTTTTTTTTCACAAATAAATGCAAGTGATATCAATGAAATTTTACCACTACCATGAAGTACAATATGTCAAGAGAAAACAATGTCAGAATCACCAGGATCCATGGAAGCGTTCCAGAGTTATTACCTCATAAAGGGACAGTGGTCAGAATTGTAAAAATGTGCCTAGTCATTAACATGAAAACACCGTTGGGGGTAAAGGGGTTAAGCCACTGTGTTACCATTTTGGCAGTATGCTTCGGGTCATTGTCTATTTGGAAGACCAATTTCTGCCAAAGCTTTAACTTCCTGGCTGATGTCTTGAGATGTTGCTTCAGTATTGCCACATAATTTTCTTTTCTCATGATGTCATCTATTTTGTGAAGTGCACCAGTCCCTCCTGCAGCAAAACAACCCAACATGATGCTGCCACCCCCGTGTTTCACAGATGTGATTGTGTTCTTAGGCTTCCAAGCTTCTCCTTTTTCCTCCAAACGTAACAATGGTTATTGTGCCCAAAAAGTTCAATTTTAGTTTCATCAGACCACAGGACATGTCTCCAAAATTAAGGTCTTTGTTCCTGTGTGCATTAGCAAAGATTAATGTCTTTTTTTTTTGTTTATTTTGGAGTATTTGGCTTCTTCATGGCAGAGTGGCCTTTCACTCCATGTTGATACAGTACTCGTTTCACTGTGGATATTTACACAATCTTACCAGCTTTGTCATCATCTTCACAAGGTCTTTTGCCTTTGTCTTTGGGTTGACAAGCACATGTCAGACCAAAGCACATTCATCTCTGGGACATAGAATCCGTCTCATTTATGAGCAGTATGATGGCTAGACATCTTTTTGTACTTGCTTATAATTGTTTGTACAGATGAAAGAGGCACCTTCAGGTACCTTGAAATTGTACCCAAGGATGAGCCAGACTTGTGCAAGTCCACAATTATTTTTCCTGATATATTGGCTGAGTTCTTGAAACTTTCCCATGATGCTACACAAAGAAGCAGTGTGCTTCAGGTGTGCATTAAAATAAATCCACAGGTGTGTCTCTAGTCAGAAGCTTCCAAATACATGACATCATCATATGGGCAGTCCAGAATTGTTTAAAGGCATAGTAATCTTAGTGCATGTAAACTTTTGACTGCAGTAATAAAAATGCCTTAGAACATTCGCTCTCTCATTATTCTGGCATTTGGCAAATATTAATAATTATGGTAATCCTAATTGACCTATAATGGGAAAATGGCTTAAAAAGGAGGATCTGAGTCTTATACATAACAATTTACAGATTTCATTGGTACAAAAATTTTGTGTGTGTACACAAGGTTTTGATCCAAAGGTGAAGGAAAAGCTATGGCTGGAGGTTA
This sequence comes from Dendrobates tinctorius, assembly GCF_039654945.1. Lineage (NCBI taxonomy): Eukaryota > Metazoa > Chordata > Amphibia > Anura > Dendrobatidae > Dendrobates > Dendrobates tinctorius. The sequence goes on along the minus strand of NW_027361679.1, from coordinate 50,349,176 downwards.
TGGTCAGAATTACATAGTTAAGATGCGAATCACCAGTTTGTTGAATCAAAACAAAGAGCTCCACAGCAGATAACAGCACAAAAGGGTTCCTACATCTAATTGTTTAATATAGTACTTTATATCTAAACATGGCAAGTGGACAATCTAAACAGAAATGCTGCTATGCAAAAGTTAGGGCGGATTGTCATATGTTTTCTCATCTGCACTGTACATATAAACTTAATTAGGAAAAATAGAAGGTAAATTGCCCTTTTAGTAAGGGATCCTGCCAAGACTGCGGCTATGTACCCCAACGCACGTTTGGCGTGGATGTCGCTTCTTTTGTCGTTTTGTAACAATAAAATCTTTAAATTGTTACGTATAATGACTCAGATCCTCCTTTTTAAAACAAATTAGCACTAGAGTCAATAACTTGATGGGTACATTGTTAACTTTGAAACTGATATTTCTCATCTTAAAATGGGAAAGGTTTATTCTGATTCCATGTCAGATATTGAGAAAAACATGCATATGTGTCTCTTTATATAGTGTATGTAACGTTTTGACTTCAACTGGACATACATACATATACATATATATATATATATATATATATATATATATATATACATACACATACATACACACACAAGTGAAAGTTTAGAGAATTTTAAAAGTTTAGTGATAGAGAACTATGGATAATGAACCATCTCCTACAGTTCCTATAGGAGGAGAAATCATTAGAAGTTCATTATCATGTCTTGGTTGCCATCAGGCACATGTATTCCAGGTTTCAAAGGCACCTGTGTAGTTTTATCTCAGGATGAATGATTTAGAGAGGTAAAGATAATTCCACCCTACAATACTTGAAAGCAAAACTGAATTCTTTCATGTGTGCATTAATGTTCTCCTTAAGAACCTGATAGCAGCTTGTCTGCACTTTATATCTAAAGGTATAATCAGGACATAATTACTGGCTGAATCCTCAAGCATGAAGCCATCTCTTTGTCTTTCCCTTAGCTGGGAGCTTTTCTTATTCCCCCATTAAGGTCACTTTCCAGCTGTCACAGTCTGGATGATCGTTCTCATTGTGCGTGGTACACATAAGAGATTTGTGTCAGGACGTGTCCTGATTCCACCTGCAGAACATCCCAACCCTTCATCAGTCCTATGATCAAAGCCTGTAGCACTCAAGAGAACATCAAACACATACACTTCCGAAAAAAATAACCCATGATCCCTAATCCTTCCTGTAACATAGAAGACGTATGTTCTCTCCGCACACATTCCCACACACACACACTCAAGTAACCGCTAATTACCCAAATATTTGAAGACTGTTACAAAGGAAGGTTTGAACACCAGAGGCTTATTAAGAGTGGGATAGTAGAGGGACAGCCCTATTATTTAATTAGAAAATACAGATCAAGATAATAACAATGCAGCAGTCTTGTAAATCCACGGGCAAAAACATTATCTAACCATATGTCGAAATCCATAAAATCCTTATTCTTTAGGGTTCTTCCCAAAGCCTAATAATTGCATCAGTTTTAATAAGGTTTACATACAAGAACTAGATGATGTTGCTGTGCTATTTAGCAGTGATTTCCAACCTGTGACTCTCCAGATGTTGCTAAACTACAACTCCAAGGTATAATAATAGCTGCAGTTCTACAATAGGTGAAAAAGTCACTGCAGCAAAACCTGCTCTCTTGGCAGTAAAGAAGCTGCTTACAAAAAGCAGGTTTGCTGTGTTTTTGCTGCGTTTTTGTTGCCTCTTGAGCACATTGATAAAGTTTAGCGGCCCAAAAAAGGCCTGATATAACTTCTTTAGGTTTTTTTTTACACCCAAAACGCAGCAAAAACGGATACCTGCATTTTAGCACTTAGCCATTGTTCCCTACGGGTGAAAAAACGCTGCAAATATGCACACAAAAAACGCCGAAAGGAGTGGCATGCCGCAGTTTGCAAAAAACGCTCAAGTTTTCCAAATCAGTCAAGGAAATAAAACCAATGTGTGCTTGAAATTTCTGAAAATTTGCATAAAAAACACAGCAGAAAAGGTGCAAAGACTCAAAGTGTGAACATAGCCTTAGAGAAATCAACATCATCCCCATAAAACTTAAAAGTTTATAAAGTTACTGTAAAAAGACAAACAAAAAAAATGGAGTCATGATGAAAAAGAAGAGTTAAGTAGGAAACAATTTCTGAGTAAGATCATGTCTTCTGCCATTGAAAATGAGGTTTGTGATTCCCATCACAGCACAGTAGCACTCAATATCTTTGCTGAAAATGTGAAAATTAATTTTGAGGGTTTGTGAAAATTAGTTTCAGAACCTGCCCGCATGAAAGTGTAGTGTTTTCGTGCAAGAACTTCTTATTAGTCAGCTTGTGCGTTGTCAGACATAGGTATACGGTAATTATGTCTATAGAGAGGAAAAATAGGACACAAAGAAAATAAAACATGGATTCTGAGCGAGATGCTCAACCCATGCAACTCAATGGGGTTTTTGAAACCCCGATTACATGCAGTGAAAAATATTTGTGGATTTTTCACAAAAAGAAACCTGTTAACTCTACACCAATTGTGGTATAACAGCAGCATTTTTTACATAAGTTTTAAAAATGTGATGCGGCAAGAAAAAAAGACAAACATGACCACAATATGTGATTGCAGCCTAAAGGTAAGGGCCCGTGGCGTCTTTCAGGCAGGTTCTCCACCGAATCCACCTGAAAAAGCGTCCCATGAAAGGACATAATACACTGCAATGTCAAAACAACATTGCTGTGTAACGTGTTAAACCTCATGTTACTTCTTGTAACCGTTTCTGGGTTCAGAAGAGGTACACTCAATATTTGGGTGGCTTCTGCTCGGAAGCCGCCAGGCTCTCTATACTTCACAGCATAGAGTAAAAGACGCTAGTGGTGGAGGTGCCACAAGAATGACAGCAAAGCCACCGGTGAATCAGCCTCATGAAAGTGACCATTGCTGTTTTCCTGATGCAGCCTCACCAAGGAAAAATGGCCGGCACAGTGGGCACATGGCCTCACTCTACTGAATCAGCATGATTAACTCTACAGGGAATCTGCCCCACACCATCAGCAAATCTGGAGCAAAAATCCTGTCAGTGTTCGATTTCTATCGCAGAAATACATGTCAACTTTTATAAAGCATAAGGTTTTAGCCCAAGTTGTCCTTTTTTAAATTACCGTTACCTGTTCTAGCTGCAGATCCACAGCAGTTTGTGCAATGTGGTTCTCACCAATGAGACAAATTCCTCAGCCCAATAGTTCCACATCACCTCACATATACAGAGGATGCACTGTCAGTAACATGATTTATGGGAAGAAAATTATTGTTTTAAAGCATCACTTCAGAAGGTGTTTTTATTTTTTGTTAATTATCTGGCTGGAGTGGTGTCATTAATCTACGTTCCCTGCCCCCGGTAATATACTTACCAGCTTCCGTCTTCTTCAGTTATCAGCACCACTCTGGTCATTCTTCTTAAGGTTGTGACCTGCCAGCTGGCTCCACTGTCTGCTGGGCAATCCAGAAGTCACAACTCAATGTAAGTCTGTGAGAGAGCCAGGACGGGGCTTTCATAGACTTACTGTTAAATCTTGTGACCATTACCTCTAACTTCCAGCCAGTTAAAAGTTGCGGTCATAGTGGAGTGGCACTGGGAAGAGCTGAAGACAGAGGCTGGTAAGTATAATACTAGGTGACGCCACGCCACTGGAGCAGTGCTTTAAACATCGTCTTCCCTTTAGTATTTGTCTTCCAGTGTAAACAGATCCATAAACTGATGTTAAACGACTTATTATATAGTTGATCAATGCTATGGTGCATAGGCGACGTATCTAAATGCACCGTGAGAAGATTGACATGGAGAGATGGGCTGATAGCCAGGCTGACAACTTTTAGGTCAATAATAATGAGACTACTGTTATCCTATGTTATTATCATAATTCCCATAACACACAGAGCCAGATTAGAATTTCATTTTACCTTATTGTTAAATACAGATCATGTACATTTTAGGGGACAAAGAAAATTAAGTAACGAAAAAAAAAATCAAGAATTAGAATGTAAAGTCAAAGTAAAATTAAAGTGGTACTCTCAAGTTTCAAAGTTATCCCCTACCTATAGGATGGTGGATATCTTTCTGATCACTTGGGGTCTAACCGATGGGGGGGGGGGTAGAGTGGTAGCCAGTTATCAACTTCCGTTCCATTCACATGGGGCTCATCAGATCCCCAAGTCTCAGAATGTGAGGTCCAAGCAGCAGTCGGACCCCCAGCGATCAGGAAATTATCACCAATCCAATGGATTGGGAATAATTTCCAAACTTGAGAATACCCCTGTAATTAACAGCCTGCTAAGGGTTGTGATAACACTGGTGACATGGTTTCCCTTTGAGATGACTCCACAACACATAAAATATGTTAATTAATCTATTCCAACAACATTGATCTTTTAGTAGAACAGTCTGGATTCCGTCTTCTTTTAGATGACCTGATCATCTGTAATTTACTGGCCTGGTGAGACGGCAGCAAACCTTCTACCCACACAGACAGATCGTTAATATGACTGGTCTGAGCTCATAAAATATCACGTTATTTGTCAAAGTGAACGTAATACTATGGTGAACACATAAGTGACATTTTTTCTGTATTGATCTCTTTTCTGAGTAGTAATGACTTTACAATTGAGTGTTTGTATTGGAAACTAAAATAATAGAAAAATGACTTGCAATAACATGATAAACATACCAGCAAAGTAGTATGTGATTACAGACCATAAATAATAAAAAAGCCCAGCACAGGCAGGCGTTGCATGGTCATATATGATCAATAACCATCTGCCACAGGTGTACATTCTAGGAGAAACTGAGGCTCATAGATAGCATACCCGAACATATGTTTAGCCCTTGGGATCTGTATGAAAAGAAAATAGGCCACTAAGAAAAGAACAGCGCTGCTGTAAAGATAGCTACGCTTTAAATAAGGTAACAAAATCCCATTGGTTATACTTGCTGCACAGTAAGCCTGGTTTAAGATGTTCGGCATTCTACAAATCTGTCCTGACCACAAGCCTTAACCAGCTGTGCGGGACTGATGTCACCAGGCTCATATACAGAGACGTCTGCGTTACACTCATTTACCAGATCTACAACGGAGCCTCCATTACTGCAAACTGAGCAGCATTTTAATATATAGGTTTGTTGAATCATCGCCAGTACACGTGCAAGTGTAAGATAAAATAACCATGGAAAAAGCCTACCATCAACAGTTACCACGGATCAATACACGAGCTCCATTATCACATAAATATGAATAACGGGAATCTAAATGTAAGAACTTTCATCCAAGCTTCATTCAGAGATCTAAGCAGCAAAGCCACAAGAAAATAGTCGTTTTAATATAAAGTTATAATGAAACTCAATCCTTTCTGCAATGAAGACATTTTAGGAATGCAGGTTCTAGTGTACGTTTATAGGCTGGGCAGGCGACAGCGGAAAGGTCATCTCCACTAAGACGTAATAGCAGCAAATCAAGATCTGAATTCTTCCTATTATAGGGAACTAACATTTATACATCTAAGAATCAGGACCTTCGAATGAAGCAGGGTGCGCCGCACCATGCTCATCATGAATCGGGGTTGCCACACCATGTCACATCCCAGCTCCACCAGCTTTGTCAGAGCTGGCAAACATGGTGTGAGAACACCAAAAGTTATAACATTTTAGATCAGCCTCGTGTTGCACCTACATTTTGCAATGTTTCAAAGTTTTTTACGCCACGATTCTGAAGTCAAAGCGTTGATCAATCAGACCTTATGTCTTTTTAGAAAAGAATGTATAATAGTATATATTTGGCTTATACTTTAAAGGGGTCCTCCGGGGAGATAAACATGTATTCCTATCGATAACTTCATAAACATCCATTGAGCCGTTTTCAACGGCCACAGTATTTGGTATTCAGCACTTACTCACTGTGCCGAAGATGCAGCTGGTGAGTGATCCCTCTCCCATCGGGAACGTTGCATCAGAGAGTAGGAGGTGTAATCTGCACGTCATTTCCAGCACAAGCCGTCCCCTGATATCAGCACCTTCTATGCGGTCACATAAGGAGGCGAGGCTTATCATGGGCTAATACAAGCCATGCACCCCGAGAGGGCTGTGCTCTGACTGCCTGCCCCCGCAGATAATTTGCAGCCGTGAAGTCAGGGTTTTCCACCAAGAAGCAGTCTGTGTCTGTGCTTGGACAAACAGAGGCTGCTTCTGCGTAGCATCCTCACACTTCGAGGGAAGCTCTAACTTCACAACTATGATTTAGCAGCAGGCAGAGCAGAGATGACATAGGATATCAGACTTGCTCAGGGGTGTGGCTAGAATTAGGATCATGAGAAGTCACACCCCTAATATAAGTGTGCCATGGTATTCTACTCTAATTGAGCTTTTTCTAACACTAAGCACCGAATTTTAGCGTTAAGCACCAACCATATTTTCTTCTACCCCTTGACCTATGACTGCATGGAAGGAGCTGGTATTAGGGGGCATGGCCCATAATGGGCAGGACAAGATGTGGACCTCAACTGTGACTGCCTGATATCAGTGGGCAGGCTAGTGTTAGACGCCAGGGGCAGACCTCACCTCCTGATCTGTGATGCAACATCCCCGACAGGAGAGGGAGTACTCAGCCATAGTGAGTAATGCTGAATGCTACATAGTGTGAGGAATGAAAATACTACTATGGATGTAAGCCTTTACCGTTTAGGACGTTAAAGTGATAGGAATACATGTTTATCTCCCCAGAGTACTCCTTTAAATAAGCCAAATACCGTATATACTATTATACATTCTTCTTCTTTTGTCTTTATAGCGATTCTCTTACAACACTTCTCAGTATGACTCCCTTTTTCAATGAAGACATCAGAGGATTTTATTACGGCACCATTGCTATGGCACGTGTGTAGGGATGGGACTCTTCAGATATAAAGTCTTACACTATGTTCACACATTCCGGAAAATTTCCACTGCAGATTTGGTCTCAAATTCAAGATATTTCTGCAATAAATACGCATATAGAATCCACGTGTTACTTGCAGATTTTAATACTGATTTGACAGCCGATTTCACCCAATTCTGTGTACAAATTATCGAACAGGGAGAAATTCACACTAAAAAGTTGTAGAAGAATGAGCATGTCGCAAATTTGAAATCAGTATCATGGTTTCATTTTTGAGCTGATTTTTTTTCTGCAATATTTAAATGGGATTTTGAAAAACTCGTTTACTTGCACTGTAAATGGTGTTAGTGGTACGGGATCTGCATCGCAAATGCTAGACATGTGAACTTGGCCTGAAAGGGGTTGTCCACAGTATAGATAAGTTACAGATTGGTGGGGAACCGACTGCTGGGACCTGATCCGATCAGAATAACAGGGACCTTTTATCCCTGTTAGAAAAGATTGGCAGTCCACATGCCAGACTGCTGCTCCATTCATTCTCTATGGCGCTGTACTCTGCTTTTTCTGGCAGTCCCATAGAGCAGGGTTCCTCAACGCCAGTCCTCAAGGCCCACCGACAGATCATGTTTTCAGGATTTCCTTAGTATCGCCCAGGTGATAATTGCATCACCTGTACAATACAAGGGAAATCCTGAAAACATGACCTGTTGGTGGGCCTTGAGGACTGGAGTTGGGGAACCCTGCATAGAGAATGAGCAGAGCAGCGGTCAGGTATGGGACCAGCTACTCCATTTTATAACAGGAATAAAAGTGCCATAGGGGATAAAATTTATCCTTTCCACCGATCGATGCAGGTCCCCTTGGTCTGACTCCCACCAATCAGTAAGTTATCAGGATGGGTGATAATTTGTTTTCAACTAACAACTCCTTTCAATAACTCCAGATTATTGAACACTCTAGATTGCACCTAAACAAAAGACTGTAAGGGTATGTTTCCACGGTCAGTAAACGCTACGGGTTGGACGCTGCATACATCCACAGCGTCCAACCCGCAGCGGACAGATGTTACAGCATTGTGGAGGGGATTTCAAGAAATTCCATGCCCACTATGGGTGCACGGACGCCTCCGGCTTCCCTGTGTAACCGGACATGTGGCGCGTCTGTCCAGACCGCAGCATGTCTACTTATCTAGTGGAGACGCTCAGTCTCCGCAACATAAATATCACAGTCTATGTATGGGATGCGGTGATTCCGCACGGTTCAGTGATCACATGCGGAATCACCGCGTGTACAAAAGCCGGCAGCGATTTGGACGGAGCGGACATGTGCTGCGTCCAAAGCGCTGCCAGTTACTGACCATGTGGACGTAGCCTTAACCACTTAACAGACAAGAATTAAGATAGAAACATAATAATACCGTGCAGTAAATAAACAACAATAGTGCAGGTTATTTACTTATTGTTTTTGTCTTAATTATTTTTCTGCGCAGTGGCCAGTGTGAACATGTGCTTACATGCTGCATGCACACCATTTTGTATCCCAGTTTATTTCTTTAGCTTTTTTTCAGTCTGTTTGCACCATGTGTATATAAAGGTGTGGTCTGCCTTTTCTTTGCGCTGGACATTGTATTGATATTGTCTCCCTTGGCTGTGTATCCACTAGTTTGGCCCAGTCCTTCTTTATCCACATGCATGTCACTTAACAAATGGTAAAGTTTTAGTATCAGGAGTTAGGACCGTTCCAATTAGGATCACCGTGATGTGGTGGGATGGCTTTTGCATTTTTTTTAATCAAAATTATGTGAACTAAGCACCCTATATTATTTTCATGCACTGCGCTATTTATTTACTTCCTGCAGGGTATTTAATTATTGTGCTTCTGTCTTCGTTTTTTATTTAAAGACAATTGTCTGTAAAGTAAAAGGAAAGTAAGATAACTAAGAAGAGTTGGGCAAGTGTCAGGAAACAGTGAAAAGTTAGCGTTAAGGCTATGTGCACACGTAGTTTGGAGAGCTGTGGATTTGTCCCCGCGGATTTGTAAAAATCCGCAGGTAAATCCGCGGGTCAAAAGTCCTGCGGTTTACCTGCGGATTAGCCTGCGGTTTAGCCCTGCGGTTTCACACCTCACAATGGATAAGGTGTGAAACCGCAGCGGATTCCACACAAAAATTGACATGCTGCGGATTGTAACCCACGGAAAAATCCGCACCATGTGCACAGCGTTTTTGGTTTGACCATTGCAAAGAATGGTACTGTACAATGCAGCAGAAACTGCTGCGGACCCGCAGGGCCAGAAACGCTGCGGATCCATAGCAGAATCCGCACCGTGTGCACATAGCCTTAATGGTCATTTTGCTATGGAAATCATTTTTTCTGCCTGCTTTTATGTCAAATAGTAGAGCAAGGCCGAAAAAAGACATTTATAAATCCAGTTCAGTCTATAGTCCGTCAGAATAAATCCCCAGATCTACGTCCTTCTAAAGAACCTAACAATAACTGTAAGATACAATATTGTTACGCTCCAGGAAGACACCCAGGTCTCTGTTGAACCCCTCGACTGAGTTCACCATCACCACCTCCTCAGGCAAGGAATTCCAGATTCTCACTGCCCTAACAGTAAAGAATCCTCTTCTATGTTGGTGGAAAAAGCTTCCCTCCTCCAGACACAGAGAATGCCCCCTTGTGACCATCACCTTCCTTGCTATAAACACATCCTCGGAGAGATATTTGTATTGTCCCCTTATATACTTATACATGGTTATTAGATCGCCCCTGAGTTGTCTTTTTTTCTAGACTAAATAACCCTAATTTTGCTAATCTCTCTAGGTATTGTAGTTCCCCCATCCATTTTATTAATTTTGTTGCCCTCCTTTGTATTTGCCCTAGTTCCATTATATCCTTCCTGAGCACCGGTGCCCAAAACTGTACACAGTACTCCATGTGCGGTCTAACTAGAGATTTGTACAGAGGCAGTATAATGCTCTCATCATGTGTATCCAGACCTCTTTTAATGCACCCCATGATCCTGTTTGCCTTGGCAGCCGCTGCCTGGCACTGGCTGCTCAAGGTAAGTTTATCATTAACTGGGATACCCATGTCCTTCTCCATGTCAGATTTACCCAGTGGTTTACCGTTCAGTGTATAATGGTGATATTGATTCCTTCTTCCCATGTGTATAACCTTACATTTATCATTGTTAAACTGCATCTGCCACCTTTCGGCCCAAGTTTCCAACTTATCCAGATCCATCTGTAGCAGAATACTATCTTCTCTTGTATTGACTGCTTTACATAGTTTGGTATCATCTGCAAATATCGATATTTTACTATGTAAACTTTCTACCAGATCGTTAATAAATATGTTGAAGAAATCCAATCACAGACTCATGCTCTACCCTTGTCTTTATGTCAAGAAACAAATGCCCAGGAGTAACATGGAACAAAGTATTTGTTTAAAAGAATTAGAAAGTGTATGAGCAGCCAGAAGCTCCAATTATATAACCAGATGTCTTATTCTATTAGATAAATTCTATGGAGAGATATATTAGCATAATTCTCCCTAAATGTGAAGACATCACTTTCTCGGAAATGTTCCCCAATGACCATTTGAATTATATTAGTATTTGCTTTCTTTGCTGTTAAAATTTTGTTTTGCAGAATGACATGGAAACTGCAAATCTGTATTGATTAATGGTCAGAATAGGAGACAGAAGCGCAAAATGTGAAAAAGACAGGAGATAAAAGAAGTAAAAATTGAAGCTAAACACGTCAAATAGGAGATCATTCCTCCTCTACAAGTAGGAGCAAAGAAAGATTGCACTCGAGCCATCATCTTCAGATAAACTAAAAAAAGTCACGCTCCACCCAAGAGCAGCTTTAAGCTTGTATTATGGAATTTCGTCATAGGTTATGTTATTACTGAAATCAGCCCCTTAGTAAGAAGAAAGTTACTGAGAACCTTACTGCCAATCCCAAAACATGATTTGTCAATGGACTACCCAAAGCAATAACTATCAGTGTGAACAGGCATCAAATAAACTACATTACTAAGACAGAGGATCTGAGCTGCCCTATAGCGCTGTATGATTATTAGATCACTCTATAAACAGTATGGCAGCTCTTCAGCAGTGGGTTGATCTTGAGGATTTTGTCTACTGGCTCAATGATCAGTTACAATCAAATTTACATGGCATGCACATTTTAATGGACATCTTGCACATTACAAAATCTTACACACTACAACAGCCACCATGTAATGCCTTCAGAGTTATAGCTATTCTTTGGAGAAGCTCTATGTCTCTTGACTCGCCCCCCACCACCACCCCTCATACACTTGGGTGCATGTATTCTAGATGGAGGAAGGAGAATATGCATCAATAGGATCAAGCATTTAAAACAGAAAGGCCCAACCTATCTCCTCCGACATCAGTGAGAAGAGTGTTGTGTAGAGGCACCATACACATTAGATAGTGGGCTCATCTAAAATCAGTGAGTATGGCCAAATTCCCTCTATTGTGTAGAACAACCATACAAGAATGATGCCCTAATAACTTTATGACATCCACATATAAAGAAGGAGAAAAAAATCCAGAACTTTATTTCCAACTAAATTAAATCAGCAGCCTTTATTGATACATAAAAAAGAGTGAACATTAATAAACAGAACACTGGAGCCAGACATAGGGTTTACGGTACCGTGGTGGCTAAAAAGTTAAATTTTAGCCTCACCTGACCTTCCTCCATTCATTTGGATAGTCTCCCACGTGTCTTTAGATGAACTGAAAATGAGCCTTACAATTTTTTGTGTAAGTAAAGGCTTTTTTCTGCCCACCCTTATATAAAGGCCACCTCTATAGAGTATAAGGCTTATTATGGTCGTAAGGACAGATACTTCAGTCTGTGCTTGGAAACTCTGAAGTTCCTCAAGCATTGCCTTTGGTCTCTGACTAGTGCCCTCCTTGCCTAGCTGAGACTGCTGGTGGGCGGCCCTCACTTAGCTGGTTTGTTGTGTTACCATGTTCTTTCCATTTTATGATAACGAATTTGATGGTGCTCCGGGGGATCAACAGGAATTGGGATATATCTTTTTTATTTTCTTAATAACCCAACCCTGACTTGAACTTCTCAACATCTTTGTCCCTGACTTGTAACTTGTATGGAAATCTCCTTGGTCTTCATGGTGGTGTTTGGATGGTGCTGCCTCTTTCAGAAAAGGTGTGTATATACTGACAGACCATGTAACACAGTTGAGGTTGCCTTTTACAAAGTATGTGACTTGTATAGGCAATTACTTGCACCAGAAATTTTTAAGGGCTTTATAGCAAAAGGGGTGAATACATATGCACATGACAATTTTTAGTTATTTGTCCATAAAAATTTAAATTTATGTCTATCTTTCTCACTTCGCGTCACATTGAGAGAAATGAGTGGTCCTCAGCATTAATGCTATATAGGGGGTATAAGTTTGCCAATGTCATTGTCACTGCTGAAGTTTTAAATTAAGAACTACCTTTTCGCACTTTTATCGCAGCGCTTACATTTTCTACTTTGGTAATTTAATACACAAGATTTTGACATTAATCATCTGCTGTCACAAGTACTGCAAGTCTAAAGAATATCAGAAATCTCATAAAATTAATCATACTGTATTTTAAGTGGAAAGATTCCCATTCCTAGAGGCAGTGGAGATTACATCTATAAAGGTATACAATTATTTCATGGCACATTTAAAGGGGTTGAACATTTTATCTTGTTAGTGCAGCTTTCCGCACAACTGACCCACACTCCTGTCCATACAGTGGCTGCTGGTGGAAGCGCCTGTGACCAGACTAGTCCATTAGCCTCATCCCATTAAAACAGCTCAAGATGCTCTGTATTGAAGAACGCTGATGCCTTAGTCTGGTTATGGCCAACCATTGAGGCGCCGGTCAGTCTGTGTGTAAAGCTGCACTAACAAGAAAAAGTGGCCGTCCTTTTAAGTTTGGGCACTGCCTTCATGGTGAGCTTGTATACAAGCAGTTACTGGTAGTTTACATATGACATATTTTAGATGGTTTCCCAGCCAGCCCCAGCGATTTCTTCTTTTTCCTGCAGTAATGCTTGCAGACTAGTTAGATTATAATCACTAAAGAGAAAGATGTATCGCACCTATAGGTGGTCAATATGACTGAGTAGGTGAAATGCGGCATGAAACAGAGGCACTTGCCCTGCATGTCCATACATAGGCAAATGCTCCACCTAATTAAATAAATAGAAGGTGGAATTTTCCACTGGGATTTTACGACCAGTTTCAAATACCAGTTTGAGGCATGCAGCCGATACCATCCCTCTAGGCAAGAAGGAAGTGTTAAACTAAGCTGTGTCTGCTTATAAAACTTCACATCTTCCTAGTAATGTAATTACAGACAACCTACATTGCACCACCATGTCATCTATTCACATCTCAATATATAAAACTGATTGTGTGTGTGTGTGTGAGTATCACCAACCAATCAAGAAGCATCTTACATTTCAACAGAGCTGTTCAAAAGAAGCTGAGCTATGATTGGTTGTAAGGAAAACTGTTGCTCATAGCAACCAATCACTAAGCATCTCTCATTTCACCAGAGCTGGTTAAAAAAAGCGGAGCTGTGATTGGTTGCTATGAGCAAGTTTTCCCACTTGACAACACCTCAGCAGACACTGACATGGTGAAAGAAAATCTAGCATTTCTGGGAACATAAGCTCCCAGCCATTGTCTGCCCCCCAAAAAGGAGCACAGAGCACATGACAGAAATGAACCCCCCTTCTGTGTCCATATACACATCACACATCCTCCATCCCGTAGGCACATCTTCCCTCTTAAAGGGATCATTGGTATGGAAGTCAAATCAAATCCATCCAGCGCTTTGGTTTTGACCCCAGACCTCTATTAACCCCTTCATCCCCAAGCGTGGTTTGCACGTTCATGACCGGGCCAATTTTTACAATTCTGACCACTGTACCTTTATGAGGTCATAACTCTGGAACGCTTCCATGGATCCCGGTGATTCTGACAATGTTTTCTCGTGACATATTGTACTTCATGTTAGTGGTAAAATTTCATTCAAATAACTTGCGTTTATTTGTGAAAAAAACGGAAATTTGGCAAAAATTTTGAAAATTTCGCAATTTTCCAACTTTGAATTTTTATGCCCTTAAATCACAGAGATACGGCACACAAAAAACTTGATAACTAACATTTCCCACATGTTTACTTTACATCAGCACAATTTTGGAACCAAAATTTTTTTTTCTTAGGAAGTTATCAGGGTTAAAAGTTGACCAGCGATTTCTCATTTTTACAACACCATTTTATTTTTAGGACCACATCACATTTGAAGCCACTTTGAGGGGTCTATATGATAGAAAATACCCAAAAGTGACACCATTCTAAAAACTGCACCCCTTAAGGTGCTCAAAACCACATTCAAGAAGTTTATTAACCCTTTAGGTGCGTCACAGGAATTTTTTTGAATATTTAAAAAAAAATGAACATCTAACTTTTTTTCACAAAAAAAATACTTCAGGTTCAATTTTTTTTATTTTACCAAGGGTAACAGGAGAAATTGGACTGCAAAAGTTATTGTGCAATTTGTCCTGAGTACGCTGATACCTGATTTGTGGGTGGGAACGACTGTTTCGGCGCATGGCAGAGCTCAGAATGGAAGGAGCGCCGTTTGACTTTTTCAATGCCAAATTGGCTGGAATTCAGATCGGACGCCATGTCACGTTTGGAGAGTCCCTGATGTACCTAAACAGTGGAAACCCCCTTCAAGTGACCCCATTTTGGAAACTAGACCCCCCAAGGAACTTATATAGATATGTGGTGAGAACTTTGAACCCACAAGGGCTTTACAAAAGTTTATAACGTACAGCGGTACAATTAAAAAATCATATTTTTTCCACAAAAATGATCTTTTCACCCCAATTTTTATTTTCCCAAGGTTAACAGGACCCTAAAAGTTATTGTGCAATTTGTCCTGAGTACGCTGATACCCCACATGTGGGGGTAAACCACTATTTGGGCGCATGGCAGAGCTCGGAAGGGAAGCAGCGCCATTTGACGTTTTTGGCTGGAAGTGAGATCGGACATCATGTCGCGATTGGAAAACCCCTGATGTACCAAAACAGTGGAAACCCCCCACAAATGACACCATTTTGGAAACTAGACCCCCTAAGGAACTTATCTAGATGTGTGGTGAGAACTTTGAACCCCCAAGGGCTTCACAGAAGTTTATAACATAAAGCCGTACAATTAAAAAATCATATTTTTTCCACAAAAAATGATCTTTTCACCCTCAATTCTTATTTTTCCAAGGGTAACATCACCCTAAAAGTTATTGTGCAATTTGTCCTGAGTACGCTGATACCCCACATGTGGGGGTAAACCACTATTTGGGCGCATGGCAGAGCTCAGAAGGGAAGCAGCGCCATTTGACGTTTTTGGCTGGAATTGAGATCGGACACCATGTCGCGATTGGAAAACCCCTGATTTACCTAAACAGTGGAAACCCCCACAAATGACACCATTTTGTAAACTAGACTCCCCAAGGAACTTATCTAGATGTGTGGTGAGCACTTTGAACCCCCAAGTGCTTCACAGAAGTTTATAACGCCCGGGCGTGAAAATAAAAAATTCGTATTTTTTCCACAAACATGATCTTTTAGTCACCATTTTTTTTATTTTCCCAAGGGTAACAGGAGAAATTGGACCCCAAAAGTTGTTGTCCAATTTGCCCTGAGTATGCTGATACCCCATATGTGGGAGAAAACTACTGTATGGGCACACGTCGGGGATCGGAAGGGAAGTAGTGATGTTTTGGAATGCAGACATTGATGGAATGGTCTGCGGGTGTCATGTTGCCTTTGGAGAGCCCCTAATGTACCTAAACAGTGGAAACCCCCAACAAATGACACCATTTTGAAAACTAGACCCCCTAAGGAACTTATCTAGATGTGTGGTGAGCACTTTGAACCCCCAAGGGCTTCACAGAAGTTTATAATGCCAGGGCATGAAAATAAAAAAATCGTATTTTTTCCACAAACATGATCAATTAGTCCCCAATTTTTTTATTTTCCCAAGGGTAACAGGAGAAATTGAACCCCAAAAGTTGTTGTCCAATTTGTCATGAGTACGCTGACACCCCATATGTGGGAGAAAACTACTGTATGGACACACGTCGGGGCTCGGAAGGGAAGCAGTGCCATTTTGGAATGCAGACTTTGATGGAATGGTCTGCGGGTGTCATGTGCGTTTGGAGAGCCCCTGATGTACCTAAACTATTGAAACTCCCCACAAGTGACCCCATTTTGGACACTAGACCCCCCCACGGAACTTATCTAGATGTGTGGTGAGCACTTTGAACCCCCAAGTGCTTCACAGAAGTTTATAACGCTCGGACGTGAAAATAAAAAAATCATTTTTTTCCACAAAAATGATATTTTTGCCCCCAATTTTTTATTTTCCTAAGGGTAACAGGAGAAATTGGACCCCAAAAATTGTTTTGCAATTTGTCCTGAGTAGGCTGATACCCTATATGTGGGGGTAAAACACTGTTTGGGCGCATGGCAGAGCTTGAAAGGGAAGGAGCACCATATGACTTTTTCAACTCAGAATTGGCTGGAATTGAGATAAGACGCAATGTTGCATTTGGAGAGCCCCTGATGTGCCCAAACAGTGGAAACCCCCAATTCTAACTCCAACCCGAACCCCAACACACCCCTAACCCTAATCTCAGCCCTAACCTTAGCCCTAACCCTAACCTTAGCCCTAACCCTAACCCTAATGGAAAAATGGAAATAAATACTTTTTTTAATTTTATTATTTTTCCCTAACTAAGGGGGTGATAACGGGGGGCTTGATTTACTATTTATGGTGGTTTTTATTTTTGGCAGCTGTCGCACGCTAAAAGACGCTTTTTATTGTAAAAATAGTTTTTGCATCACCACATATTGAGAGCTATAATTTTTCCGTATTTTGACCCACCGAGTCATGTGAGGTCTTATTTTTTGCGGGACGAGTTGACGTTTTTATTGGTATCATTTTCGGGCACGTGACATTTTTTGATCGCTTTTTATTCCGATTTTTGGGACGCAGAATGAACAAAAACCAGCGTTTCATGAATTTCTTTTGGGGGAGTGCGTTTACACCGTTCCGCGGGTGGTAAAATTGATAAAGCAGTTTTATTCTTCGGGTCAGTACGGTTACAGCGATACCTCATTTAGGTCGTTTTTTTATGTTTTGTCGGTTTTATGCAATGAAAACTATTTTATATAAAAAATAATTATTTTTGCATCGCTTTATTCTGCGAGCTATAACTTTTTTATTTTTTCGCTGATGATGCTGTGTGGCGGCTCGTTTTTTGCGGGACAAGATGACGTTTTCAGCGGTACCATATATATTTATATGCGTCTTTTTGATCGCGCGTTATTACACTTTTTGTTTGGCGGTATGATAATAAATCATTATTTTTTGCATCGTTTTTTATTTTTATTTTTTAAGGGGTTCGCTAAAGGGGTTAACTAATGGGACAGTTTTATAGGGCGGGTCGTTACGGACGCGGCGATACCTAATATGTGTACTTTTATTGTTTTGGTTTTTTTTTATTTTCAAAAAATGAATTTATTGGGGAATATTTTTTTTTTTTTTACTAATTTATTTGGCGATTTTTTTTAAATTATTTTTACACTTTTTTTTAATTTTTTTTTTACTTTATTACATAGTCCCAGGTGGGACATCACTGTCCTGTGACAGATCGCTGATCTGTCACATCACAGATCACTGTGACAGATCAGCAATCTGTCACAGGCATTGAAAAAGACTTCCTCTTGCCTGCGCTTTGCAGGCACTGAGGAAGCCAGCTTCCTGCAGGCCCCCGAAGGCCCCCGTCGCCATCTTGGATTCGGAGGCCTGGAGGAAAGGAGCCCCCCGCAGCAGCGCTGCACATTGCGCTGCCGTGGGGGGCTCAGGGAAGCACGGAGGGAGCCCCCTCCCTGCCGATGCTTCCCTTTAACTCCCGGTACACCACGATCGTGTTTTATCGCTGTGTGCAAGGGGTTAACGTGTCAGGGGCGGTCCGTGACCGCCCCTGACACCTTGTGCCGGGTTTCAGCTGTGATATTAGGGGTAGTAGTCCGGTGGCTCTGGCTGACGGGACGATGTGGGATATTAGGAGTAGTAGTCCGGTGGCTCTGACTGATAAGACGATGTGGGATATTAGAGGTAGTAGTCCGGTGGCCCTGGCTGACGGGATGATGTGGGATATTAGTGGTAGTTGTCCGGTGGCTCTGGCTGACGGGATGATGTGGGATATTACGAGTAGTAGTCCGGTGGCTCTGGCTGACGGGATGATGTGGGATATTAGGGGTAGTAGTCCGGTGGCTCGGGCTGAGGGGACAATGTGGGATATTAGAAGTAGTAGTCCGGTGGCTCTGGCTAATGGGACGATGTGGGATATTAGGGGTTGTTGTCCGGTAGCTCTGGCTGACGGGATGATGTGGGATATCATAGTGAATGTGGCTATGCGGAGTATAATCATTATAATTTGTTATAACTAACCATAGTTAGTTACTATGCCCGGGCAGCGTCGGGCTCTTCAGCTAGTCCCTTTATAAGTCAAATGTAAAATTAAATGGAAATTCCACAGGATAAGTGATAACTTGTTGAATGGTGGGGGTCTGATTGCTAAGACCCGCACATCAGCAGAATTAGTCGAGCAGCAGATTTCAGGATAGATTGGAGGGCTGTGAGAGTGTTAGAGGGGAGGCCACAAAGCAGGAGGTTGCAGTAGTCAAGGCGGGAGATGGCAGCAAGCACTAGTGGTTGTGCAGATTCTTTATTAAGGTATGGGAAGCATCAACGGGGATGTTGAAGTCACCAATGACAATACTGAGGATGTCAGTGGAAAGGAAATGAAGTAGCCATTTCCGTTCTTATTCTAAGAGGATAATGTTGTACTTCGTATCTATATGGAGGCGCTATGCCAAAACGGCTGTCCAACTTTTTGCTCCTTTTCATGCTTTCTTAAAGGGAATCTGTCAGTAGGATCAACCCTCCTAAGCCATCTAGGTCATAGGCCATCTAGGTCACAGGAGGCTGAATAAAATGATACAGTGCCTTGCGAAAGTATTCGTCCCCCTGGAACTTTTCAACCTTTTCCCACATATCATGTGTCCCACATATCATATGTTTGGCGTAAAGGCTACACAGCTCATTACCCTGAACACACCATCCCCACTGTCAAACATGGTGGTGGCAGCATCATGGTTTGGGGCTGCTTTTCTTCAGCAGGTACAGGGAAGATGGTTAAAACTGATGGGAAGAAGGATGGAGCCAGATACAGGACCATTCTTGAAGAAAACTTATTGGAGTCTGCAAAAGACCTGAGACTGGGACGGAGATTTGTCGTCCAACAAGACAATGATCCCAAACATAAAGCAAAATCTACAATGGAATTGTTCACAATTAAACGTATCCAGGTGTTAGAATGGCCAAGTCAAAGTCCAGACCTGAATCCAATCGAGAATCTGTGGAAAGAGCTGAAAACTGCTGGTCACAAACGATCTCCATCAAACCTCACTGAGCTTGAGCTGTTTGCCAAGGAAGAATGGGCAAGAATTTCAGTCTCTCGATGTACAAAACTGATAGAGACATACCCCAAGCAACTTGCAGCTGTAATCGCAGCAAAAGGTGGCGCAACAAAATATTAAGTTAAAGGAGCCGAATAACATTGCACGCCCCACTTTTCAGTTTTTGAATTTCCACAAAAACTTAAAATGACCAATAAATTTCGTTCAACTTCACAATTGTGTCCCACTTGTTGTTGATTCTGCACCAAAAATTTACATTTGGTATCTTTATGTTTGAAGCATGATATGTGGGAAAAGGCTGAAAAGTTCCAGGGGGCCGAATACTTTTGCAAGACACTGTACATTGATATCTGCAATCTAATATGTTATACCAGAAAAATCCAGGTTTTTTTTTTATATGTAATTGAGCTGTTCCAGGCTATGAGCCGAAAAATGATCTGTATATGAATCTGCCTCCAGGGTTTATTTTAAATGAAAGTAGGTGTTACCAGTGTGAGAAATGTAACTAACACAGAACAGGAGAACTGAACTTTGTCTTATAACAAACACATTAGCAGCTGCAGCTCGTACAGCACAGCTAAATTGCAATAATATTACCAAAAAGAAAAATACAAGGCACAAATGAGTATTAAATTTGGCTGGGAACAGATCTCATCATATAATTTTTAGATGATTTTTCCATATTGTTTCTTGGGTGTTATCAGTTTACTCCATTTCGCCTTTTTTTGTTTCTATCATTGCAATAATATTGCAGCAGTGGCTGCCTGTGAGATGGAAGCTGATAGGAACCTGCAGATTTGTCAGTTATAATCACACACAGCTCTGCAGTGAGATCAGGAAAGCAGAGAGCAGCCATAACATGTGCCTCCTTCATTTATAATCATCTCTGGAGGCAGATTCTCATGCATTTCAGTGTCCAGCACATATTCCTCAACAGCTCATTTATATATAAGAAAAACGTGGACATCAGATCGCAGATAACAAGGAATCATTTTAATCAGCTTCCTATGACCTACATGTCCATATAGATGACTTAGGAGGGATGATCCTACTAAGAGATTCCCTTTTTTAAAAAAAAAATGTAAATCCCCCAAAAAATGCACAAATCTTGATCTGTGCGTTTAAAACTAAATGTGATTTTATATAGTCAAAATACTGAATCTCAACTGTATTAAAAAGCAAATAGTCAAGAAAGGTGCAGAGAAATCTAAAATATTTATCTAGTTCAGCTGTCATTTCCCAGGATTGTAAAGTGAAAAGATAAAAGTCCTTGAAACATGGATTTCACATAGAATTATTGATGAGGTTATCTAGAGTGTCCATTTATTGTTCCCCAAGGATGGGAGATCCATAAAAGATTTCGGCAAACTTTATCAACATATCTGAGCAATATTCAGAGCCATTCATTTTTAGGCAGGGATATGTATGATCAGCAATGTTAGGAAGCTACTGTAAGCTCAGCAAATAAACAGCATAATGCGAGGCAATGTAAATTAACACACCTTTATCCAATTATATGCCATTAATATTAGTACATTTGGAAGAAATCAGGAGAGGATTGCTACAATCCACTATAAATAACCAAATAAAAAATATAACAGTATAAAAAGTCTTAGTTACTCACCGGTTAACGGTATTTTTCGGAGTCCATGACAGCACCACCTGAGAGAGGGGATCCGCCCTTCTTAGGAACAGGAAAACCTACAGATACAAAAGGGCGGCACCTCTCCCACGCATCAGTTGGATTACAGAGTATAAAAAGAGGACCTCCAAGGTTAATGCATGATTATATGTACAACAATATCAATACTTAAATCTTTATCACCCGTGGATATGTACAAAGGGAAGACGTGCACACCCAAATAAACTAAGGGAAGGGAATCTATGGGTGCTGTCATGGACTCCGAAAAATACCGATAACCGGTGAGTAACTAAGACTTTATTCGGTCGTCCATGACAGCACCACCTGAGAGAATTACAGAGAGTAATCACTACTTTAGGGGGGGACTACAGCCTGCAGAACCCTGATACCGAAGGAGAGGTCTGCAGAGGCACCCAAGTCTAGTCTATAATGACTATAAAAAGTGCTCGGAGAGGACCAAGTGGCCGCCTTACAAATCTGGTCGATGGAGACTTCCGACCTCTCGGCCCACGAGGTTGCCACGGCTCTGGTGGAATGCGCCTTCAATTTCTCCGGAGCTACTCTACCTTTTGAGGCATAAGCTAACGAGATTGCTTCTCTAATCCACCTGGCTAGTGTACTTTTGGTCACCCTAAGACCTTTCGTAGGGCCTTGGTAGGAGACAAAGAGAGCATTGTCTTTCTTCCAGGGATCGGTAGCCGCTAGATACTCCAAGAGGCATCTCCTAACATCTAAAGTGTGTAGCTTCTCCTCTTTCTCATTAGTTGGTTTAGGGAGGAAGGATGGAAGGACTATTTCCTGCGACCTATGAAAGCTGGAGGCTACTTTTGGTAAATACGCTGGGTCGGGTCAAAGTATTACCCTATCCTCCTTTACCTGAAGAAAAGGTGGGCGCCTAGACAATGCCTGAATGTCGCTTACCCTACGGGCTGACGTTATGGCTATTAGGAAAGCTATTTTGAGGGACAGGTTCCTAATAGAGGCTGACGAGATGGGTTCAAATGGCGCTTCTGTCATAGCTGTGAGGACTAGGTTCAAATCCCATGGCGTGAGTCTATTCTTTACTATTGGTCTGGATCTGCTCGCTGCTTTGATAAATCTTTTTACCCAATAATTAGCCGCGATGTTGCAGCTAAAGAGGGCCCCTAAGGCGGATACCTGTACTTTAAGGGTACTGGTGGATAGACCCAAGTCCAGCCCTTTTTGTAAAAATTCCAAGATCTGGCCTATGGGGACGGAATCACCAGTATTTACATTTGAGCTTTCGAGGAACCTTTTCCAAATTCTGAGGTAAATCTTAGTTGTCACCACTTTCCTACTTTTTAGTAGAGTGTCAATTAGGTCTGGGGAGAAGCCTTTACTTTCTAGCAGTGACCGCTCAAATTCCACGCCGTGAGATGTAGGCCAGCCACCTGAGGGTGGAAGACCGGGCCCTGGGACAGAAGGTCCGGGATGTCCGGGAGAACCCAAGGATCGTCTATCGACATGATCCTGAGGTTCGAAAACCATGCTCTTCTGGGCCAGAACGGGGCGATGACTATGACCCTTGCCCTGTCTTTCCTGATCTTCCTCAACACTAGAGGAAGTAGAGATAGGGGAGGAAAGGCGTAGGCTAGCCTGAAGTCCCATTTTATCAGAAGCGCATCTACTGCCAGAGGAGTCTTCCTGGGATTTAGGGAGCAAAATTGTGTCGTTTTCGAGTTCTCCTTGGTGGCGAATAGATCCACCTCTGGCTGACCCCATCTCTGCACAATCTGAACGAAAATGGAGGTGTTTATGGCCCACTCTCCTTGTTTTAACAGATTGCGGCTTAGGAAATCTGCCGCGATGTTCTCTTTCCCTCTTATGTGAAGAGCCGTGAGAGATAAAAAATGACGCTCTGCTAACTGGAACAACTGTCCTGCCACATTCATCAGAGTTCTGGATCGAGTTCCGCCTTGGTGGTTGATATAGGCCACGGCTACTCGATTGTCCGATAGAACTCATACAGTGGGGAAAAAAAGTATTTAGTCAGTCAGCAATAGTGCAAGTTCCACCACTTAAAAAGATGAGAGGCGTCTGTAATTTACATCATAGGTAGACCTCAACTATGGGAGACAAACTGAGAAAAAAAAATCCAGAAAATCACATTGTCTGTTTTTTTTTCATTTTATTTGCATATTATGGTGGAGAATAAGTATTTGGTCAGAAACAAAATTTCATCTCAATACTTTGTGATATATCCTTTATTGGCAATGACAGAGGTCAAACGTTTTCTGTAAGTCTTCACAAGGTTGCCACACACTGTTGTTGGTATGTTGGCCCATTCCTCCATGCAGATCTCCTCTAGAGCAGTGATGTTTTTGGCTTTTCGCTTGGCAACACGGACTTTCAACTCCCTCCAAAGGTTTTCTATAGGGTTGAGATCTGGAGACTGGCTAGGCCACTCCAGGACCTTGAAATGCTTCTTACGAAGCCACTCCTTCGTTGCCCTGGCGGTGTGCTTTGGTTCATTGTCATGTTGAAAGACCCAGCCACGTTTCATCTTCAATGCCCTTGCTGATGGAAGGAGGTTTGCACTCAAAATCTCACGATACATGGCCCAATTCATTCTTTCATGTACCCGGATCAGTCGTCCTGGCCCCTTTGCAGAGAAACAGCCCCAAAGCATGATGTTTCCACCACCATGCTTTACAGTAGGTATGGTTTTGATGGATGCAACTCAGTATTCTTTTTCCTCCAAACACGACAAGTTGTGTTTCTACCAAACAGTTCCAGTTTGGTTTCATCAGACCATAGGACATTCTCCCAAAACTCCTCTGGATCATCCAAATGCTCTCTAGCAAACTTCAGACGGGCCCGGACATGTACAGGCTTAAGCAGTGGGACACGTCTGGCACTGCAGGATCTGAGTCCATGGTGGCGTAGTGTGTTACTTATGGTAGGCCTTGTTACATTGGTCCCAGCTCTCTGCAGTTCATTCACTAGGTCCCCCCGTGTGGTTCTGGGATTTTTGCTCACCGTTCTTGTGATCATTCTGACCCCACGGGGTGGGATTTTGCGTGGAGCACCAGATCGAGGGAGATTATCAGTGGTCTTGTATGTCTTCCATTTTCTAATTATTGCTCCCACAGTTGATTTCTTCACTCCAAGCTGGTTGGCTATTGCAGATTCAGTCTTCCCAGCCTGGTGCAGGGCTACAATTTTGTTTCTGGTGTCCTTTGACAGCTCTTTGGTCTTCACCATAGTGGAGTTTGGAGTCAGACTGTTTGAGGGTGTGCACAGGTGTCTTTTTATACTGATAACAAGTTTAAACAGGTGCCATTACTACAGGTAATGAGTGGAGGAAAGAGGAGACTCTTAAAGAAGAAGTTACAGGTCTGTGAGAGCCAGAAATCTTGATTGCTTGTTTCTGACCAAATACTTATTTTCCACCATAATATGCAAATAAAATGAAAAAAAAACAGACAATGTGATTTTCTGGATTTTTTTTTCTCAGTTTGTCTCCCATAGTTGAGGTCTACCTATGATGTAAATTACAGACGCCTCTCATCTTTTTAAGTGGTGGAACTTGCACTATTGCTGACTGACTAAATACTTTTTTTCCCCACTGTACGTGATGGCCCTGTAGATACATAAGGAGCTCTTTAGCTGCGAGTACTACCGCTGTTAATTCTTTCAAATTAGAAGACATTTGTATCTGATCTCGTTCCCATAGGCCCTGGACCAGAATTTCCTCCATATGCGCCCCCCAACCGGAAGGACTTGCATCCGTGGTGACCACGCGGGTAATGTTATACTCCCAAGGGACCCCTCTAGACAAGTTATTTCTTTCTAGCCACCACTCCAGGGACTCTATTGTGTTTCTGGATAAGGTCAGTCGACCTTCTAAGTTACCCCCCAGGATTCTCTGATACCATAAAACTTCGCCCTGTAGAGTTCTCGTATGAACTTGGGCCCACTGGACTGCGGGAATGCAGGATGAGAGGGAACCCAACAGGGACATGGCTTTCCTGAGGGACATGGAGGGGTTGTTGGAAGCGTTCAGGACCCGGCCATGCAGGTGCAGCAGCTTCTCTGGGGGCAGACGGCATTCCTGCTTTTTTGAATCTAGGGTTAGGCCTAGAAATTGTTGAATTTTTAATGGCTGCAAACGGGATTTTTTGATATTAAGTAGCCATCCCAACCGCTCTAGAGCCGCCGTTGTTTTCTGTAATTGTTCTAAACACTGCTCGGCTGAACTGCCTATTATAAGGAGGTCATCTAAATAGGGGACAACTAGAATGTTTAGCTCGCGCAGATGGGCCATCACTTCTGCCATCACTTTGGTGAATACTCGGGGCGCAACCGCCACCCCGAAGCGTAGGGCCGCGTACTGGAAGTGCTGGATTGACCCATCCAACTGAACCGCCAGTCTAAGGAAAGATTGGTGTGCTAGACCAATTGGTATATGGTAGTAAGCGTCTTTCAGATCTAGGACCACCATGAAGCAGTTTTGAAACAGCATTTTTATTGCGGTGTTAATTGTTTCCATTTTAAATGGACGTACAACCAGGAATTTATTGAGGGCTTTGAGGTTAAATATAGCCCTAAATGAGTCGTCCGGTTTACAGACCAAGAACAGGGGGGAATAGAAGCCTTTCCCCCTCTCTTCCTCTGGAACTCTCGTCAGGACTTTTTTGTCCAGTAGCTCGAGGACCTCGGTCTCCAGGGCAGCTTGTTCTAGCGGGGAAGATTTGAGTGGAGTTACCTTGAACCGATCTTGGGGAATGCAGGAGAACTCTAGGTGCAGTCCTGTAGCTATCACCCCCAGTATCCAGCTGCTATTCGAGATTCTGGCCCAGGCCGGGTAGAAGGCAGATAATCTTCCTCCTACCGGAGCCACTAGTCATTGGGGCGGCTTCTTATTATCCCGTGATGGACCTTCTTGGCGCCCCCCTCCTCCATACATGAAGCCCGTACCTCTGTTTTTTTTGTTGTCCCATCTGTTCTGATCTCTGGCCTGTCTCCTGCGGGAATACCCTTTCCTAGAAAAGGGACGTCTCCAGGATGTATTCGGCAGACTCGGAAATTTCTTTTTCTCATCCCCGGCCTTCTCTAACAGTTCGTCTAGGACGGGGCCGAACAAGTATTCACCCTCACAGGGGATAGAACAGAGACGGGACCTGGCTTGGATATCTCCCGGCCAGCATTTTAACCAGAGGGCTCTTCGGCCCGAATTAGACAAACTTGCAGACCTAGCCCCCATTCTTACTGAGTCCGCCAAGGCATCTGCCAGAAAGGCAGCAGCATTCTGGATAATTGGAAGAGACTTACGGATGGAGGCTCGCGAGGTTCCATCCTTTAGCTGAGAGTCCAATTGATCCAGCCAGACCATCATGGATCTGGCTGCGCACGTGGCTGCTATTGCTGGCCTTAGGGCGCCTGCTGACATCTCCCATGTGCCCTTTAAAAAGGAATCTGCCTTTTTATCTAGGGGGTCTTTAAGGGAGGTCATATCGTCGAAGGGTATAGATGACTTTTTTGAGGCCTTAGCTACCGCTGCATCCAGCTTGGGGGCCTTATCCCATCGACTTACTATTGGGTCCTCAAAGGGGTATCTACGCTTGAAAGCAGGCGGCATAGAACCCCTTTTTTCCGTTTTTTTCCACTCCCTGTCTATCAGGCTCTGGACTCTTTCGTTTAGTGGAAAAGTCCTTTGTTTTCTGGGGTCTAGACCCCCGAACATAATGTCCTGAGCAGACAGTTCTGTCTTTTTTTCTTCTACCCCCATGGTTGACCTTATGGTTTTAATTAATTTATCCATTTGGTCCAAGGGAAAGCAGAACCGGCTGGAATCCTCTTCGGAAGAAGAAGAGGAGGCCGAGGACTCTGAGGAGATATCTTCCTTCCTAGGGCCGACTGAAGACTCTGAGCCTGAAACACTAGCTCGTCTTCTTTTAGAAGAACCTTCTTTTGATAGGGCTTTTATTTCAGTCCTGATTAATTGCCTCAGGTCTGTAGCGAAGCTTGGAGCTTCTTCCACTACCTGCATAAATAGGAAAGAGTGTAAGAGTCTGATACTCCACTCACGTTCTACCCCTCATCTCCGTCCCTACCGTCTGTCTCACGCAAGACTGACACAATCTCTTGGGGTGGCCATCTGGTAAGGGGCAACTACAGAGGGCACATTCCTTGTGCTTCTGCTTCCCTGTGGCCTTCTTCCCCTGAGAATCAAACACATAAGGGGACACTGCATCAGGGTACATTCTCGCAGATCTCTTACCCTTGCAGATGAGGACAGGTACCGGATCATGGGGGGCTGCGGGAGGATCCTTTGACCTAGAGGAACTGCTGTGGCTCTGTCCACTCGAACGTCCCTCCTTCCGCCTCTTAGGTTGGTCACTGGGGCGCTTTGCCACGGGCTGCACCTCTTGTGGGTCCATGGGGGCTTCTTTTGTGTCCATCGCTGGGCCTCCAGAAGCACCTCAGCAGCAATGCCTTCTGTCTTAAGAAGGCTCCCCCTCCGGATTAGCAGGAACTCTGTCCGGTGTTCGGGCCCCCCATTGGACCGCTCCCCGCGATCCTCCCCCTCCCCTTCAGGTGCCCGGCCCCCTCAGGCGGCGGACGCGCATCGGCGCGCGTTCACCACAACCGGAAGCCGCCGGCATCCGACTTCCGATTTTGGCGCTAGGCCCCGCCCCCTTCGCCACGTCACTTCCACCGCGCGATAGAGGCCGCAGGGACGCGCGGCAAGGGGCTAGCACTGCGCCTCCGGCTCGGAACCGCCGCTCCCTCTGTGGGACACCGCCGGCGGCGCCCACCCGAACGGACCGCACCCCCGGGGGAAGGAGACACAGGGGGACCCGCTTACCTCACCGGCCCCGTGGAGAAGGCGACCGCCGGACCCTGTCTCCGCCTGCTCTTACCACTGCCGTGGAAATCCTACCCGGACCCACCGTGGCGCATCCAGGGCCCCCAGCGAGACCGAGGTAGGAGAACCCCCCGTTACCTGAGTCGGTCCGCTGGCCTGGGATTCGGTTATCCATGATGGACGATCTGTAGGGAGTTCTGTCCTTGTTAGGAACAGGAAACCAACTGATGCGTGGGAGAGGTGCCGCCCTTTTGTATCTGTAGGTTTTCCTGTTCCTAAGAAGGGCGGATCCCCTCTCTCAGGTGGTGCTGTCATGGACGACCGAATAAATCTAACCTAACAATCTGTGCATTGTATAAAGAACAGATAAAAATATATTTATGAGCTGGAAGCTATAAAATAAAAATGCTAAATACTCCTTTGGATGACAGCTGTGAAATCTTGATATAATCTACATAATATACAATATATTCCGTTATTTTAATACATTGCTCTTTGTGATGGACCTTATAAATCTAGTGTACTGTCATTATCAATGACCACAACTGTGAACGGTCATTTTTTTTCTAAATAATGTTCATAGCAGAACTGGACTTATCCTAGGAGCAAAGGGGTCTAAAAATGTACAATTTCAGATTTTATGGGTGGTGTCAGAAAATTTTACATTTCTAGACTAATAAAAAGTTAGATTGGCACCTGAAATGGCCAACCTGGCACTTTAAAAGGTAGTCTGATACTAAAATATTGATGACATATCCTTATCGTCAAAATTAAATTGGTCGACACTTGACACATACACCAATCATGTATTTCTATGCAGCCGCACACTCCGGTCCCGAGTGCCGGTGGCAGTGCCGGGTATTGAGGCTCGAGACTTGTGCGAGTTTCTCGCATCACATTCCCAAGTGTGACCCCGGCCTTACAGTTTTATACACTGTCTAGAGATCTTTCTCAAGTATTGTAGCTAAACACCCATTGAAGTGAATGGGAACGTAGCTGCAGTATTTCAGAATGGTCACTATACAGAGTGCGAAGCTTTGGTGCTCCGACTGTACACTGTAAACTTGTGGCAGGCATCTGACATCTCAGTCCCAGACATCACCTCTCAGTCTATGTTTAAAGGGGTTGTCTAGGTTTGGAACCAAATTGTGTCACTATGTGACTACAGACTAGTAAATCTTGACAGCATGCAGTGCACACATTGTCACAATTCCACGATATTCCCAGGGCAAGCGGACCACATTTATGGTTGCGTGTCAACCAGACTCATCCAGCGTCTCTCAATTCTTTTCTATTGAAAAAAGCCTGGATATGTCTAGTCGGCATGTGACCTCAAGTATGCAAATCACATATGTGGCCATGTGACTGACTGCCTAACCAAGGAGTCTTGTCAGCTTGTGCACCGCAAACTGTCACAATTCATCAGTCATATAAAATGTAACTGAAGACTTTTGTTCCAAGTTCGAACAACCCACATAACAAAAAAGATAAATCAAAACTGCTGGCTTGCTGCTTGTTTACCATGTCATGCCATGAAATATTGGAACATTTGAGGTTCTATTTCTTTTTTTTTTGTATCGTTCGTTTCAATCGTCTTAGCTGCTAGTTATTGAGGATGACATAGGTACTGACAACAAAGATGAGTATGCAGTGAGCGAACGAAAACTAACAATTCATCATTGCATGATAAGAATGACACAGCACATTTTTTCAGCTGAAGACAGTCTGGTTGCTAATTTTCCAGCATGAAAGATGGAAGTGCACACCTAAAGAATTGCAAGATGCTAAAAAATGACATACCGCAAACAAGGAACCCTGGAATACACAGGCACCTGTTAGGAAAGGGAAAAAAAGAACAATTAGATGGGTTTTGATTATTTCATATAATCTAATTATAACACTCACTATGATGTTTGCTGTTAGCAAAAACCAACACAAGTTTAGCAATCAATCATAATAAATTTTGTTAAAAAGAGAAAAAAAAAAAAAATTCCTTAACTGAATCTGTCAGCAGGATTTCACCCCAAACTATTTATATGTTCAGGTGGGTCTTTGAAATACAAGTCCTGCAATACCTTTCTATAATCAGTCTGATCTTCCATTACTGAGAAATCAGCGCTTGAATAAATATGCCAGTGAGGCGGTAGATCTGAAGCCTCCGTCACCCCAGCTCTATTCCCCACCCAGCACCACCTCCTACTGATTGACAGATAGCTCCACTGCCTGAAGTCACACAGCATAGAGGCTGTCAGAGTGGGCCTCATTAGTTTTATTTTAAAAAAAGGTGTTGTGGACAGGATTATGCTCACACCTGTGCAGTATTCTTTACACACTGCACAGGTATAAGGAGGAGGAAACCCATTAATACTTCTCGGTCCGCAAGACATTTGTTAAAATAAAGAAATAGTGGCCAACCCCATAACTCGAGTTATACTACAGTCTTATGGGGAACTTAGCTGCTGTAATATGGGGGCTTCTCTGTGCACAGGTCCTCCCCCTCAGTCACCATAGTGTGCATCTCCCCTCAGATTGATAGTGCTCACTTTCCCAGAGCAAGTGCTGCCTTAACTGAACCCCCGGTCCTGCAAGTTAGCACTAGCAACACAGGCGCACTCCCATCAAAGACTTCCTCTTAATACCAGTGTGTCCGTAAAGTCATGGTGCACTTTTGACCAGTCACAGGAAAGCAACAAAATACAACAGAAATGTGAAATCTGCTCCATAAAAAAGGAAAACCCTCCCAGTTTTCAGAATCCGTGATGAAAGAGCTACGTGAATATCGGAGCAATACGAAGCGCCACCACATAGGAATAACATTACTCGGTGGGATAAGCAGTTGAAGGAAACCGGCAGTTTGGTGAAGAAACTCCGTTCTGGTAGACCATCAGTCAGTGACGAGTCTGCAGAGGCTTTCCGGGACAGCTACCTAAGGAGCACATTTCTATCGCCTTTTTCTGCTTTCCAGTCACTGGTCAAAAGTGCACCATGACTTTACGGACACACTGTATATTGTGATCATCATATTATACAGCACAATGTACTGGCAGTTGCTCATTTTGCCTTTATTCAGCTAATTCTTCTTGATAGGAGTGCTTCTTTAAAACACCCAACTTACACACTGTCAGTTCGGATAGCGGCTTGCTCCGCACAAGATCACACAGTAGCCGCTCGCTGCAGGTAAGAAAGAGGAATGAGAGAGCACCCTGCTGACACTGTGTAAGCGCTTGCTGGGCTGCTGCAGTGTCAGTGCGTATGTGCAGTGTCGGGGACTCAATTCAGATAGAGCTTGTGCTGAGTAAACATGCACTGTCAATCAAACTAAATGGAGGTGTGTGACATGCTGATTGAGGGGACAGCATTTTTTAGTGCAATTCTCCATATAAAAATGTTACTGTGATTTTACTTGCTTCTTATAGGGTCCCCATAAATAGTCTATAGGGAAAAAAAAACACTAAAAAATTCAATGTTCCACTGTTCATACGAACAGTAGACACAAACTTTTGAGAAATCTCATCCACTTGGTGTGAACTCTTGGGTGCAGCAGATAAAAATACACCATTTAGGCTATATGGAAACATATTTCATACTAGGCATGTGTTAAAGCAGCTCAACATGAAGAGGCCTTGGGCTTTGAGGAGGGAGGCTTTCGCCATGCCAAAGTTGCACTGTGCGCCCCCTCTTTAAGGCTGTGTGCACACGCTGCGGAAAAGGTGCGGATTCATCCGCGCGGATTTTGTACAATCCGCAGGTGAAACCGCAGGTCAAAAGACCTGCGGTTTTTCCTGCGGATTGCTCTGCGGTTTTGCCCTGCGGTTTTTCATCTCCTCAATGGAGGAGATGGCAAACCGCAGGAGAATCCGCAGAAAGAATTGACATGTCAATTCTTTCTGCGGATTGAAAACCGCAGATAATCCGCGCGGAAAATTCCGCACCGTCTGCACTGCGGTTTTTGATTCCCATAGGGAATCATTGTACTGTACACCGCAGCAAAAACTGCTGCGGGTCCGCAGCGGCCAAAACCGCTGCGGAACCGCAGCAAAATCCGCAGCGTGTGCACACAGCCTAAATGTTTTTTTTTTGTCTGAAAAACTAGAACTGAAATCTTTACAGGTATGATTTTTGTAACGGGTACGATCCTTATAGGACTTACAAAGTAGGTCAAATTTAGTTTTGTGGTGGACAGTCCTCCGTTAAAGGGGTTATCCAGGACATTACTTGTTTTTTCTTATGGGGTGATGAACTTACAGACAGGTTGTTGATAATTACCATCTGGTCTTGATACCAAAGCTATAAAGCCTCTCAGGCTAATTATATATATATATATATATATATATATATATACGCCTCATCATGTCTGTCTGTAACCGAAATCCCACTGCGCCGATTGGTCGCCCAATCAGCAACAGGCGCAGTCCGCAATTAGCAGGACGCACGCCACCGCTACCGTGCCGTCGGGAGATCGGTTGCCGCGGGTCATCTCTGGGTGCACGGGCATCAGCGGCGACGCAGCCGGAGATACCCGGCGCTAGCCGGTACCCAGGGTCCGGAGGTGAAGAGACTCCTTTGGACCTTCGGTACCATAAACATGTAAAAAAATAGAATTAAGATAAAAAATAGTGATCTACTCACCTTCCGACGGCCCCCGGAATCTGTCCCTCCTCTCCACGCTGCCGGCATCTTCCGTTCCCAGTACTGCTTTGCGCGAAATACCGCTGATGACGTCGCACTCTCGCGAGAGGACGTCAGCAGCGGTCTTTGGCGCAAAGCATTACTGGGAACGGAGGATGCCGGCAGTGTGGAGAGGAGGGACAGATCCCGGGGGCCGTCGGATGGTAAGTATATCACATTTTTTATTTTAATCTGCCGCTGGCCATATTCTAGAGTACCCGATGCTTTAGAATCGGGCCAGCAGCTAGTAATTACTATAACTGTAATTGATACAGAATTTTATTGATATATGGACTGATTGACGACATTTAGACAATCATCACAAACACATTAAAAACAATAAGGACCTTTCATTGAGGAAGGAGGCTACTACCTTGTATAAAATAGCATTGAGTATAATTTGCATGGATAAATAGATTAATTCATAGTCATGTCACGTGAACAACAAAAATATTATAAATCCACTGTGTAAAATATATAATGTACAAGAAAATGTTACACAATGTTAATCAGAATAAATTGTTCATATATTCCTCATAAACCTAGTGATGACAATATCGAACACCCAGTCATGTCCACAAAATCAAATACCACAGTGTGACAATGTGCAGCACGGGGCAGGAGCCTCCAAAATCTCAGACCCAGACATGTAATTCACCTTTCATCCATGTGTGCAACCAGCCATAGGTGATGTTCACAAATGTATAAAAGACATGTTTTTTCACTGGATTAATCAGCAAGTGGCCACATGAAAATATTAACGTTAATTTTCTCTGTTTGTTGAATTTCATTACTTTATTAAATATGTTCTCATTTTTATACGCCTTCCTTTTGTGTGGGTTTGACACAGTGTTTTTTATGCATTTTTTTAGTGCAGAAATGTTGCAATTCTGCATTTAAAAAAAGAAACTGAGTTTAAATGAATCTTCCACTGTGTCTTCATATAAACAGTGGACACAAATTTTCGAGACAGACAAAAAAAAAAAAAAAAAAGCAGCATTTAAGCTATATGGAAACATGGCAAAAAATGGAATGGTTTCCTGCTGGGCATGCGTTGAACAGGATTGTGGATTCGGAGCCCATTTTGGTGAAGTTGGAGCATAAAACAGACCGACTCCTAAAATATATAATAAATTGGCTACAGTAGTACAATGCAGGATGTGCTGTAAATGTTTCCATAAGAATTTGAGAAAGTTCTGAAATGTCCTATAAATGTCTGTTCTGTTCCTGATCTGAGGATCTGTTCTTTTATCTGAGATGAATCTGTGCTGCACTTTATGTACATGCTCAGTAGTCACCAGTGATGTGGAGTTGTAGATGAGATGAATCTGTGCTGCACTTTATGTACATGCTCAGTAGTGACCAGTGCTGTGGAGTCGTAGATGAGATGAATCTGTGCTGCACTTTATGTACATGCTCAGTAGTG
This sequence comes from Dendrobates tinctorius, assembly GCF_039654945.1. Taxonomy (NCBI): domain Eukaryota; kingdom Metazoa; phylum Chordata; class Amphibia; order Anura; family Dendrobatidae; genus Dendrobates; species Dendrobates tinctorius. The sequence continues at coordinate 50,315,050 of NW_027361679.1, read as the reverse complement.
ACTAATGCTGTGGAGTCATAGATGAGATGAATCTGTGCTGCACTTTATGCACATGCTCAGTGACCAGTGCTGTGGAGTCGTAGATGAGATGAATCTGTGCTGCACTTTATGCACATGCTCAGTAGTGAGCCAGTGCTGTGGGGTCGTAGTTGAGATGAATCTGTGCTGCACTTTATGCACATGCTCAGTCTGCAGTGATTCCTATAAGTGTGTCCTAGAAGTGTGAAGATAAATTTTAGAATTAAAACCAGAAGGATGTATACAGACTGTGCCCTGCTACCTGCCACCATCGCACTCTAACAAGCATCTCTATTCTTCCGACAGGTATGTTCATCCACCCAGCTCTCCTGCTGTCTGTCTATGAAGAGCACATAGTCCATCACCCAGCTTTGCACATAGACTTGCCTCTGCACCTAGCATTCACATGGTATGTTCATCCACCCAGCTCTCCTGCTCTCCTGCTGTCTGTCTATGAAGAGCACATAGTCCATCACCCAGCTTTGCACATAGACTTGCCTCTGCACCTAGCATTCACATGGTATGCCTTTCAGCTAACCCCAGAGTTATTTATGACCTTGTTTACTCTGGCTTGATCATATGCATCTGGTCCACTCTTAATGGTGCGACCAAGATGAGCAGAGACCACTCCTCTCTGCTTCACACCTGACTGCACTTAGTTGTACATATATTGCATAGCTCAAGTCTGCATAGACTTCAGTCTGCAGTGATTCCTATAAGTGTGTCCTAGAAGTGTGAAGATAAATTTTAGAATTAAAACCAGAAGGATGTATACAGACTGTGCCCTGCTACCTGCCACCATCGCACTCTAACAAGCATCTCTATTCTTCCGACAGGTATGTTCATTCACCCAGCTCTCCTGCTCTCTTGCTGTCTGTCTATGAAGAGCACATAGTCCATCACCCAGCTTTGCACATAGACTTGCCTCTGCACCTAGCATTCACATGGTATGCCTTTCAGCTTACCCCAGAGTTATTTATGACCTTGTTTACTCTGGCTTGATCATATGCATCTGGTCCACTCTTAATGGTGCAACCAAGATGAGCAGAGACCACTCCTCTCTGCTTCACACCTGACTGCACTTAGTTGTACATATATTGCATAGCTCAAGTCTGCATAGACTTCAGTCTGCAGTGATTCCTATAAGTGTGTCCTAGAAGTGTGAAGATAAATTTTAGAATTAAAACCAGAAGGATGTATACAGACTGTGCCCTGCTACCTGCCACCATCGCACTCTAACAAGCATCTCTATTCTTCCGACAGGTATGTTCATCCACCCAGCTCTCCTGCTGTCTGTCTATGAAGAGCACATAGTCCATCACCCAGCTTTGCACATAGACTTGCCTCTGCACCTAGCATTCACATGGTATGCCTTTCAGCTTACCCCAGAGTTATTTATGACCTTGTTTACTCTGGCTTGATCATATGCATCTGGTCCACTCTTAATGGTGCGACCAAGATGAGCAGAGACCACTCCTCTCTGCTTCACACCTGACTGCACTTAGTTGTACATATATTGCATAGCTCAAGTCTGCATAGACTTCAGTCTGCAGTGATTCCTATAAGTGTGTCCTAGAAGTGTGAAGATAAATTTTAGAATTAAAACCAGAAGGATGTATACAGACTGTGCCCTGCTACCTGCCACCATCGCACTCTAACAAGCATCTCTATTCTTCCGACAGGTATGTTCATCCACCCAGATCTCCTGCTCTCCTGCTGTCTGTCTATGAAGAGCACATAGTCCATCACCCAGCTTTGCACATAGACTTGCCTCTGCACCTAGCATTCACATGGTATGCCTTTCAGCTTACCCCAGAGTTATTTATGACCTTGTTTACTCTGGCTTGATCATATGCATCTGGTCCACTCTTAATGGTGCGACCAAGATGAGCAGAGACCACTCCTCTCTGCTTCACACCTGACTGCACTTAGTTGTACATATATTGCATAGCTCAAGTCTGCATAGACTTCAGTCTGCAGTGATTCCTATAAGCGTGTCCTAGAAGTGTGAAGATAAATTTTAGAATTAAAACCAGAATTGAACCAGAAGGGAACTGAAGGTAACTGTACACAGTCACTGTAAACAATGTTTCTGTTTGTTTTCACTTTCACCCCAATAATCCTTCACTTTCTGCTAATTCCCCTAATCCCTACTCCTAGTAAGGAACTGTTCATCTCTTCTTCCATCCTCCCCATCCACCTCGCCTCCGCCTCAAAACTGTTCCTTAACATACAATCCTCTGTCTCCAAACACAGACAGCCCCCTCATGCCCTCTCCTGTTCCCACCTGCTAACACTTTCTCTGCTCCTTCTCACTGCTGGTGATATCTCTCCAAATCCTGGCCCTCCTCACCACATTCCCACAGTCATTTCTACCTCCCATCCACGCTCTATCACAACCTTCCGTAACCACTCCAACCTTATACCCATTCACCCAGCCCCCGCATCCCCAGTCCCACTAACAGGAGCTCTGTGGAACGCTCGCTCTGTCTGCAACAAGCTTTCCTACATCCATGATCTTTTTGTTACTACCAAACTTTCCTTCCTCGCCATCACCGAAACCTGGCTCACCCCTTCTGACACAGCCTCTCCTGCTGCACTCTCATATGGTGGCTTCCACCTTTCTCACACCCCCCGCCCCACCAGCAAACATGGCGGAGGAATTGGTCTTCTCCTGTCAGATACCTGCTCCTTCACCCCAATCCCACTGCCACCCTCTGTTACCCTCCCTCCCTTTGAGGTGCACTCTGTGCGCATCTACTCCCCCTCCAACCTCCAACTGGCTGTCATCTACCGGCCCCCAGGGCCTGCCACCACCTTCTTTGACCACTTCACCACCTGGCTACTTCATTTCCTTTCCGCGGACATCCCTACTATCATCATGGGCAACTTCAACATCCCCATTGACACTTCCCTCTCAGCTTCCACTAAACTTCTATCTCTCAATTCCTCCTTCGGCCTCACTCAATGGTCTTCTACAGCCACCCACAAAGATGGCCACACACTGGACCTCATCTTCACCCGCCTCTGCTCCCTATCTAACCTCTCTAACTCACCTCTTCCTCTCTCTGACCACAACCTTCTCACATTCTCTTCCCTCTCCACTCCATGTCTACAATCCCCACCCCACAAACTTTCACACCCTCGCAGAAATCTTAAACACCTTGACCTACACTCATTCTCTGAATCCCTCCTCCCTCTCACAGATATAAGTTCCTTACACAATGCGGATGACGCTGCTGCTCTATATAACACCACAATAGCTGTAGCTTTGGAATCTGCTGCCCCACTTACACATACCAAAGCTCGCAAAATCAACAGACAGCCCTGGCACACCAGCCTGACCAAAGAACTGAGGTGAGCTTCCAGGGCTGCTGAGCGCAGATGGAAAACATCCCACTCCAACGAGCACTTCATTGCATTCAAACAGTCTCTCACTACTTTCAAGACCACACTCGCCACAGCTAAACAAACCTACTTCTCATCGCTCATATCCGCCCTGTCTCACAACCCTAAACAGTTATTCAACACCTTCAATTCTCTCCTCCGTCCCTCAGCACCTCCTCCCTCCCCACTCATCTCAGCTGAAGACTTTGCCTCATTTTTCAAGCAGAAGATTGATAACATCAGAGACAGTTTTGGTCAACAACCCCCAGAGCCCCTTCTCCCGACTTCCCAGCCCTCCACCTCCAAAACCAACTTCTCCACCATTACAGAAGATCGACTCTCCACTCTACTCTCAAGATCACATCTCACCACTTGTGCACTTGACCCGATCCCTTCCCACTTCATCCCAAACCTCACCACAGTCTTCATCCCAACCCTAACCCATCTCTTCAACCTATCACTAACAACTGGTGTTTTCCCCCTCAAGCTTTAAACATGCCTCAATCACACCTATCCTCAAAAAGCCCTCTCTTGACCCATCCTCTGTATCTAGCTATCGCCCTATATCACTTCTCCCCTATGCCTCCAAGCTACTGGAACAACACGTCTACCTTGAACTGTCCTCCCATCTCTCTTCTTGCTCCCTCTTCGACCGCTTACAATCTGGCTTCCGGTCACACCACTCCACCGAAACTGCCCTTACTAAGGTCACCAATGACCTCTTAACCGCCAAGAGCAAGCGACACTACTCTGTCCTCCTCCTCCTGGACCTGTCGGCTGCCTTTGACACAGTGGACCATTCCCTACTATTACAGACCCTCTCATGCCTTGGCATCACAGACTTGGCCTTGTCCTGGATCTCATCATACCTAACAGACCGGACATTCAGCGTCTCCCACTCACACACCACCTCCTCACCTCACCCCCTATCTGTCGGCGTCCCACAAGGTTCAGTCCTAGGACCCCTGCTCTTCTCCATTTACACCTTTGGCCTGGGACAGCTTATAGAATCTCATGGCTTCCAGTATCATCTCTATGCTGATGACACACAGATCTACATCTCTGGACCAGATATCACCTCCCTGCTAACCAGAATCCCTCAATGTCTGTCCACTATTTCATCCTTCTTCTCTACCAGATTTCTGAAACTTAACATGGACAAAACAGAATTCATCATCTTTCCCCCATCTCACGTGACTCCCCCCAACGAACCAATCCATTACAGTAAATGGCTGCCCACTCTCCCCAGTCCCACAAGCTCGCTGCCTCGGGGTAATCCTTGATGCTGATCTCTCCTTCAAACCACATATCCAAGCCCTTTCCACTTCCTGCCGACTTCAACTCAAAAATATTTCACGAATTCGTTCATTCCTCAACCAAGAATCTGCAAAAACCCTAGTCCTTGCCCTCATTATCTCTCGCCTTGACTACTGCAACCTCCTGCTCAGTGGCCTCCCCTCGAACACTCTCGCACCCCTCCAATCTATTCTAAACTCCGCTGCACGACTAATACACCTGTCCCTCCGCTATTCCCCAGCTTCTCCCCTCTGTCAATCCCTTCACTGGCTCCCCATTGCCCAGAGACTCCAGTACAAAACCCTAATCATGACATACAAAGCCATCCACAACCTGTCTCCTCCATACATCTGTGACCTTGTCTCCCGGTACTTTCCTGCACGCAATCTCCGATCCTCACAAGATCTCCTTCTCTACTCCCCTCTTATCTCCTCTTCCCACAATCGCATACAAGATTTCTCTCGCGCATCACCCCTACTCTGGAACTCTCTACCACAACATATCAGACTCTCACCTACCATCGAAACCTTCAAAAAGAGCCTGAAGACCCACCTCTTCCGACAAGCCTATAACCTGCAGTAACCACCGATCGACCAAACCGCTGCATGACCAGCTCTACCCTCGCCTACTGTATTTTCACCCATCCCTTGTAGATTGTGAGCCTTCGTGGGCAGGGTCCTCTCTCCTCCTGTACCAGTTATGACTTGTATTGTTCAACATTATTGTACTTGCTTTTATGTATACCCCTCCCTACATGTAAAGCGCCATGGAATAAATGGCGCTATAACAATAAATAATAATAATAATAATAATAATAGTGACCAGTGCTGTGGAGTCGGAGATGAGATGAATCTGTGCTGCACTTTATGTACATGCTCAGTAGTGACCAGTGCTCTGGAGTCGGAGATGAGATGAATCTGTGCTGCACTTTATGTACATGCTCAGTAGTGACCAGTGCTCTGGAGTCGGAGATGAGATGAATCTGTGCTGCACTTTATGTACATGCTCAGTAGTGACCAGTGCTGTGGAGTCATAGATGAGATGAATCTGTGCTGCACTTTATGTACATGCTCAGTAATGACCAGTGCTGTGGAGTTGGAGATGAGATGAATCTGTGCTGCACTTTATGCACATGCTCAGTAGTGACCAGTGCTGTGGAGTCGGAGATGAGATGAATCTGTGCTGCACTTTATGCACATGCTCAGTAGTGACCAGTGCTGTGGAGTCGGAGATGAGATGAATCTGTGCTGCACTTTATGTACATGATCAGTAGTGACCAGGGCTGTGGGGTCGGAGTCAGGGAAATTGAGGAGTCGGCGGTTTAGCTTACAGACTCCACAACCCTTGTGTTGAAGCAGCTCAATGTGCTGGAACTTCCTACGTACTTTATTTACTTCTCTTCCTGTCTGCGATTCTGCATGTCTGCATCGACAGGCCTTTTCTAACAGTTTCATCTCCTCCTAGCTACATCTTAAGGATACGTCACCACCAACCTCCCCATCAACCCTAAATGACATGATCTTATATGCTGCCCCAGGCACAGGCAAGTAAATTTACTTGGCCTCTAAAGGTCACTGATGGTCTAGGGGCAATAGACTAGTTTACGCTACAGCTCAGACTGCGCTCTAACCAGTAAGTGGAAGGTAGCCAGACACAAACCTTCCTTCTTTAATGGTTTAATGACAGATCAGCTAGAAAGAAGCCTAGTGACATTTTATGTGCTTTCATTATCTAAGTCTCATTTAAGTAGGGAAGGTTTCGGCATGATTATCCTATAAATGCAACCTGCAGAAAGGAAGGATAATTTATGCAAGACCCTTAGGAAAAAAATTACCCAAGATAGCTTTTTAAGTCTCAGTTAATCCTTCCTCTGTCAAGGACATATGCAAGGCCTTTAAGCTTTAAATATCAGCTTAGTCTTAGATCATGATTTGTCAAGACCGGCATTGTTCACACTGGTCCTGATGAGGGGGCGTGGAGTCAGAGGCGCCCGATTCAATAAGTGTCTTAAAAGTGACGCAAAGACAAATCTTACTCCAGTCAGAGACTGGAGTAGGATTTGTAGTGAAAGGCATGTCACAACTCATCATGAAATAGACTAGGAGGCGTCGCCACGCCCCACCCTTTCCCCATACCTTCTCATTTTGGTGGAGTTGACCAAAACTGGTATAAAAACATGATAACGTTTTTTAATCCAGCAAATCAAATTAAAAGAAAAAAAGAAATCTCTCTAATGACTTAACATCTACTTAGCATGGGCATAGAAAAATGCCGTGTTTCATTCGAGTCTGACCTACTTTTAATTGCAATTTATCTACGATTAACTGGTCAGACTGGAAACGCGTTGGATACTTCCTATGTCCTTGCTACTATTTTACACCTGTTTTCTGCCATACAAGCTTTGATTAATTGGGACCTTAGGCTTTCAAATGAAATACACCCTCAAAATTCTAAGTGAAGTATTTACATAGCAGCAAGAGGTTTTACTCTTTGGTTCTGTGTGGTTGCAAGATTAAGAGATGGAAAGGTGTAAATAACATCAGAAAGAAAGATTACAGCTTGCTATTGTCATATCTCGTAACCCTACACAACCCTTAGTGATTCAGAATGAGGATACAGGAACTTTCTACATGTTATCACCCCTATTATCAGAGTATATGTGCTCTGTGGTCATATTGGGAAAAGTGGCTTCAATTAAAGGGATGAGATGAGCGGTTACTAGTGATGAGCAAGCACTAAAATGTTCGAATGCTCGTTAAAAGAACAGAGCAATTCCTAATCCTCGTTTCGAGTAACAAGTACGATAGGAGTCAATGGGAAATCCGAGCAGTTTTCCGGCAGGCTCTACAGGAGGCGGGGGGCGCTAAAAATGTTGAAATGGATGGGGAAAGTACTGAATGGAAGGACAACAACTTGAAGAAGCATCTTTGACTCCCAGATAGCTACTGAGAACAATGGTGTCACACTTTTACTCCATTTTAAAGCAGTTATAATAAAACAATTAAATTGGAGTTTACAGGAAAAAAATTGTTAACAAACATTCTTTCCTGTATTAATGACCTGTATATAACACAACATTTTAAAAAAAAAGAATTAAAAAAAATAATAATTAAAGTAAACCAGAATTTTTTTTTTTTAAATTGAAAATTTCAGTATAATTTATGAAGGCAAGAACTGCCCAAAATTTGATGTAAGAGGGACTCAGATACACCCTGTGTTAGAGATAAAGGAGGGCCTCATACATATTCTGTTCAAATCGTCATGTAGTGGTACTCCAAGACTCAAAGGCTATGCACTAAGTGCAAAGCCTGCCAAAACGTGCAAGTAGGGTAATCCATAGACCCTTGAAGGCAACAATTGGATGGCCTCATTCAAATATTAAGAAACTGTGTAGTTGTGGTACTCCTATATTCATAAAGGCTCTGCACACAGTGCAAATCCACAAAAAATTATAAGGAGGGTCATCCTTAGACCCTTGATGGCAACAACGGGAGGGCCTCATTCAAATATCGAAGATAAAAAACACTATATGCTGCTTTTATCTGGTGGTGTGGAAAAGCGGGGACTAATCTATGCTTTGTTCATTCTGAGTGAGTCGGTAGACATTTTCTGTTGAAAAGCGAAAGTGCCTGTTATTTTTCAACTTACATGTTACAATTTCAAATAAGAAACAGAAAAAACAGCATGTGCAGCAATAAAGGCACCCCTAATTAATACTTGGTTGCACACCCTTTGGCATTGATGACAGCCTCCAAACGTTTCTTGTAGCCATCTATAAGCTTCTTGAACTTCTCAGCTGGTATTTTCTCCCACTCTTCCTTTGCAGTTTGTTCAAGCTCTTGAATGTTTGCAGGTTACTTTCCCCTATGGCAGATTTCAGGTCACCTCAAAGATTTTCAACGGGATTGAAGTCAGGACACATTAATGGCCATTTTAGAACAGTTGATTATTTTTCGCAACCATTCCAGTGTACTTTTGGATGTGTGCTTTGGGTCAATGTCTTGTAGGAGGACATATGATCTTCGACTTAAACCCAAGTTTCCTTACACTGGGTAGGACATTTCACTCTAAAATCTCTGGATAATTCTATGATTTCATGACTCCTGTGATACGGTCAAGGACTCCAGTACCAGACGCAGCAAAGCAACCCCACAGCATTATGGATCCTCCACCATGCATAACTGTTGGTAGTGCTCTTTTCCATATAAGCTTCAGTTCACCGTCTGTAATCAAATGGTTTCTTTTCAAAGACAAAAAGCACTATTTTGTTTATCTGTCCACATACATTTTCCCAGAAGGATTGTGGTTTGTCAAGTTACTCTTTGACAAAGATCAGTCATTCCTAGTTATGTATTTTCTTCAGCAATGGTTTCTATTCCAGGTTAGCTTTCAGGTCTTTGGATGTTTGACATGATGTTTATTCCACCATTCGCACAAACCTTCGAATACATCTCTTGTCAATTTTACACTTTCACCTATGTTCTGGGAGGTTCTTGATGGTTCCATGCTTGGCAAACTACTTAATAACATTGCGCACTGTTGAAACTGGGATACCAAGGTCTTTTGAGATTGCCTTATACCCTTTAGAAGTGTTTGCTAATAATAGGAGTTCTGATGTCCTCAGAAAGCTCCTTTGTCTTCACCATAGTAACAAAGGAACAGGGCCTACCATGTGGCTTTTTAAAACACTGAAGTCATCATTCATTAGCTAATTCAAGTCACATGGGCACCAAATTAATCACAGGTAATCCTCATTTGTGATTTCCCACAGGAGAGTCAAAATGTGTTTCCTTATTAATTAAATGTAAAGGGTGCCAATACCAGTGTCACAGCAAGCATTAGGTTTTTCTATTTTTCCCTCCCATTGATTTTTATTTTCAATTATTGTTTAATATTTTCTCATTTGTATTTAATACGAGTGCTCTATACAGAAAACGGTTTCACTTGATGCATATTTTTCAGGAGATATTGCATATAATGTACTTAAACTTCATGGCTGCCAAAAAAGATGAGCAGGACTGTAGCACCATTTTAGTAGACATCTCCATCTCAGGAAGGAGAGATGCAAGGCAGGGTGAACAACCAGTACACTTTTTGGCAAGATGAATATAACGCGAAAGTCACAGGAATGACAGCGGTATATAGTCGGTCATATGTGCCAAGCTCCCTACAGTCAATATTTCCCTGTCTCCACTATGACATCAACGCTCCATTTCCTCCTCAGCCCATCCACGTAGGAAAGCTGGAACGAGGCTTATGTGGGTACTAACCTCTGTTGCACTAGCAATTAGCTCCTGTTCCTACTCATTGGTACCCAATCTGCACTGAGCAGATGAGATGAGCCTGGGCTGGGTAGTATCTCCCGGTCTCATTTCTTCCTACTTGTCCACCTGTTTCGCAAGCTTCATGTTTAATTGTCGGCACAGAAGCAGGATCGTTGCATTAATTATGGTGTCATCGCCGCTCACCATCTTTGCAGAGTGCTCAAGTCTTGGATAACTGCATAAATGTCAGACATTCATGTCCACTCTTTAATTGTTTTGTGCAGAGGCTGACCAGAATACAAACAAGCGTGTTAGAGCTGGTATTCAACAACTGGCCTCCGCTGCTCATAACACCATGCCAGAAGTGCTGTGTGGAGCTCCAGTGTGTGACCACATTGCACACCAGTCAGTGAGCTGGCACTTGCATGCACTGCTGCAGCATTGCCAGAACGGGAGCAGCTGTAGCTGACTTGTGGAAATGGTTGTTGATGCCAGCTTCTAAGGTTGGGTCAGTGACTTAGTCATCCACCCCCTCGTCTTCTTAGGCCACACCCAGGTCCTCCTGATTTGATGACTAAAAGGGAACCTGACAAAAGGAATGTGCTGAGTAACCTACAGACAGTATCAGGTTGGTACCGTTATACTGAATAAAATGATACTGTTCTGTCTAGCCATATAATTGCTGTCTAGAAGGTCTAGTCATTTTTTAGGTTTTCGATTACAGACATTGTATTTTTGTGTGTATTAATCCTTCAGGTATTTCATACTGTAAGGTAACAGCACCACCTGTGGGCCGTTTAATGCATAGATTCTAGTTTAATTTGCAATGTATTGTGGGATTGTTCCTGTTACATCATAGTCTTGTTTATGACACTGTGAGGGGAACAGCAGCCTTTATTCCTCCACGTGTCTTAGGAGAAAATACACCATTCGTGTTCTTCAACAGCCTGCTCTAAGCATAGTTGGTAAGCACTATCTAGGTGTTATAATCCTGTGTTTATAACGTTTGTTGTATTAAATAGGTAATCATCAGCTATGTATTACCTCATGGTACCTATGTATTACCTCATGGTACCTATGTATTACCTCATGTTACTGTATATTGCAGACTATCTGTATTTTATGCTCTGTGCAGTTATATATTCTGAAATGCTCCTGTTATTGCACCCTATAGTTTCACCCTTTCCTGTCACATCTGCAATCAATAAAAGGAGGTTACAATTTTACAGCCTCTTTTTCTTAAAGAAGACAGGGGGTTTAGCTACGTCTCATTGCACACCCTGCTAACATGTATGAGGACAGTATAGATACCATGGTAGATTAAATCTGTCTTCTGTTTAGTCTGTATTTTCAGTTTAGAGTTTATGATATGCTCGTGCTTCGGGGCGGGTCTGAGGGGAGGTTCAAGTGGTTCTCTGTTTAGCTATTCATCTGTAGGGCTTCTGACATCTTGCTGAAGTTAAAAAATAAATAAAAAGGTATCCAATAAGAGTCGGCATCTTGGAAGAGGCAATTTTTTTTTCTTTTAGGAATTTACTTAAAACAGCAAATAAAAAATTTAGTACACATTACATGCAATCATGCTGCAGTGCAGGTAATTGCCTGCTGCAGGTGACTTATTTTTTGTCAAATATTTATAATATTCATTATGTAAAATAGGGGGGCAGGTCACAGAGGGATCACTGACCTGTCAGAAGCCATATTGGTGAATAGCTAAGCAGAGCCCACATGAAGACTCCCCGCAGAGGCCCGCCCTGTAGCACAAGCATGTCGCTATGCTAAATGCAGAATGTATCACAGAGAAATGGCAAGGAACAAGCTAAGCCCTTGGAAGGACTTTTAGTATGATGGATCAGCAGAGTATAACTAGTAAAGGACTCTGATTCCTAAAACTGTGCACCCAGGCCTGGACTACTCTCTCCCTCCAAACAGAACTGTCCCAGAGCTGTGTAATGGCATCAGGGTGCCAAGCGTGGCGGTGCAGGTCCTCTTATAACCTCTGATGAGGTAATGCGGCCGGCCAATCACAGTAATGCAACCACCAATATGGCTACAGCATTACATTGACTGCCAGGCAATTCCCGCATATTGGTTGTGTAACAGACACCAAACATGCGGGGCAGGGATTCAGGCACTATATCCGAGCACCCGCCAATGCTTGATGAGTGCCGAGCATATCCGAGCACCCAGGTAGTCATTAATATCTGAGGATCTCGAGCACGCTTGCTCATCACTAGCGGTTGCACTACTAGTGCAATACCTCACATGTGTCAATTATTTGCCGTCATCTGGATTGTGGAGAAATTTTGACTATTTAAAGCTGCTAAATATGTGATAATTTACGTGTAGCCATGGACATAAGGGGCAAGTATGAACTCGGCATCCTGGACATTTATATTTAGTAGGCTTTGTGCATCTCATGGTTTAAATGGGTGAAACTTTCCGCTACAAACATGATTTTTTTTCTGCTTTTGCACAAAACGTTATGCTTTGATGAAACACTGCATGAAGGTGCTGATAAATGTAAAGTGCTGGGGGGGATTTTCACAATGTGCAGAAAAAATATTCATATGAGGATATAATAAGCTTTTTGTTATTTTTTTTCATTTGTGTTGTCATTAGTGTGCAAATTGCATAAAGGAATAAGTGTTCCACTTTAGACGTACCAGTGAATGCCTGGAAGTGATAAGCACCTCATAAAAAGAATATGTTAACTATTTCATTCAAACAATTCTTTTTATTATGAAGCCTATAAATGAACATTATACCTGTGACATTGTCGCGCCCAACTTAACATAGCAAAAGAAGAGTGAAACCGCTTATTTAATGCTGAGGGGAGAAAATGTAACGTTATTTTCCCCAGCAGCGCTCCGGTTTCAGTCACGGGGGGAGGGGGGGGGTTAGGCGGCGCAGTCGCTGCCTGACTGACAGCCAGCTCCAATGCCAGGGGAGTAGTTACAGCGTTCTCAGAGCGGTAACTGAACCCGCACCAGCGCTCTCCTCATGACTGTAACTGCACCCCCAGCCCTGACACACTGGCTCTGCTTTGGGGGCGGCAATCAATCAGGACCAGGTGTGCAGTTTCAGTCAAGGGGGCGGCCCTGGAGCAGATTCAGTCACTGCTCTGAGAATACAGAGTGGCGGCTGTAACCATGCCCCCTGGCTCTGACTGACTCTGGTTCTGCTTTGGGGATCAGCTGTCAGTCAGACTTACAGCTTTGGGGATCAGCTGTCAGTCATCCTACAACCTCCATCTTCCACCTCATACAGTCCTTAAGAAGTTGCTACTCTCATTATAGACAGTGATGTACAGCATCTATTATATACAAACCAGACAGGCCTAAATGCATCTGCACTAATACAGGGTGCAGCGGACCCAAGTAAATGGCAGCTGCACAGGTGCATAAATACCAAATGAAACAGCCAGCCCACAATCAGGGATTGGCAGTGGGATACACCAGTGCAGAAGAAATAATCCGCACGTGGCAGTGTTCACACAGGGAATGCAGGACTTCTGGTTCACAACCTCTTAGTAACACCATATATGTAAGGACTTGCTTTTTGGTATTGCTTGTATTGATTTTCTTTCCTTAGAGACCCCTTATTAATAGCCCAAGGAGCTGCAAAAAAAAAATTATTTTATATATATATATATATATATATATATATATATATATATATATATATATATATATAATATAAAATTGTGCAGGCCACAAATGTGTATGTGTCTGCACAAACGGTTAGAAACCGACTCCATAAGGATGGTCTGAGGGCCCGATGTCCACAGATGAGGGTTGTGCTCATAGCCCAACACCGTGCAGGACGCTTGGCATTTGCCACAGAACACCGAGATTGGCAAAATGGTTACTGGCGCCCTATGCTCCTCACAGATCCACACTGAGCACATGTGACAGACGTGACAGAGTCTGGAGACGCAGTGGAGAGCGATCTGCTGCCTGCAACATCCTTCAGCATGACCGGTTTGGCAGTGGGTCAGTAATGGTGTAGGGTGGCATTTCTTTGGAGGACCGCACAGCCCTCCATGTGCTCGCCAGAGGTAGCCTGACTGCCATTATGTACCGAGATGAGATCCTCAGACCCCTTGTGAGACCATATGCTGGAGCGGTTGGCCCTGCATTCCTCCTAATGCAGGACAATTCCAGACCTCATGTGGCTGGAGTGTGTCAGCAGTTCCTGCAAGATGAAGGCATTGAAGCTATAGAATGGCCCGCCCGTTCGCCAGACCTGAATCCAACTGAGCACATCTGGGACATCATGTCCCACTCCATCCACCAACGTCACGTTTCACCACAAGCAGTCTTAGTCCAGGTCTGGGAGGAGATCCCTCAGGAGACCATCTGCTGCCTCATCAGGAGCATGCCCAGACATTACAACAGTAGGGACGCCATACAGGCACGTGGAGGCCGCACACAATACACAGCATCATTTTGACTTGTTTTAAGGACATTACATTCCACTTAAATTTTTTGTGTGACTCCAAATCCAGGCCTCCATTGGTTAATAAATTTGATTCCATTGATGATTTTTGTGTGATTTTGTTGTCAGCACATTCAAATTTGTACAGAACAATGTATTCAATGAGAATATTTCATTCATTCAGATCTAGGATGTGTTATTTGAGTCTTCCCTTTATTTTTTGGAGCAGTATATAACGGAGCTATGCTTCTCTACTAGACTGGCACCAGAACTGTTCTCCTCCTCTAGTCTTCTGAAAAAATGTCATGAAACCGATGCAGCCAAACAGCACCCATGATCAGCTACTGCCTTCACACTTCTGTTAGGCTGGGTTCACATTAAGTTAGGCAGTCCGTTAGATGGACTGCGCTACACCGCGGCATAACGCGGTGTAACGCAGTCCGTTAACGCTGCCATTGCCCTCCATTGTCAGGCACATCGCGACGCATGCCGTAAAGCGGCACGCATTCACGATGTGCCGTCATTCAGTGACGGAGCCTCGAACGCGGGCTACAGCGTCTGAGGCTCCTTCACCGCTAGCACAGATAAAGCATCTGCTCTAGCGGTACAGCATTAACGCGATCGTGTTAATGCTATAACGCAATGTGAACCTGGCCTTAAGCCCCTGTCACACATAGTGATCTCGCAAGTTTTGTGACGCAACAGCGATCTCACCAGCGAGATCGCGGTGTGTGAGACTGACCAGCGACCGCCCACCTGCCGGTTATCGCTGATTGTCCTGAATGGCCAGGACATTTTTTTGATCGCTGGTCTCCCGCTGGCCAGCACGCATCGCTGCGTGTGACAGGCGGGAGACCAGCAATCAGCGCGCTGGTAACTAAGGTAAACGTTGCGTTTCTAAGCGGCGCGCAGCGCTTAGAAACCCGATGTGTACCTTAGTTACCAGCGCGCTGGTAACCAAGGTACACATCGGGTTTCTAAGTGCTGCGCGCTGCTTAATTACCAGCTCCCTGCATCAGCGCGCTGGTAACTAAGGTACACAGTGGGTAACTAAGCGACTTGCGTCGCTTGTTACCCTCCTCTCGCTGGTGCTGATCGCTGGTGAAGCTGCCTGTTTGGCAGCTCACCAGCGATCATGTAGCGACACACCAGCGATCTTGACAAGGTAATATCGTTGTCGGGATGGCTGGTGCGTCGCTATGCGTGACGGGGCCCTTAGAGAGGAGGAACTGTGTTTCTTCTGCTCGGACATCAAATTAAATTGTATTTAACCCCATGAGATTATTAACAAGAGATAATCCCTTCTCCGGGATCCAGCACCATCCTCCTTTTCTAAGTGACATCACAGTTCTTCAGACTATCCGGTTCACTCTATTCTCTATGAGAAGTTGCTTTTACAATGCAAGTCTATGGATGCTAGTTCTCAAGCTTCATACACTTAATGTATGTGCGAATGTTGAGAAAATTTCTGCAAGGTTTCTGCATATGTTGGCAGCAAAAATGCTGCGGCAAACACGCACAGTTTGCCATGTTTTTTTGCCACCGTTTTGTAGGCATTTTTTGCATTTGTTTTTGTAGAGCGATGAATGCTTTTTTGACCTAAATAAAGATATTAAAAAAATAAATATTTTGTGATGTAATTTATTGGTTCAACACTTTCTTTTTCATTATGATGCAGTGGCATCAGGGTAATGGGATTAGGGTTTGGTGTCAGCCAAACACCCTCATTACTAAACCGGTAAGTAAAGAGTTCAATAAACACAGACACACACTGTCACAAGTCTATATAGGAGAGTTAACAGAATGAAAATACATAGGCTGTAACCAAACAGCAAATGGCAGAAATCAGTGTGCACAGCAATACCAAAAAATTAAAAAAAAAAAAAAAAAAAAAAAAATCATAACCAGCAGAGGGAAAGCCAATGGCTGATGTTCATATTCTGGAAAGGAGCCAATAGCCATAAGGGTTCCCAGGCTATTAATATCAGCTCACAGCTGTTTGCTTCGCCTTTACCATTTTACAGGGGGACCCCAGAAAAAAATTGAAGTAGGGTCTGCCTATAAAATCTTACCAGCAAAGGCTAGGCAGACAGCTGCAGGCTGATATTAACCATGACCCTTCCTAGGCTATTATTTGCCCCCTCCCAGATTAAGAACCTCAGCCACCCCAGAAATGGCACATCAATAAGATGCACCAAATCTGGCGTTTAGCCTCACTCTTCCCACTTGCCCTAATGGTGGGGTGATAGTTGGGGGGTTGACATTACCTTTGTATTGTCAGGTGACATCAAGCCCAAAGGTTAGTAATGGTGAGGTGTCTATAAGACACTTCTCCATTACTAACCCCATAATCATATTATAAAAAACACACACCCAGAATAAAGTCCTTTATTTGAAATAATAATAATAAAAATAATCTTTATTTTTATATAGCGCTAACATATTCTGCAGCGCTTTACATTTTGCACACATGATCATCACTGTCCCTGATGGGGCTCACAATCTAAATTCCCTATTAGTATGTCTTTTAGAATGTGGGAGGAAACCGGAGTGCCCGGAGGAAACCCACGCAAACACGGGGAGAACATACAAACTCCTTGCAGATGCTGCCCTTGGTGGGATTCGAACCCAGGACCCAGGCTAACCACTGAGCCACCGTGCTGCCCTTATAATGCCCCCATAAGATGCTCCATAGAATAATATGCCCCATATGCTTCCCCATAAAGGTTATGGCCCCATAAAATATTCCATAGATTATGCTCCATAGATTTTGCCCCCATAAAATGCTCCATAGATTATTCCCAATAAAATGCCCCATAGTTTATGCCCCCATATACTGCTCCATAGATTACACCCCCATATGCTGCTCCATAATTACACCCCCATATGCTGCTCCATAGATTATGCCCCCATATGCTGCTCCATAGATTATGCCCCATATGCTGCCAAATAAGATGCTCCATAGTTTATGACCCATAGATTACACCCCCATCTGCTGCTCCATAGATTACGCCCCCATATGCTGCTCCATAGATTATGCCCCCATATGCTGCTCCATAGATTATGCCCCTAATGCTGCTCCATAGATTATGCCCCATATGCTGCTCCATAGATTATGCCCCATATGCTGCTCCATGTTTATGCCCCCATATGCTGCTCCATAGATTATGCCCCCATATGCTACTCCATAGATTATGCCCCCATATGCTGCTCCATAATTATGCTCCCATATGCTGCTCCATAATTTTGCCCCCATATGCAGCTCCACAGATTATGCCCCCATATGCTGCTCCACTGATTATGCCCCCATATGCTGCTCCACTGATTATGCCCCCATATATTGCTGCTGCTGACGCTGCAAATAAAAAAAAATGACATACTCACCTCTCGTCGCTGGCCCGGTGCCGGTGTCCTGAGCAGGCAGTAACGGGTTCTGATGTCACCGCTGGCTCAGGACCCCGGCACTGGTGATATTTACCGATCCCCGCTCCATGTCTGTGCGTCGCTCTGTCTCTTCCAGGTCCCTCTGTAAGTGACGTACAGGCAGAGGGCGCGGTGCGCACTAACTACGTCACCGCGCCCTCTGACCTGAACATCACAGACAGAGGATGCGGAGGAGAGGACAGCAGCTTGCAGCGATGGAGCCGGGACAGGTGAATATAGCTTATACTTACCACCTCCTGGTACGGTCTCTGCAGCCCCCCTTCTCCCGGTCTCAGGCTCCTTCATTCAGCGGTCACATGGTACCGCTCATTAAAGTCATAAATATGTGCATATTCATGACTTTAATGAGCGGTACCATGTTACCGCTGTAGGAAGGAGCCTGAGACCTGGAGAAGCAGGGGGGCTGCAGAGACCGCGCTGGAGGGGGTAAGTATGACCTGACACCCCCGTTCCCCCTCCCCCGCCGACCCCCTGGTATATGACTGGCGTATAAACCGAGAGGGAGACTTTCAGCCCCAAAAAATGGGCTGAAAATCTCGGCTTATGCACGAGTATATATGGTACGTTTGAGAACAGGCGCCGACTGACTACTACTCCCATCAGTGGCGCCTGATATCACTATTAGTGACAGCAGACGTAGCCTGATCTGAGTAGTAGTCTCAGATCAGCCTTAACATGAACCCGCAGTGCTTTGACGGTAGTAACAATCTAACCGGCTGTAGCGTTACCGCTGATTATAACTGCCGTGCCAGTGTTTCCCACGCTGTCCTATAGATAACAGTTTGGGAAACACCATAGTAAGCCCGTAAAAGAACAAAGCAAAATCAAATCCGCAAACATTTTTATACCTGCAATTTTGCTGCGGATTTGACAGACTCAATTTAAGTCAATGGGTGAAAAACATTAAAAATCCGCACAAAGAAAAAAAACGCACTGCCATTTCTGCAGCTTTTGGCAAGAAAACGCAGCTGCAAAAACACATTTTTGCCCAGCGTATTTTTACGCATTTGAGTGAAGTCAATGGTGAAAAGCACAGGGCAAAAATGCACAAAGAACTGCATTGCTGCAGATTATTTTCTGCACCAAATATGCAAGTCATAAATACTTAACATGTACATGATATGTCAGATTTCTCATTCAATTTCCTGGTATCAGGTTTTTTGTCACAATTCCGTGCAGAAAAAATGCGACAAAAAAAACAAGAAATCTGCAACGTGCTCACAAAGTCTTAAAAGTCACTTCCAGGTCACGTAAAGCGCAGTGTGACCTGGAGAGTCTGAAGAGGAGTGATGTCACCCAGGCGAGGAGAAGAAAGGAGCTGGAACTCGAGAAAGACGGCAGTAGGAGAGTATATTAATACATATATATTACTTACACATATAGACAGATTTAGATAAAAAAAGGGAGAGCTTTGTGAAGATCTGAGGTTGGTTGTAATTATCACCTAAGCAGGTTAACAATTTTTTATTCCTTACATCTAGGGGCTTACAGCACTTACGAGTACAAGTAGATAGCCAAATGCAATGTCGCAAAGATCCCAACCCGAGGCTGGTAGGTCCACTGCCCCCGTACCAGGCGATACCCACTGCCTCCCAACTTTTGGTTGGCACATAGCTTTTGTACCCGCCACCAGTATAGTCTGTAGACACAGTCCATGCTCCATACCACGACCGTAGCACATGTCTCACTCCAGCTAGCAACAGTCCTTAAGTTCCTCACATCCAGACAATAGACCGTAGCACATGTATCAAGCTCCAGCCGGCAACCTATTTCCAATCTCCATAGGCCATCCATACAGTGGCACCAGGACCTCACCAACAGATCCTTGCCTCTCGGAGTCACAGCATCAATCCCCTCACTAAATATGTGGCTTATTGTACTCCCTCCCTAGGATCTTCCCCATGAATGGGCAAAATAGCTTACACATTCCTCCCCCCAAAGCTAACTGTGCATTGGTGGAGGCATTGTCCTCAGGCTGAATCCATCACCTGGGACTGAATGTGAGACCCCCTGTGGTGACAGCTTCACTGGGTCTACTATCCCTATCCCCATGAGATGTCATACATTACAACCTGACCAATTTCATTTACTGACACAGCAGATAGGATCACAGTCGAGGTCCTCAATCTGAGTGCTGTAAAATCTGACCACTGTAAAATCTGACCACAGACGTCATACCCATGTGAAAAAATTGCAGCATGCTCTGGTCCGATTTATGAACCAGATAGCTCCTGGACACAGAGCTACACAAGGAGCCAGTCACATGCGGATGTGACTAGTAGATAAATTCTGCAGCTGTGCAGCTTTTTTCCAACTGGTGAATGCCAAGGTGTCCTTCATGCATCAACATAACTATTTTTCCTGGTCTATAGAATTTTGCAGTAGACTACACTATTCTATGTAAAGGCATCCAGTAAAAACTTTCTACTCTATGTACATTTCTTACAAAAACAGGATATTGGAGGTGTACTCTGTTTATCTATATAGAAATGTATGTTGCAGCCTACCTACAATTCTCCTAAAGTGGTTGTAAAACTACTCAGACTACCCCATTTCAATTTCTATATTCCTTATATAACAACAACATATACTCATCTTCAGTGCCAACGCCATTCCAGCAACAGAGATGCCTGGGGCTTGTGTGACATAATTATGCCATGTGAGCCCTGCAGCCAATCAGTAGTTATATTACCCTCCTCTTTTTTCTTGGATGTAACTGACATTCAGAGGATTTCACAGATCAGCAGCAGTTCTTACTTCTTCTAGGTGTCAATTTCATCTAAAGGAAGGGAGAGTAAAGCAGCCGCTGATTGGCTGCAGAGCCTCAGGAAACCAAACCCTGACATTGCTGGAACAACTTTGGTAGTGAATATTACAGTTTTTTACTTTATTTGGAAGAATAAAGCAATCGAGAAGGGGTTATCAGAGTTGTGGACAATCCCTTTACCATGCACCTACAACATAAGGCTTTAGTGCAGTGTTTATGCTAATCAGAATTTTGTTTTAGGAATCAGAAGTTTGGCTTAACGACTCCAAAGCCCTTGTTCATTGGAAGGAAATGCTCAGGAAAAAACTATTTTCATAAAGGTATCTTATAATATATTTTAATATATTTTTTTCTGGGATTCTATCATCTTTCCTGCAAAATAGTGATGTACCTATTGGAGTTGTATGGTTGTATAGGTGCTCTACCCAAAATAAAAATTAAACCTTTTTACACAGCATCGACATACCACAGTGCACCTCCAGCCTGATTTGCACATGCTTATAGTCTAGATTTCTCATGACTGGCACATTGCAGCTCTTCAGAAAGGTATCCTTTTATTAGGGGACAAGAAGCCATATAATCATACCACTATTTCCATATGTAAAAGCGTGCTGTCAGTTTCCCTATTCTGCGTGATCTACAAAATATTACTAATTTGGCTTTCTTTCAGCTTAAAACAATAGGTGTAAAAGACCTTCCAAAGTACATAATGGTAAACAAAACAATGATTGCATTTGGCAGAAGAAGAAAGAATCAGTTGCATTAGCATCTCTTTGACTAACCCATGTTTTATATGTTAAGAACCAAATTTCTCACCCATCAGTCTACTGAGCTTCACAGGGGAGACTGCCAACATACAACCCACAGAAACCACATTAAAAGGAAACTATACATTTATCATTCCGTACAATTTCATAAGATGTCATGTGCCTTATGGTTGATCCCTTTAATAAATTCAATTTTTCTTGACAATGTCAACATCACCTTCATTTGATAAGAATCTAGAAGACTAAACACTTCTGTTATGCCAATGAGTGCTATACAAATCTATTCAAGGAGAAAGAAATCAATTTATAAAATAATGAAAACTCGGGAAGACTGGATGGACTTCATGGTCTTTGTCAACTTTCGAGGTTTCAGTTGCTATTTATAAGGGCACTCAAATTAAATGAGATAGTCTACTCAGTCTACTCAGCACACAGTTATTTTTGTTCCAAATAAATACCTTGGTTCCCAAGTTAGGCAGTGTGATACCTATGCTGGGAACTAAGTATTTGGGCCATTTATAAACTCCTCAACATTGAAATTGCAACACCAAGGAGGAAAAGTTGTGGAATCATGGAAATCATAGAATGGAAAGATATGTTAGCGATATGATTATCACTAAAGGACAACTGATCTCGTGCATGCTAGTCCAATCTCGTCTCAACACCGATTAGCAGCTCTAGGTCACTATACAATGTACACATAAAACTGTGGCGTTGGTTAGGCTACACACAGCTCAACAACGGAGCTCTGCTATATCTACAGCAAAGAAAACGGACTATCGTAACAGCTGCACCCAAGTAAACTAAGTGATGCAAGGTCTCGGTGTCTACTTCATGGTCCTGTCAGATCGTAAAGCAAAAACCTGCAGATACACTTTAATAAATGGCTGACAATCAGGCAAACAGTCCCACTGCCCGTGTCAGACATTTGTTTGCCATAATTATATTTTAGTTATCAAATGAGTTTCACTTTCATGAACCTCCAGAATTGTTTCCTATACAGTTAATAACCACCACCCCACCAGATCCTACTAGGACTATTGAGATATTTTAGCTCATTTCAAAACTTACAAGTCGTCCTTGGAAAAACTTTCCACCAATCCTATCAAACCTGAGCTAGATAAAATAATGTATGTGATGGCCAACAAAGAGGACACAATAACGAGGACACAAGCAACAAGAAGAAGTGAACGTATGGGGAATAATATTGTAGACCAGAGGTCCACCACCGATTCTCATTTACATTCTTTCCTACTGTATCACAAGGAGACATTCCACAGACATCAAAGCAGTACCAGGAAGGTTCAGATGATCCAGGTAGCACTTACAGTAAATTAGTCTGCATACATATCTTCTCCTCTGATCCTAAATATATGCTCAAAACAATTTACATTTTTTCTTTTTTTTTTTTTTGCTATAGTAAACTTACATAAATGTTGTACATACAACCCTTTACATGGAATATACGGTATTCACATTTAGTTTAATTAAAGAGTAGGCATTTCATTGTAAACAGTCAACCTGGGAACAAAATAACTGAGGAAAATACTTTAAACTTTAGATAGTGAATAACTGAATATATATATACAATGGGGAGAAATGAATAAGCTCCTGAAAGATACCTCTGTGGGTGTCTTATCTCCCAAGGAAACCATTGTAATACATCATACATGATTCTTCTCCCTGACATCTATTCAGGAAGAGTAGGGAGAGCCCCATACTTTATACATTAGATGGGCAGCCATTCCTACTAAAATTAGTGGTATCAGATAATCTAATATTTAAATTACCTTGTAATGTCTTCACATTCTGTTCCATCCAGATGTGTCTGGATCCCAGAATTCCAAGTGGCGGAAGTTCTCAATATGGAAACTGCTGGTGGTACCAGCCTCTTGCGCGGTACTACCAGCGGAACACCGTTGCACCACAAACACATACTGTATACGCCGTACGCACCACACACACTGTATACACCGTATGCAGCCTCTTGTGCGTACCACCAGCGGAACACCGACGCGGAACACTGTCGCGAACACGCCACGATCAGTCGAATGATTCACTGACCGCCGCCATCTTTGTAGAGGAGGCGCGCATGCGCCATTTTAATGTGACCGCTGCTGTCTGTACAAAGATGATTTACTGTACCTGCGTGAATTCCGCGCAAGCGTAGTGAATCATTCGGCTGATCCCAGCGGCAGATGCGCATTCACATTAAAGGGGTTTTCCCACGAAAGTAAGTTCATTTTAAAAACTGTCAGTGTCTGACTGTGTACGGATCATACCAAATCTCCTGGGCAGGGGAGGAAGCAAAAGACAATACTGACATTACAGCAGGGGATCACAGAGGATTCATTTTGTGAGGTAAGATATTTCACTGACTGTTTTTAAACAGTATTTTACCACACAAAATGTATCCTCTGCGATCTCCTGCTGTAATGTCAGTATTGTTTTTTGCTTCCTCCCCTGCCCAGAAGCTGTGGTATGTTCTGTACACAGTCAGACACAGAATTTTTTAAAAAAAGTTTTCGTTTGTGGGAGAACCCCTTTAAAAAGCAAATATCAACGCCAACATGGTTCCTCCTACAAAGTACGCCAATGACAATGAAAGGAAAGCAAAGGCACAACGTCGAAGACAACAACGGGCAAATAAGTATCTTGAAGAGCAACAGCATCGCTGGGACAAAATCAATGCTATAAGCGTAGGCGTCAAGCACGAGTCCCCTGATGCAAAAGTCATTAGATTATCACAGGATGACATTAGGGAACAACAGCACCGAAAACAGAAATCTGCAGTCTTAACAGCAATATAATGCTCACAAGATGACCCATTGGAACCAGCACACCACACCACCGAGTTTACACCTTCAAAGAGTATGAGGTTAGGATAGCACAAGGGGTAGACAGGTCAAAGAAGAGAGAACAGACAGGAGAAGTCAGCACAAGGGGAAAGAGAGAGTGGATAAGTGGATGAGCACATGGGGGGAGAGATTCTCAACACTGCAAAGCAAGCCCCCATCTAGTCATAATATAATATGCATGGTGTTCTTAAGAGATCCTGACAGCTGATACATGCTGCTTGATCCACAGGCAGCATGTATCATGCACTGGCTGGTTGAACTCCGCTAGGTATGTTTGAGTCTGAAACGATGCAGTGTTTCAGAGAGAAAACATAATTAAAAGCTTCTTCCCACCCACTGCCCTGGACTGAGGTCTCTGGTATGTGTGAATATAGGCAGAGATTCCCCAATCCAGGGGAACAGATATAGATAAGCCACCGGCAACCCTCCTGAGTGCGCGGCTCAGTCCTCGGCAGCTATTAAATTATGGTCATTTTCTTTCATTATCCTATTTACGTCTGCTAGAATAGTTAAACCTGTGAAAAAAAAAATATTACAGTGCCTTGCGAAAGTATTCGGCCCCCTGGAACTTTTCAACCTTTTCCCACATATCACGCTTCAAGCATAAAGATACCAAATGTAAATTTTTGGTGAAGAATCAACAAGTGGAACACATTTGTGAAGATGAACGAAATTTATTGGTTATTTTAAATTTTTGTGGAAATTCAAAAACTGAAAGGTGGGGTGTGTAATATTATTCGGCCCCTTTACTTTCAGTGCAGCAAACCCACTCCAGAAATTCATTGTGGATCTCTGAATGATCCAATGTTGTCCTATATGACTAATGATGATAAATTTAATCCACCTGTGTGTAATCAAGTCTCCGTATAAATGCACCTGCTCTGTGATAGTCTCAGGGTTCTGTTTGATGACAAAAAAAAAAAAAAAAAACGACCAGTACATCCTAGTGTGAACACGTGCAATCTGCAAAAACTGCACAATATAGAGAAAAAGAATACAGCAGCACATGTACATGAATCTAGGCCATGTGAAAACACAGAAAAACATTAAAACCATTCAATTTAGATAACAATAACAAATTTTTCTACTTACAGTAAGATGAAAATGAAGGTTCTTAGTGCACAAATTGGCCAATTCCACGTAAGCCCATCAACCACGGCAAGGTGACCTCACCCTAATGGGTCCCTGCTCTACAGTACATAAGCCACCAGAACAGGGTTCTGTTTTTGAAAAAAAATATTTTTGAGGATTATCTAAATTCAATGGTTTTCTGTGTTTTCACATGGCCTAGATTCATGTACATGTGCTGCTGTATTCTTTTTCTCTATATTGTGCAGTTTTTGCAGCTTGCACGTGTTCACACTAGGAGCTGCTGGTCGTTTTGTTTTTTTTTGTCTATTCAGTTGCTGGATGCTAGCTGCCTCCAATCTGATCTTGCACCCCCCCATTGGCCTTGCAAGTGGCCGCAATCAGCTCTACCTGCCCATAAATTGTAGGCTTAGCCCGGTAGTGACATGTTTGTTGTCCAAGATTGTAGGCTGGTGGCCCAGAAGTGGCTTATGTACGGTAAGAGCAGGGACCCATCAGGGAGAGGTCACCTTGCCATGGTTGATGGGCTTACATGAATTGGCCAATTTGTGGCCTAGATTCATGTACATGTGCTGATGTATTCTTTTTTTCTCTCTCTCTCTCTATATATATATATATTAAACATATAATATCTTTGTATCTTAGGATCCCCCTACTTACTGCTGTTTGTGTGACAGTAAGACACCATGCATCTGCAGAACTCCCAGCTGTTCTCTGTGTAGAGAAGGACAAAAAAAAATCGTCCCACATCCAAAGATTAACTATTCTCTGCAGGATTTGTACACCACTGTCTGTTTCATGTACACATAGGAAATGCAGCAGTCTATTTAACAGTTTTGAACATCTACGTTTCAATGAAACATGTTCAAGTGCCAGGGTTAGGACGTACTTTGAGTCAGTGCTGTATGTCCAGCGATGTACATGTTCCAGCATCTTCTATGTTATGTATATGCTCCATCTCAAGCGTCTCCAATGGGATGTATATGTTCCAGGTCAAGGTCTCTTATGGGATGTTTAGACCGTGAGCTGTGAAAAATCTCTGGTGGCGGCACCGGGTGCAAGCTGTCAAGTGACCGCAAGTAAGGGATTTGCTAGACTGTGTCTGGCCTACCACTTTAATTTTGACATTCATTGCTTCCATATATCTTGGTACATACAGTATGCTGCTGTATGTTTTGATTTGCATAAAAGTATCCGTACATAAAAATAGGCCTGGACAAATCCATTTGAAAATATGTCATAAGCAACCTTACATTTACTATCCAGTTGTTAAAGTAAAACCTCACTGGACTGTCCATACTGTCTGTCTCTGGGCTTTGTTTGAACTATATTTTACCAATTTTCATGTATTACAGCAACTTATCCGTTTATGATCTGACCAATTTTGAGTTGTAGACTTCTGGCTTCATCTTACCATGTACAACGCTCCCAATTCCATGATGCAGCTAACTCCATCTCTGATTGCCGAGGGAAATTTTCTTTCCTCAATATTCTTCAAAATAAGATGAGTGAGGTTGATTCATTCAACTGTTTCCACCAGAAATCGGTGTAAAAACACTTTGAAAAGATGATTTTTTTTTTTTTGCTAAAAAGTTAGAAAATTTTCAAGTAGTAGTGCAAAAGTAGGCAAAGCTTAAGAGCAGAGGTGGGACAGGGCTAGTGTATAAACCTGTCCATTAAATTCAGCAAAAGTGACGGCATTTTTTATGCTACAAAGTCTTAAAGGGGTTCTCCAGACTAAATTGATAAGTCTGCAGTCACTTTTTCTCTGACTGCAGACTCATGAATCCCCCTAGTGCATGCACTGTGCCCCTCCTCGGGGATTCGCCAGTTTCTGAGATGGGACCGGAGGGTATGTCTAGTGGGAATGGCCTCCCTCCATGCTTGTTGTACACTTATTGAGCCGAGGCCGATCCATCCAAGTGTATGGAAGAGAGGCCGCACCAACAGGCCATGAGTATGTAGAACTCATACATATCCTCAGGTCCCTGCTCACGGTAAATCCCGGTAGCGCACAGTGCGTGTGCTGGGGGATTCATAAGTCTGAGGTCACACAGAATGACTACACACTTTAACAACCCCTTTAACTGTGTAAATGTAGATAACATGAGCCAGAGAAAAATGACTGACTACACCACTGCTGATGTGTACTGATGTGATGTCACTGCTGGAGCCAAAACACTGAGACCCAAGCAGCGGCAGGGTGTTGACACTGGAACACTCACTGGAAAGTGAGTAACTGATGTGTTAGTTACTTTAGAGCTTTTGGGGTCCACTGTCCTGAAAGTGGAAAACTCCTTTAATCTAATGTGGATAGAGGCTTTTATTTTCTGACAACTCAAATTCTTACTGGCTCCTGGTTAAAGTTAATTTACTCTTTATTGTTACAATAATTTTTCCTCCTCTAAATAGGATAGATATACACTCACTGGCCACTTTATTAGGTACACCTGTCCAACTGTGTGTTAAGACTTAATTTCTAATCAGCCAATCACATGGCGGCAACTCAGTGCATTTAGGCATGTAGACATGGTCAAGACAATCTCCTGCAGTTCAAACCGAGCATCAGTATGGGGAAGAAAGGTGATTTGAGTGCCTTTGAACGTGGCATGATTGTTGGTGCCAGAAGGGCTGGTCTGAGTATTTCAGAAACTGCTGATCTACTGGGATTTTCACGCACAACCATCTCTAGGGTTTACAGAGAATGGTCCGAAAAAGAAAAAAAATCCAGTGAGCGGCAGTTCTGTGGCCGGAAATGCCTTGTTGATGCCAGAGGTCAGAGGAGAATGGGCATACTGGTTCGAGCTGATAGAAAGGCAACAGTGACTCAAATTGCCACCCGTTACAACCAAGGTAGGCAGAAGAGCATCTCTGAACGCACAGTGCTTCGAAATTTGAGGCAGATGGGCTACAGCAGCAGAAGACCACACTGGGTACCACTCCTCTCAGCTAAGAACAGGCATCTGATGGCTACTTTCAGCAGGATAATGCGCCATGTCATAAAGCTCGAATCATCTCAGATTGGTTTCTTGAACATGACAATGAGTTCACTGTACTCAAATGGCCTCCTCAGTCACCAGATCTCAATCCAATAGAGCATCTTTGGGATGTGGTGGAACGGGAGATTCGCATCAGGGATGTGCAGCCGACAAATCTGCGCCAACTGTGTGATGCCATCATGTCAATATGGTCCAAAATCTCTGAGGAATGCTTCCAGCACCTTGTTGAATCTCTGCCACGAAGAATTGAGGCAGTTCTGAAGGCAAAAGGGGGTCCAACCCGTTACTAGCATGGTGTACCTAATAAAGTGGCCAGTGAGTGTACATAACATACAAATCATTTTATTTTCCTAACTGCTTTCCAAAATCTAGAAAATATCTGAAAAGTAAATTACTGGAGTTTGGAATTTACAAAGATTTATTAGTTAATGTGATCCATTTCCACCACAGTGAACTCTATTTCATGGATCATAGAATCATAGAATCGTAGAGTTGGAAGGGACCTCCTGGGCCATCAGGTCCAACCCCCTGCTCAAAGCAGGATTCGCTAAATCATCCCAGTCAGATGTCTGTCCAGCCTGTTTGAAGACTTCCATTGAAGGAGAACTCACCACTTCTCGTGGCAACTTGTTCCACTCATTGATCACTCTGTCAAAAAGTTTTTTCTAATATCTAATCTGTCTCCTCCCATTCAGTTTCATCCCATTGCTTCTAGTCTTTCCTTGTGCAAATGAGAATAAAGTTGATCCTTCTACAATGTGACAGCCCTTTAGATATTTGTAGACAGCTATTAAGTCTCCTCTCAGTCTTCTCTTTTGCAAACTAAACAATCCCAAATCCTGCAACCTTTCCTCATAAGACAGGGTTTGCAGTCCGGTCACCATTCTGGTTGCTCTTTTCTGAACTTGCTCCAGTTTGTTGATGTCTTTTTTAAAATGTGGTGCCCAAAACTGGACACAATATTCCAGATGAGGTTGGACCAGAGAGGAGTAGAGGGAAATAATGACTTTACGTGATCTAGACTGTATGCTTCTGTTAATACATCCTAGAATTGCATTTGCCTTTTTTGCTGCTGCATCACACTGTTGACTCATGTTCAGTCTGTGATCTATTAGTATACCCAAGTCTTTTTCACATGTGCTGTTGCTTAGGCCTATTCCTCCCATTCTGTATATGCTTTTTTCATTTTTATTGCCCAGATGTAGTACTTTGCATTTTTCCCTGTTAAAAACCATTCTGTTAGTTGCTGCCCACTGCTCCAGTTTATTTATATCTTTTTAAATCCTCTCTCTCTCTTTTCTAGTATTAGCTATCCCTCCTAGCTTTGTGTCATCAGCAAATTTAATCAGTTTACCCTCAATTCCTTCATCTAAATCGTTGATAAAGATGTTGAACAATACAGGGCCCAGATCAGAGCCCTGTGGTACCCCACTTGAGACATTCTTCCAACTGGATGTGCAGCCATTTACGACCACTCTTTGGTCCGATCACTAAGCCAGTTATGAATCCACCTAACAGTTGCCTTGTCCATTCCATACTTAGTCATTTTTTCAATAAGGATTGTATGAGATACTTTGTTAAATGCTTTGCTGAAGTCAAGATATACTATATCTACAGATTACCATATTTTTCGGACTATAAGACTCACCGGTAATAAGAAGCACCCCAAAAAAGGGGGAAAAAAAGTTTATCAAATGGGGATCCGTCTTACAGTCCAATTTCAGTTTACCATGGGGGAAGAGGCATCGGCAGCGCTTGCGGAGTGGAGTCACATGGGGTGTTCGGTGGTCCAGTGAGGATATGACACAGTCACAGACTGGTGCTGCAGTATTCAGCGGTGCTCGATGGAGTGGGTTTGTAGGGGTGTTCGGTGGTCAGGCAATGATATGACTCCATCCCAGACTGGTGCGGCAGCGCTCGGTGGTACAGGGGCTCCGCCAACATTTTGTGAAAGCCCAAAGCCCCTGCACGTCCAATGCTGCAGTGATGTGGCCTCCAGGAAAACCGCCGCCTGAGGCGACGCATGCACAGATTGAGATCTCGGCACTGAGATCTTGGGACTCCAAAAAATATGGTATTTTATTTATTAACTTTTTAATCCATTTAGTAAGACAAAAGAACATAAATGCAGGAATATAGTCGTCTCACAACTTCTCAACAACTGTGAGCAATAAAATAATAGTAAAATAAAATGTGGTATGCTAATTAGAATCTAACCATGAACGTCTTAATAAAAATATCAATCAAACCCAACTTTGTTATAACTATATTGGAAACTATAACCTAGTAATATTTTTATTTCTAGAATAACGATTCAATGAAAAGCGGGCTTCTTTTTACACCATGCCCACTGAGGATACAATGAAAATATTGATTCATTTTATACTTTACCACTCCATCATGTTTGCTACTTTCAGGTTCTTATTACAAATTTTAGCACTTGCATTATATTAAACTTAAATATATTGTGCTTATAGAGCACCTCAAATAAATGATAGATGTTATGGGCAGAGGGAATTGCACAAACAAACTAAATAATAAATATATTTGCCCGCTTTCATTTAATATTTCTATATAAGCAAAACAAAATTGTGTTCGGTAAATCTAAAGCTTCCTGGACTTGCAATAAGTTTGATTTATGAGTATTTACAATTAAATACAGTTTAGGACACATACAACGATTTAACCTTAGGACACCTTAGACAAACATTGGCCAAAATCAGCAAGATTGGCAGGACCAGGTAACCATGTAATGTGCATAAGGGCCTCCTCACTCTCCACTAACAGATGATGTCTGGCGAGAGAAGTACAACATTTATTTATTTCTGGGCAAAAACTTAGATAGGCTATCCATAACTGTTGTAAAACCGTGGGTTACCTGCATGCAAGCTGATCAGCACTTGTTTAATAATCTGATCACACTTCCATGTGCAAAGAACATCATGTTTTCGGTAGTACATGTCCTTGTTACACATGGCTGGTAGGAACAATGATTTTTAAGCTTGCTCAAAAGTCATCTCACCCGGCGAACAAGTTTTCTCGTTCGTCAGGTGATTGTCAGCATGTGGAATGCTTGTTTCCCAAAAACTGGCCTATTTAATCTGGGCCTTAGGTCTTACATACAGTGTTTTCCCACTCACTATACCACCCATTTTAGGACAGAAAGTTGTGATTGAATGTTTATATGGCCAAGATAAACTCTGTTCAATGTACTGTATGTAGGCTTTCATATATAAGCATTTCACTAATATACCATATATACTCGTGTAAAAGCGGACCCGCGTATAAGCCGACCCCCCTAATTTTGCCACAAAAAACTGGGAAAATTTATTGACTTATACATAAGCCGAGGGTTAATGGTAATCCAAGAAGATGCTCCATAGATAAAAACCTCCCATATGGTGCTGCACAAGGGTTAATGCTGGCCCAAGAAGATGCTCCATAAATACCCCCCATATGCTGCTGCACAAGGGTTAATGCTGCCCCATACATAGCCCCCATAATATGCTGCTGCACAAGGGTTAATGCTGCCCCATAAGATGCTCCATAAATAACCCCCATATGCTGCTGCCGCTGCAATTAAAAACAAAAAAATGACATACTCACCTCTGTCACAGGGGGCCAGGTGCCAGTGTCCTGAGCCCCCGGCACTGGCGATATTTACCAGTCCCCGTTCCATAGCCATCCATCGCTCTGTCTCCCGGGTCTCTGCAGTGACGTTCAGCAGAGGACGCGCACTGACTACGTCATTGCGCCTTCTGCTGAACGTCACAGCAGGAGGACCCGGAGACACAGCGGTGCACGGCGATCGAATGGGGACAGGTGAATATTGCTCTGCCCCCGTCATACTCACCCCCTCCTAGCACACGGTCTTCTCTGAAGCCCCTGCTTCTCCGTCGATCGTCTTCTTCCTGCGTTCAGCGGTCACGTGGTACCGCTCATTAAACTCATGAATATGCGCATATTCATGAGTTCAATGAGTGGTACCACGTGACCGCTGAACGCAGGAAGAAGACGACCGAGGGAGAAGCAGGGGCTGCAGAGACGTGCCAGGAGGGGTGAGTATGGTCTCTGACACCCCCGCTCCCCCGCCTACCTCCCGGTATATGACTCGCGTATAAGCAGAGAGGGGGACTTTCAGCCCCAAAAAATGGTCTGAAAATTCTCAGCTTATAAGCGAGTATATACGGTAAATTTTTCCATGTGGCTTCAGAAAAGTTCTAAAAAAAATGGTTGGTCGGTAATAATCGAAAAAGCATTTGTGGCACAACTTACCAACACCATGCCTATCATATGGCACTGGTGAAAACTGCTACTAGGCATCAATGACACATCATATCCTAAAATATTAGCTATTTCTTGGTAATTTGAAAAATGTTTCCATTATAAAACACATTATCCAGCAGTGAGTATCTGATAGCACTGACATACAATACAGTGAGGTGTATGGAGTCCAGATGTTGCAAAAATTAACTCTCAAGATTCTCAATCTTTTGTTTTGTGCCATGTCAGAAATGTCTCATCTTCCATGAGGTAACATGTTATACAGTGCCATACAAAAGTATTCACCCCTAGGCCTTTTACCTATTTTTTTTAAATTACAATCTGTGTGGAAATATTTTTGTAATCTTATTTGTGCATGATGCATCAGCACTAAATAGTGTAAGCTGGTGAAGTGAGAAAAATATAGGTAGAAATTAAATTTAAGGGATCAAATAATTAACATTGGCATGTGCATAAGTATTCATCCGTTTTGCTATGAAGTGACTACAAATTTCTGGTGCCAGCAATTACCTTCATAAGTCACATGCTTAGTGAAAAGAAGTCCACCCGTGTGCAATATAAGTGTCACATGGTCTGTCAGTATATACACACATTTTCTGAAGGGTGTCAGAGGCTGCAACACCATGAAGCAAAAGGCACCACTAATCATACACCATGAAGACCAAGGAGATATCCACACAAGTCAGGGACAAAGTTGTTGAGAAGTACAAGTAAGGGATGGGTTATAAAAAATATCCCAAACTCTGATGATCCCCGGAGCACCATCAAATTCATCAAATGGAAAGAACATGGTATCACAACAAGTGAGGGCCACCCACCAAAACTCTCAGACCGGACAAGGAGGGCATTAATCAGAGAGGTAGCATCCAACACATCTGATATACAAAAACACTGAGGCCACACGACCTCTCCCTCGCTACATCAGCATTCTGGTGTGAAGGGGAAGCAAAAAATACTAATATAACGGGATTAGCAATACTGAACAGAATGACATAAGCTGTGACATATGAGCGGGGTCCAGCACAAATCCCAGCAGCGAATAATGCTAAACCCACACAGCAAAGCAGAAAGCAGAGAAAGGCAAAACTATATCAAATGCAAATGATTCAGCAAACTACTTATCTGGATGATGCAAGACCAAGGAGGAGAAAAAGCAGACTTCACAATGCACAGGAAGACAAACAAATCACCAGCAGCAACTGTAGGAAGCTTGCTCACTTAAATCCTCCCAGTCAGTCCCCTGACTTCCAATCATCGTCTTCAAGTTGTCAATACGACCAGCTCCACTACCCGCTGTAACCACCAGAGGGAGCCCTGACTCAGAAGTCAGATCAAGAGAGTTCACAACAGAAGGTTCGATTAAGGGCAGAAAGGGGAGAAGACAGTAGTTTCAACCTGCACATTGAAGAAGGAAAGGATCTTCTTTATTCTCATTTGCACAAGGGAAGACTAAAAGCAATGAGATGAAACTGAAAGGAAGGAAACACAGATTAGATATTAGAAAAAAATTTTGACAGTGAGAGTGATCAACACAGGCTGCCACGAGAGATGGTAAGTTCTCCTTCAATAGAAGTCTTCAAACAGAGGCTGGACAGACATCTGTCTGGGATGATTTATTGAATCCTGCTTTGAGCAGGTGGTTGGACCAGATGGCCCAGGAGGTCCCTTCCAACTCTACCATTCTATGATGATTCATTTAGAGTAACTTATCATGCACTGGGGATTCTCAAACGAATCGTCATAGGAAGTGGGTAATATATACAGAACCCTGAGTTGCAGTTGAAAGTGAATAGTAGGGAATTTTACTATGACACAAAGTACAAAACTTATTAGTTTTTAAAGATTTATTAATTGAAATTTGCTTTTGGGTTTCGGACTAACCCTTTAAGTGCCATCAGCTGATCACAAAAAGTTCTACAAAGTCTTCTGTGCTTTTAGAAACCATGTTAAAAGTCTATCGCCACACATTCACTATTTATAAGTTATACTATCTACCATAGCCTCTTCAAAATTATTTCATTTTTTTTTCTCAAAGAACTATTACTGGAGGCCATTTTTTGCAGATATTTAGGTAACAGATTGAACTCTTTTCTGGACACATTATTTGAGACACATACTTTGTAATCACCAAGGTTGGACTCACCGATCTGAGTATCTTTCAACTTCCCTCCTTCAGTCATAAGCTTAGTGTGATCTGGTGTGCTGTACATACACATACTGAGTGTGTATCACTACCACCAGTCGGAACACAATTCTTAGGTCACAGGACAGAAAATTTTTAAAGTCCTATTTTGGCAAAAGTTGAATAAAAAAAATAAATTCATAGCTCTCTTTCAAATTGTCAAGAACCAGCCTCTTTTGGACAAGTTTTCTTACCGTTGACTTTCATGGAAACACAGTCTTTCTTGCCAGATATAATTTGGCTCGCTATTATCACTATTGTAAAAAAACTTTCACTGTATTTACTGTATCTACCTCAGAATTATCTAATGATTTGCATAGTTTAAAATCAGGACAAGTCATGCAATTTTTATTTTTTTTTTTATTTGGAAAACATAGACCCTACACATTCAGATCCCAATCTGAGATATTCAAATTGACACTGTTCATTTAGTTAATTTAACCCCTTAAGCCCCAAGGGTGGTTTGCACGTTCATGACCGGGACAATTTTTACAATTCTGACCACTGTCCCTTTATGAGGTAATAACTCTGAAACGCTTCCATGGATCCTGGTGATTCTGACATTGTTTTCTCGTGACATATTGTACTTCATGTTAGTGGTAAAATTTCATTAAAATAACTTGTGTTTATTTGTGAAACAAACAGAAATTTGGCAAAAATTTCGCAATTTTCCAACTTTAAATTTTTATGCCCTTAAATCACAGAGATATGGCACACAAAAAACTTGATAAGTAACATTTCCCACATGTTTACTTTACATCAGCACAATTTTGGAACCAAAATTTAATTTTGTTAGGAAGTTATAAGGGTTAAAAATTGACCAGCGATTTCTCATTTATGCAACACCATTTTATTTTTACGGACCACATCACATTTGAAGCCACTTTGAGGGGTCTATATGATAGAAAATACCCAAAAGTGACACCATTCTAAAAACTGCACCCCTTAAGGTGCTCAAAACCATAATCTAGAAGTTTATTAACCCTTTAGGTGCGTCACAGGAATTTTTTGAATATTTAAAAAAAAAAATGAACATTTAACTTTTTTTCACAAAAAAAATACTTCAGGTTCAATTTTTTTTATTTTACCAAGGGTAACAGGAGAAATTGGACTGCAAAATTTATTGTGCGATTTGTCCTGAGTACGCTGATACCTGATATGTGGGGGGAACCACTGTTTCGGCGCATGGCTGAGCTCAGAAGGGAAGGAGCGCCGTTTGACTTTTTCAATGCAAAATTGGCTGGAATTCAGATCGGACGCCATGTCACGTTTGGAGAGCCCCTGATGTACCTAAACAGTGGAAACCCCCCACAAGTGACCCCATTTTGGAAACTAGACCTTCCAAGGAACTTATCTAGATATGTGGTGAGAACTTTGAACCCACAAGGGCTTCACAGAAGTTTATAACGTACAGTGGTACAATTAAAAAATCATTTTTTCCACAAAAATGATCTTTTCACCCCCAATTTTTATTTTCCCAAGGGTAACAGGACCCTAAAAGTTATTGTGCAATTTGTCCTGAGTACGCTGATACCCCACATGTGGGGGTAAACCACTATTTGGGCGCATGGCAGAGCTCGGAAGGGAAGCAGCGCCATTTGACGTTTTTGGCTGGAATTGAGATAGGACACCATGTCGCGTTTGGAGAGCCCCTGATGTACCAAAACAGTGGAAACACCCCACAAATGACACCATTTTGGAAACTAGACCCCCCAAGGAACTTATCTAGATGTGTGGCGAGCACTTTGACCCCTCCAGTGCTTCATAGAAGTTTATAACGCCCGGGCGTGAAAATAAGAAAAGCGTATTTTTTCCACAAACATGATCTTTTAGTCACCGACTTTTTTATTTTCCCAAGGGTACCAGGAGAAATTGGACCCCAAAAGTTGTCCAATTTGTCCTGAGTACGCTGACACCCCATATGTGTGAGAAAACTACTGTATGGGCACACGTCGGGTCTCGGAAGGGTAGTGACGTTTTGGAATGCAGACTTTGATGGAATGGTCTGCGGGTGTCATGTACATTTGGAGAGCCCCTGATGTACCTAAACGATTGAAACGCCCCACAAGTGACCCCATTTTGGAAACTAGACCCCCCACGGAACTTATTTAGATGTGTGGTGAGCACTTTGAACCCCCAAGTGCTTCACAGAAGTTTATAACGCCCGGGCGTGAAAATAAAAAAATCATTTTTTTCCACAAAAATGATATTTTTGCCCCCCATTTTTTTTTCCTAAGGGTAACAGGAGAAATTGGACCCCAAAAGTTGTTTTGCATTTTGTCCTAAGTAGGCTGATACCCTATATGTGGGGGTAAAACACTGTTTGGGCGCATGGCAGAGCTTGGAAGGGAAGGAGCACCATTTGACTTTTTCAATGCAGAATTGGCTGGAATTGAGATCAGATGCCATGTTGCATTTGGAGAGCTCCTGATGTGCCCAAACAGTGGAAACCCCCAATTCTAAC
The DNA here is from genome assembly GCF_039654945.1 of Dendrobates tinctorius. Lineage (NCBI taxonomy): Eukaryota > Metazoa > Chordata > Amphibia > Anura > Dendrobatidae > Dendrobates > Dendrobates tinctorius. The sequence continues at coordinate 50,277,791 of NW_027361679.1, read as the reverse complement.
TCCAACCCTAACCCCAAGACACCCCTAACCCTAGCCCTAACCCTAATGGGAAAATGGAAATAAATACATTTTCTTTTAATTTTATTATTTTTCCCTAACTAAGGGGGTGATAACGGGGGGTTTGATTTACTATTTATGGCGGTTTTTATGTTTGACGGCTGTCACACGCTAAAAGACGCTTTTTATTTTAAAAATAGTTTTTGCTTCACCACATACGGAGAGCTATAATTTTTCCGTATTTTGACCCACAGAGTCATGTGAGGTCTTATTTTTTGCAGGACTAGTTGACATTTTTATTGGTACCATTTTCGGACAAGTGACATTTTTTGATCGCTTTTTATTCCGATTTTTGGGACGCAGAATGAACAAAAACCAGCGTATCATGAATTTCTTTTGGGGGGGTGCGTTTACACCGTTCCGCGTGCGATAAAATTGATAAAGCGGTTTTATTCTTCGGGTCGGTATGGTTACAGCGATACCTCATTTAGGTCGTTTTTTATATTTTGTCGGTTTTATGCAATGAAAACTATTTTATATAAAAAATAATTATTTTTGCATCGCTTTATTCTGCGAGCTATAACTTTTATTTTTCCGCTGATGATGCTGTATGGCGGCTTGTTTTTTGCGGGACAAGATGACGTTTTCAGCGGTACCATGGATATTTATATGCGTCTTTTTGATTGCGCACTATTGCACTTTTTGTTCGGCGGTATGATAATAAATCATTATTTTTTGCTTCGTTTTTTATTTTTATTTTTTAAGGGGTTCGCTAAAGGGGTTAACTAATGGGACAATTTTATAGGGCAAGTCGTTACGGATGCGGCGATACCAAATATGTGTACTTTTATTGTTTTGGTTTTTTTATTTCCAAAAAATGAATTTATTGGTGGAATATATATATTGTTTTTTTCTAATTTATTTGGCGATTTTTTAAAATTATTTTAACACTTTTTTTTTTTTTTTTTTTAACTTTATTACATTGTCCCAGGTGGGACATCACTGTCCTGTGACAGATCGCTGATCTGTCACATCACAGATCACTGTGACAGATCAGCGATCTGTCACAGGCACTGCAGCAGGCTTCCTCGTGCCTGCGCTTTGCAGGCACTGAGGAAGCCGGCTCCCTGCAGGCCCCCGAAGGTCCCCGTCGCCATCTTGGATTCGGGGGCCTGCAGGGAAGGAGCCCCCGGCGGCAGCGCTGCACATTGCGCTGCCGTGGGGGGATCAGGGAAGCACAGAGGGAGCCCCCTCCCTGCCGATGCTTCCCTTTAACCCCCGGTACACCGCAATCGTGTTTGATCGCGGTGTGCAAGGGGTTAACGTGGCGGGGGCGGTCCGTAACCGCCCCTTACACATTGTGCCGGGTGTCAGCTGTGATAATCAGCTGACACCCGGCCGCGATCAGCGGCGCTCACCACGTGGGCGCCGCTGATCGCTATGACGTACTATCCTGTCCTTGGGAATTAAGTCCCAGGGCACATGGACGGGATAGTACGTCATATGGGATTAAGGGGTTAAAGTATGATCCCAAATGGAATTTTGAAACAGATGTGGCTAGGAGCATAGGAGGCACATGAGTATTTTTTGAAAATTTTATATAATAGATATTTTGGAAATGCTTTTCAAAATTTGCACTTGAGTCCACATGGGTAAAATATTAATAAAGATACTGACTCCCTTTTTCTCCTATTACCCACGTTTGTCTTTTATTATTAATTTTTTGTAATATATTGCCTAAAGAAGTTTTTAAGCCTTTGAAAACTCCATTTTTTCTTCTTTTCTCAGTGGCTTCATCTTAGGCTGTGTGCACACGATGCAGATTTGCAGCGGATCCGCAGCGGATTTTACCGCGCAGAAACGTTGCATATCCGCATTGTGATGTACAGTAGCCTTAAAATCCATGAAAAAAAAAACCGCTGTGCAGACGCTGCGGATTTTTCCGCGCGGTTTTCCTGCGGTACAAAATCCGCAGCATGTTACTTCTTTTCTGCGGTTTTCCTTTTCCCCTGTCACCAAATCCGCAGGGGGAAAACCGCAGTGGAAAACCGCACAAAAGCCGCAATAAAACCGCAGGAAAAATGGAAGAAATCTGCAGGAAAAATCCAGGTCATTTGACCTGTGGATTTCTTCCATTCTGCGCGGAAAAAAACGCAGGGCTAAAAAGTCCGTCTGCATTCAGCCTTATAAGGGTCTATTATGGCCTATCACATATTTACCACTATTTACCTGGTATTTTTGTTTTCATAAATTATTAGCAACAGAGCCAGTTTGCAGCTTAATGACCGGGCCAATTTTTACAATTCTGACCACTGTCCCTTTATGAGGTTATAACTCTGGAACGCTTTAATGGATCCCGCTGATTCTGAGATTGTTTTTTCGTGACATATTGTACTTCATGTTAGTGATAAAATTTCTTCGATAAGTCTTGTGTTTATTTATGAAAAAAACGGAAATATGGCGAAAATTTTGAAAAGTTTGCAATTTTAAAACTTTAAATTTTTATGCTCTTTATGTGTCACACAAATTTCTTAATAAACAACATTTCCCACATGTCTACTTTACATCAGCACAATTTTGGAAGCAAAATTCTTTTTGTTAGGAAGTTATAAGGGTTAAAAGTTGACCAGCGATTTTTCATTTTTACAACAAAATTTACAAAACCACTTTTTTTAGGGACCACATCATATTTAAAGTCATTTTGAGGGGTGTACATGACAGAAAATACCCAAAAGTGGCACCATTCTAAAAATTAGACCCCTCAAGGTGCTCAAAACCACATTCAAGAAGTTTATTAACCCTTTAAGTGCTTCACAGGAACTAAAGCAATGTGGAAGGAAAAAAATTAACATTTAACTTTTTTTTGCAAAAAATTTACTTCAAAACCAATTTTTTTTATTTTCACAAGTGTTAAAAGAGAAAATCAACACAAAATTTGTTGTATAATTTCTTCTGAATACACCGATACCCCACATGTGGGGGTAAACCACTTTTTCAGCACACGGCAGAGCTTGCAAGGGATGGAGCGCTGTTTGACTTTTTCAACGCAGAATTGGCTGGAATTGAGATCGGATGCCATGTTGCGTTCGGAGAGCCCTTAATGTGCCTAAACAGTGGAAAACTCCAACAAGTGACCCCATTTTGGAAACTAGACCCATTAAGGAACTTATCTAGATGTGTGGTGAGCACTTTGAACCTTCAAGTGCTTCACAGAAGTCTATAACGTAGAGCCGTGAAAATAAGAAATCCATTTTTTTCCACAAAAATGATCTTTTTGCCCCCAAATTTTTATTTTTAAAAGGGTAACAGGAGAAATCATACCACCACAGTTATTGTGCGATTTGTCCTGAGTACGCTGATACCCCATATGTGGGGGGAACCACTGTTTGGGCCATGGGAGAGCTTGGAAGGGAAGGAGTGCCATTTTGGAATGCAGACTTTGATGGAATGGTCTGCGGGCATCATGTTGCGTTTGCAGAGCCCCTGATGGGCCTAAACAGTGGAAACCCCCACAAGTGACCCCATTTTGAAAATTAGACCCCCTAAGGAACTTATCTAGATGTGTGGTAAGCACTTTGAACCCCCAAGCGCTTCACAGAAGTTTATAAACGCAGAGGCGTGAAAATAAAAAGTCTTTTTTATTTCCACAAAAGTGATTTTTTAGAACCCAATTTTTAGACCCCCAAAGTTGGTAAATAGTGGAAACCCCTCAATTCTTGCTCCAACCCTAACCCCAACACACCCCTAACCCTAATCCCAACCCTAATCCTAATTCTAACCCTAATCCTAGTTCGCCCTAACCCTAATTCTAACCCTAACCCTAGCCCAAACCTAACGCTAACGGAAAACTGAAAAAAAAATATTTTCTTTATTTCATTATGTTTGCCTATATAAGGAGGTGATAAACGCCATTTTCAAGATGGCGGCGCCCATCGGAGGACGCCGGCAGGACGCGGGACCACCGGGAGGGAAGTGAGGACCACGGAGAGGTACCGGGGGGGGGGGGGGAATCGGGGAGCCTATTTCTCTCTCCTCTGATGTGCAATCACATCAGAGGAAAGAGAAATTTAATGCATAATCGCTTTTTTTTTTTGCGGACGCCGTTATAGGTTTAATAACGGCGATCGCAAAAGCGGGGTCGGTAAAAATCAACAGATTCATGTTCTCTGGGTTCTCGGCTACCCCTGGCAGCCGAGACCCCGGAGAAAATCCGACACTGGGGGGCGCTATGTACTTTCTCCACAGCGCCGTGAATTAACGGCGCTGTGGTTTTAGTACCCGTTAAAAGGCGTATCGGCGGTCGTTAAGGGGTTAAAGTGAGATAAATATTGCACAATATTGCATACCGGCATGGTACATGACAAAATTATGACTATGTTGGCAGGCACTAGACAAATGGTGCCCTATAAATATAAGTTTGTATATGCCTGGGGTTTTCATTGTGCAAACCCAAAAAATAGGACATAAAAAAAAAAAAAAAGACTAATAGAGCTTAATAAAAATTCTCAGCAGCTTCCCAGCTTGGTGATGGACAATAATTTTTTATTAATTGGGAAATTTACCGAACGCAAAGAGAGAACATCAAGGGGACTGCTGATAAAGAAGAACAAGCCAAAATTGATTAGACGATAAAAAATATTTTTTAACGTATGAGATAGATATATATATATATATATACACACATATATATATATATATATATATAGATATATATATATATTTTTTTTTTTTTTTCAGTGTTAGATTAAAGAACAACATTTCCAATATTACACAGTCACATTTCTAGCTGATTTGTGCCATAATAAGGAAGAATAAATTTACAACTCCATATAACTTGAAATTTCAAAGTTGACAAGTGTAACATCAAGGAGGAAAAGTTGTGGAATTGTGGAAATCATAGGATCAATAGGCATGTTAATGATATGCAAATTATGAGAAATTGGGACGTTGATGAGGTTCTACACAGGGCTGTGGAGTCGGTAAGCCAAACCTGCGACTCCGACTCCTCAATTTCCCTTACACCGACCCCACGACTCCGACTCCCACATATATTGCTTATATTCAAGTGAAAAATTTATTGTAGTACAATGTGAACATCAGACACTTAATCATTTTTATGATACAATAATCAAGATATTTAGATAGAACATAATATATATTTATTGGAATACAACTTTAGAACAGAAAAAACTGTAATAAATTGTAAATATCTAATACACTATGTAATATCGATTACATATATAACACTGTGTAATAAACTATGTAAGTGGCAAAAACAGTTTTCAACAAAAACATACTAAATAACATTTGTGCAGTCTATGAATTTGTCCTAAGAAATAGAATTGCCTCCATCAGATCCTCCTTCATAGATGACCTCAAATCTGACCTAATAATTTTAAGGCCAGAGAACAACCTCTCTACACTAACTTGGGTTGGAGGCAAAGCCGTAACCACATGGGCAACATCTCTAACAATTTCCAAGTATAAAGGAATTGCCTCATGCACAGTCAGTTTTGATGAACGGTTGAATTTTTCTATTTCTTTGAGAGCAAGTGAAAAATTTTGCTGAAATATGGTTAATCTGCTTGCTATAGGAGACGGAGTGAAGTCTTTTTCCTTGCGGCAACGCTTTGCCTGCTCCATGTCATCCAAATACTTGTCAAAGTCAAAAGCCTCATCTGATGAGGATGAAGATATGGCAGCAGTAGCACTGTCAGGACCCAAGTCCTCTTGCACCTGGCAGTCCTCCTGTAGGCCACTCATCCTAACTGCTACCTCAGTCAGAGCTTCTTTTCCTTTAGTAAGGCTAGTTTCACACTAGCTTATTTTCCACGCAGCACTCGGCGCCGCTAAGCCCCACCCCCTGCCGGCTCCCTGCCCGCCCCATCCGGTCATCGCCGCCACCTATCGTACACGGCTGCATGCGATCTGCGCACCCTATCTTTAGCATAGAGTGCGCAGACCGTGCACTGGCCGTGCGCTAGTAGGATTTTAGCGTGCGCTGCGCACTTTTGAAGGTGCGCCAAACGCGCCAAAATGCAACATGGTGCGTTCGGCGCACCTTTCAAAGTGCGCAGCGCACAGTAAAATCCTACTATCGCACGGCCAGCGCACGGTCTGGGCACCCTATGCTAAAGATAGGGTGCGCAGATCGCATGCAGCCGTGTGCGATAGTAGGCGGCGATGACCGGATGGGGCGGGCAGGGAGCCGGCAGGGGGCGGGGCTTAGCTGCACCGAGCGCTGCGTGGAAAATAAGCTAATGTGAAACTAGCGTAAGCTGTTGATCATCAAGCAGTGTACGATGACTTGGGTCCACATAAACAGCTGTCAGAAAAATTTTATTTTCTAATAGCTGTGTCTCTCTCCGAAGCAGAAATGCCATCTGCGATTAAACCTCCTCTTTGGGACAAGCAAAATGGCAAGTTCTTCCACTCCCTTATGAAAATGCCAGGAGATAAATCCTCAGCTTGTAATTTTTAGTCACGGTAAATGGGTGGTTAAGCAATTCCTTCAATTCAGCCAAATGTGTCCATTGACCTTCATTTAGGGTTACCTGAGGGTTCGCCATATCTGTAAGAAACAGTTTTAGTTCAAGCAATCGCTCAATCAATAAATAAGTGCTGCCCCACCGAGTGGCTTGATCAACAATTGCCCTTTCCCAGCACGTCTCTTCAAGATGGAATCAATTTTAGGGGTTTTGACGGCAATAGCCAATTTCCTCACTTTTCCAATCAGATTTCCAGCATGTCCCTCTTGCAGACTATCTCTTATTGCCAGCTGCAGCGTGTGCACAACACAGCTCATACGATGAATATGAAAGTGTTTTGAAGCAGCTTCAACAAGATCATCTATTTCTAAAGTATAATTTTGCTGTTCTTCTGTTGTAATATGTTTGTTCCTCAGTTACATGAACAGAACTGTGGCCTTCCATCTCAAACATACTGAATCCTAAATGTTCTTCTAGCTTTTGTTCATTACTCTTATTCATCAGTTTAATTGTACTTATGTTTGAAGCATTGTCCGTTACAATAGCAAGAACCTGTTCTTTTTTGAGTTCGTAATCTTGTAGAACTTTTTCCACTAAGGCCTGGAGAAACTGGCTGCTGTGATGAGCTTTAGTATCTTTTACTGCCAATGTCTTGGTAACAATTTCTTTGTTGTCACAAACATATCGAACATTGATGGCAAAATAGTTCACTCCGACGTGTGCAGGCATCCATTTTAAGAAACATGAAGCGTCTTTTGAGAATCTTTTTAAGATCTTCAATTTGTTTAAGGGCTTCTTCAATCACTAATTTTCTAATACTTTCTCTTTCCAGAGAAACACCAAGTTTGCGGGCCATTTCTCCATTAAGAGCTGTAAAAGCTGGTTGTGCAAATAGTGATAATGGTACACCGTCCTTCACAACAAGCTGTAGGAGCTGTCTTTTAAACATATCTGCTGTCATTGTTACAGTAACTTTGTCACTTACAAAATATCTTGTTAATGATGTTTGAGATGCTCTTTCCTCATTTGCCTGGCAGGAAGTGCTGGGCGCGGGTTTCTTGGTGCTGCTGTTATCTTTCTCAGTCACATCTTTGAAAACTTCTGGGTGGAAGCGTTGTAAAATGTCTTTTTAGATTGGAAGCTCTTGTAGGAGCATTTTTATCACTGCCTGAGTATGCGCTGATTTTGGCATCACAGCATTTGTTTTCCTCTGGGTCACTTGTCATACATTGACACAAAATATTTTTCATCTTGAGTCACTGTGAAATGCTCAAATATAGTTGACTTCATGGGGAGCTTCTTAGACATTTTGTAATAATATAAATTCACTCTCAAAATAATTTTGTCCTATAAAAAATAATGTATATTATAATTCCAGCAAGAACAGGGAACCATGTACAGTGGGGAAAATAACAATTTGATACACTGACAATTTTGCATGTTTTCCCACCTACAAAGAATGGAGAGGTCTACAATTGTACACTTCACCTGTGAGAAACAGACTAAAAAAATCCAGAAAATCACATTGTATGATTTAAATAATATACATTTTATTGAATGAAATACGTATTTGATACAATAGAAAAACAGAACTTAATATTTGGTACAGAAACCTTTGTTTGCAATTACAGAGGTCAGACATTTCCTGTAGATTCTGTTTCTCTCAGTTGAAGTGTACCTATGATTAAAAATTTCAGACCTCTCCATTCTTTGTAGGTGGGAATCGACAGTGTATCAAATACATACTTTCCCCACTGTATAATTTTAGATAGAAATAAAACAAACTTTGCATAAATCAATAGTACAGATGACAAATATAAAGTTTGTAAAATATGTTATTAGATAGCTTTACTTTGAATTTCCAAGGCTTTTCTTATTAGGGTACAGCTCACTAAATGCTTCACAGTCTATGAAGAGGGGAGGAGGGAGGGAGCAAGTTTGTTGTGTATCATACTCCAGGAACAAAGAAACTGATAACAGAGCTAATAACTTGATGTTTTGGCTTCTATACCTATACAAGTCCTCATATAAGTCCTCATCAATCCTGTTGCTGTATTTTCCCTGTATATTGTATAAAAGCTAGCTTCCCAAACGTATATGAGCTCAAAGAAAAAACAAACAAGCATCAAGCATACAGAGAGAACATACAGTATACTGGACTATTGATTTATGCACAGTTTATTGAAAGTTTAAATATGCTTTAAGAAGTAATTACCTTAATCTTGCTATCCTGTTCACTCTAGCAATTCTTCTGAGAAAAGTACCTTCCTTCTTTCTGAATATGTTTGCTTGTCTGTGTTGTACCCTTGTCTGTAGAGGAGGAGCTTCACTGGTGCTAGAGTTCACCACTGACACCTCAGCTGCTGCGAACCTCATACTGCACACCCCTACACTTGAAAATAAAGCCTGCACCTTAAGAAGATGTGGTGGTGAATCCAGTCTATTTATTCCAACTATCAATTGATGTTGATGTGTTACTGAAGACGAGCAATGCCTGTCCTGGGCGTCCTTTTGGGCAGCTATGAGGTGTACCTGACCGCTGCTAAAAAAAAAAAAAAAAAAAAGAGTGTTAGTCTCTGTGCTATCCGGCTTTCATTGTTTTTGGTACAGATAAGATATGGACAGATATGGATAATTGGATAGAGCAGATTTCTATTCTGCTTTTGCTATTGAAAACATTATCTATGAGCTCAAAAACCTTTCAGGTGATGCGGTTTTTTAAAAATCTGATCTGCTTTTGCAGCTGAAAAACGTATCCTCAAAAAACGCAGCAAAAACGCTGTGTGTGAATGTAGCCTTAGGTCAGGAATAGAACAGCCATTTATAGGACATTTCATAACTTTCCCAAATTTCCTATGAAAAAATATTCAGCACTGAACTACTGTACCCAATTTATTATATATTTTAGGAGTCGGAGTCGGTCCATTTTATACTAACTCCGACTCCACGACTCCGACTCCACAGCCCTGGTTCTACAGTAGCTGAGGTGTATTATGCTTTTCTGCAGCAGATGATATGTATATCATGATGTTCTTCAGCAGCTGTGGCAAGTATTATGCTATTCTGAAACAGATGGGGTGTGTGTTATGCTGTTCTGCAGTAGCTGAGGTGTGTATTTTGATGTTCTGCAGCAGATTAGGCGTGTATTGTGAAGTTTTGCTGCAGCTGAGGTGTTTATTATGGGGTTCTGCAGCAGCTGAAGTGTATTATGAGCTATATATGTAGATATATACACCCTCACACTTGCACCCACTTTTCAATTCACAGTATTCCTATGTCAGGGGTAATGTGGGGGACATGTGACAGTTCTATCACCACTTTGGATGTGATGTGAAGGGTATATAATTAGAGATGCACTTCTACACATGAGAGGATCAGGATTGCTCCTCTATCACTTCCAATGCTGAAATGAATGACAGGTCAGTGATGGGGCAAATACCAACAGCCAATGATTGTGCAGAGGGCGGGGCTAGCTCTGGCGGTGAAATCTGAAATGCTTTCTGATGGTTTGTGAGACATTGTTTTGTTGTTAGGCTCAGTATGTGATGTCTAATTTCATTTGCAGTACAGAATGGATCGCTAAGTGCCATTCTTCAAAGAGGCCTTGTCGAGGAGACAATCCACCAATCCAACAGTCTGGAGCGTAACAATATTGTATCTTACAGTTACAGTTCTTTAGAAGGACGTAGATCTGGAGATTTATTCTGACGGAATATAAACTGACCTGGATTGACAAATGTCTTATTTCGGCTTTGCTAACTATGTAACATTAGTGATTATGGTTTAGGGTGGCATAATGTACCAGACCACTCTATTCTTAATCCCAGGTACACTAGAAGCTTGGTGTTGCATTAATTGGGTTGAGGAACCAGTGGTACTATCATTTTTCCAAAGTGTCCCAGGAGCAGTTTTTTTTTGGACATTGCTAGGCGGCATGTTGGTCCTGATATTGTGAGCAGCCTACATGGCCTAAATGTGCTACCTGCAGACTTGTCTCCCATCAAACACATCTGAACCACCATTGGTTGGCAGCTGCATGCCAAGGTATGTAAGTGCATCTATTTCTCAATGCTCAATAAATATGTCTTTAATTTTTTTTTTTCCTTTTTTTTATAATTTGCATATTATTAACGTGTCAATCCTGTGAGTTTCATTACTCCATTAGTTTTTTGGTGTTGCAGTTTCAAGGTTGAGGAGCGAATGACCATATTCAAGGTCTGCATATATCTTAGCCCAACATGCTGCTGCACTCTTTGGTTTGTATATAATACAGTCACAGCAGTTTGCACCTGTTCATACTTGCTTCATTCTTTTAGATATCCACCTTTTTTTATTCCTTACTAATCTTAACATATTGACTGAAACAAAATTGGGTCAGATTAGTCAGTGAATGGGATTGATTGTACAAGGAGAACAAGCCATCAGTCTGCGGCACCCAGAACCGAGCCACACGAATCTCCTACTACCTCCGCCATCAGGCACCTCTTCAATGTGACGTGATCTTGTTGTCTTAATTGATGTTGCGTGTGCGCACGGATCAGAAGAGGAGTCGGGGACGTCAGTAGGAGGTTTTCAACGCTCTGGTCTAGAGTAGCCACAGAAGGCCGATGTGACTGCTGGACCCAGCGTCCTGCATATCTTTTTGCACAACACTTGTTATCTGCCTTCCCCAGTTTAGTCCAGATATTTTTTTTTTTACATGATTGGTCATTGGTTTTTTTTTTTTGGATCAGTGTGCAAAAATTGATTTGAAGATTTTTCCACCAGCAAATAATTATGAACCAAGCCTTGTACAGAATTGGAGGTTTTCTATATCTTTCAATAATGTGGTACATAATAATATGCAAGACAACCATGTATTATACCAAGGGACCGCACAGCTATTAAAATAAAAGTCTATTTCTCCTATTAACTGCTGACACTGCCTGCTCACTTGCACAATGTACTGGCAGGATGAAATATTAGCAGGCTTTGGAATTCTGGCATAATCTCTTCCTTAATCTACCTTCAATTCACAGGCAAAACAAACAACTAAAGACTCCCTGGTTATTAAGGTGGGAAGCAAAAACCTTGCACACAGTTTCTGGCCTGACCTCAAACATCCCCTCCCCCTCTTTCTTGTCTGGGGGATGGAAATCTTAGTAAAACAAACAGCATGCTTAGGGAGGCGCAGGTCCTGCTAGTACCTAATATTCAACTACATTAATCCCTTCTGTGTGTGTGGAGGAGCTTACAGGGCCCAGCATTAGACTGTGGTGCCAGACTGTGGACATTCCACCATGGCTCCACACAACAGGTGGTACCCTTCTTACAGGCTGGCGGCCCAAATAGACTACATAAGAGATTTAATTGGCTTGGGCTTTTAATTAAATATTATAAAGCAGATATGATGGGTCATACAGGGGATTACCTAGAAAAGGTATGACTCTTACGTTTGGGGAGCACTGATCCTGAGGATAGGGGAACCCCAAACAGACCTTTCACTAGGCTGTGTCCATCTGGAGAGTTTCCATGCACGTACACGCTTACTTACCTGCTGTTTACCCTGAATACCAGCTCCCAGCGTGAGCATGCTGGTATCCAGGGTAAACAGCGGGTAACTAAGCGACGTGTGCGCTTAGGTACCCGCTGTTAACCCTGGATACCAGCGTCCTCGCTGGTCCTGATTGCTGGTGAGATCTGCCTTAAGGTCCCGTCACACCTAGCGACGCTATAACGACGATCCCGACAGCAATACGACACAACAGGGATCGTTGCCGCATCGCTATGTGGTCGCTATTGAGATGTCAGACAGTCCAATCTACCCAACGACGGAGCAACGATCTAGCATGTCATAGCGACCTTTGTAATGATGTCGGTGGTCGTTGGGACCCTGTCACATTGCATGTTCCATTGACGATTCACACCTCGATGAGGGATGTACTGTGTGACGCTGTATTTACACAGGCGTGGATTGCGCTCCCTTTCTCACGCCCTCTCAGCTCTGAATGGTGGACTCTACCGTGTCCTGATTGGCCGTGCATTTAAAAGAAGGTGACGTACTAGCGCTCCATTTCATTCAAAAAATACCTACCATTAACTGGCTAGAGAAGCAGCGAAGATGGAAAAGCAGATGATCCAAAATGGAGTCGCAGCCGTTGGACAAAAACAGGATCTCAACTTGGACACACCCGGGTCAGGAACAAAGAACTGAAGGGCTACTTTGTTAGCTTCTTTTAAAAGGAAGCCCGCCAATCAAGACGCTGTAGTGACCACCAATCGGAGCCGAGGTAGGCGTGGAAACGGGAACGCTAATCCCCGCCTTGTCTTGCTTCTGAGTCGATAACGAGGTCGTTAGGCTAGGTGTCAAACGTCACGATACAAGCGACTCAGCGGGACATGAGCGACCAAAGAAATGTCCAGACATTTCCGGCACGATCAGCGATACCCGCCAGCGGGGCTGGTCGCTGGTCACTGTCACACACAGCGATCACGCTGGTAAGATCGCTATAACGTCACAGTTCTAGTAACTCAGCAGCGATCTCGCTAGCGATCTCGCTTAGTGTGACAGGGCCTTTAGAGTCTAAGGTCACAAGTTTTGTGACGTAACAGCGATCTCACCAGCGAGATCGCTGAGTGTGACAGCGATCAGCGACCGACCCCCTGCCGGTATTGCTGTAGGAAAGCCCTGGACATTTTTTTGGTCGCTGGTCTCCCGCTGGCCAGCACGCATCGCTGCGTGTGACAGGCGGGAGACCAGCGATCAGCTGGTAACTAAGGTAAACGCAGGGTTTCTAAGCACTGCGCTGTGCTTAGAAACCCTCTGTGTACATTAGTTACCAGCGCGCTGATGCAGGGAGCTGGTAACTAAGGTACACATCGGGTTTCAAAGTGACGCGCGCTGCTTAGAAACCCGATGTGTACCTTAGTTACCAGCTCCCTGCATCAGCGCGCTCACCAGCGATCATGTAGCGACTCACCGGCGATCCTGACAAGTTCATATCGTTGTCGGGATCGCTGGTGAGTCACTATGTGTGACGGGGCCTTAAGGTAATGCTAGAGTGCAGCAGGCAAAGGTCATCAATGATGGGCCTCTGACAGCAGTAACTGCTAATTGCTAATGCCCAAGATAACAGTGAGGCTGTGGACCCAGTAACAGCCACTATGGTGGTAGTTCACCATAATAATCTAATGATGGCCACATACTGAGCCATGCATACATGTGTATGGAGTTTGGGAGAGGTTTCTGTTGTCCTAATGACTGACAGTCATCTAAGTTGTATGAGCACCTCCACAAATATGTGATTTCCAACAGATAAAGCAATCATTACAGCTGCCACATCGGTTCTCCTGAAAAGCAAATCTGGAGCAAGTAATGTATTAATGCAAAACCATTCTGGAAAAGCAGAGTGACATCCCCTGAGAGTTATGATGACTGTCATATCGCTTGTCACACAGCAGTCTCAGGAGCTGCTTAGTAGAACAGATGATTTTTTTTCTTTACCTATAGAGGAAATGATTTTTAATGTAGCTTTATTTCACCACAAACTGGATAAATCAATTGTTTCTCTGTCCAAACATAGCATATAAATTAATATCTGCATCTGGCAAAATATCAAGTTACAATATAAAATAATATGAATCACTAGACAGCAAGTTGGATTTGTAACTTTCGGGTTCATGAGAAGCATTTTGCTTCCTCTAAGTTAAGAGCTGTAGGAGTATATATGAGAAGATCCACCCCCATATGCTCCAGCCTGACAAGTCAACCTATGCATTATGTATTAATCTGGAATTCCAGAAGGCGGCCATTCAGATGGATGCACAGGATTGCTTCAGGTGCAGAGACAGCAGCTCAGCCTCATCCAGCCGGTATACCGAGACAGATTCATCAACAATGTCACAATGGGCAGGGGTGAGGAAACGAAAATCTGACATGAATATGACCCACATCTGCGCTTGTCTTATGATATATTTCTACCGAATAAGGGCTCATGCACACAACCCAAGTACTGCTCCGTACCACCTGTGAATGGCCGACTCGGCCATGTGGAGATGTCGCATGGCCTACACTAATGTACAATACCAATACTAGCCTGCTTCTAAGACACTTTCTCATTACATTCTATGGGTGAAAAAAAAGCTACAAAAACACTGAAAGAAGTGATATGCTACAAATTTCATTCTGAAAAAAAAAAAGCGTGTGCATGGCATTTCTGAAATCCCATAGCTTTTGCTGGTACTGTATAAAGCAGCTTTTAATTTGGCAAGAAAAACGCTGCAAAAAAGCAACTGTGAACATAGCCTTCTATTGTATTTCCCCTATAGTGATGTCTGGTCATATAAATGATTGACTACCAGCTATAATGCTCATGGCTCTGTTATAAAAAGTAGCCATGATGACAGTGTGAACAGAGCTTTATACTTTTTATGGACATAATCTTGATTTTGCCTTTAAAAGTAAGGCAAACAAAAGAAAGTCAAGTAAGCTGGGCCTACAAGGGTCCTGGACACTGTAATATACTTGTAAGATGACTATTTATATACACTACTCACAAAAAGTTAGGGATATTTATGGCTTTCGGGTGAAATTTACAGCTGATCCAAAAATGTATTCTAACCTTTTCAGGAGAAAGTAATGTGACCTTCTGGATGCACATGTCCAGCTGGTCAACATTTCAGTGCTCTTTGCACAACTTGCTGCTCTCTAACAAGGAGATGAATGGCAAAATCCACAACAGATGTTTGATCCATGAATCGCCCAATGAATTTCTGGATTCAATTACAATTGGTATCTAAACAATACTCCTCATCATGTGGTGCACATTTTGACATCATGAGACCAAAACGACATCTAACAATTGGTCAGCAGTACCTCGCCATTGCGAGACTTCAAGCAGAATGTTGTCAGACGGAAACTGCACTGAGCTTAGAGCGTCACAGAGTGTCATCAGCAGGTGCAACGGAGATACGGAGAGACTGGAAAAGTCACAGCAAGGCATAGACGTGGAAGTCCTTGGGCCACATCCCACACTGATGACCGCTTCATTGTGAACAAAGCCCTTCGGGAACCATGCGTCAAGGAACCCAAGAAATATTATTTGCTCATAGAGCTGTAGTCAAAATATATTGATTTTTGTATCATTAACCCCTAAAAGCTAATAGATTGTCAGGAAAGAAAATCCGAGACTAGAGGGTCTCTTTCATGTCAAAATGGCAGGTACAAGAGCAGCTCTGCAGTGAGGACCTCACGAAGAAACCTTACCAACACACAATATTCCGGAAGTGCAGAGAAAGTTCTTCACTTCATAATACATATAACAAGGTTTTTTTTCCAAAAGCAGCAAGGGATTTCAGGTGAAATTTCACCCCTACTATGTGGCATCGCATAGTCCGCACTTCTTACCCAACTCTTCATTGTGATTACTAAACCATTGTAGGGTATAACTAGCAACATTTCCATGTGAGGTATGAATGGGCTCATTTAGGCAAAAATTACACTGTTTGGGCACTGTGGGCCTGATTCATCATTTGCGAGGGTTATTGTCACTTTTCTTTTTTGACTTGTGGTGATCAATTTTGTGCCTTTTTTTATTTGCATTTTCAAAAATCTGTCTAATATATCTGGAAAACTAAACCACTAAAGGCAACTTGGGAAAAAAAGGAACAAAACTTTTGATGAATTTGTCGCAAATCAAAAAGTCACTCATTAAGAGGTATTCATGCCAAGAACTGGTGGAAATGTAATGATAAATCAGGCACTGTGCGTCCATGGCCTTCTATTAGGCTGTGTTCACACATAGCGTTTTTTTTGCATTTTCGCAGCGATTTTATACGCGCGATTTTGCCGCGAAGATGCAAAAAAAAAAAAAGGCACCCCATGGCATTCCGCACATGCTGTGCTAATGCTGCGGATTTTTCCGAGATGGAATTGCATCGCGGAAAAATACGCAGCATGTTCATTCTTTGTGCAGAATCACGGGAAAATACGCACACATAGGAATGCATTGTTCTGCTTACTTTCCGCATGTGGCTGTGCCCACCATGTGAAAAGTAAGCAGAACAATTGCGGATGGTACCCACGGTGTGGAGGAGAGGAGACTGTCCTCCTGGCTCTGGGTACCAAATCCCTGTAAAAAATTGAATTAAAATTAAAAAAATTGTCATATTCTCACCTTCCGATGTCCCGCGCAGCGTCCCAAGGCCTCAGTGATGCTCCCGGCAGGTCCCGTTCCCAGTGATGCATTGTGATAATGACCTTTGATGACGTCGCGGTCTCACGATACCATAGCGGTCTTGTGAGACCGCGACGTCAAAGGTCATTGTCGCAATGCATCACTGGGAACGGGACCTGCCGGGAGCATCACGATGATTGGGAACGGTGAGCGGGATGCCGGAAGGTGAGAAAATCACCATTTTTTATTATTTTTAACTTTATATCTTTTTACTACTGATGTTGCATAGGCAGCCTAAATAGTAAAAAGATGGTCTCACTTATCAAACTCTATGTTTGACGAGTGTGACCAACCTGTCAGTCAGTTTTCCAAGCAATGCTACAGATCGCTTGGAAAACGCTAGCATTCTGCAAGCTAATTACGCTTGCAAATCGCTAGTTTTTCCGCAGGAAATAGGCGGGAATTAAAATGCGGCTTTCTCACATATTTCCTGCGGAATGGAATTACGGAATTCCCGCGGCAATTCCGCAACGTGTGCACATAGCCTTACTCAGACGCATGTCAAAAGAGGTGGCTGTTCTACCTCGGTATACGCTTTGGACATCATATCAGATGGACATTATTATAAGTCAGAGGAGGCCTTTGGACACCATTGGTGGACACCATGTCATGGATCGGTCTCTCACACCAAGCTATACTGTCCATTATGAGACAAGCGCAATACAAATGTTTTTGTTGTTTGTAATAATGAGTAAGTATAGGTAAAGTTTGTTCCACAATGAAACTGCGCCCACTGTCGGGAGCATAAGCTCAGGAGGTATCCACCCAACAGAGGCCACCATTAAGATGGATGCATGCATCCATTTATGAAGGACACCTTGTGAAAAAACATATATCCTATGGTATACGTTTCTGTGCAGCATCCCTCTGTAATAGTAAGGAGCAGTCTGCTGCACTCGCCTATACAGTTAACGACTGTCAGCACAGTATAACTGTTCAAACCAAGTAAAGGCGCTCTATGCATCATGGCGGGGCCAATCACTTACAGTATATACACCTTCCCACCTGCTTATTTTCTATCTTATCTCTTTTCCTATCAAGCCAGAGCTGTCACTCAAAGATGACAGGGGTGGCGATAGAGGGAAAACAAGCAGGCGGGAGGGTGAACTTATATGATTGGCCCCAAGTGCCAGTACTTGCTTTGGACAGTCATTTTGTGCTCACAGAGTCCCTTTAAAGAGAATCTGTCACTTACTAATACCTTGTAAAAAATCTCTGAGCTCCCTGATGCAGGTGCTTTTTTTTTCGGCTTCGTCCTGCATCGCTCAATTGCAGAGATGCATTTGTTTCATGTGGGGTGCAGTATGTGAAATCTGTGGCTGCAGTACAACTGGGTGTTTCTCCAGACTTTTCTCTGGGGGCATGCACCTTCCAGTTACTGCGAATCACAGCTCTGCAGCTGATGCAGAGGCATAAAAGCCAGATTTAGGCAAAAGAAGGAGAAAAAAAATAAAACTTTCAGCCTCAATCTGGTGAATTAGTCGCCCATTGCGACCTTACAGTATACGTCAAGTAAAGCTTCATCCATAAATTGTGGCTTGCACACTGACGCTGCGTCTGTGCACCCCCTAGGTTTACTACACTCCTTAGCCCCAACTGCATGAAAAACGAATACCATACAGAATAGTAGACATGGTAATATAGTTGTGCATGGTGCAGACATACGTTGAGTGGCGCTTTTCAACCGTGCTAAAATGAAAGTGGTGTCAACTTTGCTTTATAAATACTGGCATACCACCATGTGCCACATACAAAGCATATCTACTGAAGATGGCAGGTGGAAAACTTGATTCTTTTTTTCTCTTTAGTCTTCAAAGCAATTGTCTTTTTTTCCCCAAGAATTACAAAAACGTCTGAAAATGTGTTATTGGCTTTACCACCACTATCCTTACTTTCCCTGTAATATTACACACAGATTATATATACATAATGATAGAAATCTGGAAGAGTCGGCACGTATTGCATCGCAGGCAGTGAATATACAGCACATGATGAATTACCGGCCACATGCAGTAACAAGCTGAGTCTACATTATCTGACTGTACAACCACACAAGTCTATGGGGAATGGGCAAGCGGTGTGGGAAGTGCTCACCTACATAAGAAGTTCTGTGCTACCTGCAGACAGATCATGAAATCTGTAAACTCTAAGTATATACACCGGGGCTACTGATCTCCTGTATACTGAGCGTACACACCAGGGCTACCGATCTCCTGTATACTGAGTATACACCGGGGCTACGGATCTCCTGTATACTGAGCGTACACACCGGGGCTACAGATCTCCTGTATACTGAGTATACACCGAGGCTACCGATCTTCTGTATACTGAGCATATACACCGAGGCTACCGATCTCCTGTATACTGAGCGTATACACCGGGGCGACTGATCTCCTGTATACTGAGCATATACACAGGGGCTACCGATCTCTTGTATACTGAGCGTATACACCGAGGCTACCGATCTTCTGTATACTGAGCGTATACACCGGGGCTACCGATCGCCTGTATACTGAGCGTATACACCGGGGCGACTGATCTCCTGTATACTGAGCGTATACACCGGGGCTACCGATCTCCTGTATACTGAGCGTATACACCGGGGCTACCGATCTCCTGTATACTGAGTATACACCGGGGCTACCGATCTCCTGTATACTGAGCGTACACACCGGGGCTACCGATCTCCTGTATACTGAGCGTACACACCGGGGCTACCGATCTCCTGTATACTGAGCGTACACACCGGGGCTACCGATCTCCTGTATACTGAGCGTACACACCGGGGCTACCGATCTCCTGTATACTGAGCGTATACACCGAGGCTACCGATCTTCTGTATACTGAGCGTATACACCGAGGCTACCGATCTCCTGTATACTGAGCATATACACAGGGGCTACCGATCTCTTGTATACTGAGCGTATACACCGAGGCTACCGATCTTCTGTATACTGAGCGTATACACCAGGGCTACCGATCGCCTGTATACTGAGCGTATACACCGGGGCGACTGATCTCCTGTATACTGAGCGTATACACCGGGGCTACCGATCTCCTGTATACTGAGTATACACCGGGGCTACCGATCTCCTGTATACTGAGCGTACACACCGGGGCTACCGATCTCCTGTATACTGAGCGGACACACCGGGGCTACCGATCTCCTGTATACTGAGTATACACCGGGGCTACCGATCTCCTGTATACTGAGCGGACACACCGGGGCTACCGATCTCCTGTATACTGAGCGTACACACCGGGGCTACCGATCTCCTGTATACTGAGCGTACACACCGGGGCTACCGATCTCCTGTATACTGAGCGTATACACCGAGGCTACCGATCTTCTGTATACTGAGCGTATACACCGAGGCTACCGATCTCCTGTATACTGAGCGTATACACCGGGGCGACTGATCTCCTGTATACTGAGCATATACACAGGGGCTACCGATCTCTTGTATACTGAGCGTATACACCGAGGCTACCGATCTTCTGTATACTGAGCGTATACACCGGGGCTACCGATCGCCTGTATACTGAGCGTATACACCGGGGCGACTGATCTCCTGTATACTGAGCGTATACACCGGGGCTACCGATCTCCTGTATACTGAGTATACACCGGGGCTACCGATCTCCTGTATACTGAGCGTACACACCGGGGCTACCGATCTCCTGTATACTGAGCGGACACACCGGGGCTACCGATCTCCTGTATACTGAGTATACACACCAAGGCTACTGACCTTCTGACTGCCAGATGAGGGCTGTCAATCCCAGCAGGATCACTATGATCTGATGTCTCTTCCAGTCCATTCTCGAAACAGTTAATCCTCCAGCCTCGATCCAAGGGTCAGAGTGTGGTCAGTTCTAGGCTCGATCACGTGGTCACAGGTCCTCGGGGTCTGTGTCCATGGTGTCAGCAGGTGGCCCCATTTCCCGGAGCCTCCATGCAGACGCAGCAGCCAGGCTGTGCAGAGGTGCCGGGGAAAGTTGCGCTGTGGTCAGGTGGAGCTGCTGCCAGGTGGAGCTGCACGCCCGGTGCCGGCACTGTCCGGACTCCTCCTCCTAACTTTCCCCGCACTCCTCTGCCCTCCTCTCCAGGGACTGCCTGCCCCACACACGAGAACTCGTCGCCTCAGGAGACCCACCGGCCGGCCCTCCTCTCCATGGAGGCGTGTGCCTGACTAGAGGGAGTCAGGGGAGACGTGCCCTGCAGCTACACGAGTGGGAGGGAGAGCCCCGTTCTGCGGGGAAGTGGCGCTAGCTCTGTGCACGGGGTATCACTGAGGGGCAGCAGCACAGCACGCCGCGCTGGGGGACAGCGCTCACTACTCTGCGTCCGTGTCCCTCAGTCCGGACGCCCCCGGTGCACACGGCAGAGATTCCAGCAGGTCACGTGACACGAGCAACCCGATCCCCTGATTGATGCTCCGAGTTCAGTCTGTAACAAGGATCAAAGCTCGGAGACATGAGGCCGGGCAGGTGTGCAGAGGGGCACCTGTGTCCTGAGTGACCGCAGCCAGTGATGGAGAGTGGGCGCCAATACTGGACCTACCCACCCTCCTAGGCTACTCACTGGTGCCCTCATTCCACCACTAGCCTCTGACTGCACCCTGAGGTAAAGCTATCACACCCGGACCCTAGACATTAGGGGGCACATTTAAGAATACCAATAAAGGTGGATGGGGGTCAGTTGGTGACTGAAAAATGTGACCAGAGCCCATGGTCGGCCCTAGGCAAAGTTTAAAATGGGGCCCCAAATGCTAACATTCACATCACACAGAAGCATTTCAGTTGTATTTACATGTGCTGAGTTCATGCCGTTAAGGATAGTTTCACACTAGCGTTAGGAGGTGCAGCGCATGGCCGCCGTACCCAGTGCTAAAGATAGGGTAAGCAGGTCGCATGCAGCGTCATGCGCCCATAGGGGGAGCGGAG
Organism: Dendrobates tinctorius; assembly: GCF_039654945.1. Taxonomy (NCBI): domain Eukaryota; kingdom Metazoa; phylum Chordata; class Amphibia; order Anura; family Dendrobatidae; genus Dendrobates; species Dendrobates tinctorius. The sequence continues at coordinate 50,256,145 of NW_027361679.1, read as the reverse complement.
CAGCACGGCGGCCGTACGCTGCACCGCCTAACGCTAGTGTGAAACTAGCCTTAATGAGTGTGATCGACAATATCGAAGTCGTTCAACATTTGTTTCCCGGCCTCTTTGCACCGTCTGAGAACGAATGATGGGGATAGTACGATCACTAACAGATCACCATACAGTATCATGTTATCAGCAGCACATCTACAGATTACACCCCATAGTCCTCCATATAATTTAATCTGCCCCAAAGTCCTCCATATAGTATAATACACTCCTCATAGTCCTCCATATAATATAATACACTCCTCATAGTCCTCCATATAGTATAATACACTCCTCATAGCCCTCCATATAGTATAATACACTCCTCATAGTCCTCCATATAGTATAATGCACCCCATAGTTCTTCAAATAATGTATTCCCCATAATCCTCGATACAGTCTAATGCAGCCCACATATAGTATAATGCAGCCACCTCATAGAGCATAATGCAGCCGCCCCACAGAGTATAATGCAGCCCCACCATACAATATAATGTAACCCCCCATAGAATATAATGGAGCCCTTCTCTTATAGTATAGTGCAGCCACCCCTTAGAAAATAATGCAGCCACTCCACAGAATATAATGTAACCCCCCATAGAATATAATGCAGCCCCTCCATAGAATATATGGCAACCCCCTCATAGAGTATAATGCAGCCCCTTATGTAGTATAATGTAGCCCCTCCATAGAATACAATGTAGCCCTCCCCATATAGTATAATGCAGCCCCCATAGAATAAAATGTAGCCCCTTCATAGTAAAATGAAGCCCCCATACAAAATAATGTAGCCCCCCATAGAATATAATTCAGCCCCCCCATAGAATACAATGTAGCCTCTTCATATAAGATAATGTAGCCCCCTCATAGAGTATGATTCAATAGAATATAATAAATATAATACAGCCCCCCATAGAATATAATGTAGCCCCAAATAGAATATCATACAGCCCACCTCCACCATAGAATATAATGTAGCCCCCATATTATGTGACACAGCCTCCCCCATAGAATATAATGTAAAATGTACCCTGTTGTGAATTCACTTTCTGGCCTGCCTCTGGTTGCTAGTGAAGGTAGTGGAGCTGGTTGTATTGACAGAGGAGTCACAAGTTCTCTTTCCGGGCTCCCTCTGGTGGTTACAGGAGGTAATGGAGCTGATCTAATTGACAGAGGCCTGACACCTGATAATGAGGATGACGATTGGACATCTGGAGTCTCTGACTGGATTTAAGACAGCCGACTCCCTCTATCCCTGCTGGTGATTTTTCCTGCCTCCTGAGGTCTTAGTTTCCAGTTCAGTCCCTGCATGCTCAAGCAAGATAAATGTTCTTTGCTATTGTTCACATTTGATTTGGTTTTGTCTAGAGTTGAGCTACTTTGGTCGGATCGGGTTTCATGAAACAAAATTTGTTTCAGATGAAACTGGCCCGACTAGGGCAAACAAAGTCGGAGTTTTGTCCGAAACCCGACCACAGTGCAAGTCAATGGGGAATAAAAGTCGGCATTGAGTGGATGAATGTTATCCGCTCAATGCCGACTTTTATTTCCCATTGACTTGCATTGGGGTCGGGTTTCGGACGAAACTCCGACTTTTTTTGCCCTAGTCGGACCAGTTTCATTTGAAACAAATTTTGTTTCATGAAACCCATCCGATCAAAGTCGCTCAGCTCTAGTTTTGTGTGGTCAGCCAGCCCCGGCTGGGGCTGTGCTGATTTTCCATCCTTATGTTACTGTTTGTGTCAGTTTGTTTTTGTCCCTTATTAGATTGGCCTCTTTTTGCTCTGCTTTCAGAATATGCCAGAGTGCTGATATAGTGGGAGAAGTCTAGTGACTTCAGAGTTTTTGCTATCAGAAGTGTTGGACATTTTTGCAGGGTTTTTTGCATCATTGCAGACAGTGTCTTTCCTTTCCTGTCCTTTCTAGTTAGTGTGGGCCCCATCGTTTGCTCAGCCTATTTTCCTACCTGTGTTTGTGTTTTCATCTTGTCTCACCGATAATATATGTTTGGGGGCTGTCTATTCCTTTGGGGTCTGCTCTGGTGCAGTTTAGATTTCCCCTTTTCTTGCTTTAGGCTTATTTAGTTCTCCTGTTGTGTCGAGGTGTCTAGAATCATCGTAGGCATGCTCCACGGCTACTGCTAGTTGTGTGGATAGGATCAGGGGTCTGCAATCCGCTTAGTTACCAACCTCTCTGGTTTTCTGTAGTTTAGCTTGGTCTTGTTTTCCTCCTTGGTGACCCAATCATAACAGTACTCCCCATGGTATATAACACAGCCACATAGTATATAGCCCAGCCCCACATGGTATATAGCACAGCCCCACATGGTATACAGCACAGCACCACATGGTGTACAGCACAGCCCCACATGTCATATAGCACAGTACCACATGGTATACAGCCCACCATGGTTTACAGCCCAGCCCACCATGGTATACAGCCCACCATGGTATACAGCCCAGCATGGTATACAGCCCACCATGGTTTACAGCCCAGCCAACCATGGTATACAGCCCACCATGGTATACAGCCCAGCATGGTATACAGCTCACCATGGTATACAGCCCATATCCTACTTCATCCCATCAGCAGAGCTACCGGACTACTACCACTAATATCCCACATCATCCCGTCAGAGCCACCAGTCTACTACCCATAATATCCCACATTAGCCAGAGCCACCGGACTACTACCCCTAATATCCCACATCATCCCGTCAGAGCCACCAGATTACTACCCATAATATTCCACATCATCCCATCAACCAGAGCTACCAGACTACTACCCCTAATATCACACATCATCCCATCAGAGCCACCAGACTACTACCCCTAATATCTCACATCCCATCAAAGCCACCGGATTACTACTCCTAATATCCTACTTCATCCCATCAGCCAGAGCTACCGGACTACTACCCCTAATATCCCACATCATCCAGTCAGCCAGAGCCACCGTACTACTACCACTAATATCCCATATCATCCCATCAGAGCCACCGGACTACTACCCCTAATATCCCACATCATCCCTTCAGCCTGGGGTCAGAACCAGAGCGCTGAGAGGAATTGCCATAACTTCCATACATGGTTTCCCTTTGAGGGAGGACTGGCGTCAGAACCAGAGCGCTGAGTGGATTTGCCCTGACTTCCATACCAATGATCCCTTTACTAGAAGCCTGGGGTCAGAATCAGAGCGCTGAGGGATTTACCCTAACTTCCATACTGGAGATCCCTTTAAGAGAGGCCTGGAGTCAGAACCAGAGCGCAGAGTGGATTTGCCCTCACTTCCATACCGGGGATCTCTTTAAGAGGGGCCTGGGGTCAGAACCAGAGTGCTAACTGGAATTGCCCTAACTTCCATACCAGTGATCCCTTTAAGAGAGCCTGGGGTCAGAACCAGAGCGCTGAGTGGAATTGCTCTAACTTCCATACTGGAGATACCTTTAAGAGAGCCTGGGGTCAGAACCAGAATGCTGAGAGGAATTGCCCTAACTTCCATACCAGGGATCCCGTTAAGAGAGCCTGGGGTCAGAACCAGAGCACTGAGTGGAAATGTCCTAACTACCATATCAGGGATCCCTTTAAGAGAGACCTGGGGTCAGAAACACAGCACTGAGTGGAACGGTCGTAACTTCCATACCGGGGATCCCTTTAAAAGAGGCCTGGGGTCCGAACCAGAGCGCTGATGGAATTGCCCTGACTTCCATACTGGGGATGACTTTAAGAGAGGCCTGGGGTCAGAATCAGAGCACTGAGGGATTTGCCCTAACTTCATAGCAGAGAGTCCTTTAAGAGGGAAGATGTGCCTATGGGATGGAGGATATGTGATGGGTATATGGGCTGGGGGGGATTCATTTCTGTCATGTGCTCTCTGCTCCTTTCTGGGGGGCAGACAATGGCTGGGAGCTTGTGTTCCTGGGGATGCTACATTTCTCCCACCTGGTCAGTGTCTGCTGAGGTGTTGTGGAGTGGGGAAACTGTTGCTCATAGCAACCAATCACAGGTCAGCTTCTTTTAAACAGCTCTGGTGAAATGAGAAATGCTTAGTGATTGGGTGGGGCTATGTGGAGTGGGCATGGCCAATACACACATACATACATTCTGTCATGATCCAGGACGGGGTTTCGCTTTGGCCCGTCCTGGTCAGACTGGGGGTTAATTGTTCTGCCTCTATCTGGCAGAGGGCGGCTATTTAATTCTCACTGGACCTAGGTCCGGTGTCAGTTATACTCCTGCCCTCGGCTGAGTTAGTTGACCTCTTGTATACGTGTGCCTTGTGCCTGATTACTTGTTGCTTGTTTGGTTGTGATCCGGTTCTGTCCTTGTTACGAGTTCTGCCTGCCCCTCTTGTACCGCTCCGCTCTCATGTATGACTCTCTGCTTGTGACTCGACTGCTCTCTGCTCATCCCTTTGGTACCTCACCGCCCTCTTGTGTATGACCTTTGGCTTTGTCTGACCTCCCGTCTGTTTATCCCTCCTGTACCTCGTTTGCCTGTACTCCGTTTTGCCCGACTTTGAGTTTTCTACCTTCTCTGAAAGCAGGACGTTAAGCCCCACCCCCTTGCAGTCACATGACCATAGGTCCTGTGCCGGCTTGCTAAACTTCAGCGTTCAGGTCCTGTGCATCTGTGTTTTCCGGCTGTTCTTGTCCTCAGGGGTCCCTACAGTGCGGGTGAGTCCCTGCTTAGCGGAGGCTGTACGCCGGCGCTGTCAGGATCCTGATATTTTAACTGACGTTACCATTTTTTTTTTTTTTCTCTGCTACCTTTCTCCTGTGTGTGTGATGGATCCTATGCACGCTCTTTCTGAGCAGGTAAAGCACCTGACTCAGATGTCTCAGAAACTCCTTGGAGAACAACGAGTCCTGGCTCAGTCTCAGCAGCTGATCGCTGACACTGTGCAGGGGGTTTTTCATCAGGGGCTCGGGAGGTTACATTAATTTCCCCTGAGTCTCCGGTTAAGTAACCGGATACCTTTTCTGGAGACAAGAAAGAATTCAGAGTTTTTAAGGAGGGCTGTAAGCTTTTTTTTTTTTCATTAAGACCACACTCTTCTGGGGATGAAAGTCAGAGAGTGGGGGTCATTATGTCTCTGTTAAGGGGAGCCCCCCAAGCTTGGGCTTTCTCCCTTCCGACCACGGCCCCTGAGCATAGGACTGTGGATGTATTTTTTGAGGCCCTGGGGCATATTTATGATGAGCCTGATCGGATGCGTATGGCTGAGGACATGGTGATGAGTGTGTGCCAGGGGAAGCACTCAACCGAGTGGTTTTACTCAGAGTTCAGACGATGGGCTGCTGAGGTCTGCTGGAATGATGCCGCCCTCCGGGGTTTGTTCCGTAGAGGCCTGTCTGAACATCTGAAAGATGCCTTGGCCCTCCACCTGATTCCCTGGAGGAGGCTATGACACAGGCCGTCCGAATGTATCGCAGACTACGGGCGACGGGAGTGATGCAACTTGAGACACTTATTCTCCCAAGGAAAGGGAGCCAATCCTACATTGGAAATCACGGAGATGGGGACCATGGACCCCAAAGAGAATGAAAGGAGACAACTGCGCGTGGGTAAAGGCTGCTTTCACTGTGGCGATTCTGGACATTGGAAAAAGGATTGCCCCTCCCGTACACTAACCAACAAGCGACTGAGCCCGGGTGATTGTCGTGAAGGTCACCCAGGCTCTCAGGTACCCTTTTCTGCCTTCTCTAAAATGTTGTTGCAAGTGGAACTTTGTTGTGGGAATGTCTCCACATCCACTTCTGCCTTCGTGGATTGCGGATCATCTTTGAACTTTATTGACTCTGACTTGGTGTCCAGGTGTAAGTTAGGGACAGTTAGGTTGGAGACTCCTATTCACATTGTTGCCATTGACAAAACACCACTGGTTAAGAATGATGTTATGTTTTGTACTGAAGAGTTTCTCCTTAAAGTGAGTTCCTTGCACCAGGAACATATTTCATGTTTTGTGATGGACTACCTGCCTGCGGAACTGGTGTTGGGGTATCCCTGGTTACAATTGCATAATCCTGTGATCAATTGGGAATCTCGGGACATTGTTAAATGGGGTCCCTATTGTTCTGAAAAATGTCTGGTTACTGTGTCTGTGTCGTCCCTGGGTCTGGAAGGTATTCCGGGGTGCCTGAAAGACTATATGGACGTTTTCTCTGAGAAAGAGGCTGAGGTTTTACCACCACACCGCCCATTTGATTGTGCCATTGACCTAGTTCCCGATGCTAAATTGCCCAAAGCTCGCTTTGTATAACTTTTCGGGTCCAGAACAGGCTGCGATGAAGGAATATATTTCCGAGAGTCTCCGTAAGGGACACATTCGTCCTTCTGTTTCTCCCGTGGCGGCAGGGTTCTTTTTTGTAAGGAAAAAAGACCGTGGTTTACGCCCATGCCTCGATTTTCGTGAGTTAAATAAGATAACTGTGAGGAATACGTATCCCCTTCCACTTATTCCTGATTTATACAACCAGTTATCCGGAGCTAAGTGGTTTTCGAAATTAGATCTATGGGGGCGTATAACCTTATCAGAGTCCGGGACGGAGATGAGTGGAAAACCGCTTTTCTCACTACTGAAGGGTTGTTTGAAAATTTGGTCATGCCTTTCGGCCTGACCAATGCTCCAGCGGTTTTCCAAAATTTCATAAATCACGTGTTTTCTGATTTTATTGGACGTTTTATGGTGGTATATTTGGATGACATATTGATCTACTCTCATGATAAACAGGCTCACATTGGTCATGTTCGGGCAGTTCTCCAAAGGCTCCGGGAGAACTGTCTCTTTGCCAAACTAGAAAAATGTTTATTTTTTGTTCAGGAACTGTCTTTCCTGGGGTTCATCGTGTCTGCTGAAGGGTATCGCATGGATCCTAATAAGGTGCAGGCCATTGTCGAGTGGGTTCAACCTTGTGATTTGAAGGCTCTGCAGCGTTTCCTAGGATTCGCCAATTATCATAAATTTATAAGGGGGTTCTCACAGGTGGTTAAACCCCTCACAGACATGACTCAAAAGGGGGCCGATATCAAGAATTGGTCAACCGCAGCGGTAGCGGCATTTCAGTTTTTGAAAAAATCTTTCATGTCTGCCCCGGTTCTTATTCCACCGGACCCGTCTGAACCATTTATTGTTGAGGTAGACGCCTCAGAGGTGGGGGCGGTATTGTCCCAGGGACCCGCCACTTTGACCAATTTGAGACATTGCGCCTTTTTCTCCAAGAAATTCTCCCCTGCGGAGAGAAACTATGATGTGGGGAATCGAGAACTTCTGACCGTAAAGTTGGCCTTTGAAGAATGGAGGCATTTTTTGGAGGGGGCTGTCCATCCTATAACCGTAATTACGGACCACAAAAACCTAGCTTAAATTGAGTCAGCTAAAAGGTTGACTCCCAGACAGGCTAGATGGTCACTTTTCTTTTGCTGATTCAACTTCTCGATCACTTTTCGGCCAGGATCCAAAAATGTCAGAGCTGATGCCTTGTCACGCAGTCTAGATCCGGTGTCCCCCCAGGAACCTCCATCCTTCAGCCTGGGGTGGTGGTGACAGGTATTTCTAATATGTTGGAACGGGAGATTCGGGAAGCCCAGTCTCTTGCACTTTTTGTGCAAGCTCAGTTTCGTCTCAAGGTCTTCCGTGAGTTCCATGACTCAGTTCTGGGTGGACATCCAGGGATCTCGGCTACCCGGAAGGCCATTGCTAGAGTATTCTGGTGGTCTTCTTTAGCCTCTGATGTTGGGAAATATGTGTCTGCATGTGATGTTTGTGCCCGTGCAAACACCCCCCATAACCGGCCGGGGAATTGGTACCACTGCCAGCTCTACCTAATGCGGAAACATTGTCCAGATTGTTTGTTGAGCATGTGGTGCGGTTGCATGGGGTACCATTGAATGTGGTGTCTGATAGGGGAGTGCAATTCGTTTCCAGATTTTGGAGAGCTTTTTGTAAAAGGTTAGGTATTGGTCTGTCCTTTTCATCCGCTTATCATCCAGAGACTAATGGGCAGACCGAGCGGACCAATCAGTCTCTGGAACAAATTCTGCGTTGCTTGACCTCAGCCCGACAGGATGATTGGTGTTCTGTGTTACCGTTGGCCGAGTTTGCATTTAACAACCGCATTAACCAGTCCTCGGGTACATCTCCCTTTTTCTGCAATTATGGGTTTCATCCTCATTTCGGTGAATTTTCCTGTTTGAATTCTGGGTGTCCTGGGGTGGATGAGACTATCCAGCGGTTGGGGGAGGTATGGCGGGAGGTCCAGAGTAACATTACGAAGGCCCAGGACAAATTTCAATTTTTTGCTGACAAAAAACGATCCGCGGGACCGGTGTTTCAGATTGGGGATAAGGTATGGTTGTCCACCAAGAATATAAGACTCAAGGTCCCCTCTGCGAAGCTTGGACCCAAGTTTATAGGTCCCTATGAAATTACCGAAGCAGTTAACCCGGTGGCTTTTCGGTTGCGTCTCCCGCCATCTCTGCGGATCCCAAATGTTTTCCATAAGGCCCTTTTGAAACCGGTGAGGTCCGGTGGGGAGGGATCATCAGCTTCCCCGCCACCGGTTTTGGTAGACGGGCAGTCGGAGTACGAGGTGGAACGAATTGTCGACTCCAGGGCATGTGGCGTAGTGCTTGTGGCTTATGCACAGCCATTGGTTTGAATGTTTTGGGTGTCCAGTTCATCAGTTAATACGATCACTACAAGTGCTCCATTCCATTTAAGTATTGAGACTTAACGCTTTTGTGCACAAATGCAGTTTTTTCTTATGAAATACTGTGTGGGCATAGTTGCCAGCACTTGTAATGGTGGAGCAGGACGTGGAAATGCCTAGTGAGCTTGTGCATTGATATCATCGCTGACATCACTGTCGAGTGCCCAATCGGGAGTATCTGATTACTGACATGCTCAGTTGTGGTCTGAGAATGCTGTTATGGTGGAACTACAACATGGGTCTGAGTGTTCCAGGTGATTTATAATGTTTATGCATTTTAAACATCACATAGGTGTTTCACATCTTTTAATCAGTGTTAATCTAGCTGTATCAATGATTGTAGGTATGGTTGGATATAATTTTTTGCACTCTAACATGCACCTTATATATGTAAACACTATTATGGTTCTCATATTTACTACAATGTAATTTTCATACACTTTGATTATGATTTATATTTAATTTATGCTAATTTTTGTATATTGGTAAATTGAAGAGACATGTATAAAAAGTACACTATTCTACGATAACCCTGTGCTTGACAAAGACCGTGATGTGAGGTCGAAACGTTGCACCACTTGGCGCTGGATTAAAGTCCACAATTTTCCCTTTAACTGGAGTGCTGCCTGTTTTTTTTTCTATTTAGATAGAAGGATAGATGGATAGAATGATAGATAGATAGAAGGATAGACAGATATAGAAGGATAGTTAAACTGATGAACTGACGATAGACAATGCCTCGTGCAGTCCATCACTGAGGTTACCTGAGTTCAGAGTCTCACTTTACAGCACTGCTGCGTGAGAATTAGGGTGGGGGTTAGGGTTACAGGACCTCTTTCCCGGTGGAGGATGTGGTGTAGTAACCACTATGTCCGCTAGGGGGGCGCTGTGTGGAGGTTCCAAGGGAGAGGATGAGTGGCAGAATCCTGAAGGATGGTTGTGTATCTCAAAGGGGGTGGCTTTGAGATGGAGACTTAGTTATGCGTATTGATCAGCAATGGTATTGCTGAGGTGTTATTTCAAGGTATAAGGGAGAAGTCTCTAGGTAACTTGGGAGTTGGGCGGGCCAGTTACCTACAAATCCACCCAGGGGTGTGTCTGAAAACGCCTGTAGTAAAAGACTATGTGAGGTTGAGAAGGACCTGTGATCAGGTCATAGTCACGTGACCCAGTGGGTGTGGCTATAGACCATATAATGTGGCCAGGGTAGGTCACGTGGTGAATGCTGGGACCTGGTTGGTCCAGTGTGGAAGGTCCTGCAGAGATGGAGCTTCCTCCCAGACAGCACGTGTGAAGTGGCTGGGAGCAATGGCGATGTGTGCCTGAGAGTTCCCTGGAGGGAACGAACGTGTGCGGAATGCTGCAGCCGCATGAGGAACCCTGACGTGGGCGAGATAATTGTGAGGCTAAGTGAGCCTGCGTACTGGACATTGATAATAAGAGTGAAGCATTATAATGGACGCTATGCTGGTAATGCTATTAAGTGAACTTTCTGTTGCTGCTGTGGTTTATGAGGCGTGAATAAACCGCAAGGACTGTATGATTTGATGGAAAATCCGTGCCGGAACTGGTTTTTGTTCGCTGCAAGCGAGAATCCCCTAAGTAAATGACAGCGCTACCTAACAAGGGATACACAGTGGAGGATTACTTTCTCCTGTCATTTCAGTGCTGGAGCCCCTGGAGAGTGATCGCATCAACTAATCGATATTGATTGAACTACGACGGAAAGGTAAATATAGGTTGGTTTATTATTTTATGTTTATTACAGGAGATCGATGGCTTCGGGGAATTAGGTGTGTGCGGTGAGTATGTACTCTATGTTATGTGTTGTATGTTCTGTATGTTATATGTATGTTCTGTATGTTGTATGTTCTGTATGTTATATGTTCTGTATGTTCTGTATGTTATATGTATGTTCTGTATATTGTATGCTCTGTATGTTATATGTATGTTCTGTATGTTATATGTATGTTCTGTATGTTGTATGTTCTGTATGTTATATGTATGTTCTGTATATGTTCTGTATGTTGTATGTTCTGTATGTTATATGTATGTTCTGTATATGTTCTGTTTGTTATATGTATGTTCTGTATATGTTCTGTATGTTATATGTATGTTCTGTTTGTTATATGTATGTTCTGTATGTTATATGTATGTTCTGTATATGTTCTGTTTGTTATATGTATGTTCTGTATATGTTCTGTATGTTATATGTATGTTCTGTATGTTATGTATGTTCTGTATGTTATATGTATGTTCTGTATGTTATATGTATGTTCTGTATATGTTCTGTATGTTATATGTTCTGTATGTTCTTTTATCACAGAAATGGGTTCCTATATAATAGGCAACACTCCAAGGATACTGATAAAAATAATATTTTTATTGAAATAAATAAAAAACAAGTAAAGTGGTACTGAAAATACAAAAAAATCAGGAGCACAATGCCATAGAGTACCCACAATGCAAGGACCAACTGCAATAAGCTGTAAAATATATAATCACAAGGAATGAATAGATTTGCTATAATAGTGGCACAATTCACATATATTGCTAAAAGAAGCAAAAATCAATAGAGCCAACACTACAAATGCAGGGTTTTGAAAACAAATACCCATATAAAGTGCTTATGTGCTTATAGTGTAAACTTCAATAATGGAACTACCTATGAGGTCTATCATGAATAATGTGCTCCAAAAGGGACAACCTGGTCCCTATATAAAGTGCATAGCAATTAAAACATTCTAATAGCCTACAAGAGGCTGAAATTCATTACCGGTATAATGCACGTAGAAATCCTGGTGTCCCTGCTGCCCCGATGCGTGTTTCGCAATCCTTTGGGAGGCGTGTCAGGGCAGGGGGCATGTCAGGTTTAAATACTTTTTTAAATACTTTTTAAATATATTTTTATTGACACATGTCCTTACAAATCCACAAATGAATGTCTTACAGAAAGGGCTTACATTTTCCCCTCATCTAATGTAGACACTTTTTCCGCGATAAAAGACCTCCATCTATTCTCGAGAAAATTGGTCTTAAGGAAGCTGCATCATAAAGGAAAAGACCCTGACACTAATTTCAGTAATGAAGAAAGAGAGGCGGTTGAGACTCTTGAATCTTTTTTAGATAAAAATACTGCTCCAGAAAGTAAGTTTCCATTTAATTTGATTAATAAGTCTACTAAATTTCCTCCTCTATCTCTGGTCCCTGCTGTGGATACATTCACTAAAATGGTGACCAATGATATTGAAAATCTTACTAAAAAGAAATTAAAAAGACAAGATAATCTTTCCTTAGCAGAAAGGGAGGCATTAAAGGAGCTCACCACCTGGGATGATGTAGTTTTCAAAATGGCCAACAAGGGCGGTAATATTGTTATCTGGCCCAATGAAATGTACGAGGCACAGGCGTACAAACTTTTACAGAATTCTAGGGATTACAAAATGCTTACATTTAATCCCATGACAAAATTCCAAACTGAATTACTAAATATTCTATCGGTCGCTTTTGAGAATGGTATCATCCCTAAAAAATTACTTGATCTACATCAGAAGGCTTATCCGAGACTGGCCACCTTGTATTTGATCCCAAAAGTACATAAGGATTCCATGGATCCTCCAGGGAGACCCATTATGGCCGCGAATGAGGGTTTATGTGAAGTCATATGTAAGATCATTGAACATTTTCTAAATCCCATAGTTACCGTACTTAACTCCCTTCCTTTATCAAGGACACTACTGCTGCTTTGGGACACTTGGAAGGTGTTCAATTGACAGAAAATATGCTTCTAGTTACAGCCGATGTGGAGGCACTGTACTCATCCATTAGACATTCTGATGGTTTGAGGGCTGTGTCTCGATATCTATCATCTAGTAACATTAATAAGGAGATGTCTGAATTGATTGTCTTTTAATTGGAATTTGTCCTTACCCACAATGCTTTTACCTTCAATGAAAAAATTTACCTCCAATTACAGGGTATGGCTAAGGGGGCTGCATGTGCCCCCTCATATGCCAACCTATTCATGGGGGCATGGGAATGGTCAATATTCCAAGAGGAGGAGATTCCTGGCACTGAACATGTCCACAATTGGATAAGATTCATAGATGACATTATGTTCATCTGGGAAGGATCATTGGGGGATCTCCAATTATTCATGACAAGACTTAACAACAACAATCAAAATATTATTCTGTCGTATAACGCAGGCAGAAGTACTGAATTTCTTGTACTACCCAATGGCCACCTAAGTACAACAGTCTATCGGAAACCGACCTCGACCAATTCACTTCTACATGCGTCTTCTTCCCGTCTTAAGTCCACCATCAATGGCATACCAATTGGCCAATTTCTGCAGGTTCGAAGAATTTGTTCAGATGAGCACCAGTTTGAAATTCAGTCCAAGGAATTAAAAGAACGGTATAAAGAGAGGGGCTATAGCTGTAGTGGTGTCAATAAAGGTTATATTCGAGCCAAAAATACCTCTCGGAATCAACTGCTGCACAAAAATCAATCTTTTAGGCAAAGTGTTTTAGAGGACAATCAGGTAAGATTTATTACTAATTTTTCCAACCATTGGTATGATCTTAAAGCCATAGTCCAGAAGCATTGGCAAATCTTGTTTATGGATTGTTCTTTGAGAAGTATCTTACCTTCACAACCTTCAATGGTAGCAAGAAGAGCCCCAAGCTTCGTGATATCCTTACCCATAGCACATATGAACCCAAAAGGAATAGGGGTAAACTAAGATTACATAGCAAAAATGTTTTTTTCCCGTGTGGTCTTTGTAAGGGTTGTGCTAACATGAGAAGATGTCATACCTTCAATAACCACGACAATACCAAGAGTTTTGAAATTAGAACTCATATCACTTGTTCTAGCAAAAGGGGTAATATACTATGCCGAATGCCCGTGTAGAAAGATTTACATAGGATTGACGAGTCGGGAGCTCAAAGTCAGGGTACGTGAACATTGCCTCGATATCGAAAAATCTAAAACTATTCAGGACTTGACATTGTTAAAAACATTCCACCGCCATTTCAAGAAGTTTCACCATAGCAATCCACACTTACTTGTTGTTAGAGGGATTGATATGGTTAACTTGGGTATAAGAGGAGGTGACATTAATAGGTTAGCATAGAAAGAATGCCAGTGGATTTATAGACTGGGTACCCTTGTACCAGAGGATTTGAATGAAAGCTTTGTTTCAGAGCCTTTTTATAACCACATTTTTCATTATCTAAGTAGGTTTTATTCTGGTTCTTTGTAGAAATGGGGACATTTGTCTTCAAATATTATGACAAAAATATTCTGATTAATTGAGCATTACAGTAATAGGGGTAGGGAGTTATTTGTGAATAGTCTATTACTGACATTTGCATTTTATGATGGGCATATTTTTTAATTGTGTTGTTTGTTTTCTTCAGTCCATATGTATTGCCATTGTGGAATTCGGTCTCCAGTTACTATTATGGTTATGAGGGAACCTTGGATGGCATCTACCAATTTTTTCTATCCGGATATCTATTGAAATATCAGATTATGGGTTACTCATCATGGACTGAATTATAACGAGAACTTCTGGATCATAAGGATAAAGATAGAAAAACAAAATTCCATATTCTTCTATTTAATATCTTTGGTATATTTGTTATTTGTTTTATATGTTAATTTTCTTTATATATGAAATACTATTCCTCATTGTGATATCTATTTAGTATTTAATATAATTATCATAGGCATTTATATATATATATATATATATATATATACAGTATATAATATTGTTTGTCACATATGTTGTAATTATATGATCCAACATGCGTAGATTCACTGGCTGTTTGGACTTGTACGCATTCGTGGGCTGCAGACCTGTTTGGGGCGATATCTGCAGTCGTTAGTGTGGTTTCTTAAGTGCGTCATTTAGTGGCGTTCTTCATTGCCCACGTGACCGCAGTATCTGCCCTCCATTGGCAGCACGGGTCTGATCAGCTGGCGCATGCGCCCTTGTCCTCCAGAGCTTACTGATCTAACCTCTCACGATATGTTGGGTTCTGTTTCACCGGCGCATGCGCTGTTTTTATGTATATGTTATTTAAACTGTGGTTGTTGATTTACTTTTGGTTTAAACAGCGCATGCGCTGATTCACTTATATGCACACGGCAGTGTTTTATTATGTTACGTCCGGCCGCAGCTGCCATTTTAGTTTCACTTTTGTTATTGATATTTATTGGCTGATTGTGGTCACTAATTGTAGTTTGTCCTATCTCAACACATCACACAGGTATTTAAACCTGACGTGCCCACTGCCCTGACACGCCTCCCGAAGAAGGATTGCAAAACGCGCGTCGGGGCAGCAGGGACGCCAGGATTTCTACGTGCATTATACCGGTAATGAATTTCAGCCTCTTGTAGGCTATTAGAATGTTTTAATTGCTATGCACTTTATATAGGGACCAGGTTGTCCCTTTTGGAGCACATTATTCATGATAGACCTCATAGGTAGTTGCATTTTTGAAGTTTACACTATAAACACATAAGCACTTTATATGGGTATTTGTTTTCAAAACCCTACATTTGTAGTGTTGGCTCTATTGATTTTTGCTTCTATTTTGCAATATATGTGAATTGTGCCACTATTATAGCAAATCTATTCATTCCTTGTGATTATGTATTTCACAGCTTATTGCAGTTGGTCCTTGCATTGTGGGTACTCTATGGCTTTATGTTCCTGATTTTTTTGTATCTTCAGTACCACTTTTTTAATTGTTTTTTACTTATTTCAATAAAAATATTATTTTTATCAGTATCCTTCGAGTGTTGCCTATCATATAGGAACGCATTTCTGTGATAAATATTGTATTTTAAGAGGATACACCCCATTAAATTAGGAGTTTCAATACATTGAGGACTTTTTGTTGTGATTAAAATGTTATATGTATGTTCTGTATGTTATGTGTATGTTCTGTATGTTATATGTATATTCTGTATGTTGTATGTTCTGTTTGTTATTTGTTGTATGATCTGTATGTTCTATGTTGTATGTTATATGTTCTGTATGTGGTTTTTATTTTTTACATTGAACACATTAGCCGGATGACGGGACTACTACTGTCCCTTCATTGGCTAATGTGTCACTCACTGTCAGGGTAGCAGGCATAGCCGGATGGGACTTGTAGTCCCATCGGACGATGCCTGCATACAGACACACACACACCAGCAGACAGCCCACACAGCCAGTAGAGCCCCCCCTCGCAGACAGCACAGCTCCCCCGCAAACAGCCCGCAAACACACAGCCGCCCTGCTTGCAGACAAACAGCCCCCTGCTCACAGACCCGTCACTCTGGATGCAGAGAGGAGACAGACGCTGCAGAGTGCAGACAGAGCGACGGGGCTGCCTGTGACATGCGGTGCAGCTCCGCCCACAGACTGCTGTCACTATTGATGAGTGACAGCAGTGTGCAGATGCTGGGGCACGCCTGCTATTGACGTCACGTCAATTTTCAGAGTCGGCAATTTGACGTGACGTCGGCGGATATGAGCGGCTGCTGCAGCCTTGGGGTCACGTGTCCCGGACTCAGCTGCCTGCATAGCGCCACTCACAGGCAGTATTGGCAGCACAAGGTAATGACAATATTCATTAGGGGCCCCAGGGGGATAAAATGGGGGGGTTAATAAAAAGTAGTGGACAACCCCTTTAAGAGTTATCCCCACAAGTGAAACTTTGACAATATCATTGTCATGTGAGGTTGTCACAAGTGGAGCAACAAATTTTGATAGAAAAGTAAAGAAGGTTGTAGTCAGAGAGTGGGAGAGGCAAGTTAGTAAATTCATACACTTAACAAAGTTGGAAAAAGGTTAGCTCCAGTGAATTCTCTTTATCTGTGAAAAGCCTAAAGAGGAGTTTAGAGATGAGTGGCATGGAATGGGGACAGTGATGAGAGTGGGAATGTCACAAGAGAAAATGCAGAAGCCAGGTTGCAGGGTGATCTCAGAACCTGGTGGAGTTGGATATTGGCACGCTACCAACACTTGCAGGAGATGGGATGAAAAAGTCTGATGCTGTGGACATAAAAAAAGGAGAACATAAGTATTATAGAAGCGTTATACAGCGCTATAGAAGTGTTATACAGCGTTATAGAATGATGTAGGTAAGCCCTGATGGCGGTGGCTGCAGCCAAAAATGAGGTGACAGATTCCCTTTAAACTGTTTATATGATCATGTAGGTCAATGAAAGATGAATGTGGATCGCCCGCCAGGGTCGTGGGGTACTCGGTACCGGGTCGGTATCTCAGAGGGAAGTGTCACAGTAGCAGTGACCCGGTCCGTGGCCCTGGGCGTCCATGTAAAAGGGGGTAAAGTGTGGCTGATTAAAGTTTATAAGTGGATGATTTGTGACGCCACCTGTGGTTTCTGGTCAGTTTGACCAGCGCTGCAGGGTTGCTTCTCTGGGACAGATGGTGTGGTGCAGCAATGATGTTGAAGGTCCCCACAGGTGGAGCTGTAGTGCCAGGGCAGTGTGGATTAGGGGAGATGGTGTAAAGAAGTGGATGTAGCAGAGCCGGGTGTAAGGCGCAAGAATAAGTGGAGGACACAAGGGCATGTAGTTCCAAGGCTTTACTCACAGTCTGGTGCACACAGATGCCTGCTTCGGTGCCGTGTCCTCAAGGGTCAGGGGCTCAGCCAACTCCCAGGCAAGGTAAAGTACACCTTTCCAACACTCTTCCAACATGTGCCTTCTCTGAACGCCTCCACACTAGCGCCAAATCTGAAGTACTTGTAGTTGCGTATTAAACTCAAGTTCCTCCTTCTTGATGTTACTTAGAACTCTACTTGTATGGCAGACAGCTGTAGCACGCTTCGGGGACTCCTTGTTATCATGTCCCGGCTCACCCACGTTGCTGTTGTGCTCCCAAGTCTTAGATGGGAATAAAGTGGTGACGACTTCTATTCCTCCGGTTTCTGCTGCAGGAACATCAGTATCCATACAACCTCGGGGACCGGACCCCGGCCATGCGCTTCAAACTTGAGGAAGGGCTCTGCTCTGACCCTAGTCCTTAGTTCTCTTCTTCTCCTTACGTTTCGTACTAAGCTATCTTCCTTCTGAAGAATCAGGCTTTCTATGGCTCTTTCCTGTGCCAGCAGCTCTCAGGTCACAGGAGTCTGCTGCAGCACCTCCTTCACTCCATCCCTCTCAGGGGATCTTCTCTCACAGGCTGACCTTTTCCTAATATTCTCCCGCAGTCTAAGCTCCACCGACCTCCCAGCACTCTTCGTGTTCCAAGCAGGGAGCCACCAAGATTGCTCTGCTACACTACTGGTGTGCATGTGGGATATGAGTGTTGGAGTGTGGTCAGGTGCCTCCACCTTACCTGGATAGTGGGGTACCACACCTCAGGAGGAGGCGCAGTACCTCTGTGGCGACTGAACCCTCAGGGGCGCCACATATGCATTGGTACTATTGTATCCCTTAGCAGGGATTTTAATGGACAGAAGCCAGGAAACGCCTGTTCCATATCCTCAGTATTTATATTGCTTCAATCAATAACTTCAAATCATTTATCCAGTCATTTATCAAGTAGGTTTACACTATTTCAGAAAAAAACACCGTTCCCTAGCAATATATTTGTTTTATGTTTTTGTTTCTAATGTAACCAAACAACAGAATGCAATTGGAAATTAAGGATGCAAAAATCAATATTTGAGCAGCAAAAAATTGCTGCTGTTAGCTTTACTTGTGAAGTAGATTAGCATTTTACAGATGAGAATTTGTATCCTTCAGTATGATTTTCTTATTGTCTGTGAATACAAGTTTAGATTTTAAGTCTCAAAAAGTTGTCAACCTCTTTTCCTCACGCTCTCTCACAATTACCTTTTGTAAGTACGGTATTTTAATGTTTCATTCCTGGGATTTTAGTAGAAAACCTTGTTTTTCGTGAGAGTTAATGGTGCACAGGGACAATGCAAACAGAAGATAAGAGTCTTGCATGTTGCGAACATTTTAGAAATAAATACCCGTGTGTGTTCTTTTAATGATTTTGAAACAGATGTTGCCTAACAAGTAAATTATTAGGTGGAATAAAAGCAGTAACTACCCAGGCTTTAGGGTACACTGTGAGATTCTGGAGAGGGCAAGAAGAAAATGTAAGCCTGCACTTTATATATTAGGTAAAATGGCTTTGAACCATCACGTTAAACCAGCTTTGCTCATGTCAAGATAGTTCTCACAGATGACAAAAAATGTTTGATATTAACAGATCATTCAAATCAGTTTGGTATATTTACATTACACAGATTTTGTAAAGACAGAAATTAACAATTTCAAATCATTCCAACTACTGTATGCCACATACTTTTTTCTTGCAATGCAAAATAGCATAGCAGGCATTATTGAGTGTGTCACAATTAAAAAATTCACCGGGACACTGATAATTAGACGAATAAGAGGTAATGTAAATAACATAATCCTTAATCAAGTCATGTGGGATATAATAAAGGAGAATAAAGAATAAAGAAAATTGCAGTGCTGACTTCATAAAATAAACAGGATTTTATTCGGCATGTCGTTGCGTTCCCTTGTGTTACCATAGCCAGTAATGCGGATGGCTGCGTATATTTGACGCCGCAAAAAATACAACACAATGTGTTCGCTGCGCCCCGCCGCATAACGCGAAGCGATCAACCGTACGCAAACGCATCCGAACACATACAAACGCATGTCCCTGCGTATCCCATGTTAAAGATAGGTACGCAGGAGGCATGTGGATGTATGCACATCAAACGCTACGGACTCAACCGCAAATGTGAAACCGGCCTTAATTGTTGGTCATTTGCTTAATTCTCCTGACGATAGAGGGCAGCAGAGAGCTGTTTGTGACTAAAAGAGTGGTGGGTTCAGTTACGATTCCCCTGGCTGTGATCTTTGACAGAGTGCAACAGTGGGGCAGACATACTAAAATTGTTTAAAGGGAACCTGTCACCCTCCCAGGACGTTTTTAAGTAAAAAAGCCACCTTCAGCAGCACTAAGGCTGCATTCTGTGAAGGTGGCTCTTCTTTTTCTGACCCCTAGTAATGCTGAAATATCGACTTTTATAAATAGCTCCTCACACCTGTAATGTGTCCCATAGGTATGGTGTGTCCCCCTGTATCAGCCGCCCACCATCCGTCCATCATCATGGCAGAACAATACTCTACAGACAGCCTACAAGAGACCAGACAGCCTGCAACAGACCAGAGCCATTATTTGGATCAAAGCTGCAGCAGCAAGAATGTGAGTATTCTAAAATCTAATGTCTGCCTGTCCTTTCAAATGTATTATGTACTAATGCCTTTTATTCTTTTTTATTGCAGCATTTCTTCTGGGGATGAATATCGGCCGTCCCGTGGTGAACTGGCACAAGCAGAGTGTTACAGAATGTGAGTATCTTCCTTCCCTACATTTTGGGTAAGTATAGCTGCTGCATCTACACATGTGGAAAATTAATTTTTGCTCTTTTTCAAACATTGGACCCATTTTCAGAGGCCGAATTGCAGGAGCAGCCAAGCCAAGTGCCGGCGGGGAGACGGCAAGTAAGTATAGACTGACGTTGAATGTATTTTTTTTTTTTTTTTTTTTCCACTGCCTTTTTTTCTGTCCTGTTTTTCATCTTCGATCTTTCTTCTTGTCTGTATCTTTTTCTCTTTTTCAAGCACAAATATTTCCAAGATTATAATGTTTTTTTTTTCTAGGTTCCACAACGGGATGAAGAAATCTTTCTGGACAATGAGGCCCTGATCAACCTGGTCCAGGAGCGTGTCCCGTTGTGGGACAGCCATGACCAGCAGCACACAAACACCATGGTGAGCTGGCAGCTCTGGAATGAGGTGGCTGCAGCGCTGATGGATGGCTGGGACACTGCATGTCAAAGGGTCTGCAAGAATTTTCGTAAGTATTTCAATGCTCTGTGATGCCGCATTGACTCTTGGGCGTGATGACACAGGTGTGTGTCATGCTAGATATTTTCTAGCATGGTACACAATTGTGTTATCATGGCCAACAGTGAGTGCATTGACTATTGTATTGCTGTGTGATGCCGCATTGACTCTTGGGCATGATGACACAGGTGTGTCATGCTAGATATTTTCTAGCATGGTACACAATTGTGTTATCATGGCCAACAGTGAGTGCATTGACTATTGTATTGCTGTGTGATGCCGCATTGACTCTTGAACGTGATGACACAGGTGTGTGTCATGCTAGATATTTTCTAGCATGGTACACAATTGTGTTATCATGGCCAACAGTGAGTGCGTTGACTATTGTATTGCTGTGTGGTGCCGCATTGACTCTTGGGCGAGATGACACAGGTGTGTGTCATGCTAGGTATTTTGTAGCATGGTACACAATTGTGTTATCATGGCCAACGGTGAGTGCATTGACTATTGTATTGCTGTGTGATGCCGCATTGACTCTTGGGCGTGATGACACAGGTGTGTGTGATGATAGAGATTTTGCCATCAGTGCATTGTCTAATTTTTTTTCTTTGTTTTTCCCACAGTGAACAAAGTCAGAATCCGTTGGCGCTCGATGAAGGACCGCTTCAACAGGGATGTTTGTGGTGAGGGCCAGGTTCGCAGTGGTTCAGCGGCAAGTACCAGAAGAAAATACCACAATTATCGGGAGTTGATGTTCCTAAGACGGGTCCTTGCCACGAGAGCGTAAGTATTTTTTTGTATTGTATTTTTTTTACTCTGTGCTTTTCTATTCCACAGCAGTTGGTGCTTGTAAATGCATGATACTAATGTTTTTCTTTTCTTTTCACAGCACCTGGAGCAGCACCCTACACCCTACAACCCGTCCCTGGAGCGGTCCTTCATCGATCGACCTTGCACCCGTCCCAGCCATTCGACAGCCAGGAAGCAGCTTGCAGGTCGCTGGTATGTCCCAGGTCTCTGCCACTGGTTTTGCAGGCACTTCCCGCCAGCGGCAGAGGGCCTTGAACAGGAATATCATGCCTGAGTTCATGCACTTGAGCACGGCCTTTCAGAACAGCCTCAAGGCACTGTCTGACAGAGTGGAAAGCGGTTTTGCCCTCATTGAACACGGTTTTAACCACATGGACCACCTCTTCCACTCTGTCGACAGTCGTCTTGACCGTCTGGAGGCCAATCTCAACAGACCAGCGCACCATTTTTTCAGCAAAATTGAACGGGCCATGGCGGAACACCTTAGTCCTGATCAACAGCTGAATGTGATGCAGGCCTGCAACACTGCTTACTTGCAGGCTATGCAGCAGAGTCTGTACGTGCAGCAGTCAGTGGTGTCATTTCCAACTGTGCCACCAGTGACTCGCTTCACCACCCTACCGACTTCTGCTGCATACCACTGCACGGCCACCTGCATTCCAAGCCAAGCTGGACACCACTACACCACCCCAAGTCCGAGTGCTGCTGTACACTCCCCCGCAACCACCATGGTAAGCGCTGCTCCTGTCTGGAGCACCACCACCGCCACCGCTCCACCTGGTTGGAGCACTGCCACCGCCACCGATCCACCTACTTGGACCAGCGCCAACACTCCTGCTAGGAGCACCGCCACCACTCCTAGGAGCATAACCATCGCCACCGCTCCACCTGTTTGGAGCACTGCCACTGCCCCACCAGCTTGGACCACCGCCAACACTCCTGCTAGGAGCACCGCCAGTGCTCCTCCTCCTAGGAGCACCGCCACCACTCCTCCTTCCAGGAGCACCGCCACCACTCCTTCTAGGAGCACCGCCAGCGCTCCTCCTGGTAGGAGCACCACCCCCGCCACCACCGAGCATCATCAGCAGAGGGGTGATCCCCATTCCCTTTTTGTGCAAAGCCACCCAAGTTCAACCCGGTCCAGACGGTCACCAAGGTTAAAGCGGTCACACAGTGCCAAAATGTCCAGGCAAGAGACTCCAGGACACAGAAAGAAAAAAAACCCAAAAACTTTGTCTGTCCCTCCCCCCTCTCCTCCTACTGTGTCTCAACCTGCCTCCAGTTTCATCCCTGAGCTCCCTTCCCTCATTACTTTCGTTGCCCTTTCCCCTAGAACCCCTTCTTCGCCTTCTAGCCGTTCCTCGTCTCTCCACACCCCCAAAGTGCCACCATCTTCCCCCAAACGTTGTTCCCAATAACCCTTTTTTTTATTATTTTACAATAAATGTAAAATTCTGGTTTGCCATAATACTGTTTGGTTATTGTGTCTTTCTCCGCCTACACACACTGCGCTGTACACTTTGCGTTTTTGCCACCACATAGCTCCATTACTGACACATGTTTCTTGTGTCATTCCTGGATATATGTGTAGTAAAAAACACAAATATATGACTTGTATTTTCCACCACCATTAGTGTCTTCAGTCTGCTAATATTGCACAGACTGAATAGAGGGTGGTGTTGATTGCAAGGCATAGCTATTGTTACCTTGCCAGGTATCATAAAAAGTTACTTGAGGATGGTGTGTTTTTACCATCAACTATTTGTGACACAAGGCCAGGGGATTCTCGATATACCTTGTAATTAACCACATCCTCTATTCAGTATGCGGTGTATAAACTGAGGAGATGATGGGGAAAATACACATCATATGTACAATACCCTGGCCTTGTATCCTAACTATTTATCACACCTGGGCAGGTGAATACACATATGAGTTCACCTGCAGCGTCGTTTCAGTCTGCATTATCTATTTCACGCAGACTGGAGCGATGCTGCAGTTTAACTCATGTGTATTCACCTGCCAAGGTGTGATAACATTCTGAAGTCAGGATACATTATTTTGGGCATCCTCACTTTAGCATGACACCAGGCCTGGGGATTGTAGAAGTAGTACAAACTTTATTATCTCTCCAGTCTGCGTTCATTCTCAAGCCACAGTGGTGATCCTACAAATAATATTTACAGTCACGTGGTCCGTTGTCATAAAAAGTGACGGATGCTACTGCATCCCCAAATCACTATTTTTAACATCAGGCCAGATGACACAAATATTAGTTGTATTATCTCCACCGTCGCTGTAAATTGAACACAAACTGGAGAGATGATAAAGGTCATACAACTTGTGTGCATGTATAGTCACCTAATCAGGAGTGCTAGTAAATTCATGATGCACAAAGCATCTGTCACATGTACCTGTTCTGTGTGACACGACCCACAGATCGGTAACTAAAACAACAAGACAAAGTGTCACGTGTACCTGTCCTGTGTGACACGACCCGCAGGTCAGTAACTGAAACAAGACAAAAGGGGAACACCGGGGAAACAGTTACAACGGTGGGCCCTACAATAGGGAACGGGGACGTGGAGACCTCCTGCACTCCCCTGAGGCAGTGTCCCTGAACACTCCTAACGTTCCCTATACAGGCTCTTCACCTGTTGCCGAGCAGGATACCTGAATCCCTCACAATCCCTGCACCTATCCCTTGCTAGGGAACTGGATAGTGCGGACACTAGTCCCACCACTGCACTAATACACACGAAGGAAAAAGGGGAAAACACCAAAACACTTATCTTTCTCTGCTGCAGTCACCAGGCAGCAGAGTGCAGCACCAGATCAGCTTTCAGCAGTGGCTCGACACCTCAGAGCCAGCTGTTACTTTCATCATCTTTCTCTGCTGCAGTCACCAGGCAGCAGAGTGCAGCACCGGATTAACTTTCATCAGTGGCTCGACACCTCAGAGCCAGCTGCTTCCTTCATCATCTTTCTCTGCTGCAGACATCGGGCAGGCAGAGTTCAGCACCAGTTTCAGCAGTGGCTCAACACCTCAGAGACCGCTGCTAACTTCACCAGGTTTCAGCAGTGGCTCAACACCTCAGAGCCAGCTGCTCACTTCACTGTGGTTGGAATCCAAAAAGGACCTGCTATAACCAACACCTGCTGATACACCATGTGACCTTATATAGCCAAGGGAGTGGTCACATCAGCAGGGAAACCAATAGACATGCAATAACACCTATGGCCACCGGGAGCAAAAACCCATATTAAGCTCCCAGGCCTGAAAGGAAAAAAAAGGTTTAAATGAGGGAATCCCGAATCTGACACAGATCCAAGAATTGGACTGTGACATCATCATGAATTCACCGGTACACCTGGGCAGTTGATTATTGTATTTGAGTGTATAAAAACAGAGTGCACTCGGTACAAGTATCAAAACAGGTTTTTTATTACCATACACACAAGAAAACATTTTTACCCCATTTGATCTTGCCATTCCACCCGTCCTACATTAGAGATAAAGTAGGCCGCAAATTGGTCCCTCATTTGGCCAACTTCAACGGATGAACTGAGAGGGTGCTAAGTGAATTCAGGCAATGGGTTTGGAGCTGCATCATCGAGTTCAAAGTTAGGGTGCTCTTTAGCCATCACAAAATTATGAAGAACCACACATGCCTTCACCACCTCATCCACTGTTTCCAGTTTCAGATTAATGGCTGTGGCGAGAATGTGCCATCTGAATACAAGAATACCAAAGGCACACTCTACAGTTCTTCGGGCCCTGGTCAGTCTGTAATTAAAGAGTTTTTGGTGTGGTCCAAGTCCCGGCTGGAGTATGGTTTCATCAGGTTTTGGCACATTTGAAATGCCTCATCCCCAACCATTACAAATGGCTGTGGTGAACCTTCAGTGTGGGGAAGAGGCCGTGGCATGGGGAAATTGAAATGGTTGCCATACAATCTCCGGCCCATGTCCGAGTTCTTAAAATCCTGTGAGTCATTCCCACGGCAAAATGACCCAATGTCCACTGCAACAAACATACAGTCTGGATCTGCAATGGCCATGAGTACTGTAGACAGTGGCGGATTATAATGAGGTCAATCTGGGCGGTAGCCCAGGGCCCAGTGGTGTGGGGGCCCACCAGCCCAAGGAAAATTGCCCCATTATAATCCGCTACCATAGCGCCACACCCCCATGTACCGTCCCCTTCTTCCCCCTCCCAGACCCACCGGCCACCGCAGCGCCAGCCCCTCACTGATAAATCCCTCCTCTGTGCGCACAGGACCTGTGATGATTTCAGAGGAGGGGAGGAGTCAGGGGTTACATGATCAGGGGCTTCAGTGGAGGCCCCTGATCATGTGACACCTGACTCCTCTCCTGTGACCCCATCACAGGTCCTGTGCACACAGCCCTTAATGTATTGTATGTGGGACTCTGCTGTGCTGGTTGCCATGGTGCTGGATGAGGGAATTATGTGTGGGGTCAGGAGGGGTTTACAGGGTGGATGAAGCTGCGTGTGTTTGCGAGATGTACAGAGCAGAGCCGCACATGTGCGAGGTACAGAGCGGAGCTGTGTGTGTGCGAGGTGTACGGAGCAGAGCCGCGAATGTGCGAGGTGTACGGAGCGGAGCTGCGCGTGTGCGAGGAGTACGGAGCAGAGCCGCGAATGTTCGAGGTGTATGGAGCGGAGCTGCGCATGTACGAGGTGTACAGAGCAGAGTCTTGAATGTGTGAGGTGTACGGAGCGGAGCTGCACGTGTGCGAGGTGTACGGAGCGGAGCTGCGTGCGTGCGAAGTGTATGGAGAGGAGCCACGTGTGTACGGAGCGGAGCCACGTGTGTGTACGAGGTGTACGGAACGAAACCGCGTGTGTGTACGAGGTGTATGGAGCGGAGCCGCATGTGTACGAGGTGTACAGAACAGGGCCCTGTGTGTACAGAGCTGAGCCGTGCTTGTGGAGCGGAGCTGCACGTGTGCGAGGTGTATGGAGCGGAGCCGCGCACATGCGAGGTGTATGGAGCGGAGCCGCGCACGTGCGAGGTGTATGGAGCAGAGCCGCGCATGTTCGAGGTGTATGGAGCGGAGCCGCGCATGTGCGAGGTGTACCGAGCGGAGACACGCGTGTATAGAGCGGAGCCGCGTGTGTGTACAAGGTGTACGGAGCGAAACTGCGTGTGTGTACGAGGTGTATGGAGCAAAGCCGCATGTATGTACGAGGTGTATGGAGCGAAGCCATGTGTGTGTACAAAGCGGAGCCGCGTGTGTACGAGGTGTATGGCATGGAGCCCTGTGTGTACAAAGTGTACAGAGCTGAGCCGTGCGTTTACGGAGCGGAGCCGCGTGTGTACGAGGTGTATGGAGCAAAGCCGCATGTGTACAAGGGTAACGGAGCAGAGCCATGTGTTTACAAGGTGTACAGAGCATGGTCACGTGTGTATAAGGTGTACGGAGCAGAGCTGCATGTGTACGAGGTTTACAGAGTGGAGCCATGTGTGTACTGAGTGGAGCCGTGTGTGTGCGAGGTTTACGGAGTGAAGCCGTGTGTACGAGGCATACAAAGCGTAACCGTGTGTGCATGAGGTGTGCGGAGCCATGCGTGTACAAGGTGTATGATGGGGAGCATTCATACCTCCCAACCATTCCAGATTTTGAGAGTCTGCCCCACTGCCCCGACCGGGAGCTTACTTTTCCCGCGGACACAGGAGTATACGGCGGAGCCCCAAGGAGCAGTTGAAAACTTGCACATGACATTCCATCGGAAGTGACGTGCTGGAAGCTGACCGGAGGAGATTGTGATGGAACCATGGAGGCACTTCAGTGAATGCTTCAGATCATCACCATGTCCTATGTCCTCCGACAGCGGGATCGCCTTGGACTCGGGGATGTCGGCCATGTGAGTGGATCATGATATGTCCTGCACCAGGAGGCTCAGGTGGGCACTACAATGTGAGCCGGGCTGGTATATCTTTATAGAATCTTTCTTTCCCCTCTTTCCTTGTCTTTCTCTCTCTGCTCTTTCTTTCTTTCACTTTCCGTTCTTTCTTTCTCCTCTTTCTTTCCCTCTCCCTCTCTGTTCTTTATTTCCCCTTTCTTTCTTTTTTCTCTCTTTGTTCATTCTTTCCCCTCTTTTTTTCTCTCTGTTCTTTCTTTCTCTCTCCCTCTCTGTTCTTTCTTTCTTTCTCTTTCTTTTTTTCTCTCTGTTCTTTTTTTCTGTCCCCTCTTTCTTTCTCTGTTTTTTCTTCCTTTCTCTCTCTGTTTCTCTCTTTCTTCTTTCTTTCTTTCTCTCTGTTCTTTCTTTCTCTCTCTTTTTTCTCTCTCTTTTCTTTCTTTCTTTTCCTCAGTATCGGTCAGTGTGCCCACAGTACCAGCCACTGTGCCTTCAGTACCAGTCAGCGTAATCAGCAGTGCTAAATGGGTGTGGTTGGGGCATGGACATGGGTGTGACTAGTTGTGGAATGGGTGTGTTTGGGCAGCCGGTAACCAATCATCATAGTGGAAGTCAGATGCAGCGTCGTGTCCAGTGTGTGAGGAGACGGCGACTTGTCTGTGGCGTTAACCCCTCTGCTGACATGTTGGGCACAGCCTGTGAAGAGGAGCGTCTCATCCTGTGTATTCAGCTACAGGCTGCACATCGGAGGCTGCTTCTATCTGGGGAAGTTCATGAAGCAGAAGTCTCTGTGTGACTCATTTGGAGTAACTTGTCTGACAGGTCATGGGTCCAGGTCAGCAGGTGAGTGCAGACTATTAGCTGGTTTCGATGTTAGGTACAGGTGAGTCAGGACTAGATGTTTGGTGGAAGCCTTCCAGTATTTGTAAGGCCTCGTGCACACGCTGAGTATTTGGTGAGTTTTTACCTCAGTATTTATAAGGCCTCGTGCACACGCTGAGTATTTGGTGAGTTTTTACCTCAGTGTTTGTAAGGCCTCATGGACACGCTGAGCATTTGGTATTTTTTACCTCAGTATTTGTAAGGCCTCGTGCACACGTGTATTTGCAGACTTTTTTACCTCAGTATTTAACCCCTTCCTGCCCCTTGACGCACCGTATGCCTCATGAAAACTAGTGACTTCCCGACCCCGTCACATGACCGGGGGGCCCACATAGTCTGAACAGCCTGGGGCCCTGGCTACCCTTAATCCACACCTGACTGTAGAAAAGTACTTTTTGTAGTTGTAGTACTCTGATCCACTTCTTTTGGGTTTGATTATCCGGATTATGTTTCCCATCCACTGCTCCCAAACAGTTGGGGAAATTGCAGACTGTCCAGAATTTTTCAGCAATTTCAATCCACTTTTCCACGGTAGGCAGGGGCATAAATTCTGGACAGAGAACGTCCCACAAAGCCCAGCAAGTGTCTGCAACTATTCCCGACAAGGTGGAGATTCCAATCCGGTACTGGAAGTGGAGTGAAGAGAGGGTCTCTCCAGTAGCCAGGAATCTGTGAAAACGAGAAAGAACAAAAATTTATATTTATGTATATGTTTTTAAAAAAAAATAAAATAAAAAAAAATTAGTACATGGCATAACAATCATTCTGCAGGCTTTTGTTTACTACATGGCAGAACAATAATTATGCATGCTTTGGAATAGTACATGGCAGAACAAAGAAAATTATGCAGGCATTGGTTTTGCAATATTACGTACCGTAACGTGACCAGGAGCCGTTCCTCTGGAGGAATCGCACGATGGAGCTGTGTGTCCTGTCTCCGGATGGATTCTTGGACACGAGCAAGCAAATCCCTGAAGCTTTCTTGGGACTTCCGGGTATAGTCAGTAAATTTCTCCAGGTTTGCCTGGAGCTCACTGTAGAGGGTGTGGTACACTCCACGGCTCTCCCGGAGTTCAATAATCGGATGTATCCACAAACGCCGCCACTGCTGTCTTCGCTGTTTCTCGGTTTCCCTTTGTTGCTGGCAAGCAAATGCAATAGCCTGAGCCATCCTGATGTCCAGATCCAAGTTAAAGTGAAAACTCTTCCAGCGCAGATCTATGGTTACACAGGAAATAGCAAGCAAATCTGAAGAATTCAGCTGTAAGCAGGGTATATATAAAGAATTCCCATGACACACGCCCACTGGTTTTCCATTGGTGGAGTCTGTTTCAAGAATTTTGCAAGGATTTTCATCCTGTGAAATGTGACACCTAGGCAACGTATGCGCATAAAAAACGCAAACGCATGCAAAAACGCATGAAAACGCATACAAACGCTTTTTTTGTCATCATGCACACGCTGATGCTTAAAAAAATCCCTGCGTTGACATGCGTTTGCAAGCTTCTTATCATTGTGTTTCATGTGTGCACAAAATGCTGCGCAAAACGGCGCAAATGTGAAACTAGCCTAAGTGACTGATTTCTCATTGTGTTTTTGCCTTTTTTCTGTGGTAAATACAATTCTGTTGTTATGATGTCCTATTTATCATTGGATTCACCATTGCCACATTTATTCTCATTGTTTTTTTTCTCCTCTGCCCCATCATTCTCTTGGTTTTCCCTATTTGGGACCTCTTTCTATGCTTTGTATTATATGCCACATTAATACACCTAGCCTCAATTCTATACTCCTCCCACGTTTGGTGTGCGCTTTCTGATGTGGACCAGCACGAAGTTGCCACGGTCACACGTCCTCTGACGTCACAATCCTACCTCTCCTATCTCCAAGAGCAGCCACTTCGCATGCACGGGCGGCGCCATCTTGGAGGAGGATTTTTTTTTCTTCTCCAGTAAGACGGCACCACCGGTGTTTGCGCAGTAGCAGCTATCGGATCAGCTAGACTCCGATAGCAGATACTGCGCAGGCGTGACGGGTGCCATTTTCAAATTGAGGGTTTTTTTGTTTCCTCTAGCTGAATAACGTATTATTGGCACATAAAACATGTAATTTTGCTGTAGAGCTGGTGCTACGGCTGGCACCTATCTGCAGAAGTTTTTTTTTAGTATGTACAGATATTCATTATGTAAACTAGGGGGCAGGTCACTGAGGCATCAGTGACCTGTCAGCAGTTTGCATTATGAATATCTAATCATAGCACCACATACACCAACCCCGCCTTAGGGCATGAGAATCTCATTAACCACAAACAGAAAATAAAGATTACCGTAAACAACAACCATAAGACGGATTTCATCAACTCAAGTTTCATTTTATTCAGTATAACGGTGCCAACCTGACAGTGTCTGTAGGTTGCTGTACACAATCCTGCTGACAGGTTCCCTTTAAATACAGTTCTGATAGGTGTGGATTTGATTATCCAGATTTTTTAGCCTAATTCCTCATTTGTGACTTCTTGTAATATTGCAACATTTTTGTGCATTTTTACTTCAGTACCCTAGCGTCGTACAAAATCTTTTTTTCCCAGTGGACGACTAATGTGCAACATTTTATTATTGAAGGAATCATAATACACTTTAATGATAAAATAAAAAGCATCCTTTAATTTGCTCCAATTCTTCAAATTGCCTCACAATCCAGCAGTTCGTAAAGAAAGACAAAAAATGACTGTCACCCCCACCCACCTATAAACTGGTTTAATCTGCACAAAAAAATATGTGACAGAATCTTGCTTAATTTTGGCATCTGGTGTCACATTTTGATAAGTGAGAGTATTTGGTTTGCCTTACGAGGTTGTGTGGCATCCCTGTTTCTCTTATATATTCATGCAAATTTATAAAAAGGTATCTTTATAACTCATAAACAAGTAAATCTCGGCTTTCAGTTCTTAAACTATGTTGCATAAATTTGAGGTGCAGAAGTAAAAAAAAATGAAACTGTCTTGAAGCAATGTCTTCAGTCGTCAGTGGAGCATGCTGCAAGATCAGTATAAGATATTTAACAACATCAAGATTAATGATTTGGTTTTGACTTAAGGCATCAAGAATGCTGATGCAGACACATTTTCATACAGTACATCATACTATACCCTCTGGTAAAACATTTGATTGAGGAAGTAATTATTCAGCAAAAGACACCCAATTGGTGAAAGTCAAGATGTTGCTTCAAGGAGCCCAGACTTCAAAATCAGTAAAAATGTTTCAATTATTATTATTATTTATTTATATAGCACCATTGATTCCATGGTGCTGTACATGAGAAGGGGTTACATACAAATTACAGATATCACTTACTGTAAACAAACTAACAATGACAGACTGATACAGAGGGGAGATGACCCTGCCCTAGCAGGCTTACATTCTACAGGATGGTGGGGAAGAAGACAGTAGGTTGGGGTGTTGCAGCATCTCTGGTGTTGGTGAGGCGGTAGCTCCGGTAGTGGTGTAGAGGCAGTAGGGCCATTGCAGGTTGTATGCTTTCCTGAAGAGGTGGGTTTTCAGGTTCCGTCTGATGGATCCGAATGTGGTTGATAGTTGGACATGTTGAGGCAAAGAATTCCAGAGAATGGGGTATATTCGGGAGAAGTCTTGAAAGTGGTTTGGTGAGGAGCGAATAAGTGTGGAGGAGACAAGGAGGTCTTGGGAGGACCGGAGATTACGTGATGGAAGATATCGGGAGATTAGTTCAGAGATATATGGAGGAGACAGGTTATAGATGGCCTTGTAGGTCAGTATTAGTAATTTGAACTGGATACGCTGAAGGAATGGGAGCCAGTGAAGAGATTTGCAGAGGGGAGAAGTGGAGGAGTAGCGAGGAGAGAGATGAATTAGTTGGGCAGCAGAGTTTGGATGGACTGGAGAGGAGCAAAGGTATTAGCAGGAAGGCCACAGAAAAGGATGTTGCAGTAGTCGAGGCGGGAGATGATGAGGGCATGCACAAGCATTTTAGTAGATTGAGAGTTGAGGAAAGGACTGATTCTGGAAATATTTTGAGCTGGAGGCGACAGGAGGTGGAAAAAGCTTTGATGTGTGGTTTGAAGGACAGTGCAGAGTCAAGGGTTACTCTGAGTCAGCGGACTTCCGGTATGGTGGAAAGCGTGATGTCGTTAATTGTGATAAATAGGTCAGGTAAGGAAGATCTGTGAGATGGAGGAAAGATGATGAGTTCAGATTTGTCCACATTGAGTTTGAGGAAGCGAGATAAGAAGGAGGATATGGCTGATAGACAGGCCGTCATTCTGGACAACTGAGAGGTGACGTCTGGGCCAGAGAGGTAGATCTGAGTGTCATCAGCATAAAGGTGGTACTGGAATCCATGAGACTTTATGAGTTGCCCCAGGCCAAGTTTATAGATTGGAGAAAAGTAGGGGTCCTAGAACAGAGTCTTAGGGGACTCCAACAGAGAGAGGGTGGGATGAGGAGGTAGTGTGGGAGTGGGCGACGCTGAATATGTGCTTGGAAAGGTATGAGGAGATCCAGTATAGGGCTAGGTCTTTGATGCCAAAGGAGGAAAGGTTCTGTACTAGGACACAGTGGTCAACAGTGTCGAAAGCTGAGGACAGGTCTAGAAGGAGGAGTATAGAATATTGTCCATTAGCTTTAGCTGTAAATTGGTCGTTAGTCATTTTGGTCACAGCTTTCTCTGTGGAGTGATGGGGGCGGAAACCAGATTGTAGATTGTCAAAGAGCAAGTTAAGATCAGAGATCGGAGGAGAGTTCAGCGCAGACGTGCTGCTCCAGGAGTTGGGAAGCGAATGGGAGCAGTGATATTGGGCGATAGCTGGACATAACGGTTGGGTTGAGGGTTGGCTTTTTAAGGATACGTGTGATTGTGGCATGTTTGAAAGCAGAAGGGAAGGTACCAGAAGTTAGTGATAGGTTGAAGAGATAAGAGTGGTGGTGAGGTTGGGGAGGAGGTGGGATAGGATGAGGTCGAATGCACAGGTTGTGAGGTGTGATTTGGAGAGGGAGGTTATGTGGTTTGGGCATTGGTCTGGTATACAAAGGGGTTGTGGTGGTTGAACAATGAAGACTTGCCTTGTTTGGTCGGTCTTATTTTTGAAGTGTGTGGCAAAGAACTCGAAGAGATGAGGGAGGTTGGAGTCATCACTTAATGCACCTATATTGTAAGGAAAAATCAAAGGATGGAACATAAAATACTGAAAAATATATATTGTAGATGTGTTGTGGGTGCTCAGTGGTTCACACTGTGCCTTGCATCACTAAGGTTTTGGGTTCAGGTTTAAAAAATGGTATTGATGATATTATTCCTGACTCTTGCTGGCAAAGATGGGGCAGTTTATATGTCAAGTCTGTAAAACTGGAGTAAACATTTTCTACTAAGTTAGAACTTTTAATTGCACAGTAAAATGTGGCAATAGAAAATAATTTGCCACCATGTTCCTGGATGGATAGTCCTACTCTAGGACCCTCTAATATCCAAAAGCTATTACAGAGATACACGGAAAAGGGGCCACAAAGATTCTCCTTATATTTCCCCAGCTGCTGCTTTTTGTTAGTATACATCTTCAGGTTCTGATCTCTATGCTAAGAAGAATTCTTTTACCCCTTCACAACATACGCTGTACATGTACGGCGCATGTCGTGTCCCCACTTTGATGTAGGCTCCGGTGGTGAGCCCACATCTTTCCTGGTACATGTTAGCTGTTTTGAACGGCTGACATGTGCCCGGAACAGCCGTGGAATCGCAATCCACCCGCGGCTATTAACCCGTTAAATGCCGCTGTCAAACTCTGACAGCGGAATTTAACATGCGATTCCAACAATTGCGCCTGAAATCCGCCCATCGGTGACCTCTGTCACATGATCGTGAATCACCTACAGGTTGGCATGACAACCAGAGGTCTCCTGGAGACCTGATGGTCGACACTCATAGCAAGTAAGCAATTCTGCTACACACAGGTGATTTGATCATTGCCTGTATGTAGCAGAGCCGATTGGGTTGTGGCAGTTTCTCCCATGGAAACTATTGAGGCATGACAAAAGTTAAAAAAATAATGTTTTTTTTTAAATATTAAAAAAATAAAAAAATTTTAAATCACTCCCCTTTTTGCCCCATTCAAAATTAAAAAAATAAATCAAACATACACATCTTTGTTATCGCTGCATTCAGAATCACCTGATCTATCAATATAAAAAAAATTAACCCGATTGTTAAACGGCGTAACGAGAAAAAAAGTCAAAACGCCAGAATTACATTTTTTGGTCGCCGCAACATTGCATTAAAATGCATTAATGGGCGATCAAAAAATTGTATCTGCACCAAAATGGTATCATTAAAAACGTCAGCTCGGCACGCAAAAAATAAGCCGTCACCTGACCTGAGATCACGAAAAATGGAGACACCTTTTTTTTTAACAAATTTTGGAATTTTTTTTTCACAACTTAAATAAAAAAGAACCTAGATATGTTTGATGTCTATGAACTCGTAATGACCTGGAAAATAATAATGGCAGGTCAGTTTTAGCATTTGGTGAACATGGTAAAAAAAAATCCATAAAAAAAATTGTAGAAATGCACTTTTTTTGCAATTTCACCACACTTGGAATTCTTTTTCCCATATTTGAGTACACAATATAGTAAAACCAATAGTGTCTTTCAAGAGGACAACTCGTCCCATAAAAAAAACAAGCCCTCACATGGCCTTATTGAAGGAAAAATAAAAAAAGTTATAGCTCTGGGAAGAAGGGGAGCGAAAAACAAATGAAAAAAGACTCCATCATGAAGGGGTTAACTGCATATACAGCACTTTTCTCTCTATTCAATTGAATCTTCATCAGGTTTACCATTAAAGAAGTCGTTTACATAAAGATCAGAACCTGGCGATATATATCAATGGTAAAGCAGCAACAACTGGGGAATTTTCCTCATATCATACACAAATCTATATTTGTCTCAAAATATCAGAAAAAAACATTTTGGAACAAAACTAAGCTTCAGCCTCATTCAACTACATTTGTAATCAAAATTGTTTAATCTCCTTTGTAAATTACAAAATTTTCAAGATTTCTGCTGTTTGTTCTTGCTTCATTGTTTTATTACAATTTAAATAGCTCAACACAACAAACAACAATATAATAAGTGGGCTGTTTTTCAACGATGTACAGTAATAAATTCTATTGTGGTACCGTTTTAGCCAGAAGAATGCATGTAAATGCTTTTATGCCCCAAAAAGACAAGTATTCTAGGAGTTTTACCTTTATTCAGATACTGTAATTTTTCTGGTTAGCCTATAAAAGGTATCATTCCTAGAATACTTTTTGTCTTTTCTTTGGGTATGAAAATATTGGCATCAAACATTTTTTTCCAAATTGAACACAAAATGCTACTTTTAAGGGAACCTGTCACGTGATAAAACGCTACTACCCTGCAGATATGGGGTTAATCTTCAGCCTAATAGCGTTCTGTACCTGCCAGGCACTACCATTTAGAGCCCCAGTTCCGGGAGGAAATTAACTTTATTCATCCCGGCAGCGTTTGAACTTCAGCCACGGTAGTAAGTGCATGCGCAAATTCAGTCACCCCCGTGACTGATACCCAAACGCTGCCGGGAGCAATAAAGTTAATTTCCTCCCGACAATTGGGCTCTAAGGCTGGAGTCACACACAACGAATAAAAAAAATCGGTCCCTTTTTAACGATCCAAAATCGCACAAAAGTATCTTAACGAGTGATCCGTTATTGATGCAATTTTTCTTCATTGATGCGATTTTAATCGCATGTAAGGATCCGTTTGACATCCGTCTGGCGAGATTATCTCACATGATAGCAAAATGGACAAATAATGGAGCCCAATGACAGGTTTCCCCACACAAACAAATTAATAGATCTAGACACATTAAATAAATATATATATATTTATATATATATATTTTATACATGTCATAGAGACACATTTATATATATATTTCTAATTCATACAGTTCATCAAAGCAAAATAGCCGCAGAAACATTTGCCGGCTTTTGTATAATCATTCTTCTGCCCGACATGAAATGACACATGGTTTACATATAGTTAACCATTTCATTTCATGTTTTTTTTATGTCTATCATTATTAATTATATGAGGGTTTGTGGGTAAAATTTTGGAGTTGTAGGGGTTCATTTAAGGGGTTAATTCGTTGTATTAAATTGCTGGGACTCCCTGCAGCCTCAGTGACGTCAGCGGGAGTCCCAGCAATTTAATACAACGAATTAACCCCTTACATGAACCCTTACAACTCCAAAATTTTACCCACAAACCCTCATATAATAGTGATAGACATAAAAAAAACATGAAATGAAATGGTTAACTATATGTAAACCATGTGTCATTTCATGTCGGGCAGAAGAATGATTATACAAAAGCCGGCAAATGGTTCAGCGGCTATTCTGCAATGAAGAACTGTATGAATTAGAAATATATATATAAATGTGTCTCTATGACATGTATAAAATATATATATAAATATATATATATATGTGTCTAGATCTATTAATTCGTTTCTTTATTTAAGCGGTCACTGTGATATTACTGTATTTAAAAAAAAGATTGGGCTTTTGGTGCGATTTTACCGCAACTCACACATCGGGTCCGTTTGCAATCCAATTTTTTCTCGCCCCCATAGACTTGTATTGTCGAATCAGATCGGAAAATCGGTGACAATCGCTGCATGCTGCGATTGTCTCGGTCAGAGGATCGGATCCGATAAAAAAAAAAATTGCATGATGTGAGCTGCCCCATAGAATAACATTGGGACGAATGCAATGCGATTTTTTATCGCATTGCATTCGTCCGATTTAATTGCTAGTGTGACCCCGGCCTAAGTGTAGGCGCAGGGCAGGTTCAGAACGCTTTTAACCTGCAGGTTAATAGCGTTTTTCACGCGACATGTTCTCTTTAATGAATACTGCTGTCACAGAATTATTAAACCCCTTTATGGCATATGTCTTTAGTACTTAGGAGGACACCATTTAGCCAATTTTTTACCATTCCTGAGGAATGTTAGCTTGTTCTTCATGGGCAATGGCCTTCAGTTCACTAATTTCTTTGTTTTTTGTGCAGCAACCTCTCTTTTAAAAATACCAAAGATTATTTTTATAGGGTTCAAGTCATGCAACTCCAGAATCTTCCAGCGCTTCTTCTGAAACCAAGTCCTCGTGGACTTTGATGTATTTTACCTTTGGAAAGTACAATGGTGCCCAAGCTTCAGCTTTTGCACAAAACACCTGATGTTTTCTCCTAGGATAACCTCATATTTGATTGGATTCATCTTATCTGCACACGCTTCAGGTTTGTAGTGCCAGAGGAAGCAGGGCAGCCCCAGAGCATCACCGACTCACCATGACAGGTCACCATAAACAGGGTTTTTCTACCATTTGCTTCAGGCTTCCTCTTTCATACTGTTTCATAGCTCCACAGCAAAGAATCTCAAAACTCGTGTTGTTTATTTACAGTGTATGGCTTTGGGCATATTGGAGCTGATTTTTCTTGTGCAGTTACTTTGGGTCAGTAAAAGTGTGCTTTTTCAAGTTTACTCGTCGAGATCTTTAGCATTTAGTATCCTCATTGTGCAAATTGAAATCTTAGAGCCTTTTTTCCAGCAAATGCTGCCTTTGAGGTTTTTTTTTGCAGATACTCAAGGCTTTATGCTCCCTACTCAGGAATCTTGTGATAGCTTTCTCATTCCGCTATGTCCAGGTACTGTAGCCAATATTCCTCTAACTATGAACTTGCAACCTACTCTTCCATCTGTTTCTCTAGGAACATTCAATGCCTTTGATATATATTTTGCACCCTCTTCCATGTTTTTGCTAGGAAATGATCTCTTAAATTTTTTTGAGATATCTCTTGACAACCGTGGAGTCTATTGCCTATGAGAAATGGTCTAAGATTCCTCAGGAACGCTGCCAAGTGCTGTTTTTTGGCTATGCATCACTTTTGCAGAAGATAACACACAAAGGATGCTCTAAGAAGTACTAAAGTCGCTTGTCCTGAAGGGTTTGAAGAATTCTGAGACTGCAGTAGCCGGTAAAAAGAAAATTTGGTGTTGAATTTGGACAAATCACTTGTTATATTAGTTGTGTTGAGCTAATTAAATAGCTTTTGCTTCAGTTGTTTATTGCAAACATCAGAAAATGTGTAAATTTTATTATTAAACCTAATGTACAATGGGGAATAAAAAAATTGATTGCAACTGTATGTAAGTGAAAAAAAGTTCTTATGTCACCCATTCACACCTTACTAGTGAAGAAAGAGATGCTAGCTGCAACTTAGGGGATGCACATGAAAAGGTGGTCAATCTTATGTCATAGCTAGCAGTAGGCCAAACAAATTATTAGCCAACATTTATTCTTCCTTGTTCCCCTTACGCATGAACACTTGTCCAAGCATGCATGGTTTCTCAATGGTGAGGGGTGAGAAAGCCACTGCTGGGCACCTTGTGGCAGCGGAGAGCACAAGATAGATGTAAACTAGGCCTTAGATTGTTGGTATCAATATAGAGCTTGACTGCTATTAATTTTTATGGCTACTTTAGACTGGAATCACAGTTTTTGTTGCAATTTTAATCTTTCTTTTTTAAGCCAAAGCCAGAAGTGGATTATAAGGTTCTTAAACTTATCCTTTGCACTGGATCCTTTTCTAGCTTCAGGCTACATTCCCACTATGAGTTTTTGTTGTGTTTTTGATGTTGCAGAATTTCTGGACCTATTATTTAACTTAGGTTACTTGTGTTTTTGTATGCATTTTTTTCACATGCATTTTTAACACTGAGGTTTTTGCCTCTGTTTGGTGTGTCAGGCTTTAACCCTTTACTCCCAAGGGTGGTTTACACGTTAAAGCCCAGGCCAATTTTTACAGTTCTGACCACTGTCCCTTTATGAGGTAATAACTCTGGAATGCTTCCATGGATCCCGGCGATTCTGACATTGTTTTCTCGTGACATATTGTTCTTGATGTTAGTGGTAAAATTTCATTCATATAACTTGCGTTTATTTGTGAAAAAAGCAGAAATTAGGTGAAAATTTTGCAATTTTCCAACTTTGAATTTTTATGCCCTTAAATCACAGAGATATGGCACACAAAAAACTTAATAAATAACATTTCCCACATGTTTACTTTACATCAGCACAATTTTGGAACCAAATTAAAAGTTAAAAGTTGACCAGCGATTCCTCATTTTTACAAAACTTTTTATTTTTAGAGACCACATCACATTTGAAGTCACTTTGAGGGGTCTATATGATAGAAAATACCCAAAAGTGACACCATTCTAAAAACTACACCCCTCAAGGTGCTCAAAACCACATTCAAGAAGCTTATTAACCCTTCAGGTGCTTCATGGGAATTTTTTGAATGTTTAAGAAAATGAAGATTTAACTTTTTTTCACAAACAAAAATTACTTCAAGTCCAATTTTTGTTATTTTACCAAGGGTAACAGGAGATATTGGACTGCAAAAGTTATTGTGCAATTTGTCCTGAGTATGCTGATACCTGATATGTGGAGGTGGACCACTGTTACGGCGCATGGCAGAGCTCGAAAGGGAAGGAGCGCAGTTTGACTTTTTCAACGCAAAATAGGCTGGAATTGAGATCGGGCACCATGTCACGTTTGGAGAGCCCCTGATGTGCCTAAATAGTGGAAACTCCCCACAAATGACCCCATTTTGGAAACTAGACCCCCCAAGGAACTTATTTAGCTGTGTGGTGAGAACTTTGAACCCCCAAAGACTTCACAGAAGTTTATAATGTACAGCTGTACAATTAAAAAATCATTTTTTCCAAAAAAATGACCTTTTCACCCCCAATTTTTATTTTCCCAAGGGAAACAGGACATCAAAAGCTATTGTGAAATTTGTCCTGAGTACGCTGATACCCCATTTGGGGGGGTAAACCACTATTTAGGCGCATGGCAGAGCTCGGAAGGGAAGCAGCACCCTTTGACTTTTTTGGCTGGAGTTGAGATCAGACGCCATGTTGCGTTTGGAGAGCCCCTGATGTGCCCAAACAGTGGAATCCTCCCAATTCTAACTCCAACCCTAACCCCAACACACCCCTAACCCTAATCTCAGCCCTAGACCTAACTCTTACCCTAACCCTAGCCCTAACCCTATCCCTAATGGGAAAATGGAAATAAATACATTTTTTAAATTTTATTATTTTTCCCTAACTAAGGGGTTGATAAAGGGGGGGATTGATTTATTATTTATAACGGGATTTTATGTTTGGCAGCTGTCATATGCTAAAAGATACTTTTTATTGTAAAAATAGTTTTGGCATCACCACATTTTGAGAGTTATAATTTTTCCGAATTTTGACCCACAGAGCCATATGAGGTCTTATTTTTTGCGGGACGAGTTGACATTTTTATTGGTACTATTTTCGGGCACGTGACTTTTTTTTATAGCTTTTTATTCCGATTTTTGGGACACAGAATGAACAAAAAACAGCATTTCATGAATTTCTTTTGGGGGGGCGTTTACACTGTTCTGTGTGTGGTAAAATTGATAAAGCGGTTTTATTCTTCAGGTCAGTATGATTACAGCGATACCTCATTTATGTTGTTTTTTATGTTTTGGCGCTTTTATACAATAAAACCAATTTTATATAAAAAATAATTATTTTTGCATCGCTTTATTCTGCGAGCTATAACTTTTTTATTTTTTCGCTGATGATGCTGTGTGGTGGCTCGTTTTTTGCTGGACAAGATGACGTTTTCACTGGTACCATGGTTATTTATATACGTCTTTTTGATCGCGCGTTAATGCACTTTTTGTTCGGCTGTATGATGATAAAGCATTGTTTTTTGCTTTTTTTTAAGGGGTTCGCTAAAGGGGTTAACTAGTGGGACAGTTTCATAGGGCAGGTCGTTACAGACGCGACGATACTAAATATTTGTACTTTTATTGTTTTTTTTATTTAGAAAAAAAGGAATTTATTAGGGAATATTTTTGTTATTATTTATTTTGGGATTTTTTTAAAATTATTTTTACAAGTGTTTTTTTTTATTTTTAGTTTATTATATTGTCCCAGGGGGGACATCACAGTCTTGTGTCAGATCGCCGATCTGACACTTAGAACAGTGCTGTGTCAGATCGGCGATCTGACAGGTGCTGCAGTAGGTTTCCTCATGCCTGCTTTCAGCAGGCAGTGAGGAAGCCACCTCCCTGCAGGACCCCGAAGGCCTCCGCAGCCATATTGGATCCGGGGGCCTGCAGGGAGGAGGACTCTCGGAGTGACGCAGCACATCGCGTCACTCCAGGGGTCGCAGGGAAACACGGAGGGAGCCCCATCCCTGCATGTTTCTCTCCTATTTCCCCGGTACACTGCGATCATGTTTGATCGCAGTGTGCCAGAGGTTAATGTGCTGGGGGCGGTCCGTGACTGCCCCTGACACATAGTGCCGGGTGTCAGCTGTGATAATCAGCTGACACCCAGCCGCGATCATCGGCGCTCCCCCCGTGAGCGCTGCTGATCGCATGTGACGTAATATTCCGTCCTTGGGACTTAGGTCCCAGGTCACATGGATGGAATATTACGTCCAATGTAGGAAAGGGGTTAAAAAAAGCTGCTTTGTTTTTGATACTTTCTGTTTTCTTTTGTTTTGACAAAACTTTAGATATACTTAGATTTGGATTTCATGTTGTGGTGTGGTAACCACTGTGTCCACTAGGGGGCGCTGTGTGGATGTCCCAAGAGAGAGGATAAGTGGCAGAATTTGGAAGGACCGTTATGTATCTCAAGGTGGGTGGCCTTGAGATGGAAACTTATGTATGTTTGTTGATCAGCAAGGACATTGCTGAGGTGTTGCTTCAAGGTGTCAGGGAGAAGTCTCCAGGTAACTAGAGAGATGGGCGCCTGGTTACCTACAAACCCACCCAGGGGGTGTGTTTAAAGAACACTGTTGTAAAGAGTGTGTAAATGCTTGAAGGACCTGTGATGAGGTCATAGTCATGTGACCCGGTGGGCGTGGCTATGGGCCATATAATGTGGCCAGGGTAGGTCACATGGGGTGAATGTTGGGACCTGGTTGGTCCAGTGTGAAAGGTCCCATCTGAGTGAGATGGGGCTGCCTTCTGACAGCAAGTGAACGCTGTGTTAATGGCTGCACGTGCTTGGTAATTCCCTGGAGGGAATGGACATCTGCCGCAGTATGCTAAAGGAACCATGAGTGACCCTGACGTGGGTGAGATAACACTGAGGCTGAAGAGCCTGTGTAATGGACATTTGCTTGACCTGTGTGATATAAGGATAACCAGAGTGAAGCTATAATGGACGCTGTGCTGTATATGAACTTTGTGTTGCTTCTGTGGGTTTATGCTGCTAAATAAACCGCATGGACTGTTATGAGTTTATGGAAAATCTGTGCTGGATCTGATTTTGTGGCTGCTGAGCGAGTATCCACCACTTAGATGACAGCGCTACCTCACAATGTGTTTTTGATGCGTTTCTGCCACAAAGAAATAATGAAAATGCATATGTTCATTTTTAACCTGCGGAATTTTTGCACCTAATGAAAGTCTATGAGGAAATACCGCATAGAAAACTCAGCGTACCCACAAGAGAAATTGACATGCGGTGGATTTGAAAATCACAGTGCTAGTCAGTTTACTCTGAGTAAAAGGAAGTACAGCGGGCATGAAATATCTGTAAATCACATCCACTTTGCTGAAACTATAAGATGTTAATAATACAGCACAGTACAAAAAGAGGACTTGGAAAAACCTCCAATAATGAGAACAGCAATAGAACAACAAGGTTTACCCGTACAGGCCTCCAAACAAATGCACTATCAGGATACAGTGGACCCATATAAAGATGGCAACACAGGTGCAAAAATACCAATCAAGCAACTGCTCCAGCCTACCAATACATGGAGGGGGCGATTGCCTGGTATGTTGATGCACAAAAACAACTTGTATGCGGCGCTGTTCACACTAAGGCCATGCACAGCGTCCAGGCCAGCCTAGTACCAACACCCTTCTATTAGTTCAGGCGGGCTGGCCCAGCGCTAACAAATGCATGCCGTGTGGAATACAGACACCACAGTTTACAAGACCAAATGGGCCCAACTGCACCCTGAATAAAAAGTGCAAAAAACACATTTTAAAAAAATATTTTTTTTAAAAATGTGGAGTATTAGTTAATATTTTGGCCAAAATACGTGAGCCCGTAACCTACGTCAAAGATCTCCACGCTTACGGGTACCTAACACTAAATAATAATACAGCACAGTACAAAAAGAGGACTTGAAAAACCTCCAATAATGAGAACAGCAATAGAACAACAAGGACCGGACCAAACGCCGGGGTGAGTATAATCTAACTCTTTTCTTTTCTTTCATGATTCATCGGGGAACCGTCGGGAGATCAGCGGCTAGTACCGCAGATCTCCCGACGGTAGCGGTGGTGTGCGTAGTTCTAATTACGTGCCAATTCACGGCCGGACTGCGCCTGTCGCTGATTGGTCGCAGCCGGCCGGCTGCGACCAATCAGTGATGCGGGATTTCCATTACAGACAGACAGAATTAGACGATTATATAGTAGATTATTATGTGATGTTTTAAAAATATTTTTACAATTTTTTCAAAACTTTTTTACTTTGTCCCACTATGGGACTTTCACTTTTTGCAGTCTGATTGCTTTAAAGCAGGAGCATTCCTATGCTATACAAACTGTCAGCGCTGCACTAACAG
Organism: Dendrobates tinctorius; assembly: GCF_039654945.1. NCBI lineage: Eukaryota > Metazoa > Chordata > Amphibia > Anura > Dendrobatidae > Dendrobates > Dendrobates tinctorius. The sequence continues at coordinate 50,212,161 of NW_027361679.1, read as the reverse complement.
ACAGCCTTGCTATACCTGTCATGACATCATCGAGTCACCATGGTAACGGTCGGCCCCCATTGCGATGATGTCGCAGGGGTGCCGATTTGAGAGCACAGGGCTCCATCCCTTTGCATGCCTGCTAAATACTGTGATCGACTTCAATTGCAGTATTTAGGGGGTTAAAGTGCCGGGAGCCGCGTGGGCACTGCTCCTGCACTGAGTGCCGAGTGTCAGCTGTCTGATCCAGCTGACACCCAGTGGTGATTGTACACACAGCCCCTGTGCCAGGGCAAGTGAGATGATGTATCCATGCGTCCAAGGTCGCTAAGCACCAGGAGACCTGGACGTATGAATACGTCAGAGGTCATAAATGGCTTAAGTTCTGTTTTTCTATTGTATCAAATACCTATTTCATACAATAAAATGCAAATTAATTATGTAAAAGTCATACAATGTGATTTTCTGGATTTTTTTTTAAAGATTCTGTCTCTACCAGTTGAAGTGTACCTACGATAAAAATTACATTCTTTGCAGTTGGAAAAACGTGCAAAATCGGCAGTGTGTCATGCCCGCCACGTCTGTTATGCCGCAGGAACCCTGGAGCAGTGTACACGAGCACCGAACTATCATGCCCGCCATGTCTGTTATGCCGCATGACCCCTGGAGCAATGTGCACGCGCCCCAAACTATCATGCCTGCCATGTCCGGTATGCCGCATGACTCCTGGAGCAGTGTGCACGTGCACTGAACTATCATGCCCGTTATGTCTTATGCTGCAAGATCCCTGGAAGCAGTGTGCACACGCACCTCGTGACTGTTGTGCTGCAAGATGCCTAGAGCAGTGTGCACGCGCGCCTCATCTCATGGCTGCCTGCCATTGCCAGTGCGCATGTGTGTTTTTACCTCATGGCTACACGCCGTTGCTGTGTGACCAGCCGTGTGTGCTCTGCCTGCAGCAATCCTTTCTGTGTTCCTGGAGACCCTGATCATGTGACCTTTCCTATGCTTCAGCACAGTCTGATCCAGCTATCCTCTCTGTGATCCTGGAGACCCTGACCATGTGACCTTTCCTATGGTCCTCTCTATGGTCTTGGAGGACTCGACTGTTACGATTGAGTCACCGAGGAGGAAAAAACAAAACACAAGCTCAGCCCAGAAAATCAGAGAGGTTGGAAACTAGCGGATTGCAGACCCCTAATCCTATCACACAACTAGCAGTAGCTGTGGAGTGTTCCTATGGTGATCCTAGACACCTCGTCACAGCCGGAGATCTAAATAAGCCTAAAGAGAGAAAAGAGAAAAACTGACTGCCCCAGAGCAGACCCCAAAGCAATAGGCAGCCCCCAATGTTATGAATGAGTCACCGTAGGAGGCAAAAGCAGAAATACAAGCTAAGTCCAGAAAACCAGAGAAGTTGGCAACTATCAGATTGCAGACCCCTGAACCTATCAACACAACTAGCAGTAGCCGTGGGGGGTTCCTACGATGCCCTAGACCCCTCGATCACAGCCGGAGAATTACATAGGCCTAAAGAAAGAAAGGGGAAATCTAAACTGCCCCAGAGCAGACCCCAAAGCAATAGGCAGCCCCCAACATATAATGACGGTGAAGCAAGATGAAAATACTAATACAGTCAGAAAGATAGACTGAGCAAAGACGGGGCCCAAAACTACCTAGATAGGAAAGGACAGGAAGGCTGCTGTCTGCAATCTGCCAAAACCCTATCAAAGACATAAGCCAACAAGCTGATATGAAAAAGGCCCTGAAGCAGCTAGGCTTCAAAAACTAAATCAGCACTCAGGTATTTTCAGAAGACAGAGCTAAATGAATTTAGCACAACCCAGCAGGGAATGGCAGAAATCCAGAAAAACAAAGCAAAACAAAGTCAAAGCACCAAAGCAAAAGGCCGAGCAGCAAACTTAGCTTTAGAGGAGCAGGAATTCAGACTGGTCTCCAAGGATCCCACAGAGAAATCACCCGCAGGGCAGAAGGGCGTCGGCAGCCTTATATCCAGTCAGTAACTCCACTCAGCCAGTCATCATCATCAGCCTCAGGTGTTTGATAATCAGGCTCACTACCTTTCTTTACCAGAAGAGGGAGTTCCTCGGGCCTCAGTAATGAAGGGGAAAATGAACTCACAACACCCCAACATATAATGACGGTGAAACAAGATGAAAACACTAACACAGATAGAAAGATAGGTTGAGCAAACGATGGGGCCCAAGCTAACTAAAAAGGACAGGACAGAAAAGCTGCTGTCTGCAATCCGAGAAAACCCTGCTAAAAATATTACCAACACAACTGATAAGCAAAAAGGACCCTGAAGTCACTAGACTTCAAACCCTATATTAGCACTCAGAATATTCTGAAAGCAGAGCAAAAGAGAACACTGATCAAGCAATAAGAATCCAGCACACTCCCGGCTGGGGATGGCTGAACTCAAAAAAACAAGGTAAACAAAACCAAAACTAATAAGTTCAATAGCAGAGCAAAAACTTATCTTTGGGAAGCAGGAATCAGACTGGCCACTCCACTCAGAAGGGCGTCGGCTGCCTTATATCCAGTCTGAAGTTCCTGTTACCCAGTCACAATCCACATGATCAGGTGTTTGGTTTCTTTCATCCAAATCAGCCTCACTACCTTCCTTCACCAGAAGAGGGAGATCCTCGGACACAAAAGGTGAATGAACAGATGAGCTCACAACACTCGACCATGTGATCCTCTCTATGATCCTGGAGGATCTGAACCGCAAGTCCTCCCCTGGTCCTGACCTGGAAGTGCAGGTGCTAATGCCCTATATCAGACCGCCCCTTTCTATGGTCGGGGCCTGAGTATTGTGTTGCTTCCCTGCATGGCTGCTTGAGGTCTGCTCGGTTACTCTCTGTATTCTGTGCCCTTGCACTCTGCCCTTTAGTGCTTCTCTGCACACGCTCTGTGCTTGTATTCTGCCTCTTGTCTCGTGCCATGTCTTGTGTTGTCTTTTGTACCATGTCTTGTCTTGCTATGCTTTGACTTGTAGTACTTCCTATGTTCTCTGCCTTGCCTGTTTCACCATATCTAGTCTTTGCTATTCTGAGCCTTGTGGTACTTCTCATGTTTCCTGTCTTTGCCTGGTTTTCCTTACTCTGTCTTCTGGTGCTCGCTAGCACATTCCATGTCTGGTCTCAAGGTTCTGCCTTGACTCGGCTCTGGGCTTCGGCCTATGCTCCGCTGCTAGACTCTATCCTATGGTGCTCTCTAGCACATTTCCTGGCTAGTCTCAAGGTTCTCCCTTGACCCGGCTCTGGGCTTCGGCCTACTCTCCTCTGCTAGCCCTTTACTCTCTCTGACGCCGCTGTGTGCTTCTGCCTATGTTCCGCTCCTTGTTCTGTACTTTTCCTAGCCTTGCCTTGCCTTGTTTCTTGCCTTGCCTTGTTTCTTCGTGTGCCCTTTGCATGCACCTGGCCTTCCCTAGCCTCCTCTTTGTGCCTCAGCCGTGCCCGCCCTATCCATGCCCGCCTGTTTGTGTCTCAGCCGTGCTCGTCGGCCAGTGACAGCTGTGTCGCCTTATATGCCTCAGCCGGGTTCGCCTCAGTCTTGCCCGTCTGTTTGTGCTTCAGCCCGACCAGCTAGCCAGTGCCCCAGCTGTGCTCTCTGTGCTTCCTTGCACCCACGCCCACGCTGTCTCTGCACTGTGCTTTGCGTGCCCTCTTAGCACGCGCAGGCCATAGCCTGCTTCTTGGCATACCTCCCCGTGCTTCTGTAAAAGTACGCGCAGGTCTTGCCCTGTACCCTTGTCATGCCCTCTTGCACGCACAGGCCCTAGCTTGTACCCTTCGTGCCCTCTTGCACGCACAGGCCTTAGCCTGAACCCTGGCGTGTCTCCTAGCACACGCAGGCCCTTGCCTTAGCCTGAACCCTGGCGTGTCCCCTAGCACGCGCAGGCCCCTGACTTGAACCTGACTCTGCACGCGCAGGACTATGACTTGTACCCTGACCCTGGCGTGTCCCTTGGCACGCGCAGGACCTTGCCTTGGATCTTGAACCCTGGCGTGTCACTACACATGCACCATGTCTTGTACTTTGAACCTGGCGTGTCCCCTACACACGCACCTTGCCTTGCACCTTGCCCTGGATCCTGGGGTGCCCTTAGCACGCATCCTACCTGGAACCTTGCCTTGGATCTTGGCGTGTTCCCTAACACGCACTATGTCTGGAGATCTGTCGTGCCTCCTTGCCTGAACCCTGATTTGCCTGCCGGATGCCCGGAACCTGCTGATCGCTGCCAGAGATCGAAAGCCTGATGACTGCGGCCTGATGTCCGGAGCTGATGTCCGCAGCCTGATGCCCTGATCCTGTCGATCATTACCAGCTGTCCGGAGTCCGATGCCATCAAGCCTTGCTTGTACCTAGGCGTGCCATCTAGCACGTACCATGCCATGGACCTTGGCGTGCCATGCATGCACCTTGCTGTGTTTTCCTGTTATCACGTCTTGCACCTGATGTTACCCTGAGTTTGCCTTAATGAAGATACCTTGAATTCACGTCTTGTCTTGTTTCCTGCACGTCCTTTGTCGTCAGACACTCGTACTTAGTGTCTACCTGAGCCGGCCGTCTGGTTCCAGCAGTCGTGGTGGCTCACCCCCTTGGTCTTGCCCCTGACACTCCCTGTATAGGGGGTGGTTCCTCACATGGTCAGCTCGCCCTAGGTGGGTAGGTGCCACGACCCAGAGGGTCCACTCTACAGAAAATGACTCAGCGTAAGCTGACTCCGTCACACAGTGTATCAAAAACTTATTTTCCCCACTATATACTGTGCATTCATTTAGCAGTTTTACATAGCTATAAGTAATTATTTGCTGCCTTTCTTTTGCAGGTGTGGGTACAATAGGCCCACCAGAGTTGATGTGCAAGGCCAGATTACATCAATCAATACAGCACATACACACAAGTAGAGTCCAACAAGAGATTCCGCTTTAATTAAATGCGGGTTTATATACACCCCTGGCAGAAAGGGCTTTATACCAAATTACAAGCAACTGTTTTATGGGATTTAGAGATAGATGTGTCTGGTTTGATCTAGTTTCTCAGGCACTTGGAATGTGTAAGGGGAGGTTTCTGTGTAAAAAGTTATACGTGATAGATTTAGAGCATAAAATAGGGACTTAAAAGACAAAATGGATCCTGATTTCCCACACAGGGCAAATGTGTGAATGGGATATCCTTTTGGTCATGGTGTATAGTGCTGGTTTCCTGACTAGTTACTTACTCTTATAGGTTACTTGTATTTCAGATAATCTTTATGTGCATTTTTTATTTTTTAGAAAAGATCCATTTTCCTCTGCTATGTGAGATAAATGTACTTAAATTCATCATTAGACATTGAACATGGTATAAAATGCATGACTTACTAGTAAAACGTAGGCTGAGTAATCAACATTTACTCTAAAGTGGTTACTTTGTGTACCTTCTGCCTGAGGCCACAGGCTCAAAAGGCTGCCTCAAACAGACTTGGCACAAGCCACTCTGTATGGCAGACTCCAAAGAATTTCCAATACCCTTTAACCCTTGTACAGGGATCTGGTTTTACAATAGGACCCAGTGGAATGCAACCATAGAATGACAAAGGTAGGAAAGAGGGTCTAAGCAGGGTCAGAACCGAGAGGTCAAGTCACGGACAAAATCAGGATCCATAAGAATAGTCCGAAGCAAGCCATGGTCAAACTAAAAATATACTAAACAAAACAATTAGGCTAAATCGTCTGGATAAGTAAAACCATAGCCGCAAACATACAAGACAAAAAAGGCAACGTTATATTGAAAAAGGCACAGATTAAATTTTGAGTAAGGAACAAAAATTAAAGTCACTAATAGAATCATTTTTGCTTAAAAAAAGGGTGAAAAGACTATGATGAATTGGGGGTAGAAATTACTGCTCAGTTTTGCAGTCTATTTCATTCAAAGAATAGTATTCAAGCACAGATGCTATTAAAATGGTACCACTAATAAAGAATTCTTGCCCTCAGTCTCATTCTCACCAGCTGCCGTCTTCATCTGTTATCGACACAGCTCCAGTCGGTCTCTAACAGTTTGTCACCTACAGGATCACTTTAGTGTTTGCTGGGTGATCAGGAAGTCACTATTCAATGTATCTATACATCACGGTTAGCTGGCGAGTAAACTGGGACCAGGGGCACCTTTCCTGGCCCTGACACTACGGGGCACCCTATCTCGCCCTGTTCCCCGGGATACCTCAGATGGCGAGGATGCCGGGGCCTCCACCCTAGCCCTCTCTCCTAGCTTTAGCACTGCGTCTGTCCCCTTCCCCCCACCCGAGGAAGAAAGCACTACCGTGTACCGAAGTACACCAACCCGACAGACAGGGGAATGAGACAAGGGTAAAAGAAAATTCCACTCACAAATAATACTCTCACAAACAACAGAGGTATACACCAGGGTGTGTAGGACAGGGGGAGAAAAATAAAGCAGGAATGGATGAGGAATCTCCAAGCGTACAAACCAAGCAACCGTCGCACGATAAACTCCTCCAGCACTCCAAACACCAGCTTCTCCCTCTCCAGATCTTTGTAGCAAATGCTAACTCAGACAACGATCTGGCCTGCAGACCTAGCTTTTATAGGAGAGAGGAGTGGTTAACCAAGCACAGCTGCAAGCAGGGATTTCCACATGGCCGATTAACCCCTGTCTTGCTGAAAGAAAACAAACACTTAATTAGTGTTGAGCGATACCTCCCGATACTGAAAAATAGCGGATCGGAATAGATCGGCCGATCTAAAAAAAGTATCGGGTATCGCCGATTCCGATCCCGGAAGTCAATGGAACAGAAATATCGGAATTAAAAAAAAACCTTTTTCTTCCCTGTAGGTTAATTCTACATGAAGAAAAACAACTAATAATAATGTAGAATGTATTGTGGGAGGTGTAGGAGACATTAAAGCCATAGAGGTTTAGCCCAATCAAATGTAATAGCAGTAATTTGTTTTTTTTTAAAGACGTTCGTAGTTACAAAGATATTGACTATGTTAAAGTCTTTAATATTTTGTCAGATATGTATGTTTCACTACTTCCATGCTCTTCACCTTCTTTTTTACTTCTCCCACACTTTCTCCTTCATCATCCTCAGCAGCATCTTTTTCATCAACTTCTTCTTCACCTTATTCATCTTCTTCTTCTTCTTCTTCACCTTCTTCCTATTTTTTTTTTTTTTACATTCTTCATATTCTTCTTATTCAACTATTATTCTTCTTCATATTCTACTTCTTCATCTTCTTCCTATTCTTCTTCTTCATCATATTCTTATTTGTGTCAGGCATTCCTGTAGTTGTAATCTATAAAAGTTTGAAGATTACACCTTCCGTTCAGCCTGTCACAAAAGATTTACAACAGGATTTGTCCACGCTCATTTTGGCCTGCAGCAGCAGGCCTTTTCCAGGGGCACCACGAGGAGGAACGGACTCACCCACATACACAGCTTCGTCTTCTTCTGCTTATAAATTAGATAATATCATTTGCTCAGATTTTTAGTCTTATGCTTAATGTTCTTCTGCTTTTGGTTTTTATGCTTCTTGTTCTTCTGTCTCTTGTTGTTCTGCATCTTGGTGGTTGTCTTCATCTTCTTTGTCCTCTTGGTCATCTTCTTCAGGGTCATCTTTTAGGTATTCTTCTGTGTGGTCTTCAGGGTCGTCGTCTTCAGGGTCATTGTCAGGGAGATCCAGAGTGAGAATCAAAAACCATTTCCACAAGCTTGAACTTGGAAAAGTAGCAGAAGGTACAAGAAGGCTGAGGAACTGCCAAGAACCAGCTGACGGTACTGGAACCCGGATGGGTAGCAGAAGGAACAATAGCAAATGGATCTAGCGAGGACCAGCTGACGGTGCTGGAACCCGGAGGGGCATCAGAAGGAACAAGAGCCAATGGTACAACTGTGGACCAGCTGACGGTGCTGGAACACGGTTACAAAGCAGGAGGTACCTGTGCTACAAAGCACTACCAAGGACCAGCAGACGTTGCTGGAACTCGGACGCCGAGAAGGAGGCACCTCAGCCAAAGGCTCTGCTGAGAACCAGCTGACGGTGCTGGAACCCGGATGGGTAGCAGAAGGAACAATAGCAAATGGAACTAGCGAGGACCAGCTGACGGTGCTGGAACCCGGAGGGGCAGCAGAAGGAACAAGAGCCAATGGCACAACTGTGGACAAGCTGACGGTGCTGGAACACGGTTACTAAGCAGGAGGTACCTGTGCTACAAAGCACTACCAAGGACCAGCAGACGTTGCTGGAACTCAGATACCAAGAAGGAGGCACCTAGGCCAAAGGCTCTGCCGCGAACCAGCTGACGGTGCTGGAACTCGGATGGGTAGCAGAAGGAACAATAGCAAATGGAACTAGCGAGGACCGGCTGACGGTGCTGGAACCCGGAGGGGCAGCAGAAGGAACAAGAGCCAATGGCACAACTGTGGACCAGCTGACGGTGCTGGAACACGGTTACTAAGCAGGAGGTACCGGTGCTACAAAGCACTACCAAGGACCAGCAGATGTTGCTGGAACTTGGATACCGAGAAGGAGGCACCTAGGCCCAAGGCTCTGCCGAGAACCAGCTGACGGTGCTGGAACCCGGATGGGTAGCAGAAGGTACCCATAATCAACAAAGTTGCAAGGCCGCGAGCAGGACGCAGTTACCGAATCCCACAGTCCAACAGGGGGTGCTTGTCCTATTGGCACTACGGAACCAGCCTTTAGTACCAGAACCCGCAGCCCACATAGGAATCACCGAAACTGCAGGCACCATAGACTCGGCTAACCCGACCGCAACATGACAGGACAACGTATTGGTGGCAAAGTGACGTTGACACTACCCAGAAACAGCAGGCGTGCTGGAACCAGGCTGGGCAGGAGGGAGTGCCCGTGCCAAAAACACTTCCGAGAACCAGCTGACGGTGCTGGAACCCGGATGGGTAGCAGAAGCTACAAGAGTCAATGGAACTACCGAGAACCAGCTGACGGTGCTGGAACCCAGAGTGGCAGCAGAAGGAACAACAGCCAATGGCACAACCGTGGAACAGCTGACGGTGCTGGAACACGGTTACTAAGTAGGAGGTACCTGTGCTACAAAGCACTACCAAGGACCAGCAGACGTTGCTGGAACTCGGATACCAAGAAGGAGGCACCTAGGGCAAAGGCACTGCCGAGAACCAGCTGACGGTGCTGGAACCCGGATGGGTAGCAGAAGGTACCCATGAAAAAGACAAAGTTGCAAGGCCGTGAGCCGGCCGCAGTTACCGAAACCCACAGTCCTACAGGGGGTGCTTGTCCTATTGGCACTACGGAACCAGCCTTTATTACCAGAACCCGCAGCCCACATAGGAAGCACCTAAACTGCGGGCACCATAGGCTTGGCTAACCCGACGGCAACACGACAGGACAACGTATTGGTGGCAAAGTGACGTTGACACTACCCGGAAAAAGCAGGCGCGCTGGAACCAGGCTGGGCAGGAGGGAGTACCTGTGCCAAAGACAGCAACTGGCGATGTTGGAGCCCAGGATCAATCACGGAGCAGGCTGAGGCCTACTTGGAGCAAGTTTTAGATCGGTTGTACACTACAACTGATTGTAACCGTGCTCCACTTAGGCCTCTGGCTCTACTGTCTCTAGTATTTCCCCTGGCCTCCAACTCCGCCAGTTGCTGCTCTGAAGTGGCGTCTGCACAATCCACACTTGTTCCTGGGTTACAGGGGCTATGTCACGTCAGTGGATCCCCTGATGTGTGTCCGGCAAGGTCTCCTGCTCTGTCCACATTCCCACTACTAGGAACCACGTAGCGCAGACTGTCCAGAAGCAGATGGCATTTGGGACTCCTCATCCTCCACCTCTTCCAAAACCTCATCTCTTAGTGCTTGCAGTGTTTTTTGAAGCAGGCAGATAAGGGGGACAGTCATGCTGACTAGTGCATCATCTGCACTCGCCATCCGTGTGGAATCATCGAAGGCACGCAAAACGAGACAGATGTCCTTCATAGAGGCCCAATCAGTGGTGCTGAAGTGTGACCGGCGCACAGTGCGACTTGTTTGCGCCTGATGCAGCTGGTACTCCATGACTGCTGCCTGCTGCTCACACAACCGCTCCAACATATGTAACGTTGAATTCCACCTGATGGGTAGGTCACATATGATGCGATGTTCCGGAAGGTGTAATCGGCGCTGCAGAGCAGCAAGGCGCGATCTTGCCGTGCTGGAACGCCGCAAGTGAGTGCACTCTATGCGGACCTTGTGCAGCAGTGCATCAAGATCCGGATAGTCCCTCAGAAAGCTCTGCATGACCAAGTTCAGCACATGTGCCAGACATGGGATGTGAGTGAGGTTGCCTAGGCCAAGAGCTGCCACCAGATTTCGGCCATTGTCACACACTACCAAACCAAACTGGCACAAACCACACGTCGCTCTCCTGCTTGATGGCATTCCAGAGCTCCTGCGCTGTGTGGCTTCGATTCCCCAAAGAAATTAATTTGAGTATGGCCTGTTGACGTTTGGCCACGGCTGTGCTCATATCGGTCGTAACAGGCTCCTGCTGCGCTGTTTCTGAGGAACTTGAGTAGGAGGAGTCTATGTGTACAGACTGGATTCCTGCAATCCGTGGAGTTGGCAGAACACATACAGCGCCACTCTCCAGATCTGTACCCGGCTCCACAACATTGACCCAATGGGCAGTGAGGGAAAGGTATCGTCTCTGTGCATGGTTACTGGTCCACGCATCGGTGGTCAAGTGGACCTTGCTACTAACTGCATTTAGTAGCGCATGTTTTATTTTTCCCTCCACATGTTTCTGCAGGGCAGGGACGGCTCGCCTGCTGAAATAAAAGCGGCTGGGCACGGTGTATTGTGAGACTGCCAATGCCATGATGTCCCGGAAGGTGTCAGTCTCCACCAGCCTGAATGAGAGCATTTCAAGTGCCAGTAGTTTGGCAATGCCAGCATTCAGAGCCTGTGCTCGGGGATGGTTTGCCGAGTATGGCCGCCTTTTATCCCATGCCTGTGCTACCGATGGCTGTCGAGTGGCCTGGGAGTGTGAGGATGACTGGGAATGTGGTGCTGTGGGTGGAATGTCACAGGGTATCCGGACAACAGTGCCAGAGGTTCTTCCTTGGCGATCCTGTGAGGAAGCCGAACCAGCTGTGTGTGAGCTGGAGGAAGAGGCCCCAACACGAGCTGAAGAGGTGGTAGGTGGGGCTGTACGTTGGCCTACGTCTTCAGTGTGTCTGTGTAACTCCACCTCGTTCTTGGTCCGCACATGTTTCCACATATTAGTGGTATTGAGGTTGCTGACATTTTTCCCTCTTTTGACTCTCTGATGACACAGCTTGCATTTGACAAAGCAAATGTCATCTGCAACTGTGTCAAAAAAGGACCACTCACTGCAAGTCTTGGGAGCGCCCGTTTTGCCTTTTGAAAGAGGAATGCTCCTAACGGGTGCCGAAGTGGAGGCTACAGGCAACCAAGTCTGCCCCCTCCCTCTCCTTCCTGTTTTGGCCGTTCGGGGAATCTCTTCCTCAGAGCTGCTCCCACCACCTTCTTGTTCCTCACGCCATGATGGGTCAAGGACCTCATCATCTACACTCCCCTCTTCAAACACCTGCTTCTCCTGGGTTGTCTCGCCAGCACCGTACGCACTGATGCGTACTGAGGTGTGCCGACCATAGGCACTGGCCCACCCGCCTCTTCAGATTCAGAGGGATAAAGAAGTTGCGCATCACTGCATAATCCCTCTTCTTTACATTCTGGAATGCTGCTTGGCTGGCCCCCTCTTTCCAAGCCAACAGATTCAGATAACAGAAGTAGAGACTGTGATGGCTCCTGTCCAGGGCTCTCTGACTGCCTGGGCACTTTGGCAGGTGGTGAAGAGACAAATGGTTGCTCTTCGGTGCTCTGGCCCTGAGAGGATGTGGAAGTCATTGAAGTCGATGCGTTAGCTGCCATCCATCCAACAACGGCTTCAATTTGTTCCTCCCGCAGCAATGGGGTACGGCGAGGTCCTACAAAGCTGCGCATAAATGACTGTTGCCTGCTAAAACTCGGGGCTGCTGACTCACTGGTGCCCACAGCAGGCACAGAATCCCCACATCCTCTCCCTGCAGAATCCCCACGTCCTCTCCCTGCTGAAACTCCACGCCCACGCCCACGTGCCTTACTCCCTGCCTTCTTCATCTTGCTAGACTGATAAAGATAGGCAGAAAAGTACAAAGGGGGTGCTTAGTGTGCTTATTCCTGAACAGCTGGTTGCAGGTAGAAGAAACACTAATTTTATGAAGTGTGTGTGTGGACTACACTTTAATAGGAGCTAATGTGGCCTACACAACTTTCAAATGTAGTGTTTGGTGAACTTTATTGTTTTTTTTTTGTGAAAAAAAAACTAAAAGGATGTGACCAAAGATTTGAAAGTGATAGTATAACCAACTTTTTGGAGCTATTACAATGCAGGCAGGTAACCTACAATGCAGAAGATGAGGCTCCGAAAAATTGGGTAATACTAATCTGGCTGCAGATGAAGGGTACAAGCCAGATAAAAGGCTCCTCTATCTACTCCTATATAGTGTTTGCAACCAACCAATGTAGATGGATACGGATGGATGCACACTAATAGGAGAAGAAAAAATGAGCTGCAATTAAAGAAAAATATGTGTGAGGTAGTGACGCACGCTGAGCGGCCTACAGCCAGACGTAGCTGCAGGACACACTACTCAGCGTGAGCTGCACTCACACACAGTCAGAGACCTCTCAGACAGCCGTGAACAGTGCAGCTAAGTGGGCACTAGCACTGAAAGGCTGCAAAAAGGCTCCGCTGTCTACTACTAGTGTTTGCAACCAACGTATATGGATATGGATGGAAGCACACTAGATATAATTTTTGAAAAATAAGCAGCTCAAAAAGAAAAATATGTATGAGGCAGCAATGAGGCACGCTGGGCAGCCTACAACCAGACGTGGCTGCAGGACCCACTCCACAGCGTGAGCTGCACTCACACAGCCATTGCAGACAGCTGTGAACACTGCTGCTAGGGAAAAGAAAGCTACAGTGGTGGTTTATGTAGCCTGGTTAAAGCACAATATGTTTTGTAGAATCGCTATTTCTAACTGTCCCTCACAGTCTTGAATAGCAGCCTGTCCCTAACTGAATTCACAGCAGAGTGACCAGAAATGGCGGCGGCGGCTTTTTATAGTGCATCATAACATCATTTCAGCAGCCAATCACAGCCATGCCAATAGTTAACATGCCTACATGCCTAACAGGATGTGCCCACACTTCTGAGGATTCCCATTGGCTGAATCAAAGCGAGCGGGCTCATAGCATTATGGGAACTTCCGATTCCGGTATCCGATATGAAAAAAGTATCGGAAGTCAGTATCGGAATTCCGATACAACTAATATCGGCCGATACCCGATACTTGCGGTATCGGAATGCTCAACACTACTCTTAATACACCGGAGAAGTGCTTCTTCTCAGCGGCAAAGCAGGAGCCATCAGACGCTGCGGCCTTCTGGCTCCGTTCTGTCGCGGTAACTCTGAGACACTATAAGAGCCAGAATGAGGTCAGAATGAGAATATTATAGTCTTCCATTGAGAGCTTGTAGCCTTTACTTCTCACTTCTGGACAGTCAGAAGTTGAGGTCACATGATGGCAGCGAAGGATCGGGGCATTGCCAGGAACAGCTGAAGATGACAGGTGATTAGTATAGTACTATGATCAGGAATCTTACATTAGTGGTACCACTCCAGCGCTGAAATAAAACAAAACCTGCTACAGTGATGATGATGCAGTGATGTACGTGTCTCCTTGAAGGATCTTGTCCATTAAGCTTCATGAATTCACTGAATGCAGCATTTCCTCTGCGTTTTGGTAGGTCGAAGAGTCACAGAGACCACATCCGCTGCTCAGCTATAGGAGGTTGTCTTGGACATACGTGCTTGTGACATACAATCAAACCAGGAGTTGCTTCACATACAGTTGTGCTCAAAAGTTTACATACCCCGGCAGAATTTTGACTTTCTTGGCCTTTTTCCAGAGAATATGAATGACAACACCAAAACTTTTTCTCCACTCATGGTTAGTGGTTGAGTGAAGCCACTTATTGTCAAACTCTGTTCCCGCAAACAGCAGTACTAGTACTGCAGCACAATCACCCGGCCTCACACTGAGGGCCTTGACGATCACGTGCAGGTGTCAGCTGGCACCCTGCAGCAATGCCCACGATCACCGATTGTGGGCATTTAACCCCTCTGATGCCGCTGTCAGTACTGACAGCAGGATAGAGAAGAATCGTGCAGGGAGGGGGCTACCTGCTCTCTCCCACCAGAACAACGCGATGCGATCGCGTTGTTCCGGTGGTCTCCATGGAGTCCCCGGCTCCAAGATGGCCATAGAGTCCTTCCGGGTCCTTCAGGGAGGTGGCGTGCATGTGCCTGCTGAGAACAGGCACCGACTAGACACCTTCACTGCCTGTAAGATTACTGATCTGACACTGTGCTATGCAAAGTGTAAGATCAGCGATCTGACTTGATATAGTGATGTCCCAATGTGGGACAATGTTATAAAGTTAAAAAAAAAAATTAGAATGTGTAAAAATATTTTATTTAAAAAAATCCCCAAATAAAGAAAAAAAAATATATTTTTCCAGTAAATCCATTTATTTATGTAAATAAATGTTTACAGCTCTACATTATAAACTTCTGTGAAGCACTTGGAGATTCAAAGTGCTCACCACACATATAGATAAGTTCCTTAGATGGTCTACTTTCCAAAATGATGTCACTTGTGGGGGGTTTCCACTGTTTAGGCACATCAGGGGCTCTCCAAACACGACATGGCGTCTGATCTCAATTCCAGCCAATTTTGCATTGAAAAGTCAAATGGCGCTCCTTTCCTTCCGAGCTCTGCCATGCACACAAACAGTGGTTTACCCCCACATATGGGGTATCAGCATACTCAGGACAAATTGCACAACAACTTTTGGGGTCCAATTTCTCCTGGTACCATTAGTAAAATAAAACATATTGGATCTGAATTAAATTTTTTGTGAAAAAAGTTCATTTTTTTTAAACATTCCAAAAATTCCTGTGAAGCACCTGAAGGGTTAATAAACTTCTTGAATGTGGTTTTGAGTACATTGAGGGGTGCAGTTTTTAGAATGGTGTCACTTTTTTGGCATTTTCTGTCATATAGGCCCCTCAAAGTCACATCAAGTGTGAGGTGGTCCCTAAAAAATGGTTTTGCAAATTTTGTTGTAAAAATGAGAAATCGCTGGTCAACTTTTAACCCTTATAACTTACTAACAAAAAAAATTATGTTTCCAAAATTGTGCTGATGTAAAGAAGACATGTGGGAAATGTTATTTATTAACTGTTTTGTGTGATATGACCCTCTAATTTAAGGGCATAAAGACTAAAAGTTTGAAAATTGCAAAATTTTCAAAATTTTCACCAAATTTCCGATTTTTCACAAATAAACGCAAGTCATATCGAAGAAATTTTACCACTATCATAAAGTACAATACGTCACGAGAAAACAGTCTCAGAATCACCAGGATCCGTTAAGGCCTCTTTCACACTTCAGTTAATTATAATCCACCAAAAAGGCAGACAAGCGGATCCGTTCTCAACTGATGGCACAGGATCCGTTTTTAGACGGATCCTGAAAATGAGGACATTTAAAGGAACCGCTGGCCGGGAAGGAGAGAGAGAGAGAGAGAGAGAGAGAGAGAGGGAGAGAGAGAGAGAATTAATTTTTTTTGTCCGGCACCTAGACAGAATTGGGGGTTAATTCAGTGTCTGGAGGATCCGCCGGTCAAAAAAACGTTGCAAGCTCCGTTTGGAAATCTTTGAGGATGTTGACGGACACTAACATTGTGGCGGATCCTCACAAAAATGGATGCAACGGACGGCAATCAGTCAGGATCCGCCAATAATGAAAGTCAATGGGGAAAAAAACAGATCCGCAAAGAAAAATGGCGCATCCGTTTTTTTTCAAATTTGGCGGATCTTGACTGATTGTCAAAAACGGAAGTGTGAAAGAGGCCTAAAGCGTTTCAGAGTTATTCTCAATGTAATTGTGCTGCTATTCCATGTGATGTGCTGCTAAAATCTTACCATGCTGTGCTGCTATATGTTTAAAAGTATTTGTCTTTATCAATTTTGACTGTAGCAGTATACTTCTATATTTAATTATGCGCTATACTTATGCACCAAAGCACTTCATTACATCTCGTGAGCATTTTCTCTAAGATAAATTAATACTTGAACTATTGAAATAAATTTTCCTTATATATCAGTGCATTATTTAAGCTATTATACTACCAGACCTTTACTATAGGAGATCCCCCCTACACATAGAAATTGAATACAGGAGCAACTTTGACTCTTAATATCTGCCAATAAGCCCTGGTTGAGTTTTTTTTCAACGATTTGATGGAACCAGTATACAGTACACCCTTTGAATCACCCCCATTTTAATAATTTCTCTGTATATATACAGTATATATATTTTTTTTTTAATAAAGATACTTGTTTTTTCAATATTTGGCATAAGACTTGCTTGTGTTTGTAGTGTGCATTCCAGGTGCACTAACAGCTCAGCATTAGATTGATTTGATCATAGAATCAGTGGTATGGCCACATTCCCTAAGTGTCCCAGGAGCTGTTTTTCAACATATCAGTGCCATGCCACATGTTGTTAGAGCCATTGTGAGCAGCCTGTGTGGCTTAAATGTACTATCATGGTCTGCAGAGTCTCCATACTCGTCTCTCATTGAGCTCATCTGGGAAGTCATTGGTTGGCAATTGTAAGGCTACATTCACACGTAGCGGAACTCTCGCAGAAGTTACCGCGAGAATTCCGGAATTCTATTCTGCGGGAAAATCGCATTTTAAATTCCCGCGATTTTCCCACGGAAAAACTAGCGATTTGCAAGCATAATTAGCTTGCAGAATGTTAGCGTTTTCCAAGCGATCTGGAGCATCGCTTGGAGAACTGATTGACAGGTTGGTCACACTCGTCAAACATAGTGTTTGACAAGTGTGACCAACTTTTTACTACTGATGGCAGCATCAGTAGTAAAAGATAAAATGTAAAAAATAATAAAAAAATAAAAAATATTGTTATTCTCACCTTCTGGCGTCCCGCGCAGCCTTCCCGCCTCTCTCCACGCTCACGGCATCTTCCGATCCCAGTAATCCTTTGCGCGAATGACCACGAGACGTTGCACTCCCGCGAGATGGCGACGTCATCGCGGTCATTCTCGCAAAGGATTACTGGGAGCGGGAGCATGGAGAGAAGCAGGAAGGCTGCGCGGGACGCCAGAAGGTGAGAATAACAATATTTTTAACTTTAATTCTATTTTTTACAGGGATATGGTACCCAAAGCCCGGAGGACAGTCTCCTCTCCTCCGGACCGTGGGTACCATCCGCAAATGTTCTGCTTACTTTTCGCATGGTGGGCACAGCCAGATGTGGAAAGTAAGCAGAACAATGCATTCCTATGTGGGCGGAATTGCCGCGATTCCGCTAAATTAATGAGCATGCTGCGTTTTTTACCGAGAAGCGATTCCGCCGCGGAAAAAAGCGCAGCATTAGCCCAGCATTGCGGAATACCATAGGATTGCATGGGATGCTTATTTTTCTTGGCAAAATCGCGCGTTTAAAACCACCGCGAAAGCGTGAAAAAACCACGACATGTGAACTCAGCCTGAAAGGGAGCTGCCAGCTGTGAATCTTGATGATTTGTGTGCCCAAGTGCATTCAGCGTGGCAGAACATATCTCAGACAACTGCTAATAATCAAATTGATATTATGCCAAAGTGTGTAAGTGCATGTATTTCTAGGTGTGGCTCTCATACTTGATACTAAATAAATCAATATATTTTGAAAATTTTGATTCTATTTTTTGCTCATATGCAATTTATTAACATTTCCTTAGATTCTGATATTTCCATATATCTGACTTTTCCTTCTTGGTGTTACAGTTTTAATCTTGAGCAGTTTATGTATAGTAATTAGCCCCAATATTTGAAAATCACTAGCAAACAGTACAAATTCTTCTTTACAACACTAAACTCACCCCCTCCTACTTTATGTATGTGATAACGTCCTCTATCACCATGGTGCTCCTTTAATATATTTCTATAATTACCTTGTAATGTTTTCATTTCCTGTTCTGTCCAGATGTCACCGTATCCCAGAATTCCAAGCAGAGGAAGTTCACCGACCACCATATTGGGACACCCAAGTGATGAGTGTCTCAATATGGAAACTGCTGCTGGTACCAACCTATTGTGCGGTACCACCAGCGGAACACCTTCGCACCTCAGACACACTCTATATGCCTTACGCACCACACTCACACACTCACAATCACACACTCATGCAGCCTCTTGCGTGTTACCACCAGCGGAACACCGTCGCACTGCGCCTGCACAAATTCCGCGCAGGCACAGTGAATCATTCAGCTGATCCCAGTGGCAGATGTGCAACGTGTCTTCAGGCAGAGGAAGCTGGTCTCATTAAAGGGGTTTTCCCATGAACGAAAGTTCATTTTAAAAATTGTCTGTGTCTGACTGTGTGTGGAGCATACCACATCTCCTGGGCAGGGGAGGAAGCAAAAGACATGCTGATATTACATCAGGAGATCACAGAGGATTCATTTTGTGAGGTAAAATATTTCACTGACTGTTTTTAAACAATATTTTACCTCACAAAATGAATCCTCTGCGATTTCCTGCTGTAATGTGAGTATTGTCTTTTGCTTTCTCCCCTGCCAAGGAGCTGTGGTATGTTCTGTACACGGTCAGACACTGGGGTGAGAGAGACAGCACAGGGGGAGACAGCTCAAATGGGACAGCACATGAGGGGAGAATGGGTCGCCCTCCCAAGACTGTGAGGTACTCGGTACCGGGCCGGTGTCAGTGGGATGTGTCACAGCAGCAGTGACCCGGTCCATGGCCCTGGGCGCCCAAATCAATGGTGGTATGAGATATAGTATACGTAATGAAATAGTTTGTGATGCCTCCTGTGGTGTTTGGCAAGCAAGATGTTAAGCCAACGCTGGGTGCAGATCCTCTGGGGCTGATGGTGTGTTGCAGCATAGATGGTGTAGTTCCCCACAGGTGAAGCTGTAACCCCAGGGCAGTGTACAGGCGCAGGCTGTGTGAGGAATATTGGTACCCAGATGTAGCAGTGCTGGCGGCGTTGGCGCGCAATTGACTGGAAGACACCAGAGCTTGTAGTTCCAAAGCTTTACTCACAGTTCGTGGTACACACTGGTGCCTGCCTCCTTGCCGTGTCCTCCGGGGCAGAGACTCAATCAACCTCCCGGGCAAGTCAGGCTTCTCCTCTCCAACACTCCGCCAACATGTACCTTTCCTGAACGACTCCTCTATTGCGCCTTTAGTGTGAAGAGCTCCAGTACCGTGGTACTCTGGAGTTCCTCCTGTCAGATGTTCCTAACAACTCTACTTGTATGACAGACAGCTGTAGCCTCTTTCAGGGACTCCTTTCTCCAGAGTCCTGGCTCTCTATTCAGTTGCTGTTGAGCCCCAAGTCTTGGATGGGAGTAGTGCATTTACAGCCAAAAACTCCACCGGTGTCTGCTGCAGAACCATAAGTGTCCATACAACCTCGGGGACTGGGCCCCGGCCTTGCGCTGAGAACCTATAGGCAGGGCTCCTCTTCCAACCCACAACTCCTCTCTGTTCTCCTACTCCTTCGTTCTGCGCTGTTCCTTCTTTCTCTTATGGAAGCTTAGGTTGCAGTTCTACGTCTTTCTCCTTCTGTTCCTTTCCTGTGCCAGCTGGCTCAGGTCACTGAGGCAGCTGCAGCACTCCTTCCTCCATCTCTCCTTCCAGGGATCCGTCCTCAGACTCTCCTGACTGACTGACCTCCAGACTGATCTGTAATTCTAAACTTTCCCACTCTTTTATATCTAACTCCACCCACCTCCCAGCACATCTCGTGTTACGAAGCAAGGACCCACGAAAGGTGCTCTGCTACCCTCTAAGCATGGCCGCAATCTGGTCCATTGCTGAACTATCCTGTGTGTGGGTGCAGGTGTTGGAGTGTGGAAAGGAGTTCCCAACTTACCTAGTTGGTGGGGCACTACACCTTAGGAGAAGGTGCAGTATCTCTGTGGCGACTGAACCTCAGGGGCGCCACAAGAACACAGCACAGGAAGGAAAGAGACAACAGACAAGAAGGATAGCACATGGGGTAGACAGGTCAAAGAAGACAGCACAGACAGGAGAAGTCAACACTTGGGGAAAGAGAGAGTGGATAGGTGGGTGAGCACATGGGGGGAGAGATTCTAAACGCTGCAAAACAAGCCCCCATTGTGACATTACTGCCCCATCTCCATCTATTCATAATATAAATATAGAAATATAAAGTTACTCTATCACAATTATTCTAAAACAATTTAAAAGTAGCGGAAAGTAACAAATCTCATACTCTAATAATACCTTGTTTTGTAGTCACAGAACTAGAAGAATGGCAGTATGTAGCAGGGATGGACACAGACAAAAGAGGGCCCCTGTGTGAGAACAGTATAAGGGCCCTTTGCAGTTTAGTGGCACTTAATTATGTAAGCCTTTATGTGTCTTTGACAGAAGCTGCTTGCTACTTTGGACGTAGAAGTGGCCCCTTAACTTTTGGGCCCCTGTGAGGTTGCTCAGGGCATACTTATGCTATGTTCACCCCGATTTGTAGCATATTTGCCATTATTATAGTAAATAATAATAATAATTTTATTTCTAAAGTGCTGACATATTCCGCAGCACTTTACATTTCAGGGAGGACTTGTACAGATGATAGACATTACAGCATAACAATAGCCACATAGATCATAACGGATACCAAGAGGAATGAGGGCCTTGCTCGCAAGCTTACAATCTACGAGGAAAAAAAAAAAGTAGACACGAAAGGTGGGTGGTAACAGTTGCCTCCATTGGTCGGACAGTCTAATAGATGCATAAAGCATGTGGGAACATGAAACTTTTGACATTATCTTGGATAATTTTGATTACATTTTCCACTTTCCTGTTTGTGAAAAAAAAGATCAGTTAGTTGTATTATGTTCCTATCATAATAATTATTCTGTCACTTTACTATGGTTATTGTGCCCCTTTTAATCTAATATATAAAGCTCAGTGTGGGTGTGTGTGTGTATATATGTGTGTGTATTGTGAGAATCATGGGGGAATAGTGGATGAGGGCAGGTACATCTCGCCCAGATACCTTTCCTATGTGGCCTAGTCTGGTCAGTATCTCACCTGGTGACTAATGAGTAATGGGAAGCGGATATAAAAGGAGGCCCGGTGGTGTGTTAGTTGCTCAGCCTGTGGAACAGATAGCATGTCTGTGTGAGCGAGACTTGGGAGTGAAAGCTGTGCTTACGGTAACGCTGGTTTGGCTGGCTGGGAGAAGCCCTCCAGTTGGTAGTTAGTACGAACCCTGTTTAGTTAATGCCGGACAGGCAAGGATTTGTTTTATGTTTTATTTCCTGTATGTTTTGCTTTCACCGAAATAAACCTGACCCAGCGTCAGTTATGACCGAATCCCGGCTGTGCACCTGAGTTTCATGCTAAACCCACGTGGCCTTTGACCCCAGCAAAGGTGATCCCAGAGTATTTTATCACAGATTGGTGGAGAACGCGGGCATCACGTTGAGAGCATGAACATGGAGGGCGTGTTGAAAGCACTGGTACAGTTCACCGCCGTCCAGCAAGAAGCTAATCGGGTGATGTTGGCCCAGCTGAAGGAGTTCGCGGACATGACAGCTACAGATCGTTCGCCTCTCCAGCAGGTGGCGCAGCGCCTGGCGACCTTACCTGTGGTTAACCCGGAAGCCGAGTCGAGAGTGATTCACGTGAGTCGGTACTGGCAGAAGATGATGACCGAAGATGACGTCGAGGCATACCTGACCACGTTTGAACGGACAGCGGTGCAGGAAAAATGGCCGAAGGCCCGCTGGGCCGGCCTGATTGCCCCGTTTCTTTCCGGTGAGGTCCAAAAGGCTTATTATGACTTAGAACCTGAAGCTGCGCAGGACTTTGACAAACTGAAAGTCGAGATCTTGGCCCGGCTGGGGGTGATGACCGCTATCCGTGCACAAAGAGTGCATCAATGGACTTATCAGCCGGATAAACCACCGTGGTCACAGATGTTAGACCTGATTCACCTGACGAAAAAGTGGCTACAACCCAAGGTGCTGACAGCGACAGAGATCATCCAGAGAGTCGTCCTGGACAAGTACCTGAGAGCTCTACCGCTGGCCCTGAGGAAGTGGGTAAGCCATGGAAATCCTACGAAGGCAGATCAACTCGTGGATATGGATGAGCGTTACTCAGTGGCGGAAGGACTCAGAGACGACGCTACCCCACCTCCGTCTTCATCATCTCCACGTGGAGCCGGTAAGACTGTTCACGGGAGTAGGGGAGAAGGAAAATCCCAAAGACAGTGGGGGAGCAAAACGGGACTGCTCGCACGGTGAGGCCAAGAGTAATGAACTTTGGTGTAGGCAAGGGGCCCGTTAGGTGTTTTAGCTGCCAAGAGATGGGCCACATCGCTGCGAACTGTCCGGTCACTACTGAATCCATGCATTGCGATGTCACAGACACTAAAAAATGCATGTCTATGGTTGCCCAGATAGTGAGTGTAAATGCCGGTCAAAGTAAGGCGGAAAAACACCTGTGTGATGTATCGGTGGATGGGGAAAAGGTGGTGGCATTGGTGGATTCGGGAAGTGTGGTGACTCTGTTGAAGGCCAGTCTGGTGTCAGCCCCGACTGGACCATTAGACAGATTTTCTGTAACATGTGTGCATGGAGACACCTGTTCGTACCTCACCACGGTTGTATGCATTTCTACTTCCTATGAGATGGTGCAACATAAAGTGGGACTCGTCCCTGTGTTGTTGCATGATGTGATCTTGGGCCAGGATTTCCCCCACTTCTGGCAATTGTGGAAGAATCAATTGATGCCCCAGGGTAACAGTGTACATGATTCCTCTCCCATGGTGCGGGTGGGTCCCGAACCCCTGGAGGAGGTTCCCCAGGAACACTCTACAGTCATGGCCAAAAGTTTTGAGAATGACACAAATATTAATTTTTACAAAGTCTACTGCTTCATTTTTTCTAATGGCAATTTGCATATACTCCAGAATGTTATAAAGAGTGATCAGCTTAACAGCAATTACTTGCAAACTCAATATTTGCCTAGAAAATGAACTTTATCCCCCAAAACACATTTCAACATCATTGCAGCCCTGCCTTAAAAGGACCAGCTAACATCGTTTCAGTGATTGCTCCATTAACACAGGTGTGGGTGTTGATGAGGACAGGGCTGGAGATCAATCTGTCATGATTAAGTAAGAATGACACCACTGGACACTTTAAAAGGAGGCTGGTGCTTGGCATCATTGTTTCTCTTCTGTTAACCATGGTTATCTCTAAAGAAACACGTGCAGTCATCATTGCACTGCACAAAAATGGCCTAACAGGGAAGAGTATCGCAGCTAGAAAGATTGCACCTCAGTCAACAATCTATCGCATCATCAAGAACTTCAAGGAGAGAGGTTCCCTTGTTGCCAAAAAGGCTCCAGGGCCCCCAAGAAAGACCAGCAAGCGCCAGGACCGTCTCTTAAAAGTGTTTCAGCTGCGGGATCGGGCTACTAGCAGTGCAGAGCTTGCTCAGGAATGGCAGCAGGCAGGTGTGAGTGCATCTGCACGCGCTGTGAGGCGGAGACTCTTGGAGCAAGGCCTGGTCTCAAGGAGGGCAGCAAAGAAGCCACTTCTCTCCAGGAAAAACATCATGGACAGACTGATATTCTGCAAGAGGTACAGGGAGTGGACTGCTGAGGACTGGGGTAAAGTCATTTTCTCTGATGAATCCCCTTTTCGATTGTTTGGGACATCTGGAAAACGGCTTATTTGGAGAAGACCAGGTGAGCGCTACCACCAGTCTTGTCTCATGCCAACTGTCAAGCATCCTGAAACCATTCATGTGTGGGGTTGCTTCTCAGCCAAGGGAATGGGCTCTCTCTCAGTCTTGCCTAAAAACACAGCCATGAATAAAGAATGGTACCAGAATGTCCTCCAAGAGCAACTTCTCCCAACCTTCCAAGAGCAGTTTGGCGATCAACAATGCCTTTTTCAACATGATGGAGCACCTTGCCATAAAGCAAAGGTGATAACTAAATGGCTCAGGGAACAAAACATAGAGATTTTGGGACCATGGCCTGGAAACTCCCCAGATCTTAATCCCATTGAGAACTTGTGGTCAATCGTCAAGAGACGGGTGGACAAACAAAAACCTTCAAATTCAGACAAAATAAAAGCATTGATTTTGCAAGAATGGACTGCTATCAGTCAGGATTTGATCCAGAAGTTGATTGAGAGCATGCCAGGGAGAATTGCTGAGGTCCTGAAGAAGAAGGGTCAACACTGCAAATATTGACTTGCTGCATTAACTCATTCTAGCTGTCAATATAACCTTTTGCTACTCATAATATGATTGCAATTATATTTCTGCATGTGATAAAAACATCTGACAAACACACATAAAAACCAGAGGGCAGCAGATCATGTGAAAATATAATATTTGTGTCATTCTCAAAACTTTTGGCCATGACTGTAGTGATGAGTCTACTGGAAATGACCTTTCGGTCATGGTGGGGGATACGGAGGAGACCAGGGAGGAGGAGGGGGCAGGCAGCCGTCCACCTCCCCATTTGCCGGATTTGGAAGTCCAGAAAGATGACTTCCAAAGTGAGCAAATAAAGGATCCTACCCTTTCTCAGGCTAGGACAAATGTAAAAGTGATAAATGGGGTACCCGTAGAACCTGGCACTAGGCTGGCATATCCTTACATGGTCCTGGAGAATGATTTGTTATATCAGATAGAGAAAAAGGGGGAAGACACGGTGCAACGATTAGTCATGCCAAAACCCTACCGGCGGAAAGTGCTGGACCTGGCACACGGACATGTGATGGGAGGTCACTTGGGAGTACAGAAAACCACCGAAAGGATATTACACTGTTTTGTTTGGCCAGGCATACATCATAATGTTCGTGTATATTGTGAGTCTTGTCCTGACTGCCAAGCCTCTGCGCCTAAACCCCGGTTCGGTAGCCCTATGGTACCCCTGCCTATTATTGAAGTCCCGTTTGAGAGGATTGGGATGGATTTAGTGGGGCCCCTTTGGTCTGTACGTGGACACCAACATATCCTGGTAATCGTGGATTACGCCACTCGTTACCAGGAGGCCATCCCTTTGCGTAACACGGCTACCCAGATTATTGCCATCGAACTGGTGCATGTGTTTAGTCGGGTCGGTATTCCAAAACAGATACATACCGACCAGGGGACTCCCTTTATGTCAAGGGTAATGAGGGAGCTCTGCAGGTTTCTACAAATTGAACCGTTACGCACGTCTGTATATCACCCTCAAACAGACGGGCTAGTCGAACGGTTCAATAAAACTTTGAATCAGATCCTGAGAAAGGCGATAGACAAGGATGTGAAAAACTGGGACTATGTACTTCCGTATTTGCTTTTTGCCATCAGGGAAGTGCCCCAGTCTTCCATCACGTTCTCGCCTTTCAAGCTATTGTACGCCCGACGTCCCCGCGGACTGTTAGACGTCGCAAAAGAAACCTGGGAAGGTCAGGTCACTCCCTTTAAAATGGTGATAGATCATGTAACACAAATGCAAGACTGTATTGCGGCCATTATGCCCATCATCAAAGAGCACATGATGCAGGTTCAGGGAGCCGAGAAAAGAATCTATGACAGGGGTGCCAAGATCCGTACGTTTGCACCCAGAGATAGGGTGTTGATCCTGGTCCCCACGGCCGACAGTAAGTTCCTGGCAAAGTGGCAGGGCCCCTTTGAGATTAAGGAAAAAGTTGGTGAAGTAAACTACATAGTGTATCAGGCAGGTAAAAGGAAACCTGAACAGATTTATCATGTGAATCTGATAAAACCATGGAAAGAACGGTCGGCCTTATCAGCGGATCTGGCCCTTCCCGTCTGCTCGCATACCGTACCGGCGGTAAGGATTGCAGAGACTCTCTCGGAGCGGCAAAAGACTGGGGTCAGGCAGTTTTTACTTCACAACCAAAAGTTTTTCTCGGGAAAACCCGGGCAGACTATGCTAATGAAACATGACATCATAACGGAACCTGGGGTCACTGTTCATGTGAAACCCTACAGAATCCCGGAAGCGCGCTGTGAGGCTGTCTCCCGAGAAGTCAAGGCAATGTTAGAGTTAGGGGTCATTGAGGAGTCGCACAGTGCTTGGGCCAGCCCGATTGTGTTAATTCCTAAACCAGATGGCACCATCCGGTTCTGCAATGATTTCAGGAAACTGAATGCGGTCTCAAAATTTAATGCCTACCCTATGCCCCGGGTCGACGAGTTAATAGATCAGTTAGGGAAAGCCCGGTATATTACGACCCTAGATCTACCAAAGGGATATTGGCAGATCCCTCTGGCAGAGGCGGCCAGAGAGAAGACGGCATTTGCTACACCGGAAGGGTTATTTCAGTATGTGTATATGCCGTTTGGACTGCACGGAGCGCCGGCGACGTTCCAGAGACTGATGGATCGAGTCCTGAGGCCACACAGGCAGTACGCTTCTGCCTATTTGGATGACATTGTCATTTACAGCTTGGACTGGGAGACTCACCTCGGGAAAGTGCAAGCTGTAATTGAGGACCTGGGGGAGGCAGGTCTAACCTCGAATCCCAAGAAATGTCACATCAGGCTAGAAGAAGTCCGATATTTGGGTTATGTAATTAGGAGGGGTATGGTTAAACCCAGGTCAATAAAGATCAAGCAGTTCAGGACTGGCTGCAACCAGTTAACAAGAAGCAGGTGCAAGCCTTTCTGGGGATCGCCATCTATTATCGCCGGTTCATTCCCAATTTTGCAACCATTGCTACCTCCCTGACGGATCTTACCAAAGGGAAAGATTCCGCCATGGTTAAATGGAACTTAGCGACTGAAGTAGCCTGCCATAGCCTAAAGCGGGCACTTTGCTTTTAGCCCGTACTGGTGACTCCGGATTTCTGCAGCGAGTTTGTGGTACAAACTGATGCCTCTGAGACCGGTATTGGGGCCGTACTGTCACAAGAAAGGGACGGAGTGGAACACCCGGTCCTCTATCTCAGCAGGAAGCTGAATAAACATGAGCAAAAGTATGCTGTAGTAGAAAAAGAGTACCTAGCCATTAAGTGGGCTATAGAGTCCCTCAAATATTACCTGGTGGGCAGAAAGTTCAGGCTGATCACTGACCATGCCCCTCTCAAGTGGATGCACTTACACAAGGAACGGAATAGCCGAGTGACCCCGGTGGTTCCTTGCCCTGCAGGCCTACACTTTTACGGTGGAGCACCGCCCGGGGGTACAGATGGGGAATGCGGATGCCCTGTCCCAAGTGCACTGTTTGGTGGATGTCATTGCTCGACTGGAGTGGTCTGAGCAGAAGGGGGGGGATATGTGAGAATCATTGGGGAATAGTGGATGAGGGCAGGTACATCTCGCCCAGATACCTTTCCTATGTGGCCTAGTATGGTCAGTATCTCACCTGGTGACTAATGAGTAATGGGAAGCGGATATAAAAGTAGGCCAGGTGGTGTGTTAGTTGCTCAGCCTGGGGAACACAGAGAGCTTGTCTGTGTGAGCGACACTTGTGAGTGAAAGCTGTGCTTACAGTAACGCTGGTTTGGCTGGCTGGGAGAAGCCCTCCAGTTGGTAGTTAGTACGGACCTTGTTTAGTTAGTGCCGGACAGGCAAGGATTTGTTTTATGTTTTATTTCCTGTATGTTTTGCTTTCACCTGAAATAAACCTGACCCAGCGTCAGTTATGACCGAATCCCGGCTGTGCACCTGAGTTTCATGCTAAACCCACGTGGCCTGTGACCCCAGCAAAGGTGATCCCGGAGTGTTTTATCACAGTGTATGTCCAGGATTGGCATCCGCACCGTCGCAGCTACAGCCACAAAATTTTGCACAGTCACTCGTCTGGACCCCAAGAGCGTCATAGACTATGTTGTGAGGCAAAATTTTAACCCCGGGCGTTCCAATTCACCAAACAATTTTGCCCCTATCTACATAATGGGGAAAAAGTGTATGTATGTATTGGCATCTGCACCGTCGTAGCTACAGCCACAAAATTTTGCACAGTCACACGTCTGGACCCCGAGAGCATCATAGGCTATGTTGTGAGGTGAAATTTTAACCCCGCACATCCCAATTCACCAAACAATTTTGCCCCTATCTACATAATGGGGAAAAAGTGAAAGGAAAAGTGTTGGAGGCAAATTGACAGCTGCCAGATGTGAAAAAGGGGGACTTAAAGAATGAGAGCGATGGTGCCAAAGAGTATATACCGTACAGTTGCTAAGATGGGGCCCTGACTTGGGATACTCACCACACATGGGGATATGAACACACACACAAAATGCACCACACACTAGTGCTTCAACACATATACCACCCTCAGCACACATTTCACCACACATACACCAACCTCGCCACATAAAAGTCGAAACACAAAAGTCGCCACTCAAAACTCACCACGCTGTCCCAGAGCTGTTTAAAAAATGAAATGGTTACTATCAGCAACAGTTTTCTTTGTAGACAGTTGTAATAACTGGGGCCTATTATTATTATCATTTCTATGGTGTTATCGTCTATTAGATACACGGCTCAGCAGACAGTATAACACAGAATAGGATTAGATACACGGCTCAGCAGTCAGTATCACACAGAATAGGATTAGATACACGGCTCAGCAGTCAGTATCACACAGGATAGGATTAGATACACGGCTGAGCAGTCAGTAACACACGATAGAATTAGGTACACGGCTCAGCAGTCAGTATCACACAGGATAGGGTGAGATACACGGCTCAGCAGACGGTATCACACAGGATAGGATTAGATACACGGCTCAGCAGTCCGTAACACACATAGTAACATAGTTATTAAGGTTGAAGGAAGACTTTAAGTCCATCTAGTTCAACCCATATCCTATCCTAACTTGCCCTAACATGTTTATCAAGAGGAAGGCAAAAAAAACCCATGTGGCAAACAGTAAGCTTCACATTGGGGAAAAAAATTCCTTCCCGACTCCACATACGCCAATCAGACTAGCTCCCTGGATCAACGCAATATTAACCCCTTCCTGACATCCGACGTACTATCCCGTCCACGGTACCCGGGCCCGTATGACCGTGGACGGGATAGTACGTCTACCGCGATCAGCGGCGCCCACGTGGTGAGCGCCGCTGATCGCGGCCGGGTGTCAGCTGATTATCACAGCTGACACCCGGCACAATGTGTCAGGGGCGGTCACGGACCGCCCCCGACACGTTAACCCCTTGCACACCGCGATCAAACATGATCGCGGTGTACCGGGAGTTAAAGGGAAGCATCGGGAGGGAGGGGGCTCCCTCCGTGCTTCCCTGAGCCCCCCACGGCAGCGCAATGTGCAGCGCTGCTGCGGGGGGCTCCTATCCTCCAGGCCCCCGAATCCAAGATGGCGACGGGGGCCTTCGGGGACCTGAGGAAGCTGGCTTCCTCAGTGCCTGCAAAGCGCAGGCAAGAGGAAGTCTTCTTCAATGCCTGTGACAGATTGCTGATCTGTCACAGTGATCTGTGATGTGACAGATCAGCGATCTGTCACAGGACAGTGATGTCCCACCTGGGACTATGTAATAAAGTAAAAAAAAAATTAAAAAAAAATGTAAAAATAAATTAAAAAAAATCGCCAAATAAATTAGAAAAAAAAAAAAAAATATTCCCCCAATAAATCCATTTTTTGGAAATAATAAAAAAAAAAAACAATAAAAGTACACATATTAGGTATCGCCGCGTCCGTAATGACCAGCCCTATAAAACTGTCCCATTAGTTAACCCTTTTAGCGAACCCCTTAAAAAATAAAAATAAAAACGAAGCAAAAAATAATGATTTATTATCATACCGCCAAACAAAAAGTGTAATAACGCGCGATCAAAAAGACGCATATAAATATCCATGGTACCGCTGAAAACGTCATCTTGTCCCGCAAAAAACGAGCCATGATACAGCATCATCAGCGAAAAAGTAAAAAAGTTATAGCTCACAGAATAAAGCGATGCAAAAATAATTATTTTTTATATAAATAGTTTTCATTGCATAAAACCGTCAAAAACATAAAAAAAAACGACCTAAATGAGGTATCGCTGTAACCGTACTGACCCGAAGAATAAAACCGCTTTATCAATTTTACCGCACGCGGAACGGTGTAAACGCACCCCCCCAAAAGAAATTCATGAAACGCTGGTTTTTGTTCATTCTGCGTCCCAAAAATAGGAATAAAAAGCGATCAAAAAATGTCACGTGCCCGAAAATGGTACCAATAAAAAACGTCAACTCGTCCCGCAAAAAATAAGACCTCACATGACTCAGTGGGTCAAAATACGGAAAAATTATAGCTCTCAATATGTGGTGATGCAAAAACTATTTTACAATAAAAAGCGTCTTTTAGCGTCTGACAGCCGCCAAACATAAAAACCGCCATAAATAGTAAATCAAACCCCCCGATATCACCCCCTTAGTTAGGGAAAAATAATAAAACTAAAAAAAAAGTATTTATCTCCATTTTCCCGTTAGGGTAAGGCTGTGTGCACACGCTGCGGATTAGGTGCGGATTTTGTAAAATCCGCAGGTGAAACCACAGGTCAAAAGACCTGCGGTTTTACCTGCGGATTGCTCTGCGGTTTTGTCCTGCGGTTTTTCATCTCCTCAATAGAGGAGATGCAAACCGCAGGAGAATCCGCAGAAAGAATTGACATGTCAATTCTTTCTGCGGATTGAAAACCGCAGATAATCCGCGCGGAAAATTCCGCACCGTCTGCACTGCGGTTTTTGATTCCCATAGGGAATCATGGTACTGTACACCGCAGCAAAAACTGCTGCTGGTCCGCAGCGGCCAAAACTGCTGCGGAACCGCAGCAAAATCCGCAGCGTGTGCACACAGCCTTAGCGTTAGGGCTAGGGTAAGGGCTAGGGTTAGGGTTAGGGCTAGGGTTAGGGCTAGGGTTAGGGCTAGGGTTAGGGCTAGGGTTAGGGCTCAGATTAGGGTTAGGGGTGTGTTGGGGTTAGGGTTGGAGTTATAATTGGGGGTTTCCACTGTTTGGGCACATCAGGGGCTCTCCAAATGCAACATGGCGTCTGATCTCAATTCCAGCCAATTCTGAGTTGAAAAAGTCAAATGGTGCGCCTTCCCTTCCAAGCTCTGCCATGCGCCCAAACAGTGTTTTACCCCCACATGTAGGGTATCAGCCTACTCAGGACAAATTGCAAAACAATTTTTGGGGTCCAATTTCTCCTGTTACCCTTAGGAAAATAAAAAATTGGGGGCAAAAATATCATTTTTGTGGAAAAAAATGATTTTTTTATTTTCACGTCCGAGTGTTATAAACTTCTGTGAAACACTTGGGGGTTCAAAGTGCTCACCACACATCTAGATAAGTTCCGTGGGGGGTCTAGTGTCCAAAATGGGGTCACTTGTGGGGAGTTTCAATAGTTTAGGTACATCAGGGGCTCTCCAAACGCACATGACACCCGCAGACCATTCCATCAAAGTCTGCATTCCAAAACGTCACTGCTTCCCTTCCGAGCCCCGACGTGTGTCCATACAGTAGTTTTCTCCCACATATGGGGTGTCAGCGTACTCAGGCCAAATTGGAAAACAACTTTTGGGGTCCAATTTCTCCTGTTACCCTTGGGAAAATGAAAAAATTGGGGACTAATTGATCATGTTTCTGGAAAAAATACGATTTTTTTATTTTCATGCCCTGGCATTATAAACTTCAGTGAAGCCCTTGGGGGTTCAAAGTGCTCACCTCACATCTAGATAAGTTCCTTAGTGGGTCTAGTTTTCAAAATGGGGTCATTTGTGGGGGGTTTCCACTGTTTAGGTACATTAGGGGCTCTCCAAAGGCAACATGACACCCGCAGACCATTCCATCAAAGTCTGCATTCCAAAACGTCACTACTTCACTTCCGAGCCCAGACGTGTGCCCATACAGTAGTTTTCTCCCACATATGGGGTATCAGCATACTCAGGACAAATTGGACAACAACCTTTGGGGTTCAATTTCTCCTGGTACCCTTGGGAAAATAAAAAATGGTGACTAAAAGATCATGTTTGTGGAAAAAATACGAATTTTTTATTTTCACGCCCGGGCATTATAAACTTCTGTGAAGCACTGGGGGGTTCAAAGTGCTCACCACACATCTAGATAAGTTCCTTGGGGGGTCTAGTTTACAAAATGGTGTCATTTGTGGGGGGTTTCCACTGTTTAGGTAAATTAGGGGCTCTCCAAAGGCAACATGACACCCGCAGACCATTCCATCAAAGTCTGCATTCCAAAACGTCACTACTTCCCTTCCGAGCCCCGACGTGTGCCCATACAGTAGTTTTCTCCCACATATGGGGCATCAGCATACTCAGGACAAATTGGACAACAACTTTTAAGGTCCAATTTCTCCTGGTACCCTTGGGAAAATAAAAAAATGGTGACTAAAAGATCATGTTTGTGGAAAAAATATGAATTTTTTATTTTCACGCCCGGGCGTTATAAACTTCTGTGAAGCACTGGGGGGTTCAAAGTGCTCACCACACATCTAGATAAGTTCCTTGGGGGGTCTAGTTTCCAAAATGGTGTCATTTGTGGGGGGTTTCCACTGTTTTGGTACATTAGGGGTTTTCCAAACGCGACATGGTGTCCGATCTCAATTCCAGCCCAAAACGTCAAATGGCGCTGCTTCCCTTCCGAGCTCTGCCATTCACCCAAATAGTGGTTTACCCCCACATGTGGGGTATCAGCGTACTCAGGACAAATTGCACAATAACTTTTAGGGTCCTGTTACCCTTGGAAAAATAAGAATTGAGGGTGAAAAGATCATTTTTGTGGAAAAAATATGATTTTTTAATTGTATGGCTTTATGTTATAAACTTCTGTGAAGCCCATGGGGGTTCAAAGTTCTCACCACACATCTAGATAAGTTCCTTAGGGGGTCTAGTTTCCAAAATGGTGTCATTTGTGGGGGGTTTCCACTGTTTTGGTACATCAGGGGTTTTCCAAACGCGACATGGAGTCCGATCTCAATTCCAGCCCAAAACGTCAAATGGCGCTGCTTCCCTTCCGAGCTCTGCCATGCGCCCAAATAGTGGTTTACCCCCACATGTGGGGTATCAGCGTACTCAGGACAAATTGCACAATAACTTTTAGGGTCCTGTTACCCTTGGAAAAATAAGAATTGAGGGTGAAAAGATCATTTTTGTGGAAAAAATATGATTTTTTAATTGTATGGCTTTATGTTATAAACTTCTGTGAAGCCCATGGGGGTTCAAAGTTCTCACCACACATCTAGATAAGTTCCTTAGGGGGTCTAGTTTCCAAAATGGTGTCATTTGTGGGGGGTTTCCACTGTTTTGGTACATCAGGGGTTTTCCAAACGCGACATGGAGTCCGATCTCAATTCCAGCCCAAAACGTCAAATGGCGCTGCTTCCCTTCCGAGCTCTGCCATGCGCCCAAATAGTGGTTTACCCCCACATGTGGGGTATCAGCGTACTCAGGACAAATTGCACAATAACTTTTAGGGTCCTGTTACCCTTGGAAAAATAAGAATTGAGGGTGAAAAGATCATTTTTGTGGAAGAAATATAATTTTTTAATTGTATGGCTTTATGTTATAAACTTCTGTGAAGCCCATGGGGGTTCAAAGTTCTCACCACACATCTAGATAAGTTCCTTAGGGGGTCTAGTTTCCAAAATGGGGTCACTTGTAGGGGGTTTCCACTGTTTAGGTACATCAGGGACTCTCCAAACGTGACATGGCGTCCAATCTGAATTCCAGCCAATTTTGCATTGAAAAAGTCAAACGGCGCTCCTTCCATTCTGAGCTCTGCCATGCGCCGAAACAGTCGTTCCCCCCCACATATCAGGTATCTGCGTACTCAGGACAAATTGCACAATAACTTTTGCAGTCCAATTTCTCCTGTTACCCTTGGTAAAATAAAAAAAATTGAACCTGAATTATTTTTTTTATGAAAAAAAGTTAGATGTTCATTTTTTTTAAATATTCAAAAAAATTCCTGTGACGCACCTAAAGGGTTAATAAACTTCTTGAATGTGGTTTTGAGCACCTTAAGGGGTGCAGTTTTTAGAATGGTGTCACTTTTGGGTATTTTCTATCATATAGACCCCTCAAAGTGGCTTCAAATGTGATGTGGTCCTAAAAATAAAATGGTGTTGTAAAAATGAGAAATCGCTGGTCAACTTTTAACCCTTATAACTTCCTAACAAAAAAAAATTTTGGTTCCAAAATTGTGCTGATGTAAAGTAAACATGTGGGAAATGTTACTTATCAAGTTTTTTGTGTGCCGTATCTCTGTGATTTAAGGGCATAAAACTTCAAAGTTGGAAAATTGCAAAATTTTCAAAATTTTTGCCAAATTTCCATTTTTTTCACAAATAAACGCAAGTTATTTGAATGAAATTTTACCACTAACATGAAGTACAATATGTCACGAGAAAACAATGTCAGAATCACCGGGATCCATGGAAGCGTTCCAGAGTTATGACCTCATAAAGGTACAGTGGTCAGAATTGTAAAAATTTGCCCGGTCATGAACGTGCAAACCACCCTTGGGGGTGAAGGGGTTAAGGAAACTAGTGTATATACCCTGTAATATTATGCTTTTCAAGAAAGGCATCCAGTCCCTTCTTAAATTTTTATCAGGGAATCACTCATTACAACATCATATGGCAGAGAGTTCCATAGTCTCACTGCTCTTACAGTAAAGAATCCGGGTCTGTGAGTATGCTTCTTTCCTCCAGATGTAGAGGATGCCCCCTTGTCCCCGTCACAGGTCTAAGAGTAAAAAGATCATTAGAGAGGTCTTTGTATTGTCCCCGCATATATTTATACATTGTAATAAGATCACCCCTAAGCCTTCGATTCTCCAAACTAAATAACCCCAAGTGTAATAACCTGTCTTGGTATTGCAGACCCCCTAGTTCCCTCATAACCTTGGTCGCTCTTCTCTGCACCCGCTCCAGTTCAGCTATGTCTTTCTTATACACCGGAGACCAGAACAGTACACAGTATTCTAAGCGTGGTCGCACTAGTGACTATTATAGAGGTAAAATTATGTTCTCCTCATGAGCATCTATGCCTCTTTTAATGCATCCCATTATTTTATTTGCCTTTGCAGCAGCTGCCTGACACTGGCCACTAAATGTGAGTTTGTCGCCCACCCATACACCCAGATCTTTTTCAGTGACAGTTTTGCCCAGTGTTTTACAATTAAGCACATAATTATACATCTTGTTCGTTCTACCCAAGTGCCTGACATTACATTTATCCCCATTAAAGCTCATTTGCCATTTATCAGCCCAAGCGTTTAGTTTACATAAATCCTCCTGTAATATAAAATTGTCCTCCTCTGTATTGATTACCCTGCAGAGTTTAGTGTCATCTGCAAATATTGAAATTCTACTCTCTACGCCCCCTACAAGGTCATTAATAAATATGTTAAAAGGAATCGGGCCCAAAACTGACCCCTGTGGTACCCCACTGCTAACCGTGACCCAGTCCAAGTGTGCTCCACTAATAACCACCCTTTGTTTCCTATCCCTGAGCCAGCTCTTAACTCACTTACACATATTTTCCCCTATCCACATTGTTCTCATTTTATGTATCAACCTTTTGTGTGGCACCGTATCAAAAGCTTTTGAAAAGACCATGTACACCACGTCCACTGGATTCCCTTGGTCCAGTCCTGAACTTACCTCTTCATAAAAGCTTATCATATTAGTCTGACAGGAACGGTCCCTTGTAAACCCATTTGATATTGGGTCATGAGGTTATTCTTCTCCAGATACTCCAGTACAGTATCTCTTAGAAAACCCTCCAGGATTTTACCCACAGTTGAGGTTAAACTTACTGGCCTATAATTTCCAAGTTCAGTTTTCGTCCCCTTTTTGAATATTGGCACCACATTTGCTATACGCCAGTCCTGTGGTACAGCCCTTGTTATTATGGAATCTTTAAAGATTAAAAATAATGGTCAATCTATGACTGTGCTTAATTCCTGCAGTATTTGGGGGTGTATCCCATCCGGGCCCGGGGATTTGTCAAGTTTAGTGATTTTTAGACGCTGCCGTACTTCCTGCTGGGTTAAGCAGGTAACATTTAATGGAGAATTTTTATCCCTGATCATGTTATCCGTCATGGGATTTTCTTGTGTAAATATTGTTGAAAAAAAAGTCATTTAGCATATTGGCTTTTTCCTCATCCTCATCCACCATTTCACCCAGACTATTTTTAAGGGGGCCAACACTATCATTTTTTAGCTTCTTACTATTTATGTAGTTAAAGAATATTTTGGGATTATTTTTACTTTCTCTGGCAATGAGTCTCTGTCTCAATCTTTGCTGTCTTGATTTGCTTTTTACAGAATTTATTTAATTTTCTGTATTTATTTAATGCCTCATCACTACCTACTTGCTTTAATTCTCTAAATGCTTTCTTTTTGTCACTTATTGCGCCCCTTACAGCTCTATTTAACCACAGTGGTTTCCTCCTATTTCTAGTATGTTTATTCCCATATGGTATATATTGTGCTCAGGTCCTATTCAGGATGCTAATAAACGTCTCCCATTTTCTTTGTGTATTTTTATGTCTCAGGATATCGTCCCAGTTAATTGCACCAAGATCATCTCTCATCCGTTGGAAATTTGCCTTCCTGAAGTTTAGTGTCCTTGTAACCTCTCTACTACACATCTTATTAAAGGATACATGAAAACTTATTAATTTGTGATCACTATAACCCAAGTAACCCTCAACCCTTACATTTGATATGCGGTTTGGCCTGTTGGTTAATATTAGGTCTAGCAGTGCCCCCCCTCTTGTTGGGTCCTGAACCAGTTGTGAAAGGTAATTGTCTCTCATAGTTGTCAAAAACCTATTACCTTTGCTGGAACTGCAGGTTTTGGTTCCCCAATGTGTTTCAGGGTAGTTGAAGTCCCCCATAATAATGACTTCTCCTTGAGTCGCAGCTTCATCTATTTGCTTTATGAGGATATTCTCTGTTGCTTCCATTATTTTTGGAGACTTATAACAAACCCCTATCAGTAATTTATTATTTTTCCCCCCTCCCCTTATCTCTACCCACAGGGACTCTACATTTTCATTAGATTCATATATATTATCACGAAGGATGGGTTTTAAGGATGATTTTACTTATAAACACAAGCCTCCCCTCGCTTATTTGTTCGGTCATTTCTGAACAGACTATAGTCCTGTAAATTAACCGCCCAGTCGTGGCTCTCGTCCAGCCATGTCTCAGATATCCCCACCATGTCATAATTATGTTCCAACAACATTAACTCCAATTCCTCCATCTTGTTGGCGAGGCTTCTGACATTAGTATACATTGCACTTTATGTATCTCTCTGTACCTCTATTCTTTCTTAATTTATTAACTGTTCTAACCCCACCGCCCATGCCACCCCCACTCCCAATCTCATTATTTGTGCCCAAGTCTCTATCTGCACTGTCTTCCCCTCCTATAAAAGGAATACCCTCCCCCCATCCCTAGTTTAAACACTCCTCCAACCTTCTAGCTATTTTCTCCCCCAGCACATCTACACCCTCCCCATTGAGGTGCAGCCCGTCCCTAGCGTAGAACCTGTAGCCAACTGAGAAGTCGGCCCAGTTCTGCAGGAACCCAAACCCCTCCTTCCTACACCAATTCCTGAGCCACTTATTAACCTCCCTAATTTCCCATTGCCTCTCTGGCGTGGCACGTGGTACAGGAAGTATTTCCGAAAATACCACCTTGGAGGTCCTTGCTTTAAGCTTACAGCCTAATTCCCTGAAATCATCTTTAAGGACCTTCCACCTACCTCTATCTTTGTAATTTGTGCCAATGTACACCATGACCCCTGGATCCTCACCAGCCCCTCCCAGTAATCTGTCAACCCGATCAGCGATGTGTCGGACTCGAGCGCCAGGTAGGCAGCACACCGTTCGACGATCCCTGTCTTTGTGACAGATTGCCCTATCTGTTCCCCTAATAATTGAGTCTCCCACTACCAGAACCTGTCTGGCCTGCCCTGCTCTCCTATTTACCCCCTTACTGGAGCAGACACTCCTCCGCCTTTCAGAGGACATGCCTTGCTGCAGCAGTGCTACTCCTGCGCTAACACTCCCCTCATCTGCCAACTTAGCAAACTTATTGGGGTGTGCCAGATCACGACTAGCCTCCCTGGTGCTCTTCCCTCTACCCCGCCTTCTAACTGTCACCCAGCTAGCTGCTTCATTGTCCTGCAGCTCCAACCTAGCATCCCCCCTCATCTATCCCATTGAGCGTCTGCTCAGTGAGCAGAAGACTCCTTTCCATATTGTCTATGGATCTCAGTGTTGCCAGCTGCACATTTAGATCCAGTATCTGGGCTTCCAAATCCACAACGTGCTCACATCTCGCACAGCAGTATGCACCCTCGACCGGCCTTTCAAGGATTTCATACATGCGGCAAGACGTGCACTGGATGGCATTGGCAATAGTGGAGCACATCCTAATGGGGATTGCACCAGACAAAAAGATAAGCAAAAATAAATAAAAAGTATTAATAAAATATAACAGCAATTCAGTAATACCTCCCTTGGAAACTCCTTGAATCCAAAGTCACTGAATCACAAGTCACACACTTACCACAGTTCGCACTTACGCTCAGGTCACACTCAGCTCGTTCACACTCGCTCAGGCAGAAGATTTAAAAGATTTTTTTTTTCCCTTTTACCAGCACACCACCCTGCTGCTCAATGCACTTCCAAAAGGAAGATTAGGATTAGATACACAGCTCAGCAGAAAGTATCACACAGGAGAGGATACTTGGGTAATCGTTTATTTAATTTGTGTTGCAAATCTGTAGTGTTGAATATATGATGTGAAATGTTTTTATGTGCAATATAATCATTATAATTTTTTATATCTAACCACAGTTGGTTACTATGGCCAGGCAACGCCTGGCTCTTCAGCTAGTAAGAAATATAAGCTATTCTTTGCTTTTGTTTCATTTAGATGATCAAATCCAATAAACGCAACTGGCTGTGTTTCAGCAGGAAAATGAATTGTACAAAGTCCTTGGTTAATGAAAGACTGATTAATGACAGATAAATTATGTGGATAGTCTCTAAATTCTATCTAGTAAGTTTGATTGCATGCGTGCACTGGTACTCAACTGTACACACAATCCAGAAGATTGGATTAATTAATACAAGATTTGAATAAACCTTTGAGATATTTTTACATGTGCCTTGTTAGTAACATCAAAATGTATCATAAGTAGAGTTGAGCGATACCGTCCGATACTTCAAAGTATCGGATCGGAATGGATCGGCCGATCTTTAAAAAAAGTATCGGTATCGCCGATTCCGATACCGGAAGTCCCATTCAAGTCTATGGGACTTCCGGTATCGGAATAAGAAAAACCCTGTTTTTGCCTTGTACAGCCTCTCTGGGGTCTGTACGGGCCTTTCGGGGGGCTGTGCCGGCCTGCCAGGGGGTCTGTGCAGGCTCCGGTGGTCTGTGCCGGCCTGCCGGGGGGCTGTGCCGGCCTGCCGGTGGTCTGTGCAGGCTCCGGTGGGCTGTGCCGGCCTGCCGGGGGGCTGTGCAGGCTCCGGGGGGCTGTGCCGGCCTGCCGGGGGGCTGTGCCGGTCTGCCGGTGGTCTGTGCAGGCTCCGGGGGGCTGTGCCGGCCTGCCGGGGGGCTGTGCCGGCCTGCCGGTGGTCTGTGCAGGCTTCGGGGGTCTGTGCAGGCATCGTCCGATGGGACTACAAGTCCCATCGGGCGATGCCTGCTACCATGACAGTGATTGACACATTAGCCAATGATGGGACAGTAGTAGTCCCATCATCCGGCTAATGTGTTGAATGTAAAAAAAAAAAAAAAAATTACATGCTACATACATGCTACATACATACAACATGCATACTACATACATGCTACATTCATACTACATAAATACTACATGCAACATACATACTACATATATACTACATACATACTACATATATACTACATATATACTACATGCATGCTACATACATACTGCATGCTACATACATACTACATGCTACATACATACCACATATATACTACATACATACTACATGCATGCTACATACATACCACATACATACTACATACATACTACATACATACTACATGCATGCTACATGCATGCTACATGCTACATACATAACACATATATACTACATGCATGCTACATACATACTACATGCTACATACATACCACATACATACTACATGCATGCTACATACATACTACATGCTACATACTACATATATACTACATGCATGCTACATACATACTACATGCTACATACATACTACATATATACTACATGCATGCTACATACATACTACATGCTACATACATACTACATATATACTACATGCATACTACATACATACTACATGCTACATACATACTACATATATACTACATGCATGCTACATACATACTACATGCTACATACATACTACATATATACTACATGCATGCTACATACATACTACATGCTACATACATACTACATATATACTACATGCATGCTACATACATACTACATGCTACATACATACTACATATATACTACATGCATGCTACATACATACATGCTACATACATACTACATATATACTACATGCATGCTACATACATACTACATGCTACATACATACTACATATATACTACATGCATGCTACATACATACTACATGCTAAATACATACTACATATATACTACATGCATGCTACATATGCTACATACTACATGCTACATACATACTACATATATACTACATGCATGCTACATACATACTACATACATACTACATGCATGCTACATACATACTACATGCTACATACATACCACATACATACTACATATATACTACATGCATGCTACATACATACTGCATGCTACATGCATGCTACATACATACTACATACATACTACATGCTACATAGATACCACATATATACTACATACATACTACATACAATACATTCATACAATACATACATAGACATACAGTACATATAACATAGAGTAACATACTTACCAATACTTGTCACATTGTTCCCTGAAGCCATTGTCTTTTCCAGAATAAATATTAACATAACAAACCACAAAAATACTCACCCACGATCCGAAGCAGTCCACGAGTGTGTCCCACGACGATCTTGGGTAGAGAACTGCAGCATCAGCTGATGCTGCCGTTCTCTACGGGCTGCAGGAATCCAATGACGGAAGGTAGGTATCCTTCCGCACTGTATTCCTCCGCCACTTAAAAAAAAAAAAAGTCCCTAGTCTCACTTTATGCCATTGCTGTGTGGGAATTTCCCACGCAGCAATGGCATAAAGTGAGACTAGGGACTTTTTTTTTTTTAAGTGGCGGAGGAATACAGTGCGGAAGGATACCTACCTTCCGTCATTGGATTCCTGCAGCCCGTAGAGAACGGCAGCATCATCTGATGCTGCAGTTCTCTACCCAAGATCGTCGTGGGACACACTCGTGGACTGCTTCGGATCGTGGGTGAGTATTTTTGTGGTTTGTTATGTTAATATTTATTCCGGAAAAGACAATGGCTTCGGGGAACAATGTGACAAGTATTGGTAAGTATGTTACTCTATGTTATATGTACTGTATGTCTATGTATGTATTGTATGAATGTATTGTATGTATGTAGTATATATGTGGTATGTATGTAGCATGTAGTATGTATGTAGTATGTATGTAGCATGCATGTAGCATGCAGTATGTATGTAGCATGCATGTAGTATATATGTAGTATGTATGTAGCATGCATGTAGTATATATGTAGTATGTATGTAGCATGTAGCATGTATGTAGTATGTATGTGGTATGTATGTAGCATGCATGTAGTATATATGTAGTATGTATGTAGCATGTATGTAGTATGTATGTAGTATGTATGTAGTATGTATGTGGTATGTATGTAGCATGTAGTATGTATGTAGCATGCATGTAGTATGTATGTAGTATGTATGTAGTATGTATGTAGCATGCATGTAGTATGTATGTAGTATGTATGTAGCATGTAGCATGTATGTAGTATGTATGTGGTATGTATGTAGCATGTAGTATGTATGTAGCATGCATGTAGTATATATGTAGTATGTATGTAGTATGTATGTAGTATGTATGTGGTATGTATGTAGCATGCATGTAGTATGTATGTAGCATGCATGTAGTATGTATGTAGCATGCATGTAGTATGTATGTAGCATGCATGTAGTATATATGTAGTATGTATGTAGCATGTAGTATGTATGTAGCATGCATGTAGTATATATGTAGTATGTATGTAGCATGTAGTATGTATGTGGTATGTATGTAGCATGCATGTGGTATGTATGTAGCATGCATGTAGTATGTATGTAGCATGCATGTAGTATGTATGTAGCATGCATGTAGTATGTATGTAGCATGTAGCATGCATGTAGTATGTATGTAGTATGTATGTAGCATGCAGTATGTATGTAGCATGTATGTAGTATGTATGTAGTATATATGTAGTATGTATGTAGCATGCATGTAGTATGTATGTAGTGTTTTTTTTTTTTTTTTTAACATTTAACACATTAGCCGGATGATGGGACTACTACTGTCCCATCATTGGCTAATGTGTCAATCACTGTCATGGTAGCAGGCATCGCCAGATGGGACTTGTAGTCCCATCGGACGATGCTTGCACAGACCCCCGGACATCAGCACAGCCCCCCGACAGGCCGGTACAGACCCCCACAGGGTGCACAGACCACCGGCAGGCCGGCACAGCCCCCCGGCAGGCCGGTACAGACCCCCACAGGGTGCACAGACCACCGGCAGGCCGGTACAGACCCCGGGCAGTCCACACAGCTCCCCGGCAGGCCGGCACAGCCCCCGGCAGGCCGGCAGAGACCCCCGGAAGGCCCGAAATGACGGCGCATCATGATGCGCACACACCGCGCATCATGATGACGTCAGGCTGTCAATCAACTTTGAACTTCCGATTCCGATGCCGAATTCCGATATTGAAAAAATATCGGAAGTCGGTATCGGAATTCCGATACAGCAAGTATCGGCCGATACCCGATACTTGCGGTATCGGAATGCTCAACACTAATCATAAGTCTATATTTCTGATATGTAAAAATGGTAGTGGAAATACATTATTGGCCCGATTCATCATTTGCGGGGTTTTTATGTCACTTTCTTTATTTGACTTGTATTATTGGTTGATTTTTTTTGCGCCAAATTGTTCAAAATGGCTCACATGGTTATGGATTTTGCGCAACATAAAAATGCTTTTTGCATTTATGGGTTTTTTTTTGCTAAAATTGCCTATGATTTGTGCATAAAATCACTCCGAGAGGCAATAGAGTGGATTTGCGTAAAAATGTTGTGACTTTTCAAAAATGCCATAATTGATGAATCAGCCACATACATATGGGAAACAAAAAGCACTCTCATATAGGCAATCCTAAAATAAAAATTGAATACATATAAAATGGACTTAAAAATAGTTGCAATTAAGGGAAGATTTTGGTGCAAAGCAAATAGGCTGAATACATCAAAAACTAGACAAAAAAGGTGGAAATTCAATAATAATAATAACTTATACAGTTAGGTCCATGAATATTTGGACAGTGACATAAGTTTTGGCATATTAGCTGATTACCAAAACATGTTAATGGGCTGCATGGACAATTCCCACATTAATCCATCATCGGTTAAACAGGTAAACGGTCCGGAGCTGATTCCACTAGTGGCATTTGCATTTGCAAGCTGTTACTGTGAACTCACAACATGCAGTCAAAGGAGCTCTCAATGGAAGAGAAACAGACCATCATTACTAGGCTGAAAAAAAGAAGCAATCCATCAGACAGACAGCAGAAATGTTAGGCGTGGCCAAATAAACAGTTTGGTACATTCTGAAAAAAAAACCACACTGGTGAGCTTGGAAACTCAAAAAAGGCCAGGATGTCCACGGAAGACAACAGTGATGGATGATTTCAGAATCCTTTTTGTTCTGAAGAAAAAGCTCTTCACAACATCCACCCAGGAGAAGTACACTATACAGGAAGGACAGTAGGTATTTCAGTCTCTAAGTCTACCATAAAGGGAAGACTTCATCAGAGCAATACAGAGGGTTCACCACAAGATGCAAACCATTAATCAGCTTTAAAAATAGGCCAGATTACACTTTGCAAAAAAACATCTAAAGAAGCCAGCCTGGTTCTGGAAAAGCATTTTCTGGACAGATGAGATTAAGGTAAACCTGTACCAGTATGATGGGAGGAATAAGCATTTAGAACACGGTGGAAGCCGTATGATGGCATGGGCATGGATGGCTTCCAATGGAACTGGATCATTAGTATTTATTGATGATGTATAGATAAACATCAAGTGGTGAATAATAAAAAAGGAACCCTTTACTGTCAGCCAATTTTGTACTTAATGACCAAGCAAATTTTTACAATTTTGACCACTGTCACTTTATG
Organism: Dendrobates tinctorius; assembly: GCF_039654945.1. Taxonomy (NCBI): domain Eukaryota; kingdom Metazoa; phylum Chordata; class Amphibia; order Anura; family Dendrobatidae; genus Dendrobates; species Dendrobates tinctorius. The sequence continues at coordinate 50,167,483 of NW_027361679.1, read as the reverse complement.
AAGTTATAGCTCTGGAACGCTTCAACGAATCCCACTGATTCTGAGACTGTTTTTTTGTGACATATTGTACTTCATGTTAGTGGTAACTTTTCTTCAGTATGACTTGCATTTATTTATGAAAAAAGCAGAAATTTGGCAAAAATGTTTAAAATTTAGCAATTTTCAAAATTTTCATTTTTGTGCCCTTAAATCAGAGAGTCATAGCGCACAAAATAGTTAATAAATAACATTTCCCACATGTCTACTTTACATTAGCAAAAGTTTGGAAATATATTGTTTTGTTAGGACGTTATAAGGGTTAAAAGTTGAACAGCGATTTCTCATTTTTACAACAAAATTTACAAAATCATTTTTTTTTTAGGGACCACATTTGAAGTGAATTTAGGGGGTCAATATGAGAGAAAATACCCAAAAATGACACCATTCTAAAAACTGTACTCCTCAATGTGCTCAGAACCACATTCAAGAAGTTTATTAACCCTTCACAAGAACTAAAGTAATGTGGAGGGAAAAAATTAACATTTTATTTTTTTCACAAAAAATTTACTTTAGACCCAAGGGTAGATTTTCACAAGGGTAACAAGAGAAAATGAACCACAAAATCTGCTGTGCAATTTCTTCTGAGTAAACCGATACCCCGTATGTTTGGGAAAGCCACTGTTTGGGCGCATGACAGGGCTCAGAAGGGAAGGAGCACCATTTGACTTTTTGAACGCAAAATTGTCTGGAATCAATGGCGGGCGCCATGTCGCGTTTGGAGACCTCCTGATGTACCTAAACAGTGGCAACCCCCCAATTCTAACTCCAACCCTAACACAGCCCAACCCCTGACCCTAATCCCAGCCCTAACCCTAAACACAATACCACAACTCTAACCCCAACTACAACACCACCCTATCCACAACACTCCAATCGTAACCCCAACCATAACTCCCGTAACCGTAGAGCCTATCACAGTGATCAAAATGAACCAAAAGTAAAATTCTCCCATTGTTGCCGAGTGACGGCCGTCAGATCTCGGCGGGCGCATGCACCTGCCTTTTTCTTTCCAGAAGAAGATGCCTAGGGCAGGGGGGACAGAACCAGAGGGATCGGGGGACATTGGCAGTACCAGTGGGGCTCGAAGACCCCATTTCTCTCTCCTATGATGTGCTACATCATATCAAAGGAGAGAGAAAAAAATGGGAAACCAGACTTTTTTTTTGCAATACCGGGGACGGTAAAAACTGACCCAAATCATGCTCTCCAGGGAGATTTTCTGACACTGTGGAGCGCTATACACTTATTTCTCAGTGCCGCTAAAAAGCAGCGCTGATGAATAAGTACCCTTAACTGCTGCCGTTAAAAGGCATATCAGCGGTCGTTAAGGGGTTAACCTTTAATTAGTACTCTTAAAAACATACAATGGTAAAAAGTGCCTCTGCACTGACAGAATTACCACAATGAAGACAATCCACTATAGGGTGATCCACAAAGGAATCAAACATACACCCAGTGGGTTCAATCAAGATAGCTTAGATCTTGCATCAATGTTACACATGATAGGCTGCCTTTAAATATAGAACTCTGCCTTTAAATATAGAACTCTGGCTAAGTGGTGTCAATTATCCAAATAAATGGGGAGATCTGCTCATATCACCTTTGGTGACTATTAGAGTCTAGGCTAGTCTATGCCTTACCTATCAATGGAGGTTGGCACCCTAATACCTGCACACTGGTGCCCCCACTCGATGGCTGACTTACTGTACCTATTAAGCCCTAGGTCTACAGAAAACTTTTACATGAAATCTGCTCATTTAAGCCACTGGGTGTCTCTGTCGCTAAACGAAAAATCCATCTTGTTTCTCTATGCAAAATTCTCATATCCCAATCCGCGCTTCTGTGTGGAATTGCAATAAGGTATATTCCTATGAACCTTAACACTTCCAACTTGCCTTGATGATTAATGTTTATATGCGTGGCCACTGGTATGTCTCTTTTGTTGATTATCTCCACAGACGTTTCCCTACCCTCCTTCTCATCTCTCTCTAGGTTTTTCCCCACATACACGATGTCAAACTGGCATGTGGCTATATACACTACCCCTATAGACCTACAGTTGATTAATGTCCTGATTTTGCAGGTTTCAACTATCACATTGCTTTTGAAGCTATTACTTTGAGTTATTGATTTGCAGGCTACACAGCCCCCACTCCGAAAGCATCCTGTGGTGGTGGACTGTATCCAATTGTTCTCGCTTAGTGATGTGTATTGTCTATGCACCAGCCTGTCTTTCAGCGACCTGCCTTTATATAGGTAATTTGTGGGTGTGATTTAACTAGCCCGCCAACATCCTTGTCCATTTGTAAAATCGTTCAATATTTCTGTAGTATCTTCCTGATCTCATCTGCCTTATTTGAAAAGGTGGTAATAAGCCTACAAATATTAGGATCCTCTGATTGCCTTGGAAGTGGGTTTAGAACGGTGCTGCGACCATTAATTCGAGTATTCTGGTAATCTGAGGATAAGACTGTCTGGGGGTACTCTCTTTCCAAGAATCTGTCCCTTAATTTCTCCTCCTGTGGCTCAAAGCTAGAGTTCTCTGAGCAGTTTCTGCGTACCCTCAGAAACTAACCCTTTGGAATTCCTCTTTTTGGAGGCCTGGGATGATTGCTTCCTAACTTTAATAAAAAGTTTGTGGCTGTAGCTTTTTTGTATGTTTGGGTCGTCAAATTCGTTTTCCTTCTTTTGTATCAGAATGTCTGGGAATGGCAATTTATCCATATTCACTTCATATGTGAAATGTAGTGTCATGATCTATGCGGGATCAGGACAGATAAAAGCACAGGTAACCTTTTTTTTCTGTGCTTAGGTTTGGTTTTTGCCCCCCCCCGGTGGCCATTAGGATTATTGCGCTGTGGTGTCTTTTGTTCTAAATTTACCCCCCGGTGGTGATGAGCGTCATTGCACTCTGTTTCTTTAGTTTTGTGCACGTAATTATAAAACAGGTGTGATTCCTCTATAAAAGAGTGACAGGTGTGGTAATCACTGTTGGTGATAGTCCTCAGTTACAAGGAAGCCTGGGTGAAGGATGGAGTTGAAGGAGAGTCCCGGGCAGCTCAGTGAGAGTCCTGTAGTGGCAGCTATGGTGTCTGCGAGGAAGGCTGGCATGGCTTGGTGGAGTTGCAGCTATGGTGTCAGCAAGGAGTTCTTGCATGGCTTGGTGGAGTGGCAGCTATGGTGTAGAGCTGCACTCATGATGATGGACTCAGTTATTTAAATTCGCCCAACTGAAGGCGGTGTATCCAGGGCCACGCGTGTCATCTAAATCTGCCCTGCTGGAGGCGCTGTGTCCAGCCACGCGTGACCATGACATTTAGATTTAACCTCCGTGAGATATGGGAAAATGATATAATTTTGATTTCTGATGGAATTCCCCATCAAGATAAAGTTTGGCCCAAAAATACTTGCTTCAGACCACTTAGCCCCCCTCCCTTGGCATGCATTCCCTAAGGACATAAAAAGCAATGCAATGTTTTCTTTTATTAAAAATTCCAGGAAAAAGCTCTTTGAAGCTTGGTGACCACCAATTAGCACCAGGGTGTAAACTCCTGTGCAGCTGCAGCCAAACTGGATTCATTTGTTTGACTCAAGCACATGGAAACATTGTGACACAACAAGTCACAGCAAGGTTCTGGGGTATTGAATCTGGAAAATGACCTACGTATATTAACAGAATGCAAAATCTCTGAGCCTAGCCGAGCATATTATCAGAATCGGCATTCCTTCCCCTACATGCCCCTTCCCGGCAGCCACCTGTAGCACTCAGCGTTATTGAGTTACAAAGCATAGCTACAAGGGCTTTCATACGATAGGCATATTTAGTCTCTATGCATAGATAAAATCCAGCCGAATCCAGTGGCACCATTGCCATTCCATTCAGAGCTTTGGGTGGAAAGTTATGAGCCTCCACGGTTCTGGACAGAAAATCATACTCTCAAACATGGGAGGAGAGTGGCTGCACAAGCTCAGGGGTGGGCACAGAGTGTGGGAGGGAACAGCCTAAGAGATAAGAGACAGCTGCTCATTTTGAGCTCATTTTTTTTACTGACAGAAGGATCCGTTAGCTGATGCAGCTAAGAAAACCACGTAACAAAGATTTGGACCTGTGATCCATCAGCGCCTCCCTGTGGTCACATGTTACATAGCATGATAATTGCAACCTATCTATACCCTATCCTTGTGCTACACTCTTGACTGCATACTTGTATATTGTTCTGTACATATATGCAGCATACCTGTATATTTATAGTGCGCCTTTTCGGCGATTAAATATAAAATTAATCTTGGGCTGCTCTTTTATCTTGATACGCGAATTACCACGTCCGCACACTCGGTTGGTTATATTATACGCTACCTGGGTTGGTTTCTGACCTAATATAAACCTGTTGTCGGACGGGGCTTATGTCGAACGAGGATCTGGTGGAAGCATACAGTACTGTGTTAGTGAGGAGCCCTGACAGTGATGGCCAAGAGGTTTATATATATATCCCCAGCCTGGACTGGTGATGTATATCCTCCTCACTGGGAGTGCCTCAATAACTCGTACCTATAAGGGAAGCCTTTCTGGTGACTATTTGCCCTAGATGCAGTTCCCTGACTGACCTGGGGCAAGTGATGGTGCCAGAGAGCTGATCCCTACTGGGTCCTTCTCACCCCTCCCCCGAGGTGAGCGAAGTCGATGCCCCCTTCCCCTGTGCGATCCATCACAGCCTCTGATTTAGTTTCTCAACAAAATCCCCAAACTGTAACAGGTTTCCCTTTCAGATGACAAGGATATTGTCGAACGAATCCATAGAGAGATGTTTTCACTTCCTTATGCTGGCGTGTCCCCAAAAGACCAAAGTTTCAGCCCACCAGTTCAGGTACAGGATTACATATAATGGGGCACAGTGGTTCCCCATCGCTGTACCCCTGTGCTGGTGGAAGTACTTCCTGCCAAGTAGGAAACCATTGTTTGTTACACAGAATTTAAGGGCATTGATGACAAAGATGCTATGTTTTTTAAACTGATGTCCCCTGGTTTTTAGGAAGGATTCAACTGCCTCCGTCCCCTTGTCATGTGGTGTTGATGAGTACAGTGACTTAACATCAATACTCACCAATATCATGCCAGGGTCCAAAATAATAACATCTAAATTCCCCCGGATGTCTGTGGTGTCACATATGTATAAATTCAGGCCAGTTATGCATGGTTTCAGTACTTTATCTAGGTAGATACCCAGGTTCTGGGTGATACTGTCCACGCCAAACCCAATCAAGCACACCTTAAGGGGATTCAGGCCTTTATGGACTTTCCGCAAATTGTAGAATGTTGCCATGACTGGATGGTTTGGACAGATTAAATCTTATACCTGTTTACTGAGGAGGACATTATTTTCCAAGATATTTCTGGACAATGTTCTTAAGTCCCGCACAAATTTTTTTTTTAATAGATTGGCTACTAGGGTTTTATAGCAGGCCACATCTTGTAGTAGCCCCATACACACTGGTGATAATCAATCAAATTCATAATTACCATGTTGCCCCCCTTGTTAGATGGCTTTATTGTGATCTGATGATCATTCTCCAGTGAACATAATGCCTGGATTTCTAGTTTTGTTAGGTTGAATCTCTCCCTCGTCTTTTGTCCCTCTCGCTCAACTAGCTTACATGTGACCAAGCTCACAAATACATCAGTCGGGCAAAGGTCACCCTGCTGTGTTTGCATTCTGGTACTCTTTAATTTTATCTTGGTGAAAGGGCCTTTACCCTCCATATTGAGATCCGGGTCACTAAGGTTAAAGAGGGTGTTGATGTCCTCTAGCAGATTGTCCACTACACCTAGTTCTAAGCAAGTTCACTTGTTTTCTCTAATAAATGCTTACAACATCTTAATATGCGTGAGAACAAATTTACACCCTTTACTGTCTCAAAAGAATCATAGTATGTTGTGGGGACAGAGGAACCCCTTAGTGACAGAGCCAATTTGCAGCTTAATGACCAGGCCAATTTTTACAATTCTGACCACTCTCACTTTATGAGGTTATAACTCTGGAACGCTTTAATGGATCCCGCTGAATCTGAGATTGTTATTTCATGACATATTGTACTGCATGTTAGTGGTAAAATTTCTTCGATATAACTTGCGTTTATTTATGAAAAAAAGGAAATATGGCAAAAAATTAAAAAATGTAAAAATTTTCAAACTTTTAATTCTTATCCCCTTAAATTGGAGAGATATGTCACACAAAATAGTTAATAAATAACATTTCCCACATGTTTACTTAACATCGGCACAATTTTGGAAACAGCATTTATTTATGCTAGGAGGTTATAAGGGTTAAAAGTTGACCAGCCATTTCTCATTTTTACAACAAAAGTTACAAACCATTTTTTTAGGGACCACCTCACATTTGAAGTCACATGTGTACATGACAGAAAATACCGAAAAGTGGCACCATTCTAAAAACTGCACCCCTCAGGATGCTCAAAACCACAGTTAATTAACCCTTTATGTGCTTCACAGGAACTGAAGCAATGTGGAAGGAAAAAATGAACAGTTAACTTTTTTTCACATACATTTTAATTCAGAACCAGTTTTTTTATGTTCACAAATGTAAAAAGGGAAAATGAACCAGAAAATGTATTGTGAAGTTTCTCCTGAACATGCCGATACCCCATATGCGGGGGTAAACCACTGTTTTGGTGCATGGCAGAGCTCAGAAGGGAAGGAGCATCGTTTGACTTTTCAATGCAGAATTAGCTGGAAATGAGATCGGACGCCATGTCCCGTTTGGCGAGCCCCTTATGTGCCTAAACAGTGGAAACCCCCCACAAGTGACACAATTTTGTAAACTAGACCCCCCAAAGAACTTACCTAGATGTGTGGTGAGCTTTTTGAACTCCCAAGTGCTTCACAGAAGTTTATAAAGTAGAGCTGTGAAAATAAAAAATCATATTTTTTCCACAAAAATGATCTTTTCGCCCTCAAATTTTTATTTTCCCCCTCAAATTTTTATTTTCCCAAGGGTAACAGGAGAAATTAACCCCTCAAATTTGTTGTGAAATTTATCTTGAGTACGCTGTTACTCCATATGTGGGGGTAAACCACTGTATGGGCGCATGGCAGAGCTCAGGAGGGAAGGAGCGCCGTTTGACGTTTTCAATGTAGAATTGGCTGGAATTGAGATCAGACGCCATGTCATGTTTGGAGAGCCCCTGATGTGCCTAAACAATGGAATCCCTCACAAGTGACCCCATTTTGGAAACTAGACAACCCGAGGAACTTATATAGATGTGTGGTGAGCACTTTGAACCCCCAAGTGTTTCAATATGTGGGGAGGAACCACTGTTTGGGCGCATGGCAGAGCTCGGAAGGGAAAGAGCCTCGTTTTGGAATGCGGACTTTGATGGAATGGTCTGCGGGCGTCATGTTGCATTTGAAAAGCCCCTGATGTGCCTAAACAGTAGAAACCTCCCACAAGTAACCCCATTTTGGAAACCAGACACCCCAAGGAACTTATCTCGATGTGTTGTGGGAACTTTGAACCCCCAAGTGTTTCACTAAAGTTTATAACGCAGAGCCGTGAAAATAAAAAATTTTTTTTTCCACAAAAATGATTTTTTAGCCCCAAATTTTTTATTTTTACAAGGGTAACAGGAGAAATTGGACCCCAAAAGTTGTTGTCCAAATTGTCCTGAGTACGCTGAGACCCCATATGTGGGAGAAAACTACTGTTTGGGCACATATCAGGGCTTGGAATGGAAGTAGTGATGTTTTGGAACACAGACTTTGATAGAATGGTTTGTGTTGTGAGTTCATTCTCTAGTTCACCAGTTGTGAGTTCTCCTTCCAGACTCCCTCTGGTGGTGACAGGAGGTAGTGAGACTTATGAATGAGTCACCGTTGGAGGCAATAACAGAAATACTAGCTAAGTCCAGAAAACCAGAGAAGTTGGCAGCTATCGGATTGCAGACCCCTGAACCTATCAACAACAACTAGCAGTAGCCGTGGGGGTTCCTACTGTGCCCTAGACCCCTCGATTACAGCCGGAGAACTAAATAGCCTAAAAACAGAAAGGGAAATCTAAACTGCCCCAGAGCAGACCCAAAGCAATAGGTAGCCCCCAACATATAATGACGGTGAAGCAAGATGAAAAAACACTCACACAGATAGAAAGATAGGCTGAGCAAATGATGGGGCCCAAGCTAACTAAATAGGACAGGATAGAAAAGCTGCTGTCTGCAATCTGCCAAAACCCTATCAAAACAAGAGCCAACAGACTGATAGGGAAAAAAGCCCTGACTATGCTAGGCTTCAAAAAGACTATATCAGTACTCAGGTATTTTCTGAAGACAGAGCAAAAAGGAATTCAGCTCACCCCAGCAGGGAATGGCAGAAATCAGAAAAACAAGGCAAAACAAAACCAAAACACAAATGCAAAAAGCAGAGCAGAAAACTTAGCTTTTGAGGAGCAGGAATCAGACTGGTCTCCTAGAATCCCTCTGAGAAATCACCAGCAAGGCAGGAGGGCGTCGGCTGCCTTATATCCAGTCAGCAACTCCAGTCACCCAGTCATCATCATCCTGCTCAGGTGCTTGGTAATCAGCCTCACTACCTTCCTTCACCAGAAGAGGGAGTTCATCAGACCTCAATGGTGAAGGGGAAAATGAACTCACAACAGTACCTCCCCCTTGAGGAGGGGTCACCGAACCCTCATCCACGCCACCAGGGCGATCAGCGTGAGCCCGATGAAAGGCACGCACCAATCTTTTGGCATGAATATCAGAGGCAGAGACCCAGGAATTATCCTCCTGACCATAACCCTTCCACTTAACCAAATACTGGAGTCTCCGTCTAGCTAGACGGGAATCCAATATCTTCTCTACCTCATATTCCATGTTACCTTCAACCAATACAGGGTCCGGAGGTGCCACCCCAGGAACAACTGGTTCAACAAACCTCTTCAACAAGGACTTATGAAACACATTATGGATTTTAAATGTGACAGGAAGAGCCAAACGAAAAGAGACCGGATTAATAATCTCCAAAATCTTGTAAGGTCCAATAAATCTAGGCTTAAACTTAGGAGAAGCCACCTTCATAGCGATATTTTTTGATGATAACCAAACCATATCACCAACCTTAAACTGGGGACCAATGGTCCTACGTCGGTTGGAAAACCGCTGGGCCTTTTCCTGGGAGAGAGATAACTTATCCACCACTTGGTCCCAGATCTGGTACATTCTCTCCACCGCAGTGTCAACACCTGGGCAGGCAGAAGGCTCCACCTGCCCTGAAGAAAATCGAGGATGAAACCCAAAGTTCCAAAAAAAAGGTGACATCAAAGTGGCAGAACTAGCTCTATTATTTAAAGCAAATTCGGCCAAGGGCAAAAATGAAACCCAATCATCCTGATCAGCGGAAATAAACATCTCAAATACGACTCCAAGGTCTGGTTTGTTCTCTCTGTCTGCCCATTGGTCTGAGGGTGAAAAGCAGAGGAGAAGGACAACTGAATTCCCAGCCTGGAACAGAAAGTTCTCCAAAATCTAGACACAAACTGGACTCCTCTGTCAGATACAATGTTCTCAGGAATCCCGTGCAAGCGAACCACCTGTTGCAAAAACAAGGGCACCAACTCAGAGGAAGATGGCAACTTAGGGAGTGGTACAAGATGAACCATCTTAGAGAACCTATCACAAATCACCCAAATAACAGTCATTCTCTGAGAGACCGGCATATCAGAGATGAAATCCATTGAAATATGGGTCCATGGCCTCCTGGGGACCGGCAAAGGCATCAACAACCCACTAGAGCGAGAACAAGGTTTAGACCGGGAGCAAGTCCCACAGGACTGCACAAAATTCCTGACATCACGAGACAAGGCGGGCCACCAAAAAGACCAACTCACCAGATCTCTAGTACCAAAAATACCTGGATGACCAGCCAATGCAGAGCAATGAACTTCAGACATCACTCTCTTCTTCCACTGGTCAGGAACATACAACTTTCCACTGGGACAACGCACAGGTTTGTCCTCCTGGAACTCTTCCAGAGCACGTCTCAAATCGGACGAGATGGCAGAAAGAACTACCCCTTCGCCTAAGATGGTAGCAGGCTTGGTCACCACAGGAGAATCAGCAAAGAAGCTCCTAGAGAGAGCGTCAGCCTTGACATTCTTAGTGCCAGGAAAAAAAGAGACCACAAAATCAAAACGTGTAAAAAACAAGGCCCACCTAGCCTGTCTAGGGTTCAAGCGTTTGGCCAACTCCAGGTAAATCAAATTCTTGTGGTCAGTGAGGACCAAGACTTGATGTTTAGCTCCCTCCAACCAATGTCTCCACTCCACAAATGCCCATTTCATGGCTAACAGTTCCCGATTCCCCACATCATAGTTACGTTCAGATGGAGAGAACTTTCGGGAAAAGAAAGCACAGGGATTCATTTTAGATGTTACAGGATCCTTTTGGGACAAAACAGCTCTTGCACCAATCTCAGAAGTGTCCACCTCTACCTGGAACGGGAGTGAGACATCAGGTTGCCGCAAAACCAGGGCACAAGTGAATCTTCGCTTCAGCTCCTGAAAGGAAGAAACAGCCTCCGGAGACCAATTCAACACATCAGCACCCTTCTTAGTCAGATCAGTCAATGGCTTGGCAATACTAGAAAATTTTGCTATAAATTTCCGATAAAAATTAGCAAAACCCAAAAACTTCTGGAGGGCCTTCAAGGAAGTGGGCTGAACCCAATCATAAATGGCCTGTACCTTGGCCGGGTCCATTTCAATAGTTGACGGAGACAAAATAAATCCCAAAAATGAAATCCTCTGTACCCCAAAAAGGCATTTCGATCCTTTGACATACAGGGAATTCTCCCTCAAGATCCGGAACACAGTCCGAACATGTTCCACATGAGAATCCCAATCCTTGGAGAAGATCAAAATATCATCCAGATAGATAATCAAAAATTTATCCACAAAGTCCCGGAAAATGTCGTTCATGAAGCACTGGAAGACAGAAGGGGCATTAGTGAGCCCAAAAGGCATCACCAGGTACTCAAAATGTCCCTCCGGAGTATTAAACGCCGTCTTCCATTCATCCCCATGCTTAATGCGGATAAGATTATATGCCCCCCTGAGCTCAAGCTTGGTAAACCAGCAAGCACCTTTAACTCTGGAGAATAGATCCAAAATCAGGGGTAACAGATACTGATATTTAATAGTAATTTTGTTGAGGGCACGATAATCAATACAAGGCCTTAATGAACCATCCTTTTTGGCCACGAAAAAAAACCCGGCACCTAAGGGTGAAGAGGATGGTCTAATATGACCCTTCTCCAACGCCTCCTTAATATAGGATCGCATAGCCTCGTGCTCAGGTACAGATAAATTGAAGAGCCGACCTTTGGGAAATTTACACCCCGGGCTCAGTTCAATTGCACAGTCATAACTCCTATGAGGAGGCAAAGAGGCAGACTCATTCTCACTAAATACATCATAAAAGTCCGCCAAATAGTCAGGAACATCATGCGACTGAGGAGAGGTGGAAAAAAACGGAGCCTCACTAAGGGCACACCGACAACCCCAACTCACCACAGACACAGATTTCCAATCCAAAACTGGATTATGAATTTGCAACCAGGGAAACCCCAGAACAATGGTATCATGCAAATTATGCAACACCAAAAATCTGCAATTTTCTTGATGGTCTGGGGCGACCCGCATGACCACCTGGGTCCAAAACTGAGGTTTATTTTTCGCCAAAGGAGTAGCATCAATCCCCCTCAAAGGGATAGGCGTCTGCAGAGGTGTCATCGGAAATCCACAACATTTAGCAAAATCCAAGTCCATTAGGTTCAGGTCTGCTCCCGAATCCACAAATGCCTTGGCGGAAAATGTGGACAGGGAGGAGATCAGAGTAATTGCCAGAAGAAACTTAGGTTGAACACCACCCACAGAAAACGTGTGTGCAAAACGTTTCTCTCGTTTAGGACAGACAGAAATAATATGTGAGGCATCTCCACAATAAAAACACAGCTTATTACGCCTTCTGAACTCCTGACGTTGCTCCCTGGACAAAACTCTATCACATTGCATAGGTTCAGACACTTGTTCAACAGGTGGCAACACCTCTCGTGCAGTCCTGCGTTCACGTAAACGCCGATCAACCTGAATGGCTAATGACATAGAATCGTCAAGACCAGAGGGAACAGGAAATCCCACCATAGTATCTTTTACGGCTTCTGACAAACCCTTCCGAAAGAGAGCTGCCAAGGCATTATCATTCCAGGTAGTAAGGACCGCCCACTTTCGGAATTTTTGACAGTGCAATTCTGCAGAATCTCGACCCTGGCTCAATGCCAACAGGGTCTTTTCAGCCCGATCAATAGCATTAGGTTCGTCATACAACAACCCCAAGGCTTGAAAAAATGCGTTCACATTAGTCAGAATAGGATCATCTGGTTTCAAAGAAAACGCCCAATCCTGGGGATCACCACGCAGCAAAGAGATGACAATTTTAACCCGCTGCGTGGAGCTCCCTGACGAGTTAGGCTTTAAGGCAAAAAATAATTTACAATTATTTTTGAAATTCAAAAATTTAGACCGGTCCCCAAAAAACACATCAGGAGTAGGGATCTTTGGTTCAGCAGCATATGAATGAGCAAGGTAGGCGGAAATTCCCCGCACTTCCGCAGCGAGCTGCTCCACATGATAAGACAATTGCTTTATCTCCATTGAGAGAAAAAAAAATTCCCCCTACGGCCTCAGAGATATAGAGGAAAAAATATACACCCTTTTTTTTTTTTTTTTTTTTTACAATTCTTTCCTGCTATTGAGTACCCTAGGATCTGCAGTATGGCTGGTGATTCTGTTATGAATGAGTCACCGTAGGAGGCAAAAACAGAAATACTAGCTAAGTCCAGAAAACCAGAGAAGTTGGCAGCTATTGGATTGCAGACCCCTGAACCTATCAACAACAACTAGCAGTAGCCGTGGGGGGTTCCTACGGTGCCCTAGACCCCTCGATCACAGCCGGAGAACTAAATAGCCTAAAGACAGAAAGGGAAATCTAAACTGCCCCAGAGCAGACCCCAAAGCAATAGGTAGCCCCCAACATATAATGACGGTGAAGCAAGATGAAAAAACACTCACACAGATAGAAAGATAGGCTGAGCAAATGATGGGGCCCAAGCTAACTAAATAGGACAGGATAGAAAAGCTGCTGTCTGCAATCCGCCAAAATCCTATCAAAACAAGAGCCAACAGACTGATAGGGAAAAAAGCCCTGAAGACGCTAGGCTTCAAAAAGACTATATCAGTACTCAGGTATTTTCTGAAGACAGAGCAAAAAGGAATTCAGCTCACCCCAGCAGGGAATGGCAGAAATCAGAAAAACAAGGCAAAACAAAACCAAAACACAAATGCAAAAAGCAGAGCAGAAAACTTAGCTTTTGAGGAGGAGGAATCAGACTGGTCTCCTAGAATCCCTCTGAGAAATCACCAGCAAGGCAGAAGGACGTCGACTGCCTTATATCCAGTCAGCAACTCCAGTCACCCAGTCATCATCATCCTGCTCAGGTGCTTGGTAATCAGCCTCACTACCTTCCTTCACCAGAAGAGGGAGTTCATCAGACCTCAATGGTGAAGGGGAAAATGAACTCACAACAGAGACTGATTTGATCGGTGGAGATCTGCCACCTGAGAATGGGGATGACGAGTCTCAGATTGGATTTAAGACAGCCGACGCCCTATTCTGTTTCTGGTGATTCCTTCTGGCTTGTCAGCTCTTGATTTTCAGCTCTGTTCCAGTCATCTAAAGCTAAGTTTTTTCTGCTAATGTTCAGACTTTTTTTGTTGGTCTATTCAGTTTTTGTGTGATCAGACAGCCCCGACTGGGGGCCTTGCTGAATTTCCACTATTATTTATCTGTATTTGCCAATTTGCTTTTTGGCCCTTACTAGTTTGGCCTCTTTTTGCTCTGTCTCAGAATATTTCAGAGTGCTGATATAGTGGGAGAAGTCTAGTGACTTCAGGGTTAATTTTGCTATCAGAAGTGTTGGACATTATTTTTGTAGGGTTTTTTGCAGGTTGCAGACAGTGTCTTTCCTTTCCTTTCTAGTTACTTTGGGTCCCATCGTTTGCTCCACCTATTTTCTTGCCTCTGTTTGTGCTTTCATCTTGTTTCACCGTCAATACATGTGTGGGGGCTGTCTTTCCTTTGGGGTCTGCTCTGGGGCAGTTAGGTTTCCCCTTTTCTTGCTTTAGGCTTATTTAGTCCTCTGGTTGTGACGAGGCATCTAGGATCATCGTAGGTACGCTCCACGGCTACTGCTAGTTGTTGTGGTAGGATCAGGGATCTGCAATCTGCATAGTTACCAACCTCTCTGGTTTTCTGTGACTTAGCTTGTTTTGCTTTTTTCTCCTCGGTGACCCATTCATAACAGAATCACCAGCCATACCGCAGATTCTAGGGTAGTCAAAAGCAGGAAAAAGTTGTTAAAAAAAAGAGAGAGAAAAAAGAAGTGTCAGAAATTTTTTTTTTATATATTTTTTCCTCTTTTTCTCTGGGGCCGTAGGAGGATTTTTTTTTTCTTTTTCCTAATGGAGATTAAGCAATTGTCTGATCATGTGGAGAAGCTTGCTGCTGAAGTGCAAGGAATTTCCACCTACCTCATTCAGTCACATGCTGCTGAACCTAAGATCCCTACTCCTGATGTGTTTTCTGGGGATCGGTCTAAATTTCTGAATTTTAAGAATAATTGTAAATTATTTTTGGCCTTGAAGCCTAACTCATCGGGGAGCTCTGTGCAGCAGGTTAAAATTGTCATCTCCTTGCTGCGTGGCGATCCCCAGGATTGGGCTTTTTCTCTGACACCTGAAAATCCTATTCTGACTAATGTGGATGCATTTTTTCAAGCCTTGGGATTGTTGTATGATGAACCTAATGCTGTTGATCAAGCTGAGAGAACCCTGTTGGCATTAAACCAAGGTCAGGATTCTGCAGAGTTATACTGTCAAAAATTCCGAAAGTGGGCGGTCCTTACTACATGGAATGATAGTGCATTGGCAGCTCTCTTTCGGAAGGGTTTATCAGAGACCGTAAAAGATGTTATGGTGGGATTTCCTGTTCCCTCTGGTCTGGATGATTCTATGTCATTAGCCATTCAAGTTGATCGGCGTTTACGTGAACTTAAAACTACACGTGAGGCGCTGCCACCTTTTGAGCAAACGTCTGAACCTATGCAATGTGCTACGGTTTTGTCTAGGGCGCAACGTCGGGAGTTTAGAAGGCGTAATAAACTGTGTTTTTTCTGTGGAGACGTCTCTCATACTATTTCTGTCTGCCCTAAATGAGAGAAACGTTTTGCACACACATTTGCTGTGGGCAGTGTACAACCTAAGTTTCTTTTGGCAATTACTCTGATCTGCTCCTTATCCACGTTTTCCACAAAGGCTTTTGTGGATTCAGGAGCAGCATTGAATCTGATGGATTTGGACTTGGCTAAACATTGTGGTTTTTCCATGACGCCTCTGCGGACGTCCATTCCTTTGAGGGGTATTGATGCTACTCCTTTGGCGGAGAATAAACCTCAGTTTTTGACCCAGGTGACAATGCGAGTTGCCCCAGACCACCAAGAAAATTGTAAATTTTTGGTGCTGCATAATTTGCATGATACTGTTATTCTGGGTTTTCCTTGGTTGCAAACTCATAATCCAGTTTTGGATTGGAAATCTGGGTCTGTGGTGAGTTGGGGTTGTCAGTGTGTTCTTAGGGACGCTCCTGTTTTCCCCACCTCTCCTTGGTCTCATGATATTCCTGATTATCTAGCCGATTTTTCTGATGTATTTAGTGAGAGTAAGTCTGCGTCCCTGCCTCCTCATAGGAGTTATGACTGTGCAATTGAGTTGATGCCTGGGTGTAAATTTCCCAAGGGTCGGCTTTTCAACTTATTAGTACCCGAACATGATGCCATGCGATCCTATATTAAGGAGTCATTGGAGAAGGGTCATATTAGACCATCCTCATCACCTTTAGGTGTTGGTTTTTTTTTGTGGCCAAGAAAGATGGTTCATTAAGACCGTGTATTGATTATCGTTCCCTTAACAAGATGACGGTTAAATATCAGTACCCGTTACCTCTGATGTGTGATTTATTCTCCAGAGTTAAGAGTGCCTGCTGGTTTACTAAGCTTGACCTCAGGGGGGCGTATAATCTTATTCGCATCAAGCATGGGGATAAATGGAAGACGGTGTTTAATACTCCGAAGGGACATTTTGAGTACCTGGTGATGCCTTTTGGGCTCACTAATGCCCCTTCTGTCTTCCAGTCCATTATGAATATTTTCCGTGACTTCGTGGATAAGTTTTTGATTATCTATCTGGATGATATTTTGATCTTTTCTAGTGATTGGGATTCTCATGTGGAACACGTCCGGACTGTGTTCTGGATTTTGAGGGAGAATTCCCTGTTTGTTAAGGGATCGAAATGCCTCTTTGGTGTACAGAGGATTTCATTTTTGGGATTTATCTTATCTCCATCGACTATTGAAATGGATCCGGCCAAGGTACAGGCCATTTATGATTGGGTTCAGCCTACTTCTTTGAAGGCCCTCCAGAAGTTTTTGGGTTTTGCTAATTTCTATCATAAATTTATTGGTAATTTTTATGGTATTGTCAAACCACTGACTGATCTGACCAAGAAGGACGCTGATGTGCTGAATTGGTCTCCTGAGGCTATCCCAGCATTTCAGGAGCTTAAGCAGAGATTTACTTCAGCTCCAGTTTTACGCAACCTGATGTCTCACTTCCATCTCAGGTGGAGGTAGATGCTTCTGAGATTGGTGCAGGAGCTGTTTTGTCCCAAAAAGACCCTGTGACTTCTAAGATGAATCCCTGTGGCTTCTTTTCTCGAAAGTTCTCCCCATCTGAACGCAACTATGATGTGGGGAATCGGGAATTGTTGGCCATGAAATGGGCATTTGAGGAGTGGAGACATTTGTTGGAGGGAGCTAGACATCAAGTTGTAGTCCTCACTGATCACAAGAATTTGATTTATCTGGAATTGGCCAAACGTTTGAATCCTAGAGAGGCTAGATGGGCCTTGTTTTTCACGCGTTTTAATTTTGTGGTCTCTTTTCTTCCGGGCACTAAGAATGTTAAGGCAGATGCCCTTTCTAGGAGTTTCTTTGCCGATTCTCTTAGTGTGACCGAGCCTACTACCATCCTAGGTGAAGGGGTAGTTCTTTCTGCCATTTCGCCCGATTTGAGACGCGCCCTGGAGGAATTTCAGGAGGATAAACCTGAGCATTGCCCTATTGGAAAATTGTATGTTCCTGACCAGTGGAGAAAGAGAGTGATGTCTGAAATTCATTGCTCCGCATTGGCTGGTCATCCAGGTATTTTTGGTACCAGAGATTTGGTGAGTCGGTCCTTTTGGTGGCCTGCCTTATCTCGTGACGTCAAGAATTTTGTACAGTCCTGTGGGACTTGTTCTTGGTCTAAACCCTGTTCTCGTTCTAGTGGGTTGCTGATGCCCTTGCCGGTGCCCAAGAGGCCATGGACCCATATCTCAATGGATTTTATTTCTGATCTTCCTGTCTCTCAGAGAATGACTGTTATGTGGGTGATTTGTGATAGATTTTCGAAGATGGTCCATCTTGTACCACTCCCAAAGTTGCCATCTTCCACTGAGTTGGTGCCCTTGTTTTTACAACAGGTGGTTCGGTTACATGGGATTCCTGAGAACATTGTGTCCAACAGAGGAGTCCAGTTTGTTTCCAGATTCTGGAAAGCCTTTTGTTCCAATCTGGGAATTCAGTTATCCTTCTCCTCCGCGTTTCATCCCCAGACCAATGGACAGACTGGGAGAACAAACCAGACCTTGGAGTCTTATTTGAGGTGTTTTATATCTGCTGATCAGGATGATTGGGTCTCATTTTTGCCCTTGGCCGAATTCGCACTGAACAATAGAGCTAGTTCTGCCACTTTGATGTCACCCTTTTTCTGTAATTTTGGGTTTCATCCTCGATTCTCTTCAGGGCAAGTGGAATCTTCGTCCTGCCCAGGTGTGGACACTGTAGTTAAGAGAATGCAGCAGATATGGGACCAAGTGGTGGATAAGTTGTCACTCTCTCAGGAAAAGGCCCAGCGATTTTCCAACCGGCATAGGACCATTGGTCCCCGGTTTAAAGTGGGTGATATGGTTTGGTTGTCATCTAAGAATATTCCTATGAAGGTTGCATCTCCTAAATTTAAGCCAAGATTTATTGGTCCTTATAAGATTTTGGAAATTCTTAATCCTGTTTCGTTTCGATTGGCTCTTCCACTTACGTTCAAGATCCATAACGTATTTCACAAATCTCTGTTGAAGAGGTTTGTTGAGCCAGTGGTTCCTATGGCAGCACCTCCTGACCCTGTGTTGGTTGAAGGCAATGTGGAATATGAGGTAGAGAAAATATTGGATTCTCGTTTGGTTAGACGGAGACTCCAGTATTTGGTCAAATGGAAGGGTTATGGTCAGGAGGATAATTCTTGGGTCTCTGCCTCTGATATTCATGCCAATAGATTGGTTTGTGCTTTTCACCGGGCCCATCCTGATTGGCCTGGTGGCGTGGATGAGGGTTCGGTGACCCCTCCTCAAGGGGGGGTACTGTTGTGAGTTCATTCTCTGGTTCACTAGTTGTGAGTTCTCCTTCCAGACTCCCTCTGGTGGTGACAAGAGGTAGAGAGGCTGATTTGATCGGTGGAGATCTGCCACCTGAGAATGGAGATGACGATTGGACCTCAGGAGTCTCAGATTGGATTTAAGACAGCCGTCGCCCTATTATGTTGCTGGTGATTCCTTCTGGCTTGTCAGCTCTTGGTTTTCAGCTCTGTTCCAGTCATCTAAAGCTAAGTTTTTTCTGCTAATGTTCAGACTTGATTTTGTTGGTCTATTCAGTTTTTGTGTGGTCAGCCAGCCCCGGCTGGGGGCCATGCTGAATTTCCACTCTTATTTATCTGTATTTGCCAATTTGCTTTTTGTCCCTTACTAGCTTGGCCTCTTTTTACTCTGTCTCAGAATATTTCAGAGTGCTGATATAGTGGGAGAAGTCTAATGACTTCAGGGTTAATTTTACTATCAGAAGTGTTGGACATTATTTTTGTAGGGATTTTTGCAGGTTGCAGACAGTGTCTTTCCTTTCCTTTCCTTTCTAGTTAGTTTGGGTCCCATTGTTTGCTCAGCCTATTTTCCTGCCTGTGTTTGTGCTTTCATCTTGTTTCACCGTCAATACATGTGTGGGGGCTGTCTTTCCTTTGGGGTCTGCTCTGGGGCAGTTAGTTTTCCCCTTTTCTTGCTTTAGGCTTATTTAGTCCTCCAGCCGTGATGAGGTGTCTAGGATCATCGTAGGTGTTTCAATAAAGTTTATAACGCAGAGCCGTGAAAATAAAAAATCATTTTTTTCCACAAAAATGATTTTTTACCTCCTAATTTTTTATTTTCACAAAGATAACAGGAGAAATTGGACCCCAAAACTTGTTGTCCAATTTGTCCTGAGTATGCCAATACCCCATATGTGGGGGTAAACTACTGTTTGTGCACATGGCAGAGCTCGGAATGGAAGGAGCACTGTTTTACTTTTTCAATGCAGAATTGGCTGGAATTGAGATCGGACACCATGTAGTGTTTAGAGAGCCCCTAATGTGCCTAAACAGTGGAAACCCCCCAAATCTAACTCCAACCCTAACTCCAACACACCGTTAACCCTATTCACAACCCTAACCATAACCACAACCCTATCCCCAACACACCCCTAACCCTGATCCCAACCCTAACCCCAACACATCCCTAACCCTAATCTCAACCCTAACCATAATCCTAACCACAAACCTAACCATAACACATTACCAACCCTAATCCCAACCCTAACCCTAACCGCAACCCTAAACCTAACCTCAGCCATAACCGTATTCCAAACCCTAACCCTAAACCCAACTCTAGCCCCAACCCTAACCCCAACTTTAGCCCCAACTTTAACACTAACTTTAGCCCCAACCCTAACTTTAGCCCCAACCCTAACTAATCGGAGGACCGGAGGACCCTATTTTTCTCTCCTCTGATGTGTGATCACATCGCCGTTATACCATAAATAACGGCAATCACAACACCGGGGTCGGTAAAATCTGACCCGAATCATGTTCATTGGGGTCTCGGCTACCCCCGTCAGCCAATACCTCGGAGAAATTCCCATGCTGGTGGGTGCTATAACCTTAAACCTCAGTGCCGTTAAAAAGCGCCGTTAAAAGCGGCGTTGTGGTTTAAGTACCCTTAATTACCGCTGTGAAAAGGTGTATCAGTGGTCGTTAAGGGGTTAAAACTGTCATTTCATAGTTGTTAATACCTTTTGTTCAAATGGTATTGAAATCGTTCTAAAGTGTTCTGCAGGATAGTCTCTTTAGTTGTAAAATCTAGCTCCGAAGCAATTTTTTTTGTGATTTCTGTTTGATTTTTTAATATGTCATTCAGATTCAGGAGAGTCTGTTTTTCTTCTCCTTGATTCATTATTGGTGATGTATCTGAAGACAGATGCAGCTGGCTGAATTCTGAAGATTACAGGGTTATACTTTCTGCTCAGAGGCAACAAAATCGAGTAAGGTTGATTGAACAGCACAATATAGATGAACAATGACCTAAAACATTTTAAGGCAAAGAAGTTTAATATTCTGCAATGGTCGAGTCACTCACCAGATCTCAACCACATTTAGGATACATTCCTCATGCTTAAGACAAAACTTAAAGCCCCACAAACCAACAACATCTGAAGCCAGCTACAGTAAAGGCCGGCAAAGCATCAGCAAAGAGGAAACCTAGCTTTTGGTGACGTCAGGGGCATTGCTAGGGTCCTATAAGATCAGGGTCTCAAGCCCCAAAGTGCATGTATCTCCATGCAACCCCCTACAGCCATTTAAAAGAGGATATACAGTGGGTACGGGAAGTATTCAGACCCCTTTAAATTTTTCACTCTGTTTCATTGCAGCCGTTTGGTAAAATCAGAAAAGTTCATTTTTTTCTCATTATTGTACACTCTGCACCCCATCTTGACTGAAAAAAAAACAGAAAAGTAGAAATTTTTGCAAATTTATTTAAAAAGAAAAACTGAAATATCACATGGTCATAAGTATTCAGACCCTTTGCTCACAATTGAGTAGAAGCACCTTTTTGAACTAGTACAGCCATGAGTCTTCTTGGGAATGATGCAACAAGTTTTTCACACCTGGATTTAGGGATCCTCTGCCATTCTTCTTTGCAGAGCCTCTCCAGTTCTGTCATGGATGGTGAACGTTGGGGGACAGCCATTTTCAGGTCTATCCAGAGATGCTCAAATGGGTTTAGGTCAGGGCTCTGGCTGGGCCAGTCAAGAGTGGTCACAGAGTTGTTCTGAAGCCACTCCTTTGTTATTTTAGCTGTGTGCTTAGGGGCATTGTCTTGTTGGAAGGTGAACCTTCGGCCAAGTCTGAGGTCCAGAGCACTCTGGAAGAGGTTTTCATCCAGGATATATCTCTATTTGGCCTCATTCATGTTTCCTTCAATTGCAACCAGTCGTCCTGTCCCTGCAGCTGAAAAACACCCCCACAGCATGATGCTGCCACAACAATGTTTCACTGTTGGGATTGTATTGGGCAGGTGATGAGCAGTGCCTGGTTTTCTCCAGACATACCACTTAGAATTATCACCAAAAAGTTCTATCTTCAACTCATCAGACCAGAGAATCTTATTTCTCATAGTCTGGGAGTCCTTTATGTGTTTGTTTTAGCAAACTCTGTGCACGCTTTCATATGTCTTGCACTAAAGGCCTGACTGGTGGAGGGCTGCAGTGATAGTTGACTTTGTGGAACTTTCTCCCATCTCCCTACTGCATCTGTGGAGCTCAGCCACAGTGATCTTGGGGTTCTTCTTTACCTCTCTCACCAAGGCTCTTCTCCCACAATTGCTTAGTTTGGCTGGATAGCCAGGTCTAATAAGACTTCTGGTAGTCCCAAACTTCTTCCATTTAAGGATTATGGAGGCCACTGTGCTCTTAGGAACCTTGCGTACTGCAGAAATTCTTTTTTATCCTTGGTCAGATCTGTACCCTGTCACAAGTCTGTCTCTGAGCTCCTTGGTCAGTTCCTTTGACCTCATGATTCTCATATGGTCTGACCCTGCACTCTGAGCTGTGAGGTCTAATATAGACAGGTTTAATTAAACACATCTGGACTTCAATGAAGGAGTAGATCCATCTCAAGGAGGATCACAAGGAAATGGACACCATGTGACTCAAATATGTCTGAGCAAAGGGTCTGAATACTTATGACCATGCGATATTTCAGTTTTTCTTTTTTAATAAGTTTGCAAAAATATCTACATTTCTGTTCTTTTTCAGTCAAGATGGGGTGCAGAGTGTACATTAATGAGAAAAAAAATGAACTTTTTTGAATTTACCAAATGGCTGCAATGAAACAAAGAGTGAAAACTTTAAAGGGGTCTGAATACTTTCCGTACCCACTATATGCATATTTAATAACAGTGTGCCACTGTTACTAACCAAATATACACTATACAAAGACCAATATTTTCAAGATACTACAATAAAAGTCCAAAACAATACAGCTGCACAATGCCCACTACCATCACCACTACACAGCAAATACATAATATTATAATATCACCATCAGGGCATTACTGCCCTGACTGGCATATGGGGCCGTACCGGGCCCCGTCTCTTCTGCTGATTGGGCCCCAGTGGCAGGATTTTGCTGGTGCAGTAACTGAACCCTGCGTCCGAGACGCAGGGTTCAGTTACTCTATTGCCGTGCGGGCCCGGGCCCTCACTGCAATAGTTAAAGCCGCCAGCCAATAGGAGGCTGGCAACTGACATCAGTACGCATGTCGCAGGCATCTGACGCCATCGTCATTCGCCGGCGAGTGCACGCTTTCAGCCTGGAGGGAACATCGCTCTCCGCAGGAGCACCACAAGGTAAGGAGAATTTTTTTTCTTTATTTTTTATTTTTATTGTAAGCAGCAAGCTGGCAGGATGGAGACAAGTGTCCATCCTGCAGGGGGCAGAATGGAGACAGGGCAGAATGGAGACAGGGGGCATGATTGGAGACACAGGGGGCACAATGGAGACACAGGGGCATGATCGGAGACACAGGGGGCAGAATGGAAACATGAGGGCAGGATTGGCGACAAAGGGGGCAGAATGGAGACACAAGTGGCCTGAATAGAGAGACGGGGCAGAATAGAGACACAGGGGACATGATTGGAGACAAAGGGGGCAGAATGGAGACACAGGTGTCATGAATAGAGAGACGGGGCCGAATGGAGACACAGGGGGCAGGATTGAAGATAAGGGGGCAGGATGAAAGATATATGGGCATGATTGGAGACATGGTGGCATGATTGGAGACATGGTGGCAGAATTGGAGATATGGGGCAGGATTGGAGATATGAGGGCAGGATTGGAGATATGAGGGCAGGATTGGAGACATGGTGGCTGGATGAAAGATATTGGGGCAGGATTGGAGGCATGGTAGCAGGATTGGAGATATGGAGGCAGGATTGGAGATATGGGCGCGGGATTGAAGACACGGGGCAGGATTGGAGACACGGGGCAGGATTGGAGACACGGGTAGAATGGAGACACAGGGGGCAGGATTGGATACACGGGGGCAGGATGAAAGATATGGGGGCATGACTAGAGACACAGGGGGCATGATTGGAGACACGGGGGCAGGATTGGAGACACAGGGGGCAGGATGGGAGACATGGTGGCAGGATGAAAGAAATGGGGGCAGGATTGAAGACATGGGAGCAGGATTGGAGACACTGGAGCAAGATTGGAGACACAGGGGGCATGATTGGAGACACAGAGGGCATGACTGGAGACACAGGGGGCATTATTGGAAACACAGGGGGCATGATTGGAGACATGGTGCAGAATGGAGACAGATGGGGCAGGATGGAGACAGATGGGGTAGTGTTGTGAATTCTCTCTTTGGCTTCCCTCTGGTGATTACTGAAGATAGTGGAGCTGGTCAGATTGAGAGTTCTCTTTCTGGGCTCCATCTGGTGGTTACTGGAGGTAGTGGAGCTGATGTGATTGACAGAGGCTTGGCACCTGATAATGAGGAAGACGATTGGAAATCTGGGGTTTCTGATTGGGATTTAAGACAGCTGACTCCCTCTATCCCTGCTGGTGATTTTCTTCTTGTGCCTCCTGAGGTCTGATGTCTCCTGCTCTTTCCCTGCATGTTCAGCTAAGTGGTTAATTTGCTATTCTGCTTGCATTTGATGTGGTTTTGTTTATCTCTGCTTTGTGCGGGTCAGCTAGCTCCGGCTGGGGCTGTGCTAAATCACCGCCCATATGTTACTGCATGTGCCAGTTTGTTTTGTCCCCTTATATTTTGGTCTCTTTTTGCTTTGCTTTCAGAATATACCAGAGTGCTGATTAGTGGGGGTGAAGTCGTGCGACTTCAGTGTTTTTGTGCATCAGACGTGTTGGACTTTTTTGCAGGGTTTTTTGCGTGATTGCAGACAGTGTCTTTCCTTTACTGTCCTGTCTAGTCAGTGTGGGCCCCATCGTTTGCTAAGTCTATTTTTCTGCCTGCATTTGTGTTTTCATCTTGTATCACCAACAATATATGTGTCACGGTCACGCGTGGCTGGATACAGCGCCTCCAGCAGGGTGGATTTAGATGACACGCGTGACCCTGGATACACCGCCTCCAGTTGGGTGAATTTAAATAATAACACGTGCAGCTGGATACGCCGCCTCCAACAGGCAAGTTTAGGTAATACACGTAACGCATAAATCTGGAAACCCCGCCTCCAGTAAGGCGAATTTAAACAATAAGGGAAAACCTGGGTAACAATAACAATGGTGGCCCTGTGATAAGAAATGGGGACATGGAGACCTCCTGCACTCCCCTGTGTCAGAGTCTCTACCCTCCTAGCACTCCCTAGGCCGGTTCCGCACTGGGCGCCGCTCAGGATACCTTTAAACCCTAGCTCGCCCTCCAACTAAACCCTCACTAGTGAAGTGGATGGAGTGGAAACTAATCCCACCACTGCACTAAACACACATAAGGAAAAGAGACAAAACAGGGGAACTCCACTTAGCTTTGCTCTGTTGCTTACACTCCCAGCAATAGAGCCCACCACCTGCGTGCATCTTTTCCTCCGACTGGGTCCAACACCATAGTGCAGCCTTGGAGCAGAGTCCACCACCTGCATATGCAGCTGTCCAGAAAACAGAGTCCAGCATAAGAGTCCAGCTTTCCGCCAAAGAGTCCAGCATGTTGAGTCCAGCTTTCCAGCAATCAAATCCAGCATCTTGAGTGCAGCTCTACACCATAGCTGCCACTCCACCAAGCCATGCAAGAACTCCTTGCTGACACCATAGCTGCAACTCCACCAAACCATGCCAGCCCTCCTCGCAGACACCATAGCTGCCAATCCAGGACTCTCACTGAGCTGCTTGGGACTCTCTTTCAGCTCCATCCTTCACCCAGGCTTGCATGTAACTGAGGACTAATCACCAACAGTGATTGACACACCTGACACTCTCTTATAGAGCAATCACACCTGTTACATAATTGCGTGCGCAAACTAAAGTAACCAAGTGCAATGACGCTCACCACCACCAGGGGGCAAATTTAGAACAAAAGACACAACAGTGCAATAATCCTAATGGCCACCGGGGGCAAAAACCAAACCTTGGCACACAGCCAAAGGAAAAAAAAAGGTTACTGCATTTATCTGTCAGATCCAACCTGGATCATGACAATATGTTTGGGGGCTATCTATTCCATTGGGGTCTGCTCCGGGGCAGTTTAGATTTCCCCTTTCTTGCTTTAGGCTTACTTAGCTCTCCGGTTGTGCCAAGGCATCTAGGATCATTGTAGGTACGCTCCACGGCTACTGCTAGTTGCGTGAACAGGATCAGGGGTCTGCATCTGCTTAGTTACCAACCTCTCTGGTTTTCTGTGGCTTAGCCTGGGCCTGCTATCCTCCTCGGTGACCCATTCATAACAGGGTAGGATGGAGACAGATGGGGCAGGATGGAGACAGAGTGGACAGGTTCATGTGGCAGGATTATAGGACAGAGGATCATGGGACAGATGGGGCAGGATCATGGGACAGATGGGTCAGGATCGTGGGACAGATGGGGCAGGATGGGGAGATCATATGGGACAGAATGGATATGCATGTGGGCAGGATGAGAGAACATATGGCTGGAGCCAGGAATGAGATATAGGAGCAGGATGAAAGATATGGGGGCATGATTGGAGACATGGTGGCATGATTGGAGACATGGTGGCAGGATTGGAGATATGGGGGCAGGATTGGAGACATGGTGGCAGGATGAAAGATATTTGGGCAGGATTGGAGACCTGGTAGCAGGATTGGAGATATGGAGGCAGGATTGGAGATATGGGGGTAGGATTGGAGACACGGGAGCAGGATTGGAGACACAGGGGGCAGAATGGAGACACAAGGGGCAGGACTGGAGTCTCGGGGGCAGGATGAAAGATATGGGGGCATGATTAGAGACACAGGGGGCAGGATTGGAGACACGGGGCAGGATTGGAGACACAGGGGACAGGATGGGAGACATGGTGGCAGGATTAGAGACATGGGGCAAGATTGGAGACATGGTGGCAGGATGAAAGATATGGGGGCAGGATTGGAGACACGGGGGCCTATATACAGAGCTCTTCTGTATAATGTCACCAGTGATCACTGTATTACCTTTACACTGACACTGCCTACTAAGTACAGATCTCCTGTGTATAATGGCACATATGGTGATATTAGTATTGTGTTTTTTTATTACCGGTCAGTATTGTAGTATTCAGTCACAAAGTGATGGTAATATGTTGTCCGGCCATGGTGTGGTGGTATTTGTTCCTTGTATGTGGTATTATTGGTCACCATGTGGTGGTAATATATGGTCTGGTCATGGTGTGGTGGTATATGTCCCTTCTATGTGATATTATTCGGCCACTGTGGTTTGAATATGTGGTCTGGACATGGTGTGGGGGTATTTGTTTTTTGCATGTGGTATTATAGGTCACTATGTGGTGGTAATATGGTGTCTGTCATGGTACGGTGGTATTTGTCCCTTGTGTGTGATATTATTGGTCATTTTAAAAATTTAAAAATATACCTTAATTGTATTGGATATTTTAACAAATGTTTAATAGGTTAGAGTAGGGCCCAGCCAAAAGAGTCTACTGTGTCGTGGTAGCGTCTTAAAAAATCTTTTGGCCAAAACAAAGGCTGCTGGTTATATGTGTGATCTGGTGATGGGAACTGTTAATGTGTGATTGGTGAGAAGTGGAGTTTTTCCAAGAGAGAGCGGTGGGGCTGTAGACAGTTCAAGGGGAGGAGGCAGGGCTGGGGTGGAGCCTGGGCGGAGTCTCAAGGGGGCCCCGAAAATTATGACGAAATTCCTAGTGGCAGCCCTGATCACCATTACCTCTACACACGGCCGCCAGCAGTGCATTACTGCCCTTACTGCTGGGGCATTACTGTATGGGGCCCGAAGAGCAGCGGTACAGAGGAGGGACCTGGGCTTCTGCTCACCCGACCCCATCGTGCACTAAAATGCTGTATGCTGTGGTGCACACATCAGCACTGGGGCCTGGGAGCTTTCTCGGAGCTCCACGGCTGGCTAACCTAGACGTCTGCTCAGCTCCTGTTCCCTTCCCTGGACTTCTGATCAGGTGTCGGCGCATGCGCGATGACGTCTTCGCATATGCGCCAACATGTATAAGGACACTAGAAGCAGAGCTGCGCCTGTTGGGGATCGCTTGTGAGGTAAGTATGAAAAATGTTTTTTCTTCTTTATAAAGTGAATTAAATGGGTGAGGGGGGCTGCAAATGATGAAAGGGCTGCAAATGATGGAGGGGGCTGCAAATGATGGAGGGGCAGCAAGTGATGAAGGGGCAGTGTAAGCAGGTTGTGGGATGCAGTGACAGGCAGGAGGCAGAGCAAGGGTTAACAAAAGGTAACAATTTAATTAAACAGGATTTTCACTCCTAGCAGGGAGGTAAACAGTTAAAGAGTGAATGGTAGGAATAATAACTGTAAAACAAGGGTAGTCCAAACAAAGAACTTATCGTGTCCTGTATTATTCTCTGTAGGAGATGATCCCGCAGGGGTTGTAGCTCCGGCAGAGTCTGGGGGGTGACGTCCCCAGATGGGGTCCTTTAAAATGGTGGTCCATTTTCTGACAGTAGGGGTCAGTTTCCAGTACCTTCCATTGAGCCCCTAATCCATAAACACGTGCTGCCGAAACAAGCAAGGCCGCAATACCTTTGGAGTCCAGCAGGGATGGTTGTGGAGCAAGTGGCAGGGAAGGCCGCAGGAATCCATCTGGTACTCGGCTTTCCTTCCTCTGCACGTGCGCAGTACTTATAGTCACGGAGCGCATGGCACCTCTCAGCACAGTGGTCCCTCTGCACATGGCAGGACCCAACCAATGCGGCTTGTTGCAGCACCGGGGGAAGGAGCGAACTGCTCACCTGACTGCGCTCTGCTACAGGTTGGCGCTAAACTCCCTGCTGCTGAGCGTGCTTTTTTCTTTATGTAACCCTGCCTACCTTGGCCATGAGGTTGGTCCGGCTCCTCATTTCTTCCCCCAGGCAACAGGGGAGGCAGCCTCAGCAGTTCCGGACCCGGCTTGGCACAGGTACCCGCAACCCAGTCCCTCTCCTTACAGTTGCAAATGATGGAGTTGGCTACAAATGATGGAGGGGGCTGCAAATGATGAAGGGGGCTGCAAATGATGGAGGGGGCTGCAAATGATGAAGGGGGCTGCAAATGATGGAGGCGGACAGCAAATTATGTTAGGGGGCTGCAAATGATGAAGGGGAGCTACAAATGATGAAGGGGGCTGCAAAAAATGTAGGGAGGTGCAAATGATGGAGGGGGCTGCAAATGATTAAGGTTGTGGGATGTAGTGACAGGCAGGAGGCAGAGCAAGGGTTAACAAAAGGTAACAATTTAATTAAACAGGATTTTCACTCCTAGCAGGGAGGTAAACAGTTAAAGAGTGAATGGTAGGAATAATAACTGTAAAACAAGGGTAGTCCAAATAAAGAACTTATCGTGTCCTGTATTATTCTCTGTAGGAGATGATCCCGCAGGGGTTGTAGCTCCGGCAGAGTGTGGGGGGTGACGTCCCCAGATGGGGTCCTTTAAAATGGTGGTCCATTTTCTGACAGTAGGGGTCAGTCTCCAGTGCCTTCCGCTGAGCCCCTAATCCATAAACATGTGCTGCCGAAGCAAGCAAGGCCGCAATACCTTTGGAGTCCAGCAGGGATGGTTGTGGAGCAAGTGGCAGGGAAGGCCGCAGGAATCCATCCGGTACTCGGCTTTCCCTCCTCTGCACGTGCACAGTACTTATAGTCACGGAGCGCATGGCACCTCTTAGCACAGTGGTCCCTCTGCACATGGCAGGACCCAACCAATGCGGCTTGTTGCAGCACCGGGGGAAGGAGCAAACTGCTCACCTGACTGCGCTCTGCTACGGGTTGGCACTAAACTCCCTGCTGCTGCGCGTGTTTTTTTCTTTATGTAACCCTGCCTACCTTGGCCATGAGGTTGGTCCGGCTCCTCATTTCTTCCCCCAGGCAACGGGGAGGCAGCCTCAGCAGTTCCGGACCTGGCTCGGCACAGGTACCCGCAACCCAGTCCTTCTCCTTACAGTTGCAAATGATGGAGTTGGCTACAAATGATGGAGGGGGCTGCAAATGATGGAGGCGGACTGCAAATGATGTTAGGGGGCTGCAAATGATGAAGGGGAGCTACAAACAATGAAGGGGGCTGCAAAAAATGTAGGGAGGTGCAAATGATGGAGGGGGCTGCAAATGATGAAGGGGTTGCAAATGATGGAGGGGGGCTACAAATAATGGAAAGGGTGAAAAAAGGGGGGAAAAATAGAGTCCAGAACTATTTAAATATCATTAATACTTTAATTGTAGCAAAAAAGACACATGTAAGAGAACACGACAAATATATGTGTACATAAATAAGGCATCATGTAAGTGAATATCCCAGAACCAATATAACAAACAGACCAGCTTCTGAATAATAATTGTGATATCCAAATGGATAGCCTACTAACGGGTAGATAGATTAAAAAACATATTTCAATGCACAGAAGCTATAAATATAAGTAAATAATCCCTCTCTTACTAGTTTTTTTTACAAAATTATTATTATTGCACTTTGCCCAATGTAATAGATCAATACCATCTCATAACAATATGGTAATAGCAGGTACGCAGGATGCAGTGACGAGACGCGAGACAGAAATGACTTTAAACGTTAACTTTTATAGATAAATGCCATTAAGGCTATTATTAAGCAACCAACAGAATAACAGTAGTTGTCCTCGCAGGGAGCCAATACACATAAACAAGGATTGGGAGAACACGACTAATCCGGCAAAGACTGGTCACTATATGGCTGAGGAATGGCCGATTACAGGTCCTTAGTCACTATGTATCACTTATCCGTCATGACGTCCCTCGGTGTTCTGTTCCACGGTGTGTCGCAGCCACTGGGCTCAGCCGCTGAAGATCTGGTGTAGTCTTCGGGCGTTCCGACGCCCAGGAGGAGTAGGGACACAACCGGCCCACGGAGAGTTCTTTGGCGGGATGTCCCCCGGCGGAGGCCGCGGGATACCGCCTGGCAGTGGGAGAGGGGAGGCCGCAACTCCCTGACAGGGACTGGCAGCGGCGGTGATAAGTGGCGGTTGATAGGCCACAGGCGCAGTCTGAGGCCGCACTGGAGGATCCACAGCGGGCACAGGCCCAGTCTCTACCGCAGACTGGAGCGGGGTGGTGGCAGCTGCGGGCGTCAAAGGAGGAGTCACCGCCGTGGTCAGGAGTGAAGCGTCGGTGGCTGCGGGCAGCAGCGAGGAGGCCGCAGCCGCGAGCTGGAATGAGGCAGCGTCGGCCGCGGACGGCTGCAAGTAGGCCGCAGCCGAGAGCTGGAGTGAGGCAGCAGTCTTCTTTTGTTGGTAAGCTCCAGCCGAGAGCTGGAGTGAGGCAGCAGTCTTTTTTTGTCGGTAAGCTCGGCGCTATCTCCCTGCAGTCCACCAAGAGTCTCCCTCCTGTTGCTGTCCTCTCTCAAAGCTGCTTATGGCTCTCACTCTCTGGCCCTCCCCAAGTCTCCACCTTCTTCTCCCTCGTTCTGCTGACTCACACAGTCTGGCCCTCTCCGCCCCTCTTCTCTGGACTCCTGGACTCCTCCCCCAACTGCCCTATCAGTCTCAGCGTCCATCCCCTAGCTCTTCTCCCTGGAAACAGATACCCCAGGAACCTGGAAGACGGTCCCCTCGGTTCCGGCTCGGGTACTCGGCGGAGGCCTCTCCTCCTACAACAGTAGTGTGAGTGGCTAAAAAAGGCATCAAAGAGCCTGAATGTAAATGCAAAGTTGCCTGCACAGGTTTCATGATGCCAAAAGTGGCCACAAAACACCTTACATAATCCTGTGATTAATTGGGAATCTTGGGACATTGTTAAATGGGATCTCAATTGTTCTAAGAAATGTCTTGTTTCTGTATCGGTGTCATCCGTCAGTCTGGAGGGTATTCCAGAGTACCTGAAGGACTCTGAGGATGTGTTCTCCAAAAAGGAGGCTGAGGTTCTACCACTACACTGTCCATTCGATTATGCTGTTGATCTTGCTCTCGGTGCCAAATTGCCCAATGCCCATCTGTACAATCTCTCTGCCCCTGAGCGGGCCGCTATGAAGGAGTATATCTCTGATAGCCTCCGTAAGGGTCACATTTGGCCATCTGTCTCTCCTGTGGCGGCGAGGTTCTTTTTTGTAAAGAAAAAGGATGGTGGTTTACGCCGATGCCTCGATTTTCGAGAATTTAATTAAATCATTATAAGAAACACTTATCCCCTTCCAGTTATACACGATTTGTACAATCAATTGTCAGGGGCCAAATGGTTCTCTAAGTTGGACCTCAGGAGGGCATACAATCTCATCCATATGCGGGAGAGGGATGAGTGGAAAACTGAATTTCTCACCTTTGAGGGTCTGTTTGAGAATTTGGTTATGCCCTTTGGCCTAACGCGCCAGCAGTATTTCAAAATTTCATGAATCATGTTTTCTCAGATTTTATTGGGCGTTTCATGGTAATTTATTTGGATTACATTCTTCTGCCGAGCAGAGTCACATGGGCCACCTCTGTGCGGTTCTTTAGAGGCTTTGGGAGAACTCACTATTTGCTAAACCAGAGAAGTGTTCATTCTTTGCTCAGGAATTGTCCTTCCTAGGGGTCATTTTGTCTGCTGAGGGGTTTCGTATGGACTCTGGGAAGGTACAGGCTATTGTGGATTGGGTGCAACCCAGAGATCTCAAAGGTCTTCAGCGTTTTCTGGGTTTCGCCAATTATTATAGAAAATTCATTAAGGGGTTTTCCCAGATTGTCAAACCCCTCACGGATTTAACTCGCAAGAGGGCTGATCTTAAAAACTGGTCAGTTCCAGCTGTGACGGCAATTTCTTCTTTAAAAAACTGTTTCATGACGGCCTCTGTATTGGTTCAACCTGATTTGTCTAAACCATTTATCGTAGAGGTGGATGCCTCAGAGGTGGGAGTGGGGGCTGTGTTGTCCCAGGGGCCCACCACGTTGACTAACTTAAGGCCCTGTGCCTTCTTTTCGAGAAAATTTTCCTCTGCTGAGAGGAATTATGATGTGGGTAACCGGGAGCTATTGGCCATTAAATTGGCATTTGAATAATGGAGGCATTTTCATGATGCTCTCTGTGCTTCAAACAGAATCCTGAGACTAACACAGAGCAGATGCATTTATACGCAGACTTGATTACACACAGGTGGATTGTATTTATCATCATTAGTCATTTAGGACAACATTGGATCATTCAGAGATCCACAATGAACTTCTGGAGTGAGTTTGCTGCACTGAAAGTAAAGGGGCCGAATAATATTGCACGCCCCACTTTTCAGTTTTTGAATTTCCACAAAAATTTAAAATAACAAATAAATTTCGTTCAACTTCACAATTGTGTCCCACTTGCTGTTGATTCTTCACCAAAAATGTACATTTGGTATCTTTATGTTTGAAGCATGATATGTGGGAAAAGTTTTAAAAGTTCCAGGGGGGTGAATACTTTTGCAAGGCACTGTATATTGTATGATGGTCCCCACATATATAGTATGATGGTTTTCACATATATAGTTTGATGACTCCCACATATATTGTATGATGGCCCCCCACATATACTGTATGATGATTCCCACATATATAGTATGATGGCCCCCACATATATAGTGCGATGATTCCCGCATATATAGTATGATGGCCCCCACATATATAGTGTGATGGTCCCCACATATATAGTATGATGAACCCCACATATAGTATGATGGCCACCATATATATATATGGTATGATGGCCCCTACATATATATTATATGATGGCCCCAGTCCCCACATACATGGTATGATGGTCCCCACATATGTAGTATGATGGCGCCAACATATATATGGTATGATATCCCCACGTATATAGAATTAGTGAAAGTGATTCCTCCTCCACTTGCGGTCTCTCAAGCTGTCCCTGTGACTAATAGAACTATGAATCCTCTGGCTGCTGATGGGGGATAACTGACCCGACACTTGGGTAAGTCTTTCAGGCTGTAACCCAGAGCTGTGCTGCTCTTACTAATATGAAAGACCATATTGGATCATTAAAGATGGACGTGTCTTATATTAGACAAGATATGCAGAAAATGGGTGACCCCATGGTGGCTGTTGGAGGCCATGTGAGAGAGGTGGAAGATATATTGCCACCGTTATCCAACAAAGTTAAAACTGCCTCTGTTAATATTGCGGCCCTATTAAGCAAAACTGATGATCTGGAAAATCGGCTCCGGTGCAACAATATCTGTTTGGTGGGAGTTCCGGAGAAAACAGAGGGGAGTGCTCCAGCAGAATTCTTTGAAAAATGGCTGATCTCCACGTTTGGTAAAGAGGAACTCTCCAACTTGTTCGCTATTGAAAGGGCACACCGAGTGCCATTCAGACAGCTGCCACCAGGAGCGCCGACAACATCCGCCCTAATTAAGCTCCTGCATTTTAGGGACAGACACAAAATCCTGAAGCTTGCACGCACATCTCAGGATATCTGTATTGCAGGTTTAAAGGTATCCATTTTCCCGGATTTCTCCTGAGAAGTGCAGAAACGACGGGCTCAGTTTCAGGATATCAAGAGAAGATTGTGCCAATTACAAGTGCAATATGCCATGTTGTATCCTGCTAAGCTAAGAATTGCTGCACTTAATGAGACGCATTTCTTTGATGACCCCAAGGAGGTGCTGCATTGTCTGAACTCCCACGAGTGCCAATTGAGGCCCTGCTGATACTTTTGTCTGTTTTGATTCTGTCCGGTGCTATGGGGCTCATGTGCTTTTTGTCATGCTCGTCATGTCTGTTATGCTGCATGACCCCTGGAGCAGTTTGTACGCGCACCTCATGACTGTTATGTCGCATGATCCCTGGAGCAGTGTGCACATGCACCTCATGACTGTTATGCTGCATGACCCCTGGAGCAGTGTGCAGGCGCCCCTAAGACCCCTGCTGCAGTGTGCATGTGCACCTCATAAGTGTTATGCTGCATGACCCCTGGAGCAGTGTGCACGTGCACCTTACCTCATGGCAAACCATGGCTATCCGCCATTGCTTGTGTGCACGTGAACCTCATGGCTGCATGCAGTTGCTGTGTGCACGCCCGTCTCTGCTCTGCCTGCTGTGGTCCTCTCGATGGTCCTGGAGGACCGAATCCAGCAATCCTCTCTATGGTCCTGGAGGACCGAATCCAGCAATCCTCTCTATGGTCCTGGAGGACCCGACCATGTGATCCTCTATATGATCCTGGAGGACTCGACCCAGAAGTCCTCCCCTGGTCCTGACCTGGAAGTTCAGGTGCTAATGCCCTATATCAGACCACCCCTTCCTATGGTCGGGGCCTGAGTATCGTGTTGCTTCCCTGCTAGGCTGTTCAGTCCTGCTTGGTCGCTCTCTGTATTCTGTGCCCCTGTACTCTGCCCTGTTGTGCTTCTCTGCACATGCTCTGTGCTTGTACTCTGTCTATTGTCCTGTGCCATGTCTCGTGTTGTCTTTTTTGCCATGTTTTGTCTTTGCTATTCTTAGCCTTGTAGTACTCTCCATGTTCTCTTGCTTTGCCTGGCTTTCCTATCCTCTGTCTTATTGTGCTCCTTTTGCACAAGCTCTGCTTCCTACCTTGCTCTGCCCTATCATGCTCTCTTGCACAAGCCTGTTTCCATACTGTGCCTTGCCGTGCGGTCTGTACGTGCTTTGGCAATGTACTCTGCTCTAAGCCTTATCTTTGTATTCTGCCTTCCCGTGCTCCTTTAGCACAAGTCTTGTCTTATACTCTGTGCTTTGCCATATACCCGGCTCTGTGCTCTGGCATACGCTCCGCTTTTCCCTTGTACCCGGCTCTATGCCTCAGCACACGTTCCGCTACCTTTCTGTTCTCTGCTCTGTGTCTCTGACCCGGCTATGGGCTCTAGCATACGCTCCGCTTCTCTTTCTTGTACCCGGCTCTATGCTTCTGCCTACGTTCCGCTCCTTGCTCTGTACTTTGCCTAGCCTTGCCTTGTTTCTTTGTGTGCCCTTTTCATGCACCTTGCCTTCCCTCACCCGCCTGTTTGTGCCTTAGCCGTGCCCGCCTGCTTGTACCTCAGCCGTGCTCGTCGGCCAGTGACTTAGCTGTGTCTGCCTGTTGTGCTTCAGCTGTGCTCGCCTCAGTCTTGCCCGCCTGTCTGAGCCTCAGTCCGACCAGCTAGCCAGTGCCCCAGCCATGCTCTGTGCTTCCTTGCACTCACGCTGTCACTGCCCTGTGCATTGCGTGCCCTCTTGGCATGCACAGACCCTAGCCTGCTCCTTGGCATACCTCCCCATACTTTTCTAAAGCACACGCAGCTTCTGCCTGTTCCCTGGTGTGCCCCCTAGCACGCACAGGTCTAGCCTGTACCCTGGTGTGCCCTCTAGCACCCACAGGCCTTGCCTGTACCCTGGTGTGCCCTCAAACATGCACAGGCCCTAGCCTGAACCCTGGCGTGTCCCTTAGCACGCACCCTGACTTGGACCATGGTGTGCCCCCTAGCACACACCCTGCCTTGCACCCTGGTGTGACCCCTAGCACGCACCCTGCTTTGAACCCTTCCCTGGATCCTGGTGTGTCTCCCAGCATGCATCTTGCCTTGAACCCTGCCCTGGACCTTGGCGTGTCTCCTAACACGCACCATGTCTTGAACTCTGGGGTGCCTCCTTGCCTGAACCCTGGCTTGCCTGCCGGATGCCCGGAGCCTGCCGATCACTGCCAGAGGTCTGGAGCCTGATGACTGCGGCCTGATGTCCGGATCCTGACGATCGTTGCCAGATGTCTGGAGTCCGATGCCACCTAGCCCTTGTCTGAACCCAGGCGTGCTACCTAGTACGTACCATGCCTTGGACCTTGGCGTGCCCTCGCATGCAACTTGCTGTGTATCACTTTTTCCTCGTTATTATGTCTTGCACCTGATGTTACTCTGAGACCACGCTTTAATGAAGATACCCTGAGATCACACTTTATCTTGTCTTGTATTCTGCATGTTCCTTGGTGCCAGACACTCACACTTGTGTCTTCCTTGAGCCGGTCGTCTGGTTCCAGCAGTCGTGGTGACTCACCCCCTTGGTCTTGCCCCTGACACTCCCTGTATAGGGGGTGGTTCCTCACAAGGCCAGCTCGCCCTAGGTGGGTGGGTGCCATGACCCAGAGGGTCCACTCAAAAAATCGACTCAGCAGAAGTTGACTCTGTCACACCTTTTAATCATTTTTGCTATATCACAGTTTGATTTTACATGTTTATGCGAAAAGTGATAGCTGCTGTGGGGGAGGGCCGTATTTTCTGGCCGACTGCTATATGTCTTAGGAGCTTTAGTTCTTCCTGGTATGTATAATTATATGAGAGGAACTACCTCACGCCACAATTGTTGGTGTTGTTACACTGATATTTATGAGGCGCTTGTCGCATTTCCAAGCTTTAGGTATTTTATATGCTCTGGTTGTATGTTGGGGGTTGGGGAGGGGTGGTAGGGGGGTTGTGTTATTTGTTGTGTATGCTGTCTCCGGGCCTCAGGACAAAAGTCTATTCAGTAGGAAACAATACGGGAAAATTTGGTCATGTCATATAACTAAATGCACTCATGGTGGGTCAGGTTAATTTGATTTCTTGGCATGTGGGTGAGCCCACTAAAAGACCAGCCATTTTTCAGATACTTAAAGGCTTTGAAACAGTGTGATTTGTCTCCAGAAGACTCATACGACCCCTGAAAGTGCACAAACTCTCAGTAAATATTGGAAAGGGCCATCCTTTCATTCTTCATATAGCTCATACGCCAGGGGCATTAGTATTTTCATCCACCGCAATCTTTCTTTTACATGTGTAAAAGCACCAATAGATCCCGGGGGCAGATTTATCTGCTTGGTATGTCTGCTTTATGGTGTACAGGTTTGCATAGTATAATTATATATTCCTCAACTATTCTTAATGGAAACCATACAGCTGATAATCCAGTTGCTGATGATTATTGGGGATTTCAATAAGTATCTCAATGTGGCTCTAGATAAATACCGAGGAGACTTATTGGTTGGGGGAGTGAGGACACAGCATTGGCCAAGGTATTTCCTATGGTTGGAAAACAGGGTTGTGTCACTGGTGCAATTTCTAGATTTTAACAACTACTCCTTGCCCAGGTTATAGATAAACATCCGTTGAAGCTTAAAGAGATATGGGAGCAGGATGTTGAGGTAATTGTCAATGAGCAGTGGGATGACATATTATCCTCGATTCACCACTAGTGAGGCACAAAGGCTGTCACAGATGTATCTGCTCTGTCGGGTATACAGGACTCCCAAATTTCTGCATAAAATTGGGGTAAGAGAGGATGACTTGTGTCCGAGATGAGGTTCAGGCCTTGCCGATTTGCTACATATGTTTTTGTCATGTGGTTCCATCGGGAATTTCTGGAACCAATTCATAGACTACATAAACACAGTGTTTAGGGTTGGGATTCCTACGCACTCTCTGATTTGTGTCTTGGATTTTGTGGACGGGGTTGCAGACATAAGATTGGCACTTAAAAGAATGTTATATCAAGCCAGGAAAACTATAGCAGCGCACTGGTTGGACAGGGCGCCACCTACGTTTAGGGAATTTATGGAAAGAATGAATCTACTGCTACGTCTGAAAGAAGGAGTACAGCTCTGGCAAAAATTAAGTTACCACTACATCAAAACCCAGTCATGGGCAGCACATTCTCCAGGCCTGAACCCCATTGAAAACGTCTGGAATGTAATCAAGAGAATGATGGATAGTCTCAAGCCATCAAACAAAGAGCTGCTTAAATTTTTGCGCCAGAAGCAGTGTGAAAAACTGGTGGCAAGCATGCTAAGACGCATGAAAGCTGTGATTAAAAATCATAGTTATTCCACAAAATATTGATTTCTGAACTCTTCCTGAGTTAAAACATTAGTATTGTTGTTTCTAAATGATTATAAACTTGCTTTCTTTGCATTATTGGAGATCTGAAAGCACTGTTGTTTCTTTTTTATTTTGACCATTTATCTTTGTCAGAAAAAAATACAACATTTTTTGCTTGGAAATTCGGAGACATGTTGTCAGAAGTTTATAGACTAAAAGAACAATTTACATTTTACTCAAAAATATACTTATAAAGAGAAAAATCAGACAAACTGAACATTTTGCAGTGGTCTCTTAATTTTTGCCAGAGCTGTATATCAAA
Organism: Dendrobates tinctorius; assembly: GCF_039654945.1. NCBI lineage: Eukaryota > Metazoa > Chordata > Amphibia > Anura > Dendrobatidae > Dendrobates > Dendrobates tinctorius. The sequence goes on along the minus strand of NW_027361679.1, from coordinate 50,128,573 downwards.
AGAGGAGAGCCCTGCATAAATTCTGTAAAATATGGGAGGACTGGAAAATTGACCAAGGCTTGGATATTGTGTCCTTACTTGTATCTTGAAAAATTCAATTAAAATTTATCAGAGTAAAAAAAAAAGAACTTTATACTCACCTCATCTTGATTCCCGGCACCGCAGCTTCCGTCTTCTCTTCTGAACTGCAGAGCAGCCCAATGAAATGACGTCAACATGCTACCCTCCGTGAGCATGCTGATTTCTCGAAAGCCGTGGTTTACAAAGAGACAGACAGTGATAGGACAGGGAGAAGAAATGAGTGAATTTGTTTGGATTTTGGCCCCAAATCTGATTTTGACATATTCGTGCCATATTCGAACACTATACGGGTCGAATATATGTGTTCTGATCGGTTCTGAACATATTCAGTAATTTCTACTCCCATTGACTCTAATGAAATTTGGCTGTGTTCGAAGAATATTGCAAAAACAATATTTGATTCCGATTGTATTTGGAACCGAATATGAACAAATTCGTTCATCTCTAGCAGGGAGCTCATGTCTCTTTGCTCTATCATGGGATTGAACTGTGTCGGCGTTATGTTGATGCTGACACAGTTCAATGCGGCAGTGTCAGGAGATCCGGGGCTCTGGCCAAGACGTTAGGGGCTTGAGCCCCGGATTTTGGCGATAGTGACGCTCCTTTGTGATGTACATGGCTTCCAGACTTTAGGCAGTCATTGCTTGCAAAGAATTCTCTATCGGTTTCAAAGGGGTAACGTTTCTCCTTGTGGAGAGTGATATATCAAACTTGCTATGCCAAGATGAGGAGACTTTTAAGCCTTGCAATACTACTCTGGGAAATTAAATATGCAAATTGTCTCTTCAGAACCCTAGTGCCATCCTTTGGAAGTAGCAATCCTAAAAATCAATATTGACCCTTTACCGAGCCTTGCCATATGACTGAGGATAAAAGCCAAACCATAATCTCAATAATTGAGGTTTGTGTAATAGCTTTTGTTTTTTACATTTATCTAATTTGAAAATCCGCCAAATTTAAAAGTTTAAAAAAAACGGTGCACACAATGTCATAAGTTTACGACGCTTGGTAGAAGAAAGACATTGGCCCCAATTCAAACTTCAGTCTTAATGAGGGGGGTGGAGGAATAAGATGCGCCCAACTTATTAAGAGTCGCATGCCACGCAAACAATTTGGTGCCTCTCATCAATGGTGTGCACATCCAGGCACTTCGCCAAAAATGGTACACCCATCAATGACTAGAGTATCATTTCTGACATAGGAAGCACCAACATTTCACATGAATTTAACTTGCAGGCATAGATACATCCCGTAGAGCTCTGGCTCTCAGCTCTGTCCATTATGGTGGAGCTTCTTCAAAATTATGTGAAAACCCCAAAAGTAGCATCATTTTTTTACAACTCCATCTTGCATGATAGATTTGTGACAATTCAAATTGAATTATGCCACATTTTTGGCATAAATACTTTGAAGTATTGACCTCAGTTTTCAGCTGCAATTTAGACCATTAAATTGCACCTGAAAACTTCTGACAGCCATTATTAAATTTGTTGCATTTTTAGACCTGCCAAATTTACACCCTTTTTGTTGTTTTTAGCACAAATTAAAAATAAATTAGTCTAAATTAATATGTGCAAAAGAGGTGCAACTTAGGCTAGGGTCACACTTGCGAGTATGATGCGAGAACTCGCGCACCAATAGCCAGCACTGCCGCCGTAACTCGGGACCAGATTGTGCGGCTGCGTAGAAATACATGCAGCTGCACATTCCGGTCCTGAGTGCCTGCGGCAGTGTTGGGTATTGATGCGAGTATCTCGCATCGTACTCGCAAGTGTGACCCCGGCCTTACACCAGATTTCTGGTGCAAAAATAATAGTAAATGTTTGCTTAGTTTTTTATACCATGTGGCATTGTAAAGGTAAGACCGACCAGTGTGCTAGTATCAGGATCCTGTCAGCGCCGGCTGAACAGGATAACTCACCCAGACCCGGGGTTCGATACTGCAGGGAAAATTCTGACACCAGGACCTGCGACACTGAAAGTAGTTTAGCAGCACCAGGACCTACGATCATGTGACCACAGGGGGTGTGGCTTAGCGTCCTGCTGCTGGAGATGGCAATAGAGTTCTATAACAGGAATCCTGGAGTACAGGCTAGGGAAACTCAGATCAAACAAACGGAGGGTCATTCACAGAGAGGGCGGCGCGGTACCAGGGGGACAAGCAGAGAATAGTCAAAACGTAAGCAATGAATCATGCACAGAGATAGCAACGCAGTACAAGGGGGCAGTCAGAGAATAGTCAGGTCCAAAGCAAAAGAGTCATACACGGGAATATCAGAGCAGTACAAAAGGAACAGGCAGAACTCGTAACAGGGGCAGAACCGGATCAAAACCAAGCAAGCGCAAAGTATCACAGTCACTAAGCACACTAGGGTCACACACTCGGCCAAGGGTCTGAGTATAAGCGACAAGGAGTGATCCCACAATGAGGTTATAAAAAGCCTCCCAGAGTCTCAAAGTGAGGCTGTCCAGATTAACCTCTGAACTACCTGATCACACAAACAGCAGATCTTAACAGCTAGGTGGTATGGTGTACAGTTGAGCGTCGGTAGTCTGTGTCTGCCAGATCAGAGCCCTGTTTACTGCATAATACCCAGTTGCTCTGCATCTTCTAATCACAAGAGTTGTCAGGGATGGTGGCAGGGAATAGGAGGCTCCGGCTAGAGCGTATCAGAGAATAATCTACCTAGCTGAAATCATGCAGTCAGGATGCAATTGATGCTTCTCAAATAACAAGGCCTATGTAAAGCTTCCTATAATTTATACTACAATCCAAGAAAAAAGAGGAAGTATGAATAACACTGTAGAAGAACATGCAGTAAGCTAAAAACAGCGTTTATTTAAGTCATATAAAATACATACTCATTGTATGGATCACAAAAGGTATACATAGATACAATGTGCACAATGGAGCCACCAGCAGAGGTATCACATGGAAAAAAGTATAGGGAAAATGTTACTACCGTATGATTTAATTTTGGTGCACTGAATGATTATCTGAAAAACAATACTGAACCGTATATAATGTATAGTTACATCAATGCACCCCTCTTAAATATATAAATACTGAACAAAAATCCCCAATAACATAATTTATCATGTGATATAAGATGATTATAAAAAGATAAGCTGTCAGGTAACATATATAGATAATAAACCACCAGCTAAATCCTCCCAAACTAGCTAGTGCATGGCAGAACTAATGAAGGCTGACAATATGTAAGAGAATTGTATGTCCATTTTCACAAAAAAAGTGCTAAGTGCTAACTGCAATGAGGTAAAGGTATTGTGTAGCCTAATGGCAAATTGATGCTGTCTGAGGTATGGGCACTTATGAATCGACTGGCAGGTTTCCGTTAATAAAAATATCTAAAACATTAGTACCCAAAACCAATCTGAGAGCCTGGCTACAATTGCTCTACTTTACCCCAAATCAGCCATGCCACATGTGCTAACAAACATGATAATAGTAATTTTATTTTTATAGCGCCAACATATTCCGCAGCACTTTACATTTTAGATGGGACTTGTACAGAAAATAAAGAAATTACAGAATAAAACATAACTCGGCAGACACCAAAAGGACTGAGGGAGCTGCTCGCAAGCATACAATCTCTAGCTATTGAAAACTTACAGAGAGGAGGAATCGTACAGTAGATCCCCCTCTACTGACTGATTCTTTCTTGCAGAGCCTTTCCCTTACTATCATTGGGTTAAGTGCCAAGATTTTGCCTTGCGTTGTTCAACATGTTAAACCAAAATTATACAAGACAACTAATTTCATTTTTTAAAATCTCATATTTTACCCTATCCTTTATGAAAAAAATGAAAAGGTGTAGAGGAGTAAATGGTATAGAAATAAGAAATAAAACTCTTTTCTAACCTTTATGCTCTTTTTATGCATATAAATGCATTACTTTTATACCTCCTAACACACGTGGCCCATTTTCAGCCCCCTTCTTTCGTATCAAAAGTACTTTGTCTTTCCCCTTTTGACTAAACAAAACATAACCAGCTTCTCGACATACCCTGATTTTGTTAAACATATACAAAAAAGTGATATATTACTAAAATATCATTAAAGAGAATAGTAATTGTTATTCCTTTATAACCCCCCTTCCATTATTCCTTTCGCATGTCTGACACCTAAACTCTCACTCTGAAATCCTGTACTCCACGTTTGTTTTTGCTAAATAAATAAAATAGATTAATAACAGTGACTGGACGTTCGTCCCACAGGGTACAGATTTTTCTTGTAGACAGACTGTTTAAAATGGCAACGGCGATTTTGATTGATTGTTAAGTTCAAAGACAAAGATTTAATTATTCTTTCACGTTATCGAATTTCAGATTTTCTTGTATAATAATGTTTCAAGCAATTGAATTAATTGGAGACAAGAATATTTTACCAGTTACTTTCGTCTTATTGATTTCCATTAAATTTTGTAGCAAATACTGTTCTACGGTATTGGAAACCTTAACTTGTTTATTTTAATTAGTTTGAAAATAAGTGTGTAGAGAAATTGCATTCTACATAATTACTACTTGCAACTAATAGCACACTGACGATCAAATTATGGATTGAAAAGATATAACTCCTAATGGCTCAAACTGTACATGTCAGGAAATGTTTCTATGCCTCTTTTTGATGCAGGAAGCATTTAGAGCCAAAGGCCCATATTCATCAAAGGTTTCATGACAGAAAACTGATGCAAAAGGTTTTGGAAATCCCCCCCCCCCCCAATTTTTGGGGGGTTTTCACACCAGTTTGAAACAGCTCAGCCAAAATGGGTGTAGCTAGGGAGGATCCGAGGTACGACAGGTAGTGACTACATACGTCTGTCAAATTCATCAAAAGTGCCTGTGATTTTTACTCCAGAAATGCTACTCCAATCCCTGACAGTTTAGCATTTCTAGTGAGGCGCCTGGAAGCACACGCAACAGAGAAGATGTGCTGAATTCATTAAGTGGTGTGTGCCGCTTAACCCCTTTACCCCTTTAGCCCAACTTTTACAATTCTGACCACTGTCACTTTATGAGGTAATAACTCTGGAGCACTTCAACAGATCCCAGTGAATTTGAGATTGTTTTTTCATGACATATTGTACTTCATGATAGTGGTAAAATTTCTTCAGTATGACTTGATGAATTTAGGTGAAAATTTGGAAAATTTCACAATCTTCCAACTTTTAATTTTCATGCCCTGAAATTACAGAGATACTGTATGTCACACAAAATAGTTAATAAATAACATTTCCCACATGTCTACTTTACATCAGCACAATTTTGTAACAAAATTTTTTTTGTTAGGAAGTTATACGGGTTAAAAGTTGACCAGCGATTTCTCATTTTTCCATCAAAATTTACAAAACCATTTTTTAAAGGGACCACCTCACATTTGAAGTCACTTTGAGGGGTCTATATGATAGAAGATACCCAAAAGTGACACCATTCTAAAAATTGCACCACTCAAGGTGCTTAAAACCATATTCAAGAAGTTTATTAACCTTTCAGGTGCTTCATAGAAATTTAAAAAATTAACAGTTAACTTTTTTTTCACAAAAAATTGACTTCAGATCCAATTGTTTTTCTATTTTTATAAGGGTAACAGCAAAAAATAGACCTCCAAAGTTTGTTGCATAATTTCTCCTGAGTATGCCGATACCCATATGAGGTAGAAATCCACTGTTTGGGCGCATGGCAGAGCTTTGAAGGGAAGTAGCGCCATTTGACTTTTTGAATGCACAATTTTCTGGAACAATTGGTGGACACCATGTTGCATTTAGAGAGCCTCTGTTGTGCTTAAACACTGAAGTGACCCCATTTTGGAAATTAGACCTCTCAGGGAACTGATCTAGATGTGTGGTAAGCACATTGAACCCCCAGGTGCTTCACAGAAGTCTACAATGTTGAGCGCTAAAAATAAAAAGAATCACAAATATGTTAATAGCCCGAAATATTGCATTTTCATAACGGTAACAGGAGCAATGGCACCACACAATTTGTTTTGCAATTTCTACTGAGTACGCCAATACCCAATATGAGGGAGAAAACTACATTTTTGGCGCACGGCGCGGCTTGGTAGGGAAGAAGCGTCATTTCACTTTTTGAATATAAAATTTCCTGCAATCATTAGCGGACTTCATGTTCCATTTGGAGAACCCTTGATGTGCCTAAACAGTGGAACCCCATGCGAACATATAAATCCCCTAAAACACAATTTTAATCAAATTACATTAAAAAAGACACCAATCCCAGTGAATCAGTGGCCAATGACACAAAAGAAAAGGACCTAATCTGGGATGCTACATAGCCCTACAATAAGGCTTTCTGATACCTTCCTAACCGTGGAGGTTGGCACCCTAAAAGATAGAATTTTGGCACCCCCACTCAACGAGGATTGTCCCTCACTCCCCTACCAGTCCCTAATAAGACAGGAGGGAAAACAATGCAAACAGACAGATGAAAAAAATCCACCCCCCTCAGGGGTATATTATGAATCAAAATATAATAAACAGGGTCACTTATCATGTGCAGGTATGCCCCGATGCGTTTCTCCGCCTGTAGCGGTTCATCAGGAGGATCAATCAATAAAAATTATATCCATATCCGATACCCAGATGATACATGATTTTTTTCATCTGTCTGTTTGGCATATCAGTTGGTCATAAGTGATCATGATGCGGAGACATTAGATTTTTATGTATCTATGATATTTGTCTGGGGTCCTACTTTAGCCTAGCGCAATTTGAATATTCATTTCTGCACTATCTGAGCATTGTTTTCCCTCCTGTCTTATTAGGGACTGGTAGGGGAGTGAGGGACAGTCCTCGTTGAGTGGGGGCGCCAAAATTTGCTCTTTTAGGGTGCCAACCTCCACGGTTAGGAAGGTATCAGAAAGCCTTATTGTAGGGCTATGTAGCATCCCAGATTAGGTCCTTTTCATTTGTGGCATTGGCCACTGATTCACTGGGATTGGTGTCTTTTTTAATGTAATTTGACTAAAATTGTGATTTAGGGGATTTATATGTTCGCACTGTCCTTTGATTCCCATGAGATAAATATTTAATATGTTCAATATTAAACAGTGGAACCCCCACCAAGTGACCCCATTTTGGAAACTAAACCCCTCAAGGATTGTATTTAGATGCATGGTAAGCACCTTGAACCCTCAGGTGCTTCACAGAAGTTTATAACTTTGAACTGTGAAAATAATAAAATCACATTTTCTTCACAAAAAATGTTGTTTTAGCCCCAAGTTTTTAATTTTTCTAAGGGCGAATAGGATTTTTTTTTACAACAAACTGAGATCCATTTTTTTCTGAGTGCGCAAATACCCTACATATAATTAGGAAATATTTCTCAGGCACAGTGCAAAGCTCAGAAGGCAAGGAGCACCAGATTTTATGGTTATGGTTTGCAGGTGCCATGACCCACTGGGAGAGCTCATGAGGTGGGAGAGCTTATGAGGTGGGAGAACAGGAACGCAGATTTTTCTAGAACAGTTTGCGGACTCCATATACAGAGCCCCTAATTGCTAGAACACCAGAATTGCCCCTCAAGTGACTCCATTTTGGAAATTATACCCCTTTGGGAATTTATCTATAGGTTTAATGTTGATTTTGACTCCAAAAACACAAGCACTAATGAATGATGCTGAGTTAAAATTGCAAACTGTTGTTGTAGTGACCAGTACGCTATAGTGACCAGTACGTTGCAGTCACCAGTATGTTATGCCCAGCCCATGCTTCTGGAGGCATGCATGCACCCGAAAGTTAGGTGGGCTCTCATCGCTTCAGAAATGCCAAACAGGTGGCGCTATATGTGGTTTAGCTATACTGTGGGGCTCAGAAGGGAGGGTGTATTTGGATTTGGGAGCACAGAATTTGCTGAATTTCGTTTGGAAGGTTATGGAGCCATTTCGCTTTTGCAGAGCCTTTGCAGTACCAGATAAGCGAAAGCCCCCTATATTTCCGTTAACAGATGACAGACCAGAGTGTGGACTTGCTTTTTTTGTGGATTGAGTTAAAACTTTTATTGGGAATATTTTACATAACGTTTGGGATCACATTTATCCTGCGCTATATGCTGAGCACTTACTTTGAGATTTCCATATAAATCTCTGCGTGATGTGATTCAGATGAAACCCCTGAGAGATCCATTCACAATAATGAGGCACCAGAGTTACTCTGGACTCTGTTCAGCAGGGTCCTTCTTTTCAGAAGTGCACAAAACTGTGGCCGACAGCACTTTTCTACAAACCTATAAAGACGGACAGCACTGTATCACAGGTCAGATGGTGTCCACATTGCCACTATCTTCCTCATTATAGGGAATCTTCCACCAGAGGTTCCGTTTGATTCACGTATTTCAGAGATTTACACAGAAACCTTGGCCCCGGTGGTCGGCGCTCATAGCAAGTGAGCATTTCTGCTGCATATAGGCAATCTGATCATCACCTGTATGTAGCAGAGCCGACCAGGTTATGGCAGCTTCTAGTCTCCCATGGAGACTACTGAAACATGCCAAAAGTAAAAAAAAATGTTTTAAAAAATAGTAAAAAAATATATAAAAGTTCAAATCCCCCATCTTTCGACCCATTCAAAATACAACAATAAAAAATAAAGCATACACATATTTGGTACCACCGATTTCAGAATTGCCCAATCTATCAATATAAAAAAAGAATCAAGCAGATTGCAAAACAGCGTAACGAGAAAAAAAGTCAAAAAGCCAAAATTAAGTTTTTTTTGGTCGCCGCAACTTTGCATTACAATGCAATAAAGGGCGATCAAAAGATCATATCTGCACCAAAAAGGTATTTTCACGCTGGTGGGTTTCTGCTTTGTTTCTTCGGCATGTCTCTGCTCTAACCCTTTGCTCCTCTCCCCCTAACTAGCAGGGATACTGTTGTCTATTACCTGTATGGATGCTGCTCAGTTCCCTGCTCCGCTGCGTACCTGTACATGTGTTGTGATGTCTTTGCTCCGCTGCATGACCATCCGCATGTGCGGTCCCTGGCTACCGCTTTGGAAGCTATCCACGGGTTGCAAGGTCCTCTGCAGCTGGTGCATGACTTTCCATGTGTGTCCAGGCTTGCAGCCGCTGCCAGGTGCCCTAAGCCTCAGTTCCTGTGCTGACTGTGCTGTAATGGTTTCTATTTGTGCTTAGGGTGCGCACGGCCACACCTTCCCTGCTTTTATTAGGGTTATTGTGTGCACCTGAGTAGCTTTCCCCAGCTTATTGCTGAGGGGCAGCTCCTATATAAAGCTACTCTTTCCTGTTAGGCATTGGCAGAGCTTCGCATTAAGTTTCTGAGTCTTGCCATGTGTGTTTGGTGTTCAGCTCCTGTTCTGCCTGCGTTCAGTTCTAGGAAAACTGATGCCTATTTTTCTGCCTCCTCTGGGGGCTGAGTACCCAGATCCGCCTTTCCTGGAGGCTGCATATCCATGCACGTTTCTGTCATGTTTTGCTTACCTTCTCCCTGAGGGCTGCATTCTCAGGCCTGAACCCTTGATGCTGTATCCGTTCCTGTAACTGACCCTGTCTGAACTGTGTCCTCTGTGTTATGTTCCTGAAGTCCCTCTTTGTCTGGAACCCTGTACCCAGTGACTGTGAACTAACCTGGGTTCGTCTTTTAAAGATGGAGTCCGGTGTTTTGGCTGAGCGTCTACTATGCTGTGCTCAGCCTGCTATGCGGCGCTAACTCCATCCAGCCCTGGTCCAACCCGGCGGTGCTTGTACCATCCCGCTTGAGTTCCTTCCTAGGTCCGATGCCCAGAGCCTGACAACCTTAGTTTGGAGCCTGACGATCGCTACCTGGTGCCTGGAGATCGTGTCTGTAGTCTGGTGACTGCTGTCTGGTACACGGAGCCCTACCACCGCTGCCTGGTCCTGTGCCATCCGTGTCTCAGCCAATGACCTGAGCTGCTACGCCAGTGTTTGTGGTCCTGTGGCATACGTGTCTCAGCCAATAACCTGAGCTGCCACACCGGTGTTCTTGGACCTGTGCTGTCAGTGTCTCTGTCAATAATCTGAGCTGCCACACTGTTGTTCCTGGTCCTGTACCATCCGTGTCCCAGCCAATGACCTGTGCTGCCACGCTGGTGTCCCGATGTCCTGATGTCCAGCCTGTGTCCTGATGTCCAGCCTGTGTCCTGATGTCTAGTCTGTGTCCAGATGTCCTGATGTCCTGCCTGAGTCCCGATGTATCCTGTCCCAATGTTCTGCTTGAGTCCTGATGTTCTGTCCGTGTCCTGATATTACGCCAGTTCCTTGGGGTCCACCCTGTGATGACGTCTGTCCTGGCTTGGTGTCTGATGTTCTCCTGCTGAGCCTGTGCTACGCCTGAGAGAGAGGCCATCCTAGTATGCCCATGCCAGATGACCCCGGACTGCATCAACCTGTGATGACCCCTGCCATCGTCTGAAGTCTGTCCAAGGTTGGTGTCTGATGTTCTCCTGCTGAGCCTGTGCTACGCCTGAGGCCTGAGAGAGAAGCTGTCCAATATGCCCGTGCCAGATTACCCTGGACTGCATCAATCCATGATGTCCGCCTACCTTCCTCTGTTATCCTGAGACGTGTACCCTTCCTTGATGTGTGGAATCGAGAGCCTGGCATAGTTATGTTTTGTTTATGTACTGTGACTTTATTAAGTAAACTTTATGTTTCTTGATACCTGAAGTTGTGCGGTGTCATCTAGTTCTGCATGTTGCCATCTTGTCCACATGCTCAGCTCTCACAGACCCTGCTCGCTGCCCTTCCCTAATCTGGGTAGGTCCAGGTTCCCCTCTGTGGTCCAGTGGTTCCACATTCTGTTCCCACCTGGGACGCTCACCCCACATCATCGTGGTCTAGCGATGTGGAGGCGTCGGCTGGGCTGTGGCTGCAGCCGTAACAGGTATTAAGAACATCAGCTCGGCACACAAAAAATAAGCCGTCACCCAACCCGAGATCACGAAAATTACACAATTTTTTTTTAACAAACGTTGGATTTTTTTTCACCACTTAAGTAAAAAAAAAAAACTAGACATTTTTGGTGTCTATGAACTCGTAATGACCTGGAGAATCACAATGGCAGATCAGGTTTAGCATTTGGTGAACATGGTAAAAAAAAATCCAAAAAACAGTTGTGTTATTGCACTTTTTTGCAATTTCACCACACTTGAAATTATTTTCCATTTTTGAGTACACGATATGATAAAACAAATGGTGTCGTTCGAAAGTACAACTTGTCCTGCAAAAATCAAGCCCTCACAAGGCCATATTGATGGAAAAATAAAAACGTTATGGCTCTGGGAAGAAGGGGAGTGAAAAGCAGAAACGCAAAAATGAAAAAGGGCTCCATCATGAAGGGGTTAAGCCCACTAAGAAGGTTGGCAATATTGTCATCTGGCCACAAGACAAATATATTCAGGAAGCAAGAAGGCAATTTAACAACAAAGAGTGCTATAGATCTCTCTGGAGCGACTCCGCAGTCCAATTTTTGGATGAATATAATAAGATTATTCTCAGGGGGTGGAAGATAGTAACAATAACGAAGAATTAAAAAGATTTTCTTGGAGTAAAAAATCCGAAAGTGGCAACATTTTATATGTTTACCAAGGTCCACAAGGACCATGAAAACCCACCCTGTAGACCTATTGTCTCTTTTATAAGAAACCTGACATAGAAAGCCAGTCAATGGCTGGATCAGGAATTAAGAGGATATGTCCCGATATTACAGGAATTATGAGGTACTAATTTAAGTCAGCAGGAATTACTTATAACCTGCGATGTTGAAAGCCTATATACTATTATAGACAAGGATGAAAGCTGAGGGGCCGTCAATTTTTTTCTTTCTAAGAATCATGAATACAATCCAGAATGCAGAGATTTTGCTCTGAGTCTCCTGAAATTCATTTTGAAAAGGAATTATTTTGTTTTGGACAGCCGTTTCTAGCTCCAAAAGTGGGAACCGCAATGGGAGCGGCCGTCACACCAACTTTTGCAAATTTTGTATCTAGTATGGTGGGAGGAGGAGTGTGTTTTTTCTCAGGAAATGTCATCTTTTTTAGATCAAATTGTAACATAGAAATGTTACATAGATGACGTTCTCATAGTTTGGAGCGGTACGGAGGAACATTGGAGGGATTTCATCGATGTCCTCAACAATAATCAGCTAAATCTGAAACTCACACTCTCCTTCCATAAAAATCATATCCCATTCCTAGATATAATTGGCTGGGCCCTTTCCCTGGAGGAAGTTCTGTCTAGTCCCGTGTTTGAGACTCTTAAATGAGGCTCCACAGATTTTATTTGCATATTCGTATTTCCCAGGGAGCATTGCACCTAGGATTTCACTGATTGATCGCCTTTGCCGGCTGCCGCAGTGTTTTCTTTGACTGGTCTCCCTGAGGTCAGTGATTGCTTCGTGATGTTGGTCTACTAGGCATTGCTCCCACCTAGCCAGAATTCTACTCCACACTGATGAGGGGCAACACCCCGAAACAGCTGTCTGTGGATGGATACCTGGCCTTGGTATTTCCCTTGTCATATCTGTAAACTCATAAAGAGCTGGATATTGACTTAAAGGGCCACTTAACCCTCCGTCAGGAACAATGGATCTGACAGGCGCAGCTCTTCTACTTTCATTTCTCCCTTCTCCCCAGATTTTCAGGAAACCCCCTCCCTCTTGATAGTCTCCTGGCTCTAGCTGCTGTGTGAAACCTGATACCACAGTTGGTCTGCAGAGCTTCAGGAGGGAAGATATAGCTGTGCTGGCTTCTCAGGCTCATTGGTCCCGAACACATCACACTTTATAAGGTTGATATGTAATGTTTTTAGTCATTACTAATGTTTATTTAGCTTATTTTATGAATGGATAGAGAAAGGTTTGTGGATATTTCATATAAATAAGGCAGATTTTCTTACAAATGAGTGTGCTTCTCAGGCACATTGTTCCCTAATGCATATTCTCTCTCTTGCTTCAGATTATCTTCTGAAATGGAGAAGAAAATGTATGATCTTTCAAAACCCCATCATGTTGAGGAAGTGGGAAACATGCTGTTAGATGATGATGATGATGCAGACCCCACAATGAATGAGGATTTTGAAGAAAGTGAGATTGATTCTCATGATGAGGTGGAAGTCTGTGAACTAAATTCTGAAACAGAGCAAGATGGTGACAGTGATGAGGAGGAAGAAGATATAGAACCTTATTATATGGGAAAAGATAAAAAAAAACAAATGGAACAAGAATCCACCCATAAAAAAACGTATGGAACCTCATAACATTATCACTCACCTTCCTGCAGTTATGGGAACAGCACGTAATGCAAAAAATGCAGCTGAATGCTGGAATACTTTTTTCACAGATGACATTGATGACTCTATTGTCATATACACTAATCAATACACTCACTGGCCACTTTATTAGGTACACCATGCTAGTAAGGGGTTGGACCCCCTTTTGCCTTCAGAACTGCCTCAATTCTTCGTGGCAGAGATTCAACAAGGTGCTGGAAGCATTCCTCAGAGATTTTGGACCATATTGACATGATGGCATCACACAGTTGGCGCAGATTTGTCGGCTGCACATCCCTGATGCGAATCTCCCGTTCCACCACATCCCAAAGATGCTCTATTGGATTGAGATCTGGTGACTGAGGAGGCCATTTGAGTACAGTAAACTCATTGTCATGTTCAAGAAACCAATCTGAGATGATTCGAGCTTGATGACATGGCGCATTATCCTGCTGAAAGTAGCCATCAGATGTTGGGTACATTGTGGTCATAAAGGGATGGACATGGTCAGCAACAATACTCAGGTAGGCTGTGGCGTTGCAACGATGCTCAATTGGTACCAAAGGGCCCAAAGAGTGCCCAGAAAAAATTCCCCACACCATGACACCACCACCACCAGCCTGAACCGTTGATACAAGGCAGGATGGATCCATGCTTTCATGTTGTTTACGCCAAATTCTGACCCTACCATCCGAATGTCGCAGCAAAAATCGAGACTCATCAGACCAGGCAACGTTTTTCCAATCTTCTACTGTCCAATTTCGATGAGCTTGTGCAAATTGTAGCCTCAGTTTCCTGTTCTTAGCTGAGAGGAGTGGTACCCAGTGTGGTCTTCTGCTGCTGTAGCCCATCTGCCTCAAAGTTCGACGCACTGTGCGTTCAGAGATGCTCTTCTGCCTACCTTGGTTGTAACGGGTGGCAATTTGAGTCACTGTTGCCTTTCTATCAGCTCGAACCAGTCTGCCCATTCTCCTCTGACCTCTGGCATCAACAAGGCATTTCCGGCCACAGAACTGCCGCTCACTGGATTTTTTTTCTTTTTCGGACCATTCTCTGTAAACCCTAGAGATGGTTGTGCGTGAAAATCCCAGTAGATCAGCAGTTTCTGAAATTCTCAGACCAGCCCTTCTGGCACCAACAATCATGCCACGTTCAAAGGCACTCAAATCACCTTTCTTCCCCATACTGATGCTCGGTTTGAACTGCAGGAGATTGTCTTGACCATGTCTACATGCCTAAATGCACTGAGTTGCCGCCATGTGATTGGCTGATTAGAAATTAAGTCTTAACACACAGTTGGACAGGTGTACCTAATAAAGTGGCCAGTGAGTGTATATAGACAATATAAAGCACAAGTTCATCTGTGACAGAATCCTGAAGCCCACGGATGAAATCGAACTGCGTGCATTTTTTGGATTATTATACCTTGCAGGAGCTTATAGGGCAAATCGGCAAAGTTTGGAGAAACTTTGGGGTATAGAAATGATGGAATTGAAAAATTTAGCCTTGTTATGTCTCTAAAAAGATTCAAGATTCTAATTCGTTGCCTTCGGTTTGATGACAGAACTACCCGAACTGAACGTAAAATATATGACCGGCTTGCTCCAATTCGCGATGTATTCCAAAAGTTTGTGGAAAACTGTAAGATAAACTATTGCCCTGGGGCAAATGTCACAATTGACGAAATGCTCCCTGGTTTTCGTGGCAGATGCGCATTTCGTCAATACATACCATCAAAACCTAGCAAATACGGAATAAAAATGTATGCCCTTGTTGATGCCAGTAAGACCTACACATACAACATTGAAATTTATGCTGGAAAACAGCCAGATGGTCCTTACTGTGTCAGCAACAAACCCACTGATGTTGTGAAAAAAATGTCTGAGCCCTTATTTGGATCAGGTCGCAATATAACTGCTGATAATTGGTTTTCAAATTGTGATCTTATTGATTATCTAAAAACGTAGAAGGTTTCATATGTCGGAACTGTAAGAAAAAATAAAAAAGAAATGCCGCCACAGCTTGTTACTGTGACAGGGAGAAAACAGTACAGCAGTATGTTTGCATTCCATGATGGAAAGGTTTTGGTTTCCTATGTACCACGCGAAAAAAAAATGTACTTCTTCTCTCAACGCTTCATAATGATGATGCCATCGATCCTAAATCTGAAGCACAACAAAAACCAGAGATTATTACATTTTATAATGAAACCAAAGGGGGTATTGATACAGCTGATCAGATGTGCTCAACTTTCAGCATCAGCAGAAACACCAAGCGCTGGCCAATGGTCATATTTTTCGCTATGCTAAATTTGGGTGGTATAAATTCACAAATCATTATAGTGGTTTGAAAAAACCACTATATTGTAATCCGAACGCTGCTAACTTATTCTTCGTCTTCTTCTTCTTCTTAAGTTGATTTCCGCAATTAATGCAGCCCGAAACGCTACACGCACAGACTCCGTTGAGGTGTCGTTTCGAAGCCAGCGTCCATGAGAGGTGTGCTAGGTATTTTTCATGTCGATCGGATTTGTAGTTTTTGCGCAATGTGCGTTTGAAATTTTTTTTCCCGTCATTGGCATGCACTGTCTCCAATGCTTTTCAATGGGAAATGGCAAAACGTGCCCTGAGGCGATTGAAATGACAGTTGAGCTCATTGATATGCACAGGCAGACCCAGTTACTATGCCAACGCCTACGAATGTCACATGACGGCCCAAGGACAGAGCTTCTGCCACATAATATCAGCTCTTAAAGCGAAACCCACAGCACTAATGCAAATCTAGCTTCATCACATGACGCATGCCCCTGAGAGAGAATGTCCGTCAAAGTTGATTTAGAAGAAGCCCAGTGAGCCAAACTAGCTCTTAAAGGGCCGACGCGCCAAAGTGATTGTTAAAGGGCAGGCGCACCGAAATGAGTCTTAAAGGGCCGACACGCCAAATCAAAAGCTGAGTGACCCCAGGCTCCAAATCGGAGGCTGAGCCATCCCGGCCTTCAAATCGGAGGCTGATCCACCCCGGCCTCAAAATCGGAGGCTGATCCACCCCGGCCTCAAAATCGGATGCTGAGCCACCCCGGCCTCAAAATCGGAGGCTGAGCCACCCCGGCCTCAAAATCGGAGGCTGAGCAACCCCGGCCTCCAAATCGGAGGCTGATCCACCCCGGCCTCCAAATCGGAGGCTGATCCACCCCGGCCTCCAAAATCGGAGGCTGATCGACCCAGGCCTCCAAATCGGAGGCTGAGCCACCCCGGCCTCCAAATCGGAGGCTGAGCCACCCCGGCCTCCAAATCGGAGGCTGAGCTACCCCGGCCTCCAAATCGGAGGCTGAGCCACCCCGGCCTCCAAATCGGAGGCTGAGCCACCCCGGCCTCCAAATCGGAGGCTGAGCCACCCCGGCCTCCAAATCGGAGGCTGAGCCACCCCGGCCTCCAAATCGGAGGCTGATCGACCCCGGCCTCCAAATCGGAGTCTGATCGACCCCGGCCTCCAAATAGAAGGCTGAGCCACACCGTCCTCCAAATCGGAGGCTGAGCCTTCCCGGCCTCCAAATCAGAGGCTGAGCCACCCCGGCCTCCATATCAGAGGCTGATCGACCCCGGCCTCCAAATCGTATACTGAGCCTTCCCGGCCTCCAAATCAGAGGCTGAGCCACCCCGTCCTCCAAATAAGAGGCTGAGCCACACCGGCCTCCAAATCGGAGGCTGATCGACCCTAGCCTCCAAATCGGAGGCTTTTCGACCACGGCCTCCAAATCGGAGGCTGATCGACCCCGGCCTCCAAATAGGAGGCTGATCGACCCCGGCCTCCAAATCGGAGGCTGATCGACCCCGGCCTCCAAATCGGAGGCTGATCCACCCCGGCCTCCAAATCGGAGGTTGATTGACCCCGACCTCCAATTGGAGGCTGAGCCACCCCGGCCTCCAAATCAGAGGCTGAGCCACCCCGGCCTCCAAATCGGAGGCTGATCGACCCCGGCCTCCAAATCGGAGGCTGATCGACCCCGGCCTCCAAATCGGAGGCTGATCGACCCCGGCCTCCAAATCGGAGGCTGAGCCACCCCGGCCTCCAAATCGGAGGCTGAGTCACTCCGGCCTCCAAATCGGAGGCTGAGCCAAACCGTCCTCCAAATCGGAGGCTGATCGATCCCATCCTCCAATTTGGAGGCTGAGCCACCCCATCCTCCAAATCGGAGGCTGAGCCACTCCGGCCTCCAAATCGGAGGCTGAGCCAAACCGTCCTCCAAATCGGAGGCTGATCGATCCCATCCTCCAATTTGGAGGCTGAGCCACCCCGGCCTCCAAATCGGAGGCTGAGCCACCCCGGCCTCCAAATCGGAGGCTGAGCCACCCCGACCTCCAAATCGGAGGCTGAGCCACCCCGACATCCAAATCGGAGGCTGAACCACCCCGACCTCCAAATCGGAGGCTGAGCCACCCCGGGCTCCAAATCGGACCCTGAGGGGACCCGCCCACCAAATCGGACCCTGAGTAGCCCCGCCCACCAAATCGGACCCAGAGTGGCCCCACCCACCAAATCGGACCCAGAGTAGCCCCAACCACAAAATCGGACCCTGAGGGGCCCCATCCACAAAATAGGACCCTGAGGGGCCCCACCCACAAAATTGGACCCTGAGGGGATCCGGCCACAAAATCAGACCCTGAGGGGCCCCAGCCACAAAATCGAACCCTGAGGGGCCCCACTCACAAAATTGGACCCTGAGGGGATCCGGCCACAAAATCAGACCCTGAGGGGCCCCCAGCCACAAAATCGAACCCTGAGGGGCACCACTCACAAAATCGGACTCTGAGGGGCCCCAACCCACAAAATCGGACCCTGAGGGGCCACACCCACAAATTCGGAGCCTGAGGGATCCCCGCCAACAATTCAAGCCCTGAGGAGCCCAGGCCAAGGAATCAGATCCTGAGGGGACCCACCCACCAAATCAGACCCTGAGGCCAAAGTGGCCCCTGAGAGGCACTTACAGTTAAAACGGATCCTGAGTTGAATGTCTTGCAGGGGCAGCAGGCAAGTCTCTCTTAAAGGGGCAGCCCGGGCACCATTTCAAACCACTATCTGTACTTCCTTCAGGAAATACACATCTAGTATTATTATTATTATTCAGTTGATTTTCTGCAATTAATGCGGCCCGAATTGCTACATGCACAGACACCGTTGAGGTGTCGTTTCGAAGCCAGCGTCCACAAGTGGTGTGCTAAGTAATTTTCATGTCGAACGAATTTGTAGTTTTAGCGCAATTTGCGATTGAAAAAACATTTTCCTCAATGCATTTCAATGGGAAAATGTTGCCATAGAGAAAACATGCCCTGACGCAATTCAAATGGCAGTTAAGCTCATTAATATGCGCAGGCACACCCAGTTACTATGCCAACGCCTACGATCTTCACATGACCCCACCATGAGAGGTGTGCTAAGTATTTTTTGTGTCGATGGGATTTGTAGTTTTTGCACAATTTGCATATGAAAAAACATTTTCCTGTCATTGGAATGCATTTTAATGGGAAAATGTTGCCATAGGGAAAACATGGGGCAATCGTGAGATGGCAGTTAAGCTCATTGATATGCACAGGCCAGGGCCGGCGTCAGCACCCGGCGCACTCGGGCAAGTGCCGGGGCCCTGGAGAGATGGGAGGGCCCACTCACACTGTCTGGGATACCCGCCGGCCGCCGCCACGCCTCCCATGTACTGACCCCATCCTGCAACCTCCGCGAGGGACCCACGCAGTGACGCAGCCCCTTACAGCCAGCAATGATCATCGCTTCCTTCGGCTGTAATCTTGTGTGCGGTGTTGACACAGGACCTGTGATGAGGTCACAGGAGGGGAGGAGTCAGGGGTCACATGATCAGGGTGGCTGCAGGACTCCGCTGTGCTGGTCGCTTTTCATTATGGTGCTGGTCTGGATGGATGAGGTAACGTTTATGTGTGGGACAGTGGGGTCAGGGAGGGGTTTAACAAGGTGGATGTATCAGAGCCGTGTGTGTACTTGTGTGGGGTCAGGGAGGGGTTTACAAGGTGGATGTAGCTGAGCCGTGTGTGTACTTGTGTGGGGTCAGGAGGGGTTTACAAGGTGTATGTAGCAGTGCTGTGTGTGTACTTGTGTGGGGTCAGGAGGGGCTTTACAAGGTGGATGTAGCAGAGCAGTGTGTGTACTTGTGTGGGGTAAGGGAGGGGTTTTACATGGTGGATGTAGCAGAGCCGTGTGTGTACTTGTGTGGGGTCAGGAGAGGTTTACAAGGTGTATGTAGCAGTGCTGTGTGTGTACTTGTGTGGGGTCAGGAGGGGCTTTACAAGGTGGATGTAGCAGAGCCGTGTGTGTACTTGTGTGTGATCAGGAGGAGTTTCACAAGGTGGATGTAGCAGAGCGGTGTGTGTACTTGTGTGGGGTCAGGGAGGGGTTTTACAAGGTGGATGTAGCAGAGCGGTGTGTGTACTTGTCTGGGGTCAGGAGGGGTTTACAAGGTGGATGTAGCAGTGCTGTGTGTGTACTTGTGTGGGGTCAGGAGGGGTTTACAAGGTGGATGTAGTAGTGCTGTGTGTGTACTTGTGTGGGGTCAGGAGTGGTTTACAAGGTGGATGTAGCAGAGCCGTGTGTGTACTTGTCTGGGGTCAGGAGGTGTTTTTGAAGGTGGATGTAGCAGAGCCGTGTGTGTACTTGTGTGGGGTCAGGAGGGGTTTACAAGGTGGATGTAGCAGAGCCGTGTGTGTACTTGTCTGGGGTCAGGAGGAGTTTTTCAAGGTGGATGTAGCAGAGCCGTGTGTGTACTTGTGTGGGGTCAGGAGGGGTTTTACAAGGTGGATGTAGCAGAGCCGTGTGTGTACTTGTGTGGGGTCAGGAGGAGTTTCACAAGGTGGATGTAGCAGAGCCGTGTGTGTACTTTGTGTGGGGTTAGGAGGGGTTTTACAAGGTGGATGTAGCAGAGCCGTGTGTGTACTTGTGTGGGGTCAGAAGGGGTTTACAAGGTGATGTAGCAGAGCCATGTGTGTACTTTGTGTGGGGTCAGGAGGTGTTTTACAAGATGGATGTAGCAGTGCCATGTGTGTACTTGTGTGGGGTTAGGAGGGGTTTATAAGGTGGATGTAGCAGAGCCGTGTGTGTACTTGTGTGGGGTCAGGAGGGGTTTTACATGGTGGATGTAGCAGTGCCGTGTGTGTACTTGTGTGGGGTCACGAGGGGTTTACAAGGTGGATGTAGCAGTGCCGTGTGTGTACTTGTGTGGGGTCACGAGGAGTTTACAAGGTGATGTAGCAGAGCTGTTTGTGTACTTTGTGTGGGGTCAGGAGGTGTTTTACAAGGTGGATGTAGCAGAGCCGTGTATGTACTTTGTGTGGGGTCAGGAGGTGTTTTACAAGGTGGATGTAGCAGAGCCGTGTGTGTACTTGTGTGGGGTCAGGAGGGGTTTTACATGGTGGATGTAGCAGAGCCGTGTGTGTACTTGTGTGGGGTCAGGAGGGGTTTACAAGGTGATGTAGCAGAGCTGTTTGTGTACTTTGTGTGGGGTCAGGAGGTGTTTTACAAGGTGGATGTAGCAGAGCCGTGTGTGTAATTTGTGTGGGGTCAGGAGGTGTTTTACAAGGTGGATGTAGCAGAGCCATGTGTGTACTTGTGTGGGGTCAGGAGGGGTTTACAAGGTGATGTAGCAGAGCCGTGTGTGTACTAGTGTGGGGTCAGGAGGGGTTTTACATGGTGGATGGTGCAGTGCCGTGTGTGTACTTGTGTGGGGTCAGGAGGGGTTTACAAGGTGGATGTAGCAGTGCCGTTTGTGTACTTGTGTGGGGTCAGGAGCGGTTTACAAGGTGATGTAGCAGAGCTGTTTGTGTACTTTGTGTGGGGTCAGGAGGTGTTTTACAAGGTGGATATAGCAGAGCCGTGTGTGTACTTGTGTGGGGTCAGGAGGTGTTTTTCAAGGTGGATGTAGCAGAGCCGTGTGTGTACTTGTGTGGGGTCAGGAGGGGTTTACAAGGTGGATGTAGCAGAGCCGTGTTTGTACTTGTGTGGGGTCAGGAGGGGATTTACAAGGTGGATGTAGCAGAGCCGTGTGTGTACTTTGTGTGGGGTCAGTAGGGGTTTACAAGGTGGATGTAGCAGAGCCGTGTGTGTACTTGTGTGGGGTCAGGAGGGGTTTACAAGGTGGATGTAGCAGTGTGGTGTGTGTACTTGTGTGGTGTCAGGAGGGGTTTACAAGGTGGATGTAGCAGAGCCGTGTTCGTACTTGTGTTAGGTCAGGTGGGGTTTACAAGGTGGATGTAGCAGATGCGTGTGTGTACTTGTGTGGGGTCAGGAGGGGTTTACAAGGTGGATGTAGCAGAGCCGTGTTTGTACTTGTGTGGGGTCAGGAGGGGATTTACAAGGTGGATGTAGCAGAGCCGTGTGTGTACTTTGTGTGGGGTCAGTAGGGGTTTACAAGGTGGATGTAGCAGAGCTGTGTGTGTACTTGTGTGGGGTCAGGAGGGGTTTACAAGGTGGATGTAGCAGTGTGGTGTGTGTACTTGTGTGGTGTCAGGAGGGGTTTACAAGGTGGATGTAGCAGAGCCGTGTTCGTACTTGTGTGGGGTCAGGAGGGGTTTAACAAGGTGTATGTAGCAGAGCCGTCTGTGTACTTGTGTGGGGTCAGGAGGGGTTTTACATGGTGGATGTAGCAGAGCTGTGTGTGTACTTCTGTGGGGTCAGGAGAGGGTTTACAAGGTGGATGTAGCAGAGCCGTGTGTGTACTTGTGTGGGGTCAGGAGGGGGTTTTACAAGGTGGATGTAGCAGAGCCGTGTGTGTACTTGTGTGGGGTCAGGAGGGGTTTTGCAAGGTGGATGTAGCAGAGCCGTGTGTGTACTTGTGTGGGGTCAGGAGGGGGTTTTACAAGGTGGATGTAGCAGAGCCGTGTGTGTACTTGTGTGGGGTCAGGAGGGGTTTACAAGGTGGATGTAGCAGAGCCGTGTGTGTACTTGTGTGGGGTCAGGAGGGGTTTTACAAGGTGGATGTAGCAGAGCCGTGTGTGTACTTGTGTGGGGTCAGGAGGGGTTTACAAGGTAGATGTAGCAGAGCCGTGTGTGTACTTGTGTGGGGTCAGGAGGGGTTTACAAGGTGGATGTAGCAGAGCCGTGTGTGTACTTGTGTGGGGTCAGGGAGGGGTTTTACAAGGTGGATGTAGCAGAGCCGTGTTTGTACTTGTGTGGGGTCAGGAGGGGTTTACAAGGTGGATGTAGCAGAGCCGTGTGTGTACTCTGTGTGGGGTCAGGAGGTGTTTTACAATGTGGATGTAGCAGAGCCGTGTGTGTACTTGTTTGGGGTCAGGAGGGGTTTTGCAAGGTAGATGTAGCAGAGCCACGTGTGTACTTGTGTGGGGTCAGGAGGGGTTTTACAAGGTGGATGTAGCAGAGCCGTGTGTGTTGTTTGGTGGGGTCAGGAGGGGTTTACAAGGTGTACGGAGCAGAGCCGTGTGTGTACGAGGTGTACGGAGCAGAGCCGTGTGTGTACGATGTGTACGGAGCGAAGCCGTGTGTGTACGAGATGTACGGAACGGAGCCCTGTGTGTACGGAGCTGAGCCGTGTGTTTATGGAGCGGAGCAGAGCCGGGGGTGTACGGAGCGGAGCCGTGTGTGTACGAGGTGTATGGTGGGGAGCATTTATACCTCCCGAGTCCCAACCGTCCCGGATCCAGCGAGACAGTCCTGATTTTGAGAGAGAGACTGCCCCAGTCGGGAGCATACTTTCTCCGCGGGACACAGGAGTACACAGTGGAGCCCCAAGGAGCAATTTAAAACTTGCACGTAACGTTCTACCGGAAGTGACGTGCTGGAAGCTGACCAGAAATTAGGTCATTTCAGTAGGAGATTGTGACGGAACCATGGAGGCACTTCAGGGAATGCTTCAGATCCATCACCGTGTCCTCCTCTGACAGAGCGGACAGCGGGATCTCCTTGGAATTGGGGATGCCGGCCATGTGAGCGGATCATGATATGTCCTGCACCAGGAGGCTCAGGTGGGCACTACAATGGGAGCTGGGCTGCTATAGTATCTTTATAGAATTTTTCTTTCTCTGTTTCTTTCTCTCTCTGTTCTTTCTCTCTAATCTTTTTTTCTCTCTCTCTGTTCTCTTTCTTTCATTCTTTCTTTCTTTCTTTCTTTCTTTCTTTCTTTCTGTCTCTGTTATTTCTCTCTCTCTCTCTCTCTCTGTTCTCTCTTTCCTCTTTTTCTTTCTCTCTCTCTGATCTTTCTTTCCCCTCTTTCTTTCTATCTGTTCTTTCCCCTCTTTCTTTTTCTCTCTACCTCTCTGTTCTTTCTTTCTTTCCCCTCCTTCTTTCTCTCTCTCCCTGTTCTTTTTTTCTGTTGCCGCTTTTTCTCTGTGTTCTTTCTCTCTCCGTTCTTTCTTCCCCTCTTTTTTTCTCTCTCCCTCTCTGTTCTTTTTTCCCCTCTTACTTTCTTTCTTTCTTTTTCTTTCTTTCTTTCTTTCTCTCTCTGTTCTTTTTTTCTGTCCACTCTTTCTTTCTCTTTGTTCTTTTTCTTTCTTTTTTCTTTCTCTCTGTTCTTTCTTTCCACTCTTTCTCTATCTGTTCTTTCTTTCTTTACCCTCTTTCTTTCTCTTTCTCTCTGTTCTTTTCTTTCTCTTTCTCTCTCTGTTCTTCCTTTCTTTCTCTTTGTTCTTTATTTTCTTTCTTTCTCTTTCTTTCTCTGTTCGTTCTTTCTATGTTCTTTCTTTCTTTCTCTCGCTCTCTATCTTTCTCTCTCTGTTCTTCCTTCCATTCTTTCTCTCTTTCTTTCTCTGTTCTTTATTTCCCCTCTTTCTTTCTTTCTGTTCTCTCTCTGTTCTTTCTCTCTCTTCTTTCTTTCATGCGTACACTACTAATCAGTAGCCTCCTTCACATGAACGTGTTTTGCCACAGAGCGAGTGTCTGTGTGTATCACATGCGTGTCCGTGTGATCCACGCGGAGACAAGTCCGTTTTTGGCGGTCACCACGGATGTCACACGGCATGAGTCGTGGTATGTGTTAAGGGGGGGCCCACTGAGACTTTTTCGCCCGGGGCCCTCAAAAACCTGGAGTCGGCCCTGGCGCAGGCACACCCAGTTACTATGCCAACGAATACGAACTTTACATGACCCCAGCAGGACACAGTTTCTGCCAGATAATATCAGCTCTTAAAGCGAAACCCAAAGCACAAATGCAAATCTAGCTTCATCACATGATGCATGCCCCTGAGAGAGAATGTCCGCCAAAGTGGATTTAGAAGCCCAGTGCGCCAAACTAGCTTTTAAAGGGCCGACGCGCCTAAGTGATTCTTAAAGGGCTGACGCACCGAAATGAGTCTTAAAGGGTCGGCGCGCCAAATCGAAAGCTGAGTGTCCCCACGCTCCAAATCGGAGGCTGAGCCACCCCAGCCTCCAAATCGGAGGCTGATCGACCCTGGCCTACAAATCGGAGGCTGAGCCACCCTGGCCTCCAAATCGGACCCAGAGTGGCCCCACCCACCAAATCGGATCCTGAGGGGCCCCACCCACCAAATCAGACCCTGAGGGGCCCCACAGGCCAAAGTGGCCCCTGAGAGGCACCCACAGTTAAAACGGATCCTGAGTTGAAAGTCTTGCAGGGGCAACAGGCAAGTCTCTCTTAAAGGGGCAGCCCGGGCACCATTTCAAACCACTATCTGTACTTCCTTCAGGAAATACACATCTAGTTATAGTGGTTTGAAAAAACCACTATATTGTAATCCGAGCGCTGCTAACTTCTTCTTCTTATTATTATTATTAAGTTGATTTCCGCAATTAATGCGGCCCGAACCGCTACACGCACAGACTCTGTTGAGGTGTCGTTTCGAAGCCAGCGTCCACGAGAGGTGTGCTAAGTATTTTTCGTGTCGATCGGATTTGTAGTTTTTGCGCAATTTGCTTTTGAAAATTTTTTTTCCCGTCATTGGAATGCACTGTCTCCAATGCTTTTCAATAGGAAATGGCAAAACGTGCCCTGAGGCGATTGAAATGACAGTTGAGCTCATTGATATGCGCAGGCAGACCCAGTTACTATGCCAACGCCTACGAACTTCACTTGAACCCCAGCACAGAGCCTCTGCCACATAATATCAGCTCTTAAAGCGAAACTCACAGCACAAATGCAAATCTAGCTTCATCACATGACACATGCCCCTGAGAGAGAATGTCCGCCAAATTTGATTTAGAAGAAGCCCAGTGAGCCAAACTAGCTCTTAAAGGGCCAACGCGCCAAAGTGATTGTTAAAGGGCCAGCGCACCCAAATGAGTCTTAAAGGGCCGACACACCAAATCGGAGACTGAGCCACCCCGGCCTCAAAATCGGAGGCTGAGCCACCCCAGCCTCCAAATCGGAGGCTGAGCCACCCCGGCCATCAAATCGGAGGCTGATCGACCCAGGCCTCCAAATCGGAGGCTGAGCCACCCCGGCCTCCAAATCGGAGGCTAAGCCACCCCGGCCTCCAAATCGGAGGCTGAGCCACCCCGGCCTCCAAATCGGAGGCTGAGCCACCCCGGCCTCCAAATCGGAGGCTGAGCCACCCCGGCCTCCAAATAGGAGGCTGAGCCACCCCGGCCTCCAAATCGGAGGCTGAGCCACCCCGGCCTCCAAATCGGAGGCTGAGCCACCCCGGCCTCCAAATCGGAGGCTGATCGACCCCGGCCTCCAAATCGGAGGCTGAGCCAGCCCGGCCTCCAAATCGGAGGCTGATCCACCCCGGCCTCCAAATCGGAGGCTGAGCCACCCCGGCCTCCAAATCGGAGGCTGAGCCACCCCGGCCTCCAAATCGGAGGCTGAGCCACCCCGGCCTCCAAATCGGAGGCTGATCCACCCCGGCCTCAAAATCGGAGGCTGAGCCACCCCGGCCTCAAAATCGGAGGCTGAGCCACCCCGGCCTCAAAATCGGAGGCTGAGCCACCCCGGCCTCAAAATCGGAGGCTGATCCACCCCGGCCTCCAAATCGGAGGCTGATCCACCCCGGCCTCCAAATCGGAGGCTGATCCACCCCGGCCTCCAAATCGGAGGCTGATCGACCCCGGCCTCCAAATCGGAGGCTGATCGACCCCGGCCTCCAAATCGGAGGCTGATCCACCCCGGCCTCAAAATCGGAGGCTGATCCACCCCGGCCTCAAAATCGGAGGCTGAGCCACCCCGGCCTCCAAATCGGAGGCTGAGCCACCCCGGCCTCCAAATCGGAGGCTGATCCACCCCGGCCTCCAAATCGGAGGCTGATCCACCCCGGCCTCCAAATCGGAGGCTGATCGACCCCGGCCTCCAAATCGGAGGCTGATCCAGCTCGGCCTCCAAATCGGAGGCTGAGCCACCCCGGCCTCAAAATCGGAGGCTGATCCACCCCGGCCTCAAAATCGGAGGCTGAGCCACCCCGGCCTCAAAATCGGAGGCTGAGCCACCCAGGCCTCCAAATCGGAGGCTGATCCACCCCGGCCTCCAAATCGGAGGCTGATCCACCCCGGCCTCCAAATCGGAGGCTGATCCACCCCGGCCTCCAAATCGGAGGCTGATCCACCCCGGCCTCCAAATCGGAGGCTGATCGACCCAGGCCTCCAAATCGGAGGCTGAGCCACCCCGGCCTCCAAATCAGAGGCTGAGCCACCCCGGCCTCCAAATCGGAGGCTGAGCCACCCCGGACTCCAAATCGGAGGCTGAGCCACCCCGGCCTCCAAATCGGAGGCTGAGCCACCCCGGCCTCCAAATCGGAGGCTGAGCCACCCCGGCCTCCAAATAGGAGGCTGAGACACCCCGGCCTCCAAATCGGAGGCTGAGCCACCCCGGCCTCCAAATCGGAGGCTGATCGACCCTGGCCTCCAAATCGGAGGCTGAGCCACCCCGGCCTCCAAATAGAAGGCTGAGCCACACCGTCCTCCAAATCGGAGGCTGAGCCTTCCCGGCCTCCAAATCAGAGGCTGAGCCACCCCGGCCTCCATATCAGAGGCTGATCGACCCCAGCCTCCAAATCGTAGACTGAGCCTTCCCGGCCTCCAAATCGGAGGCTGAGCCACCCCGTCCTCCAAATAAGAGGCTGAGCCACACCGGCCTCCAAATCGGAGGCTGATCGACCCCGGCCTCCAAATCGGAGGCTGATCGACCCCGGCCTCCAAATCGGAGGCTGATCGACCCCGGCCTCCAAATCGGAGGCTGATCGACCCCGGCCTCCAAATCGGAGGCTGATCGACCCCGGCCTCCAAATCGGAGGCTGATTGACCCCGACCTCCAATTGGAGGCTGAGCCACCCCGGCCTCCAAATCAGAGGCTGAGCCACCCCGGCCTCCAAATCGGAGGCTGATCGACCCCAGCCTCCAAATCGGAGGCTGATCGACCCCGGCCTCCAAATCGGAGGCTGAGCCACCCCGGCCTCCAAATCGGAGGCTGAGTCACTCCGGCCTCCAAATCGGAGGCTGAGCCAAACCGTCCTCCAAATCGGAGGCTGAGCCACCCCGGCCTCCGAATCGGAGGCTGAGCCACCCCGACCTCCAAATCGGAGGCTGAGCCACCCCGACCTCCAAATCGGAGGCTGAGCCACCCCGACATCCAAATCGGAGGCTGAGCCACCCCGTCCTCCA
Organism: Dendrobates tinctorius; assembly: GCF_039654945.1. Taxonomy (NCBI): domain Eukaryota; kingdom Metazoa; phylum Chordata; class Amphibia; order Anura; family Dendrobatidae; genus Dendrobates; species Dendrobates tinctorius. The sequence goes on along the minus strand of NW_027361679.1, from coordinate 50,100,631 downwards.
AATAAGAGGCTGAGCCACACCGGCCTCCAAATCGGAGGCTGATCGACCCCGGCCTCCAAATCGGAGGCTGATCGACCCCGGCCTCCAAATCGGAGGCTGATCGACCCCGGCCTCCAAATCGGAGGCTGATCGACCCCGGCCTCCAAATCGGAGGCTGATCGACCCCGGCCTCCAAATCGGAGGCTGATCCACCCCGGCCTCCAAATCGGAGGCTGATTGACCCCGACCTCCAATTGGAGGCTGAGCCACCCCGGCCTCCAAATCAGAGGCTGAGCCACCCCGGCCTCCAAATCGGAGGCTGATCGACCCCAGCCTCCAAATCGGAGGCTGATCGACCCCGGCCTCCAAATCGGAGGCTGAGCCACCCCGGCCTCCAAATCGGAGGCTGAGTCACTCCGGCCTCCAAATCGGAGGCTGAGCCAAACCGTCCTCCAAATCGGAGGCTGAGCCACCCCGGCCTCCGAATCGGAGGCTGAGCCACCCCGACCTCCAAATCGGAGGCTGAGCCACCCCGACATCCAAATCGGAGGCTGAGCCACCCCGGGCTCCAAATCGGACCCTGAGGGGACCCGCCCACCAAATCGGACCCTGAGTTGCCCCGCCCACCAAATCGGACCCAGAGTGGCCCCACCCACCAAATCGGACCCAGAGTAGCCCCAACCACAAAATCGGACCCTGAGGGGCCCCATCCACAAAATAGGACCCTGAGGGGCCCCACCCACAAAATCGGACCCTGAGGGGATCCGGCCACAAAATCAGACCCTGAGGGGCCCCAGCCACAAAATCGAACCCTGAGGGGCCCCACTCACAAAATTGGACCCTGAGGGGATCCGGCCACAAAATCAGACCCTGAGGGGCCCCCAGCCACAAAATCGAACCCTGAGGGGCACCACTCACAAAATCGGACTCTGAGGGGCCCCAACCCACAAAATCGGACCCTGAGGGGCCACACCCACAAATTCGGAGCCTGAGGGATCCCCGCCAACAATTCAAGCCCTGAGGAGCCCAGGCCAAGGAATCAGATCCTGAGGGGACCCACCCACCAAATCAGACCCTGAGGCCAAAGTGGCCCCTGAGAGGCACTTACAGTTAAAACGGATCCTGAGTTGAATGTCTTGCAGGGGCAGCAGGCAAGTCTCTCTTAAAGGGGCAGCCCGGGCACCATTTCAAACCACTATCTGTACTTCCTTCAGGAAATACACATCTAGTATTATTATTATTATTCAGTTGATTTTCTGCAATTAATGCGGCCCGAATTGCTACATGCACAGACTCCGTTGAGGTGTCGTTTCGAAGCCAGCGTCCACAAGTGGTGTGCTAAGTAATTTTCATGTCGAACGAATTTGTAGTTTTAGCGCAATTTGCGATTGAAAAAACATTTTCCTCAATGCATTTCAATGGGAAAATGTTGCCATAGAGAAAACATGCCCTGACGCAATTCAAATGGCAGTTAAGCTCATTAATATGCGCAGGCACACCCAGTTACTATGCCAACGCCTACGATCTTCACATGACCCCACCATGAGAGGTGTGCTAAGTATTTTTTGTGTCGATGGGATTTGTAGTTTTTGCACAATTTGCATATGAAAAAACATTTTCCTGTCATTGGAATGCATTTTAATGGGAAAATGTTGCCATAGGGAAAACATGGGGCAATCGTGAGATGGCAGTTAAGCTCATTGATATGCACAGGCCAGGGCCGGCGTCAGCACCCGGCGCACTCGGGCAAGTGCCGGGGCCCTGGAGAGATGGGAGGGCCCACTCACACTGTCTGGGATACCCGCCGGCCGCCGCCACGCCTCCCATGTACTGACCCCATCCTGCAACCTCCGCGAGGGACCCACGCAGTGACGCAGCCCCTTACAGCCAGCAATGATCATCGCTTCCTTCGGCTGTAATCTTGTGTGCGGTGTTGACACAGGACCTGTGATGAGGTCACAGGAGGGGAGGAGTCAGGGGTCACATGATCAGGGTGGCTGCAGGACTCCGCTGTGCTGGTCGCTTTTCATTATGGTGCTGGTCTGGATGGATGAGGTAACGTTTATGTGTGGGACAGTGGGGTCAGGGAGGGGTTTAACAAGGTGGATGTATCAGAGCCGTGTGTGTACTTGTGTGGGGTCAGGGAGGGGTTTAACAAGGTGGATGTAGCTGAGCCGTGTGTGTACTTGTGTGGGGTCAGGGAGGGGTTTAACAAGGTGGATGTATCAGAGCCGTGTGTGTACTTGTGTGGGGTCAGGAGGGGTTTACAAGGTGGATGTAGCTGAGCCGTGTGTGTACTTGTGTGGGGTCAGGAGGGGTTTACAAGGTGGATGTAGCTGAGCCGTGTGTGTACTTGTGTGGGGTCAGGAGGGGTTTACAAGGTGTATGTAGCAGTGCTGTGTGTGTACTTGTGTGGCCTCCAAATCGGAGGCTGATCCACCTCGGCCTCCAAATCGGAGGCTGAGCCACCCCGGCCTCCAAATCGGAGGCTGAGCCACCCCGGCCTCCAAATCGGAGGCTGAGCCACCCCGGCCTCCAAATCGGAGGCTGATCCACCCCGGCCTCAAAATCGGAGGCTGATCCACCCCGGCCTCAAAATCGGAGGCTGAGCCACCCGGCCTCAAAATCGGAGGCTGATCCACCCCGGCCTCCAAATCGGAGGCTGATCCACCCCGGCCTCCAAATCGGAGGCTGATCCACCCCGGCCTCCAAATCGGAGGCTGATCCACCCCGGCCTCCAAATCGGAGGCTGATCGACCCCGGCTTCCAAATCGGAGGCTGATCGACCCCGGCCTCCAAATCGGAGGCTGATCCACCCCGGCCTCAAAATCGGAGGCTGAGCCACCCCGGCCTCAAAATCGGAGGCTGAGCCACCCCGGCCTCAAAATCGGAGGCTGAGCCACCCCGGCCTCCAAATCGGAGGCTGATCCACCCCGGCCTCCAAATCGGAGGCTGATCCACCCCGGCCTCCAAATCGGAGGCTGATCGACCCCGGCCTCCAAATCGGAGGCTGATCCAGCCCGGCCTCCAAATCGGAGGCTGATCCACCCCGGCCTCCAAATCGGAGGCTGAGCCACCCCGGCCTCCAAATCGGAGGCTGAGCCACCCCGGCCTCCAAATCGGAGGCTGATCCACCCCGGCCTCCAAATCGGAGGCTGAAGCACCCCGGCCTCCAAATCGGAGGCTGAGCCACCCCGGCCTCAAAATCGGAGGCTGATCCACCCCGGCCTCAAAATCGGAGGCTGATCCACCCCGGCCTCAAAATCGGAGGCTGAGCCACCCCGGCCTCAAAATCGGAGGCTGAGCCACCCCGGCCTCCAAATCGGAGGCTGATCCACCCCGGTCTCCAAATCGGAGGCTGATCCACCCCGGCCTCCAAATCGGAGGCTGATCCACCCCGGCCTCCAAATCGGAGGCTGATCGACCCAGGCCTCCAAATCGGAGGCTGAGCCACCCCGGCCTCCAAATCGGAGGCTGAGCCACCCCGGCCTCCAAATCGGAGGCTGAGCCACCCCGGCCTCCAAATCGGAGGCTGAGCCACCCCGGCCTCCAAATCGGAGGCTGAGCCTTCCCGGCCTCCAAATCGGAGGCTGAGCCACCCCGTCCTCCAAATAAGAGGCTGAGCCACACCGGCCTCCAAATCGGAGGCTGATCGACCCCGGCCTCCAAATCGGAGGCTGATCGACCCCGGCCTCCAAATCGGAGGCTGATCGACCCCGGCCTCCAAATCGGAGGCTGATCGACCCCGGCCTCCAAAAAGGAGGCTGATCCACCCCGGCCTCCAAATCGGAGGCTGATTGACCCCGACCTCCAATTGGAGGCTGAGCCACCCCGGCCTCCAAATCAGAGGCTGAGCCACCCCGGCCTCCAAATCGGAGGCTGATCGACCCCAGCCTCCAAATCGGAGGCTGATCGACCCCGGCCTCCAAATCGGAGGCTGAGCCACCCCGGCCTCCAAATCGGAGGCTGAGTCACTCCGGCCTCCAAATCGGAGGCTGAGCCAAACCGTCCTCCAAATCGGAGGCTGAGCCACCCCGGCCTCCGAATCGGAGGCTGAGCCACCCCGACCTCCAAATCGGAGGCTGAGCCACCCCGACATCCAAATCGGAGGCTGAGCCACCCCGGGCTCCAAATCGGACCCTGAGGGGACCCGCCCACCAAATCGGACCCTGAGTTGCCCCGCCCACCAAATCGGACCCAGAGTGGCCCCAACCACCAAATCGGACCCAGAGTAGCCCCAACCACAAAATCGGACCCTGAGGGGCCCCATCCACAAAATAGGACCCTGAGGGGCCCCACCCACAAAATCGGACCCTGAGGGGATCCGGCCACAAAATCAGACCCTGAGGGGCCCCAGCCACAAAATCGAACCCTGAGGGGCCCCACTCACAAAATTGGACCCTGAGGGGATCCGGCCACAAAATCAGACCCTGAGGGGCCCCCAGCCACAAAATCGAACCCTGAGGGGCACCACTCACAAAATCGGACTCTGAGGGGCCCCAACCCACAAAATCGGACCCTGAGGGGCCACACCCACAAATTCGGAGCCTGAGGGATCCCCGCCAACAATTCAAGCCCTGAGGAGCCCAGGCCAAGGAATCAGATCCTGAGGGGACCCACCCACCAAATCAGACCCTGAGGCCAAAGTGGCCCCTGAGAGGCACTTACAGTTAAAACGGATCCTGAGTTGAAAGTCTTGCAGGGGCAGCAGGCAAGTCTCTCTTAAAGGGGCAGCCCGGGCACCATTTCAAACCACTATCTGTACTTCCTTCAGGAAATACACATCTAGTATTATTATTATTATTCAGTTGATTTTCTGCAATTAATGCGGCCCGAATTGCTACATGCACAGACTCCGTTGAGGTGTCGTTTCGAAGCCAGCGTCCACAAGTGGTGTGCTAAGTAATTTTCATGTCGAACGAATTTGTAGTTTTAGCGCAATTTGCGATTGAAAAAACATTTTCCTCAATGCATTTCAATGGGAAAATGTTGCCATAGAGAAAACATGCCCTGACGCAATTCAAATGGCAGTTAAGCTCATTAATATGCGCAGGCACACCCAGTTACTATGCCAATGCCTACGATCTTCACATGACCCCACCATGAGAGGTGTGCTAAGTATTTTTTGTGTCGATCGGATTTGTAGTTTTTGCACAATTTGCATATGAAAAAACATTTTCCTGTCATTGGAATGCATTTTAATGGGAAAATGTTGCCATAGGGAAAACATGGGGCAATCGTGAGATGGCAGTTAAGCTCATTGATATGCACAGGCCAGGGCCGGCATCAGCACCCGGCGCACTCGGGCAAGTGCCGGGGCCCTGGAGAGATGGGAGGGCCCACTCACACTGTCTGGGATACCCGCCGGCCGCCGCCACGCCTCCCATGTACTGACCCCATCCTGCAACCTCCGCGAGGGACCCACGCAGTGACGCAGCCCCTTACAGCCAGCAATGATCATCGCTTCCTTCGGCTGTAATCTTGTGTGCGGTGTTGACACAGGACCTGTGATGAGGTCACAGGAGGGGAGGAGTCAGGGGTCACATGATCAGGGTGGCTGCAGGACTCCGCTGTGCTGGTCGCTTTTCATTATGGTGCTGGTCTGGATGGATGAGGTAACGTTTATGTGTGGGACAGTGGGGTCAGGGAGGGGTTTAACAAGGTGGATGTATCAGAGCCGTGTGTGTACTTGTGTGGGGTCAGGGAGGGGTTTAACAAGGTGGATGTAGCTGAGCCGTGTGTGTACTTGTGTGGGGTCAGGGAGGGGTTTAACAAGGTGGATGTATCAGAGCCGTGTGTGTGCTTGTGTGGGGTCAGGAGGGGTTTACAAGGTGGATGTAGCTGAGCCGTGTGTGTACTTGTGTGGGGTCAGGAGGGGTTTACAAGGTGTATGTAGCAGTGCTGTGTGTGTACTTGTGTGGGGTCAGGAGGGGCTTTACAAGGTGGACGTAGCAGAGCCGTGTGTGTACTTGTGTGGGGTAAGGGAGGGGTTTTACATGGTGGATGTAGCAAAGCCGTGTGTGTACTTGTGTGGGGTCAGGAGAGGTTTACAAGGTGTATGTAGCAGAGCCGTGTGTGTACTTGTGTGGGGTCAGGAGGGGCTTTACAAGGTGGATGTAGCAGAGCCGTGTGTGTACTTGTGTGTGATCAGGAGGAGTTTCACAAGGTGGATGTAGCAGAGCGGTGTGTGTACTTGTCTGGGGTCAGGAGGGGTTTACAAGGTGGATGTAGCAGTGCTGTGTGTGTACTTGTGTGGGGTCAGGAGGGGTTTACAAGGTGGATGTAGTAGTGCTGTGTGTGTACTTGTGTGGGGTCAGGAGGGGTTTACAAGGTGGATGTAGCAGAGCCGTGTGTGTACTTGTCTGGGGTCAGGAGGTGTTTTTGAAGGTGGATGTAGCAGAGCCATGTGTGTACTTGTGTGGGGTCAGGAGGGGTTTACAAGGTGGATGTAGCAGAGCCGTGTGTGTACTTGTCTGGGGTCAGGAGGAGTTTTTCAAGGTGGATGTAGCAGAGCCGTGTGTGTACTTGTGTGGGGTCAGGAGGGGTTTTACAAGGTGGATGTAGCAGAACCGTGTGTGTACTTGTGTGGGGTCAGGAGGAGTTTCACAAGGTGGATGTAGCAGAGCCGTGTGTGTACTTTGTGTGGGGTTAGGAGGGGTTTTACAAGGTGGATGTAGCAGAGCCGTGTTTGTACTTGTGTGGGGTCAGGAGGGGTTTTACAAGGTGGATGTAGCAGAGCCGTGTGTGTACTTGTGTGGGGTCAGGAGGGGTTTACAAGGTGGATGTAGCAGAGCCGTGTGTGTACTTGTGTGGGGTCAGGAGGGGTTTTACAAGGTGGATGTAGCAGAGCCATGTGTGTACTTTGTGTGGGGTCAGGAGGGGTTTTACAAGGTGGATGTAGCAGAGCCGTGTGGATGTAGCAGAGCCATGTGTGTACTTGTGTGGGGTCAGGAAGGGTTTTACAAGGTGGATGTAGCAGAGCCGTGTGTGTACTTTGTGTGGGGTCAGGAGGGGTTTTACAAGGTGGATGTAGCAGAGCAGTGTGTGTACTTTGTGTGGGGTCAGGAGGGGTTTTACAAGGTGGATGTAGCAGAGCCGTGTGTGTACTTGTGTGGGGTCAGGAGGGGTTGTTCAAGGTGGATGTAGCAGAGCCGTGTGTGTACTTGTGTGGGGTCAGGAGGGGTTTTACAAGGTGGATGTACCAGAGCCGTGTGTGTACTTGTGTGGGGTCAGGAGGTGTTTCACAAGGTGGATGTAGCAGATCCGTGTGTGTACTTTGTGTGGGGTCAGGAGGGGTTTTTCAAGGTGGATGTAGCGGAGGCGTGTGTCGGACAGTGGGGTCAGGGAGGGGTTTACAAGGATTATGTAGTTGAGCCGTGTGTGTACTTGTGTGGGGTCAGGAGGGGTTTTACAAGGTGGATGTAGCAGAGCCGTGTGTGTACTTTGTGTGGGATCAGGAGGGGTTTTACAAGGTGGATGTAGCAGAGGAGTGTTTGTACATTGTGTGTGGTCAGGAGTGGTTTTACAAGGTGGATGTAGCAGAGCCGTGAGTGTACTTGTGTGGGGTCAGGAGGGGTTTTACAAGGTGGATGTAGAAGAGCCGTGTGTGTACTTTGTGTGGGGTCAGGAGGGGTTTTATAAGGTGGATGTAGCAGAGCAGTGTGTGTACTTTGTGTGGGGTAAGGAAGGGTTTTACAAGGTGGATGTAGCAGAGCCGTGTGTGTACTTTGTGTGGGGTCAGGAAAGGTTTTTCAAGGTGGATGTAGCAGATCCTTGTGTGTACTTGTGTGGGGTCAGGAGAGGTTTTACAAAGTGGATGTAGCAGAGCCGTGTGTGTACTTGTGTGGGGTCAGGAGGTGTTTCACAAGGTGAATGTAGCAGAGCCGTGTGTGTACTTTGTGTGGGGTCAGGAGGGGTTTACAAGGTGGATGTAGCAGAGCCGTGTGTGTACTTGTGTGGGGTCAGGAGGGGTTTACAAGGTGGATGTAGCAGAGCCGTGTGTGTACTTGTGTGGGGTCAGGAGGGGTTTTACAAGGTGGATGTAGCAGAGCCGTGTGTGTACTTGTGTGGGGTCAGGAGAGGTTTACAAGGTGTATGTAGCAGTGCTGTGTGTGTACTTGTGTGGGGTCAGGAGGGGCTTTACAAGGTGGATGTAGCAGAGCCGTGTGTGTACTTGTGTGTGATCAGGAGGAGTTTCACAAGGTGGATGTAGCAGAGCGGTGTGTGTACTTGTCTGGGGTCAGGAGGGGTTTACAAGGTGGATGTAGCAGTGCCGTGTGTGTACTTGTGTGGGGTCAGGAGGGGTTTACAAGGTGGATGTAGTAGTGCCGTGTGTGTACTTGTGTGGGGTCAGGAGGGGTTTACAAGGTGGATGTAGCAGAGCCGTGTGTGTACTTGTCTGGGGTCAGGAGGTGTTTTTGAAGGTGGATGTAGCAGAGCCGTGTGTGTAATTGTGTGGGGTCAGGAGGGGTTTACAAGGTGGATGTAGCAGTGCCGTGTGTGTACTTGTCTGGGGTCAGGAGGAGTTTTTCAAGGTGGATGTAGCAGAGCCGTGTGTGTACTTGTGTGGGGTCAGGAGGGGTTTTACAAGGTGGATGTAGCAGAGCCGTGTGTGTACTTGTGTGGGGTCAGGAGGAGTTTCACAAGGTGGATGTAGCAGAGCCGTGTGTGTACTTTGTGTGGGGTTAGGAGGGGTTTTACAAGGTGGATGTAGCAGAGCCATGTTTGTACTTGTGTGGGGTCAGGAGGGGTTTTACAAGGTGGATGTAGCAGAGCCGTGTGTGTACTTGTGTGGGGTCAGGAGGGGTTTACAAGGTGGATGTAGCAGAGCCGTGTGTGTACTTGTCTGGGGTCAGGAGGAGTTTTTCAAGGTGGATGTAGCAGAGCCGTGTGTGTACTTGTGTGGGGTCAGGGAGGGGTTTAACAAGGTGGATGTATCAGAGCCGTGTGTGTGCTTGTGTGGGGTCAGGAGGGGTTTACAAGGTGGATGTAGCTGAGCCGTGTGTGTACTTGTGTGGGGTCAGGAGGGGTTTACAAGGTGTATGTAGCAGTGCTGTGTGTGTACTTGTGTGGGGTCAGGAGGGGCTTTACAAGGTGGATGTAGCAGAGCCGTGTGTGTACTTGTGTGGGGTAAGGGAGGGGTTTTACATGGTGGATGTAGCAAAGCCGTGTGTGTACTTGTGTGGGGTCAGGAGAGGTTTACAAGGTGTATGTAGCAGAGCCGTGTGTGTACTTGTGTGGGGTCAGGAGGGGCTTTACAAGTTGGATGTAGCAGAGCCGTGTGTGTACTTGTGTGTGATCAGGAGGAGTTTCACAAGGTGGATGTAGCAGAGCGGTGTGTGTACTTGTCTGGGGTCAGGAGGGGTTTACAAGGTGGATGTAGCAGTGCTGTGTGTGTACTTGTGTGGGGTCAGGAGGGGTTTACAAGGTGGATGTAGTAGTGCTGTGTGTGTACTTGTGTGGGGTCAGGAGGGGTTTACAAGGTTGATGTAGCAGAGCCGTGTGTGTACTTGTCTGGGGTCAGGAGGTGTTTTTGAAGGTGGATGTAGCAGAGCCGTGTGTGTACTTGTGTGGGGTCAGGAGGGGTTTACAAGGTGGATGTAGCAGAGCCGTGTGTGTACTTGTCTGGGGTCAGGAGGAGTTTTTCAAGGTGGATGTAGCAGAGCCGTGTGTGTACTTGTGTGGGGTCAGGAGGGGTTTTACAAGGTGGATGTAGCAGAACCGTGTGTGTACTTGTGTGGGGTCAGGAGGAGTTTCACAAGGTGGATGTAGCAGAGCCGTGTGTGTACTTTGTGTGGGGTTAGGAGGGGTTTTACAAGGTGGATGTAGCAGAGCCGTGTTTGTACTTGTGTGGGGTCAGGAGGGGTTTTACAAGGTGGATGTAGCAGAGCCGTGTGTGTACTTGTGTGGGGTCAGGAGGGGTTTACAAGGTGGATGTAGCAGAGCCGTGTGTGTACTTGTGTGGGGTCAGGAGGGGTTTTACAAGGTGGATGTAGCAGAGCCATGTGTGTACTTTGTGTGGGGTCAGGAGGGGTTTTACAAGGTGGATGTAGCAGATCCTTGTGTGTACTTGTGTGGGGTCAGGAGAGGTTTTACAAGGTGGATGTAGCAGAGCCGTGTGTGTACTTGTGTGGGGTCAGGAGGTGTTTCACAAGGTGAATGTAGCAGAGCCGTGTGTGTACTTTGTGTGGGGTCAGGAGGGGTTTACAAGGTGGATGTAGCAGAGCCGTGTGTGTACTTGTGTGGGGTCAGGAGGGGTTTACAAGGTGGATGTAGCAGAGCCGTGTGTGTACTTGTGTGGGGTCAGGAGGGGTTTTACAAGGTGGATGTAGCAGAGCCGTGTGTGTACTTGTGTGGGGTCAGGAGAGGTTTACAAGGTGTATGTAGCAGTGCTGTGTGTGTACTTGTGTGGGGTCAGGAGGGGCTTTACAAGGTGGATGTAGCAGAGCCGTGTGTGTACTTGTGTGTGATCAGGAGGAGTTTCACAAGGTGGATGTAGCAGAGCGGTGTGTGTACTTGTCTGGGGTCAGGAGGGGTTTACAAGGTGGATGTAGCAGTGCCGTGTGTGTACTTGTGTGGGGTCAGGAGGGGTTTACAAGGTGGATGTAGTAGTGCCGTGTGTGTACTTGTGTGGGGTCAGGAGGGGTTTACAAGGTGGATGTAGCAGAGCCGTGTGTGTACTTGTCTGGGGTCAGGAGGTGTTTTTGAAGGTGGATGTAGCAGAGCCGTGTGTGTAATTGTGTGGGGTCAGGAGGGGTTTACAAGGTGGATGTAGCAGTGCCGTGTGTGTACTTGTCTGGGGTCAGGAGGAGTTTTTCAAGGTGGATGTAGCAGAGCCGTGTGTGTACTTGTGTGGGGTCAGGAGGGGTTTTACAAGGTGGATGTAGCAGAGCCGTGTGTGTACTTGTGTGGGGTCAGGAGGAGTTTCACAAGGTGGATGTAGCAGAGCCGTGTGTGTACTTTGTGTGGGGTTAGGAGGGGTTTTACAAGGTGGATGTAGCAGAGCCATGTTTGTACTTGTGTGGGGTCAGGAGGGGTTTTACAAGGTGGATGTAGCAGAGCCGTGTGTGTACTTGTGTGGGGTCAGGAGGGGTTTACAAGGTGGATGTAGCAGAGCCGTGTGTGTACTTGTCTGGGGTCAGGAGGAGTTTTTCAAGGTGGATGTAGCAGAGCCGTGTGTGTACTTGTGTGGGGTCAGGGAGGGGTTTAACAAGGTGGATGTATCAGAGCCGTGTGTGTGCTTGTGTGGGGTCAGGAGGGGTTTACAAGGTGGATGTAGCTGAGCCGTGTGTGTACTTGTGTGGGGTCAGGAGGGGTTTACAAGGTGTATGTAGCAGTGCTGTGTGTGTACTTGTGTGGGGTCAGGAGGGGCTTTACAAGGTGGATGTAGCAGAGCCGTGTGTGTACTTGTGTGGGGTAAGGGAGGGGTTTTACATGGTGGATGTAGCAAAGCCGTGTGTGTACTTGTGTGGGGTCAGGAGAGGTTTACAAGGTGTATGTAGCAGAGCCGTGTGTGTACTTGTGTGGGGTCAGGAGGGGCTTTACAAGTTGGATGTAGCAGAGCCGTGTGTGTACTTGTGTGTGATCAGGAGGAGTTTCACAAGGTGGATGTAGCAGAGCGGTGTGTGTACTTGTCTGGGGTCAGGAGGGGTTTACAAGGTGGATGTAGCAGTGCTGTGTGTGTACTTGTGTGGGGTCAGGAGGGGTTTACAAGGTGGATGTAGTAGTGCTGTGTGTGTACTTGTGTGGGGTCAGGAGGGGTTTACAAGGTTGATGTAGCAGAGCCGTGTGTGTACTTGTCTGGGGTCAGGAGGTGTTTTTGAAGGTGGATGTAGCAGAGCCGTGTGTGTACTTGTGTGGGGTCAGGAGGGGTTTACAAGGTGGATGTAGCAGAGCCGTGTGTGTACTTGTCTGGGGTCAGGAGGAGTTTTTCAAGGTGGATGTAGCAGAGCCGTGTGTGTACTTGTGTGGGGTCAGGAGGGGTTTTACAAGGTGGATGTAGCAGAACCGTGTGTGTACTTGTGTGGGGTCAGGAGGAGTTTCACAAGGTGGATGTAGCAGAGCCGTGTGTGTACTTTGTGTGGGGTTAGGAGGGGTTTTACAAGGTGGATGTAGCAGAGCCGTGTTTGTACTTGTGTGGGGTCAGGAGGGGTTTTACAAGGTGGATGTAGCAGAGCCGTGTGTGTACTTGTGTGGGGTCAGGAGGGGTTTACAAGGTGGATGTAGCAGAGCCGTGTGTGTACTTGTGTGGGGTCAGGAGGGGTTTTACAAGGTGGATGTAGCAGAGCCATGTGTGTACTTTGTGTGGGGTCAGGAGGGGTTTTACAAGGTGGATGTAGCAGAGCAGTGTGTGTACTTTGTGTGGGGTCAGGAGGGGTTTTACAAGGTGGATGTAGCAGAGCCGTGTGGATGTAGCAGAGCCGTGTGTGTACTTGTGTGGGGTCAGGAAGGGTTTTACAAGGTGGATGTAGCAGAGCCGTGTGTGTACTTTGTGTGGGGTCAGGAGGGGTTTTACAAGGTGGATGTAGCAGAGCAGTGTGTGTACTTTGTGTGGGGTCAGGAGGGGTTTTACAAGGTGGATGTAGCAGAGCCGTGTGTGTACTTGTGTGGTCAGGAGGGGTTGTTCAAGGTGGATGTAGCAGAGCCGTGTGTGTACTTGTGTGGGGTCAGGAGGGGTTTTACAAGGTGGATGTACCAGAGCCGTGTGTGTACTTGTGTGGGGTCAGGAGGTGTTTCACAAGGTGGATGTAGCAGAGCCGTGTGTGTACTTTGTGTGGGGTCAGGAGGGGTTTTTCAAGGTGGATGTAGCGGAGGCGTGTGTCGGACAGTGGGGTCAGGGAGGGGTTTACAAGGATTATGTAGTTGAGCCGTGTGTGTACTTGTGTGGGGTCAGGAGGGGTTTTACAAGGTGGATGTAGCAGAGCCGTGTGTGTACTTTGTGTGGGATCAGGAGGGGTTTTACAAGGTGGATGTAGCAGAGGAGTGTTTGTACATTGTGTGTGGTCAGGAGTGGTTTTACAAGGTGGATGTAGCAGAGCCGTGAGTGTACTTGTGTGGGGTCAGGAGGGGTTTTACAAGGTGGATGTAGCAGAGCCGTGTGTGTACTTTGTGTGGGGTCAGGAGGGGTTTTATAAGGTGGATGTAGCAGAGCAGTGTGTGTACTTTGTGTGGGGTAAGGAAGGGTTTTACAAGGTGGATGTAGCACAGCCGTGTGTGTACTTTGTGTGGGGTCAGGAAAGGTTTTTCAAGGTGGATGTAGCAGATCCTTGTGTGTACTTGTGTGGGGTCAGGAGAGGTTTTACAAGGTGGATGTAGCAGAGCCGTGTGTGTACTTGTGTGGGGTCAGGAGGTTTTTCACAAGGTGAATGTAGCAGAGCCGTGTGTGTACTTTGTGTGGGGTCAGGAGGGGTTTACAAGGTGGATGTAGCAGAGCCGTGTGTGTACTTGTGTGGGGTCAGGAGGGGTTTACAAGGTGGATGTAGCAGAGCCGTGTGTGTACTTGTGTGGGGTAAGGAGGGGTTTTACAAGGTGGATGTAGCAGAGCCGTGTGTGTACTTGTGTGGGATCAGGAGAGGTTTACAAGGTGTATGTAGCAGTGCTGTGTGTGTACTTGTGTGGGGTCAGGAGGGGCTTTACACGGTGGATGTAGCAGAGCCGTGTGTGTACTTGTGTGTGATCAGGAGGAGTTTCACAAGGTGGATGTAGCAAAGCGGTGTGTGTACTTGTCTGGGGTCAGGAGGGGTTTACAAGGTGGATGTAGCAGTGCCGTGTGTGTACTTGTGTGGGGTCCGGAGGGGTTTACAAGGTGGATGTAGTAGTGCTGTGTGTGTACTTGTGTGGGGTCAGGAGGGGTTTACAAGGTGGATGTAGCAGAGCCGTGTGTGTTCTTGTCTGGGGTCAGGAGGTGTTTTTGAAGGTGGATGTAGCAGAGCCGTGTGTGTAATTGTGTGGGGTCAGGAGGGGTTTACAAGGTGGATGTAGAAGAGCCGTGTGTGTACTTGTCTGGGGTCAGGAGGAGTTTTTCAAGGTGGATGTAGCAGAGCCGTGTGTGTACTTGTGTGGGGTCAGGAGGGGTTTTACAAGGTGGATGTAGCAGAGCCGTGTGTGTACTTGTGTGGGGTCAGGAGGAGTTTCACAAGGTGGATGTAGCAGAGCCGTGTGTGTACTTTGTGTGGGGTTAGGAGGGGTTTTACAAGGTGGATGTAGCAGAGCCATGTTTGTACTTGTGTGGGGTCAGGAGGGGTTTTAAAAGGTGGATGTAGCAGAGCCGTGTGTGTACTTGTGTGGGGTCAGGAGGGGTTTACAAGGTGGATGTAGCAGAGCCGTGTGTGTACTTGTGTGGGGTCAGGAGGGGTTTTACAAGGTGGATGTAGCAGAGCCATGTGTGTACTTTGTGTGGGGTCAGGAGGGGTTTTACAAGGTGGATGTAGCAGAGCAGTGTGTGTACTTTGTGTGGGGTCAGGAGGGGTTTTACAAGGTGGATGTAGCAGAGCCGTGTGGATGTAGCAGAGCCGTGTGTGTACTTGTGTGGGGTCAGGAAGGGTTTTACAAGGTGGATGTAGCAGAGCCGTGTGTGTACTTTGTGTGGGGTCAGGAGGGGTTTTACAAGGTGGATGTAGCAGAGCAGTGTGTGTACTTTGTGTGGGGTCAGGAGGGGTTTTACAAGGTGGATGTAGCAGAGCCGTGTGTGTACTTGTGTGGGGTCAGGAGGGGTTTTTCAAGGTGGATGTAGAAGAGCCGTGTGTGTACTTGTGTGGGGTCAGGAGGGGTTTTACAAGGTGGATGCAGCAGAGCCGTGTGTGTACTTGTGTGGGGTCAGGAGGTGTTTCACAAGGTGGATGTAGCAGAGCCGTGTGTGTACTTTGTGTGGGGTCAGGAGGGGTTTTTCAAGGTGGATGTAGCGAAGGCGTGTGCCGGACAGTGGGGTCAGGGAGGGGTTTACAAGGATTATGTAGTTGAGCCGTGTGTGTACTTGTGTGGGGTCAGGAGGGGTTTTACAAGGTGGATGTAGCAGAGCCGTGTGTGTACTTTGTGTGGGATCAGGAGGGGTTTTACAAGGTGGATGTAGCAGAGGAATGTTTGTACATTGTGTGTGGTCAGGAATGGTTTTACAAGGTGGATGTAGCAGAGCCGTGTGTGTACTTTGTGTGGGGTCAGGAGGGGTTTTACAAGGTGGATGTAGCAGAGCAGTGTGTGTACTTTGTGTGGGGTAAGGAAGGGTTTTACAAGGTGGATGTAGCAGAGCCGTGTGTGTACTTTGTTTGGGGTCAGGAAAGGTTTTTCAAGGTGGATGTAGCAGATCCTTGTGTGTACTTGTGTGGGGTCAGGAGAGGTTTTACAAGGTGGATGTAGCAGAGCCGTGTGTGTACTTGTGTGGGGTCAGGAGGTGTTTCACAAGGTGAATGTAGCAGAGCCGTGTGTGTACTTTGTGTGGGGTCAGGAGGGGTTTACAAGGTGGATGTAGCAGAGACGTGTGTGTACTTGTGTGGGGTCAGGAGGGGTTTTACATGGTGGATGTAGCAGAGCCGTGTGTGTACTTGTGTGGGGTCAGGGAGGGGTTTTACAAGGTGGATGTAGCAGTGCCGTGTGTGTACTTGTGTGGGGTCAGGAGGGGTTTTACATGGTGGATGTAGCAGAGCCGTGTGTGTACTTGTGTGGGGTCAGGAGGGGTTTACAAGGTGGATGTAGCAGGGCCGTGTGTGTACTTGTGTGGGGTCAGGAGGGGTTTACAAGGTGGATGTAGCAGAGCCGTGTGTGTACTTGTGTGGGGTCAGGAGGGGTTTACAAGGTGGATGTAGCAGAGCCGTGTGAGTACTTGTGTGGGGTCAGGAGGTGTTTACAAGGTGGATGTAGCAGAGCCGTTTGTGTACTTGTGTGGGGTCAGGAGGGGTTTACAAGGTGGATGTAGCAGAGCTGTGTGTGTACTTGTGTGGGGTCAGGAGGTGTTTTTCAAGGTGGATGTAGCAGAGCCGTGTGTGTACTTGTGTGGGGTCAGGAGGGGTTTACAAGGTGGATGTAGCAGAGCCGTGTGTGTACTTGTGTGGGGTCAGGAGGTGTTTACAAGGTGGATGTAGCAGAGCCGTGTGTGTACTTGTGTGGGGTCAGGAGGGGTTTTACATGGTGGATGTAGCAGAGCCGTGTGTGTACTTGTGTGGGGTCAGGAGGTGTTTCACAAGGTGATTGTAGCAGAGCCGTGTGTGTACTTTGTGTGGGGTCAGGAGGGGTTTATAAGGTGGATGTAACAGAGCCGTGTGTGTACTTGTGTGGGGTCAGGAGGTGTTTACAAGGTGGATGTAGCAGAGCCGTGTGTGTACTTGTGTGGGGTCAGAAGGGGTTTACAAGGTGGATGTAGCAGAGCTGTGTGTGTACTAGTGTGGGGTCAGGAGGTGTTTTTCAAGGTGGATGTAGCAGAGCCGTGTGTGTACTTGTGTGGGGTCAGGAGGGGTTTACAAGGTGGATGTAGCAGAGCCGTGTGTGTACTTGTGTGGGGTCAGGAGGGGTTTTACATGGTGGATGTAGCAGAGCCGTGTGTGTACTTGTGTGGGGTCAGGGAGGGGTTTTACAAGGTGGATGTAGCAGTGCCGTGTGTGTACTTGTGTGGGGTCAGGAGGGGTTTTACATGGTGGATGTAGCAGAGCCGTGTGTGTACTTGTGTGGGGTCAGGAGGGGTTTACAAGGTGGATGTAGCAGGGCCGTGTGTGTACTTGTGTGGGGTCAGGAGGGGTTTACAAGGTGGATGTAGCAGAGCCGTGTGTGTACTTGTGTGGGGTCAGGAGGGGTTTACAAGGTGGATGTAGCAGAGCCGTGTGAGTACTTGTGTGGGGTCAGGAGGTGTTTACAAGGTGGATGTAGCAGAGCCGTTTGTGTACTTGTGTGGGGTCAGGAGGGGTTTACAAGGTGGATGTAGCAGAGCTGTGTGTGTACTTGTGTGGGGTCAGGAGGTGTTTTTCAAGGTGGATGTAGCAGAGCCGTGTGTGTACTTGTGTGGGGTCAGGAGGGGTTTACAAGGTGGATGTAGCAGAGCCGTGTGTGTACTTGTGTGGGGTCAGGAGGTGTTTACAAGGTGGATGTAGCAGAGCCGTGTGTGTACTTGTGTGGGGTCAGGAGGGGTTTTACATGGTGGATGTAGCAGAGCCGTGTGTGTACTTGTGTGGGGTCAGGAGGTGTTTCACAAGGTGATTGTAGCAGAGCCGTGTGTGTACTTTGTGTGGGGTCAGGAGGGGTTTACAAGGTGGATGTAACAGAGCCGTGTGTGTACTTGTGTGGGGTCAGGAGGTGTTTACAAGGTGGATGTAGCAGAGCCGTGTGTGTACTTGTGTGGGGTCAGAAGGGGTTTACAAGGTGGATGTAGCAGAGCTGTGTGTGTACTAGTGTGGGGTCAGGAGGTGTTTTTCAAGGTGGATGTAGCAGAGCCGTGTGTGTACTTGTGTGGGGTCAGGAGGGGTTTACAAGGTGGATGTAGCAGAGCCGTGTGTGTACTTGTGTGGGGTCAGGAGGGGTTTACAAGGTGGATGTAGCAGAGCCGTGTGTGTACTTGTGTGGGGTCAGGAGGGGTTTACAAGGTGGATGTAGCAGAGCCGTGTGTGTACTTGTGTGGGGTCAGGAGGTGTTTTACAAGGTGGATGTAGCAGAGCCGTGTGTGTACTTGTGTGGGGTCAGGGAGGGGTTTTACAAGGTGGATGTAGCAGTGCCGTGTGTGTACTTGTGTGGGGTCAGGAGGGGTTTTACATGGTGGATGTAGCAGAGCCGTGTGTGTACTTGTGTGGGGTCAGGAGGGGTTTACAAGGTTGATGTAGCAGAGCCGTGTGTGTACTTGTGTGGGGTCAGGAGGGGTTTACAAGGTGGATGTAGCAGAGCCGTGTGTGTACTTGTGTGGGGTCAGGAGGGGTTTGCAAGGTGGATGTAGCAGAGCCGTGTGTGTACTTGTGTGGGGTCAGAAGGGGTTTACAAGGTGATGTAGCAGAGCCATGTGTGTACTTTGTGTGGGGTCAGGAGGTGTTTTACAAGGTGGATGTAGCAGTGCCATGTGTGTACTTGTGTGGGGTTAGGAGGGGTTTATAAGGTGGATGTAGCAGAGCCGTGTGTGTACTTGTGTGGGGTCAGGAGGGGTTTTACATGGTGGATGTAGCAGTGCCGTGTGTGTACTTGTGTGGGGTCACGAGGGGTTTACAAGGTGGATGTAGCAGTGCCGTGTGTGTACTTGTGTGGGGTCACGAGGGGTTTACAAGGTGATGTAGCAGAGCTGTTTGTGTACTTTGTGTGGGGTCAGGAGGTATTTTACAAGGTGGATGTAGCAGAGCCGTGTATGTACTTTGTGTGGGGTCAGGAGGTGTTTTACAAGGTGGATGTAGCAGAGCCGTGTGTGTACTTGTGTGGGGTCAGGAGGGGTTTTACATGGTGGATGTAGCAGAGCCGTGTGTGTACTTGTGTGGGGTCAGGAGGGGTTTACAAGGTGATGTAGCAGAGCTGTTTATGTACTTTGTGTGGGGTCAGGAGGTGTTTTACAAGGTGGATGTAGCAGAGCCGTGTGTGTAATTTGTGTGGGGTCAGGAGGTGTTTTACAAGGTGGATGTAGCAGAGCCATGTGTGTACTTGTGTGGGGTCAGGAGGGGTTTACAAGGTGATGTAGCAGAGCCGTGTGTGTACTAGTGTGGGGTCAGGAGGGGTTTTACATGGTGGATGGTGCAGTGCCGTGTGTGTACTTGTGTGGGGTCAGGAGGGGTTTACAAGGTGGATGTAGCAGTGCCGTTTGTGTACTTGTGTGGGGTCAGGAGCGGTTTACAAGGTGATGTAGCAGAGCTGTTTGTGTACTTTGTGTGGGGTCAGGAGGTGTTTTACAAGGTGGATATAGCAGAGCCGTGTGTGTACTTGTGTGGGGTCAGGAGGTGTTTTTCAAGGTGGATGTAGCAGAGCCGTGTGTGTACTTGTGTGGGGTCAGGAGGGGTTTACAAGGTGGATGTAGCAGAGCCGTGTTTGTACTTGTGTGGGGTCAGGAGGGGATTTACAAGGTGGATGTAGCAGAGCCGTGTGTGTACTTTGTGTGGGGTCAGTAGGGGTTTACAAGGTGGATGTAGCAGAGCCGTGTGTGTACTTGTGTGGGGTCAGGAGGGGTTTACAAGGTGGATGTAGCAGTGTGGTGTGTGTACTTGTGTGGTGTCAGGAGGGGTTTACAAGGTGGATGTAGCAGAGCCGTGTTCGTACTTGTGTTAGGTCAGGTGGGGTTTACAAGGTGGATGTAGCAGATGCGTGTGTGTACTTGTGTGGGGTCAGGAGGTGTTTTACAAGGTGGATGTAGCAGAGCCTTGTGTGTACTTGTGTAGGGTCAGGAGGGGTTTACAAGGTGGATGTAGCAGAGCCGTGTGTGTACTTGTGTGGGGTCAGGAGGGGGTTTTACAAGGTGGATGTAGCAGAGCCGTGTGTGTACTTGTGTGGGGTCAGGAGGGGTTTTGCAAGGTGGATGTAGCAGAGCCGTGTGTGTACTTGTGTGGGGTCAGGAGGGGGTTTTACAAGGTGGATGTTGGAGAGCCGTGTGTGTACTTGTGTGGGGTCAGGAGGGGTTTACAAGGTGGATGTAGCAGAGCCGTGTGTGTACTTGTGTGGGGTCAGGAGGTGTTTTACAAGGTGGATGTAGCAGAGCCGTGTGTGTACTTTGTGTGGGGTCAGGAGGGGTTTTTCAAGGTGGATGTAGCGGAGGCGTGTGTCGGACAGTGGGGTCAGGGAGGGGTTTACAAGGATTATGTAGTTGAGCCGTGTGTGTACTTGTGTGGGGTCAGGAGGGGTTTTACAAGGTGGATGTAGCAGAGCCGTGTGTGTACTTTGTGTGGGATCAGGAGGGGTTTTACAATGTGGATGTAGCAGAGGAGTGTTTGTACATTGTGTGTGGTCAGGAGTGGTTTTACAAGGTGGATGTAGCAGAGCCGTGAGTGTACTTGTGTGGGGTCAGGAGGGGTTTTACAAGGTGGATGTAGCAGAGCCGTGTGTGTACTTTGTGTGGGGTCAGGAGGGGTTTTATAAGGTGGATGTAGCAGAGCAGTGTGTGTACTTTGTGTGGGGTAAGGAAGGGTTTTACAAGGTGGATGTAGCAGAGCCGTGTGTGTACTTTGTGTGGGGTCAGGAAAGGTTTTTCAAGGTGGATGTAGCAGATCCTTGTGTGTACTTGTGTGGGGTCAGGAGAGGTTTTACAAGGTGGATGTAGCAGAGCCGTGTGTGTACTTGTGTGGGGTCAGGAGGTGTTTCACAAGGTGAATGTAGCAGAGCCGTGTGTGTACTTTGTGTGGGGTCAGGAGGGGTTTACAAGGTGGATGTAGCAGAGCCGTGTGTGTACTTGTGTGGGGTCAGGAGGGGTTTACAAGGTGGATGTAGCAGAGCCGTGTGTGTACTTGTGTGGGGTCAGGAGGGGTTTTACAAGGTGGATGTAGCAGAGCCGTGTGTGTACTTGTGTGGGGTCAGGAGAGGTTTACAAGGTGTATGTAGCAGTGCTGTGTGTGTACTTGTGTGGGGTCAGGAGGGGCTTTACAAGGTGGATGTAGCAGAGCCGTGTGTGTACTTGTGTGTGATCAGGAGGAGTTTCACAAGGTGGATGTAGCAGAGCGGTGTGTGTACTTGTCTGGGGTCAGGAGGGGTTTACAAGGTGGATGTAGCAGTGCCGTGTGTGTACTTGTGTGGGGTCAGGAGGGGTTTACAAGGTGGATGTAGTAGTGCCGTGTGTGTACTTGTGTGGGGTCAGGAGGGGTTTACAAGGTGGATGTAGCAGAGCCGTGTGTGTACTTGTCTGGGGTCAGGAGGTGTTTTTGAAGGTGGATGTAGCAGAGCCGTGTGTGTAATTGTGTGGGGTCAGGAGGGGTTTACAAGGTGGATGTAGCAGAGCCGTGTGTGTACTTGTCTGGGGTCAGGAGGAGTTTTTCAAGGTGGATGTAGCAGAGCCGTGTGTGTACTTGTGTGGGGTCAGGAGGGGTTTTACAAGGTGGATGTAGCAGAGCCGTGTGTGTACTTGTGTGGGGTCAGGAGGAGTTTCACAAGGTGGATGTAGCAGAGCCGTGTGTACTTTGTGTGGGGTTAGGAGGGGTTTTACAAGGTGGATGTAGCAGAGCCATGTTTGTACTTGTGTGGGGTCAGGAGGGGTTTTACAAGGTGGATGTAGCAGAGCCGTGTGTGTACTTGTGTGGGGTCAGGAGGGGTTTACAAGGTGGATGTAGCAGAGCCGTGTGTGTACTTGTCTGGGGTCAGGAGGAGTTTTTCAAGGTGGATGTAGCAGAGCCGTGTGTGTACTTGTGTGGGGTCAGGGAGGGGTTTAACAAGGTGGATGTATCAGAGCCGTGTGTGTGCTTGTGTGGGGTCAGGAGGGGTTTACAAGGTGGATGTAGCTGAGCCGTGTGTGTACTTGTGTGGGGTCAGGAGGGGTTTACAAGGTGTATGTAGCAGTGCTGTGTGTGTACTTGTGTGTGGTCAGGAGGGGCTTTACAAGGTGGATGTAGCAGAGCCGTGTGTGTACTTGTGTGGGGTAAGGGAGGGGTTTTACATGGTGGATGTAGCAAAGCCGTGTGTGTACTTGTGTGGGGTCAGGAGAGGTTTACAAGGTGTATGTAGCAGAGCCGTGTGTGTACTTGTGTGGGGTCAGGAGGGGCTTTACAAGTTGGATGTAGCAGAGCCGTGTGTGTACTTGTGTGTGATCAGGAGGAGTTTCACAAGGTGGATGTAGCAGAGCGGTGTGTGTACTTGTCTGGGGTCTGGAGGGGTTTACAAGGTGGATGTAGCAGTGCTGTGTGTGTACTTGTGTGGGGTCAGGAGGGGTTTACAAGGTGGATGTAGTAGTGCTGTGTGTGTACTTGTGTGGGGTCAGGAGGGGTTTACAAGGTTGATGTAGCAGAGCCGTGTGTGTACTTGTCTGGGGTCAGGAGGTGTTTTTGAAGGTGGATGTAGCAGAGCCGTGTGTGTACTTGTGTGGGGTCAGGAGGGGTTTACAAGGTGGATGTAGCAGAGCCGTGTCTGTACTTGTCTGGGGTCAGGAGGAGTTTTTCAAGGTGGATGTAGCAGAGCCGTGTGTGTACTTGTGTGGGGTCAGGAGGGGTTTTACAAGGTGGATGTAGCAGAACCGTGTGTGTACTTGTGTGGGGTCAGGAGGAGTTTCACAAGGTGGATGTAGCAGAGCCGTGTGTGTACTTTGTGTGGGGTTAGGAGGGGTTTTACAAGGTGGATGTAGCAGAGCCGTGTTTGTACTTGTGTGGGGTCAGGAGGGGTTTTACAAGGTGGATGTAGCAGAGCCGTGTGTGTACTTGTGTGGGGTCAGGAGGGGTTTACAAGGTGGATGTAGCAGAGCCGTGTGTGTACTTGTGTGGGGTCAGGAGGGGTTTTACAAGGTGGATGTAGCAGAGCCATGTGTGTACTTTGTGTGGGGTCAGGAGGGGTTTTACAAGGTGGATGTAGCAGAGCAGTGTGTGTACTTTGTGTGGGGTCAGGAGGGGTTTTACAAGGTGGATGTAGCAGAGCCGTGTGGATGTAGCAGAGCCGTGTGTGTACTTGTGTGGGGTCAGGAAGGGTTTTACAAGGTGGATGTAGCAGAGCCGTGTGTGTACTTTGTGTGGGGTCAGGAGGGGTTTTACAAGGTGGATGTAGCAGAGCAGTGTGTGTACTTTGTGTGGGGTCAGGAGGGGTTTTACAAGGTGGATGTAGCAGAGCCGTGTGTGTACTTGTGTGGTCAGGAGGGGTTGTTCAAGGTGGATGTAGCAGAGCCGTGTGTGTACTTGTGTGGGGTCAGGAGGGGTTTTACAAGGTGGATGTACCAGAGCCGTGTGTGTACTTGTGTGGGGTCAGGAGGTGTTTCACAAGGTGGATGTAGCAGAGCCGTGTGTGTACTTTGTGTGGGGTCAGGAGGGGTTTTTCAAGGTGGATGTAGCGGAGGCGTGTGTCGGACAGTGGGGTCAGGGAGGGGTTTACAAGGATTATGTAGTTGAGCCGTGTGTGTACTTGTGTGGGGTCAGGAGGGGTTTTACAAGGTGGATGTAGCAGAGCCGTGTGTGTACTTTGTGTGGGATCAGGAGGGGTTTTACAAGGTGGATGTAGCAGAGGAGTGTTTGTACATTGTGTGTGGTCAGGAGTGGTTTTACAAGGTGGATGTAGCAGAGCCGTGAGTGTACTTGTGTGGGGTCAGGAGGGGTTTTACAAGGTGGATGTAGCAGAGCCGTGTGTGTACTTTGTGTGGGGTCAGGAGGGGTTTTATAAGGTGGATGTAGCAGAGCAGTGTGTGTACTTTGTGTGGGGTAAGGAAGGGTTTTACAAGGTGGATGTAGCACAGCCGTGTGTGTACTTTGTGTGGGGTCAGGAAAGGTTTTTCAAGGTGGATGTAGCAGATCCTTGTGTGTACTTGTGTGGGGTCAGGAGAGGTTTTACAAGGTGGATGTAGCAGAGCCGTGTGTGTACTTGTGTGGGGTCAGGAGGTTTTTCACAAGGTGAATGTAGCAGAGCCGTGTGTGTACTTTGTGTGGGGTCAGGAGGGGTTTACAAGGTGGATGTAGCAGAGCCGTGTGTGTACTTGTGTGGGGTCAGGAGGGGTTTACAAGGTGGATGTAGCAGAGCCGTGTGTGTACTTGTGTGGGGTCAGGAGGGGTTTTACAAGGTGGATGTAGCAGAGCCGTGTGTGTACTTGTGTGGGATCAGGAGAGGTTTACAAGGTGTATGTAGCAGTGCTGTGTGTGTACTTGTGTGGGGTCAGGAGGGGCTTTACAAGGTGGATGTAGCAGAGCCGTGTGTGTACTTGTGTGTGATCAGGAGGAGTTTCACAAGGTGGATGTAGCAGAGCGGTGTGTGTACTTGTCTGGGGTCAGGAGGGGTTTACAAGGTGGATGTAGCAGTGCCGTGTGTGTACTTGTGTGGGGTCCGGAGGGGTTTACAAGGTGGATGTAGTAGTGCTGTGTGTGTACTTGTGTGGGGTCAGGAGGGGTTTACAAGGTGGATGTAGCAGAGCCGTGTGTGTTCTTGTCTGGGGTCAGGAGGTGTTTTTGAAGGTGGATGTAGCAGAGCCGTGTGTGTAATTGTGTGGGGTCAGGAGGGGTTTACAAGGTGGATGTAGCAGAGCCGTGTGTGTACTTGTCTGGGGTCAGGAGGAGTTTTTCAAGGTGGATGTAGCAGAGCCGTGTGTGTACTTGTGTGGGGTCAGGAGGGGTTTTACAAGGTGGATGTAGCAGAGCCGTGTGTGTACTTGTGTGGGGTCAGGAGGAGTTTCACAAGGTGGATGTAGCAGAGCCGTCTGTGTACTTTGTGTGGGGTTAGGAGGGGTTTTACAAGGTGGATGTAGCAGAGCCATGTTTGTACTTGTGTGGGGTCAGGAGGGGTTTTAAAAGGTGGATGTAGCAGAGCCGTGTGTGTACTTGTGTGGGGTCAGGAGGGGTTTACAAGGTGGATGTAGCAGAGCCGTGTGTGTACTTGTGTGGGGTCAGGAGGGGTTTTACAAGGTGGATGTAGCAGAGCCATGTGTGTACTTTGTGTGGGGTCAGGAGGGGTTTTACAAGGTGGATGTAGCAGAGCAGTGTGTGTACTTTGTGTGGGGTCAGGAGGGGTTTTACAAGGTGGATGTAGCAGAGCCGTGTGGATGTAGCAGAGCCGTGTGTGTACTTGTGTGGGGTCAGGAAGGGTTTTACAAGGTGGATGTAGCAGAGCCGTGTGTGTACTTTGTGTGGGGTCAGGAGGGGTTTTACAAGGTGGATGTAGCAGAGCAGTGTGTGTACTTTGTGTGGGGTCAGGAGGGGTTTTACAAGGTGGATGTAGCAGAGCCGTGTGTGTACTTGTGTGGGGTCAGGAGGGGTTTTTCAAGGTGGATGTAGAAGAGCCGTGTGTGTACTTGTGTGGGGTCAGGAGGGGTTTTACAAGGTGGATGCAGCAGAGCCGTGTGTGTACTTGTGTGGGGTCAGGAGGTGTTTCACAAGGTGGATGTAGCAGAGCCGTGTGTGTACTTTGTGTGGGGTCAGGAGGGGTTTTTCAAGGTGGATGTAGCGAAGGCGTGTGCCGGACAGTGGGGTCAGGGAGGGGTTTACAAGGATTATGTAGTTGAGCCGTGTGTGTACTTGTGTGGGGTCAGGAGGGGTTTTACAAGGTGGATGTAGCAGAGCCGTGTGTGTACTTTGTGTGGGATCAGGAGGGGTTTTACAAGGTGGATGTAGCAGAGGAATGTTTGTACATTGTGTGTGGTCAGGAATGGTTTTACAAGGTGGATGTAGCAGAGCCGTGTGTGTACTTTGTGTGGGGTCAGGAGGGGTTTTACAAGGTGGATGTAGCAGAGCAGTGTGTGTAC
This sequence comes from Dendrobates tinctorius, assembly GCF_039654945.1. Taxonomy (NCBI): domain Eukaryota; kingdom Metazoa; phylum Chordata; class Amphibia; order Anura; family Dendrobatidae; genus Dendrobates; species Dendrobates tinctorius. Next base: position 50,075,370 of record NW_027361679.1, on the reverse strand, counting down.
TTTGTGTGGGGTAAGGAAGGGTTTTACAAGGTGGATGTAGCAGAGCCGTGTGTGTACTTTGTTTGGGGTCAGGAAAGGTTTTTCAAGGTGGATGTAGCAGATCCTTGTGTGTACTTGTGTGGGGTCAGGAGAGGTTTTACAAGGTGGATGTAGCAGAGCCGTGTGTGTACTTGTGTGGGGTCAGGAGGTGTTTCACAAGGTGAATGTAGCAGAGCCGTGTGTGTACTTTGTGTGGGGTCAGGAGGGGTTTACAAGGTGGATGTAGCAGAGACGTGTGTGTACTTGTGTGGGGTCAGGAGGGGTTTTACATGGTGGATGTAGCAGAGCCGTGTGTGTACTTGTGTGGGGTCAGGGAGGGGTTTTACAAGGTGGATGTAGCAGTGCCGTGTGTGTACTTGTGTGGGGTCAGGAGGGGTTTTACATGGTGGATGTAGCAGAGCCGTGTGTGTACTTGTGTGGGGTCAGGAGGGGTTTACAAGGTGGATGTAGCAGGGCCGTGTGTGTACTTGTGTGGGGTCAGGAGGGGTTTACAAGGTGGATGTAGCAGAGCCGTGTGTGTACTTGTGTGGGGTCAGGAGGGGTTTACAAGGTGGATGTAGCAGAGCCGTGTGAGTACTTGTGTGGGGTCAGGAGGTGTTTACAAGGTGGATGTAGCAGAGCCGTTTGTGTACTTGTGTGGGGTCAGGAGGGGTTTACAAGGTGGATGTAGCAGAGCTGTGTGTGTACTTGTGTGGGGTCAGGAGGTGTTTTTCAAGGTGGATGTAGCAGAGCCGTGTGTGTACTTGTGTGGGGTCAGGAGGGGTTTACAAGGTGGATGTAGCAGAGCCGTGTGTGTACTTGTGTGGGGTCAGGAGGTGTTTACAAGGTGGATGTAGCAGAGCCGTGTGTGTACTTGTGTGGGGTCAGGAGGGGTTTTACATGGTGGATGTAGCAGAGCCGTGTGTGTACTTGTGTGGGGTCAGGAGGTGTTTCACAAGGTGATTGTAGCAGAGCCGTGTGTGTACTTTGTGTGGGGTCAGGAGGGGTTTACAAGGTGGATGTAACAGAGCCGTGTGTGTACTTGTGTGGGGTCAGGAGGTGTTTACAAGGTGGATGTAGCAGAGCCGTGTGTGTACTTGTGTGGGGTCAGAAGGGGTTTACAAGGTGGATGTAGCAGAGCTGTGTGTGTACTAGTGTGGGGTCAGGAGGTGTTTTTCAAGGTGGATGTAGCAGAGCCGTGTGTGTACTTGTGTGGGGTCAGGAGGGGTTTACAAGGTGGATGTAGCAGAGCCGTGTGTGTACTTGTGTGGGGTCAGGAGGGGTTTACAAGGTGGATGTAGCAGAGCCGTGTGTGTACTTGTGTGGGGTCAGGAGGGGTTTACAAGGTGGATGTAGCAGAGCCGTGTGTGTACTTGTGTGGGGTCAGGAGGTGTTTTACAAGGTGGATGTAGCAGAGCCGTGTGTGTACTTGTGTGGGGTCAGGGAGGGGTTTTACAAGGTGGATGTAGCAGTGCCGTGTGTGTACTTGTGTGGGGTCAGGAGGGGTTTTACATGGTGGATGTAGCAGAGCCGTGTGTGTACTTGTGTGGGGTCAGGAGGGGTTTACAAGGTGGATGTAGCAGAGCCGTGTGTGTACTTGTGTGGGGTCAGGAGGGGTTTACAAGGTGGATGTAGCAGAGCCGTGTGTGTACTTGTGTGGGGTCAGGAGGGGTTTGCAAGGTGGATGTAGCAGAGCCGTGTGTGTACTTGTGTGGGGTCAGAAGGGGTTTACAAGGTGATGTAGCAGAGCCATGTGTGTACTTTGTGTGGGGTCAGGAGGTGTTTTACAAGGTGGATGTAGCAGTGCCATGTGTGTACTTGTGTGGGGTTAGGAGGGGTTTATAAGGTGGATGTAGCAGAGCCGTGTGTGTACTTGTGTGGGGTCAGGAGGGGTTTTACATGGTGGATGTAGCAGTGCCGTGTGTGTACTTGTGTGGGGTCACGAGGGGTTTACAAGGTGGATGTAGCAGTGCCGTGTGTGTACTTGTGTGGGGTCACGAGGGGTTTACAAGGTGATGTAGCAGAGCTGTTTGTGTACTTTGTGTGGGGTCAGGAGGTATTTTACAAGGTGGATGTAGCAGAGCCGTGTATGTACTTTGTGTGGGGTCAGGAGGTGTTTTACAAGGTGGATGTAGCAGAGCCGTGTGTGTACTTGTGTGGGGTCAGGAGGGGTTTTACATGGTGGATGTAGCAGAGCCGTGTGTGTACTTGTGTGGGGTCAGGAGGGGTTTACAAGGTGATGTAGCAGAGCTGTTTATGTACTTTGTGTGGGGTCAGGAGGTGTTTTACAAGGTGGATGTAGCAGAGCCGTGTGTGTAATTTGTGTGGGGTCAGGAGGTGTTTTACAAGGTGGATGTAGCAGAGCCATGTGTGTACTTGTGTGGGGTCAGGAGGGGTTTACAAGGTGATGTAGCAGAGCCGTGTGTGTACTAGTGTGGGGTCAGGAGGGGTTTTACATGGTGGATGGTGCAGTGCCGTGTGTGTACTTGTGTGGGGTCAGGAGGGGTTTACAAGGTGGATGTAGCAGTGCCGTTTGTGTACTTGTGTGGGGTCAGGAGCGGTTTACAAGGTGATGTAGCAGAGCTGTTTGTGTACTTTGTGTGGGGTCAGGAGGTGTTTTACAAGGTGGATATAGCAGAGCCGTGTGTGTACTTGTGTGGGGTCAGGAGGTGTTTTTCAAGGTGGATGTAGCAGAGCCGTGTGTGTACTTGTGTGGGGTCAGGAGGGGTTTACAAGGTGGATGTAGCAGAGCCGTGTTTGTACTTGTGTGGGGTCAGGAGGGGATTTACAAGGTGGATGTAGCAGAGCCGTGTGTGTACTTTGTGTGGGGTCAGTAGGGGTTTACAAGGTGGATGTAGCAGAGCCGTGTGTGTACTTGTGTGGGGTCAGGAGTGGTTTACAAGGTGGATGTAGCAGTGTGGTGTGTGTACTTGTGTGGTGTCAGGAGGGGTTTACAAGGTGGATGTAGCAGAGCCGTGTTCGTACTTGTGTTAGGTCAGGTGGGGTTTACAAGGTGGATGTAGCAGATGCGTGTGTGTACTTGTGTGGGGTCAGGAGGTGTTTTACAAGGTGGATGTAGCAGAGCCTTGTGTGTACTTGTGTAGGGTCAGGAGGGGTTTACAAGGTGGATGTAGCAGAGCCGTGTGTGTACTTGTGTGGGGTCAGGAGGGGGTTTTACAAGGTGGATGTAGCAGAGCCGTGTGTGTACTTGTGTGGGGTCAGGAGGGGTTTTGCAAGGTGGATGTAGCAGAGCCGTGTGTGTACTTGTGTGGGGTCAGGAGGGGGTTTTACAAGGTGGATGTTGGAGAGCCGTGTGTGTACTTGTGTGGGGTCAGGAGGGGTTTACAAGGTGGATGTAGCAGAGCCGTGTGTGTACTTGTGTGGGGTCAGGAGGTGTTTTACAAGGTGGATGTAGCAGAGCCGTGTGTGTACTTGTGTGGGGTCAGAAGGGGTTTACAAGGTGATGTAGCAGAGCCATGTGTGTACTTTGTGTGGGGTCAGGAGGTGTTTTACAAGGTGGATGTAGCAGTGCCATGTGTGTACTTGTGTGGGGTTAGGAGGGGTTTATAAGGTGGATGTAGCAGAGCCGTGTGTGTACTTGTGTGGGGTCAGGAGGGGTTTTACATGGTGGATGTAGCAGTGCCGTGTGTGTACTTGTGTGGGGTCACGAGGGGTTTACAAGGTGGATGTAGCATTGCCGTGTGTGTACTTGTGTGGGGTCACGAGAGGTTTACAAGGTGATGTAGCAGAGCTGTTTGTGTACTTTGTGTGGGGTCAGGAGGTGTTTTACAAGGTGGATGTAGCAGAGCAGTGTATGTACTTTGTGTGGGGTCAGGAGGTGTTTTACAAGGTGGATGTAGCAGAGCCGTGTGTGTACTTGTGTGGGGTCAGGAGGGGTTTTACATGGTGGATGTAGCAGAGCCGTGTGTGTACTTGTGTGGGGTCAGGAGGGGTTTACAAGGTGATGTAGCAGAGCTGTTTGTGTACTTTGTGTGGGGTCAGGAGGTGTTTTACAAGGTGGATGTAGCAGAGCCGTGTGTGTAACTTGTGTGGGGTCAGGAGGTGTTTTACAAGGTGGATGTAGCAGAGCCATGTGTGTACTTGTGTGGGGTCAGGAGGGGTTTACAAGGTGATGTAGCAGAGCCGTGTGTGTACTAGTGTGGGGTCAGGAGGGGTTTTACATGGTGGATGGTGCAGTGCCGTGTGTGTACTTGTGTGGGGTCAGGAGGGGTTTACAAGGTGGATGTAGCAGTGCTGTTTGTGTACTTGTGTGGGGTCAGGAGCGGTTTACAAGGTGATGTAGCAGAGCTGTTTGTGTACTTTGTGTGGGGTCAGGAGGTGTTTTACAAGGTGGATATAGCAGAGCCGTGTGTGTACTTGTGTGGGGTCAGGAGGTGTTTTTCAAGGTGGATGTAGCAGAGCCGTGTGTGTACTTGTGTGGCGTCAGGAGGGGTTTACAAGGTGGATGTAGCAGAGCCGTGTTTGTCCTTGTGTGGGGTCAGGAGGGGATTTACAAGGTGGATGTAGCAGAGCCGTGTGTGTACTTTGTGTGGGGTCAGTAGGGGTTTACAAGGTTGATGTAGCAGAGCCGTGTGTGTACTTGTGTGGGGTCAGGAGGGGTTTACAAGGTGGATGTAGCAGTGTGGTGTGTGTACTTGTGTGGTGTCAGGAGGGGTTTACAAGGTGGATGTAGCAGAGCCATGTTCGTACTTGTGTTAGGTCAGGTGGGGTTTACAAGGTGGATGTAGCAGATGCGTGTGTGTACTTGTGTGGGGTCAGGAGGTGTTTTACAAGGTGGATGTAGCAGAGCCTTGTGTGTACTTGTGTAGGGTCAGGAGAGGTTTACAAGGTGGATGTAGCAGAGCTGTGTGTGTACTTGTGTGGGGTCAGGAGGGTTTTACAAGGTGGATGTAGCAGTGCCGTTTGTGTACTTGTGTGGGGTCAGGAGCGGTTTACAAGGTGATGTAGCAGAGCTGTTTGTGTACTTTGTGTGGGGTCAGGAGGTGTTTTACAAGGTGGATATAGCAGAGCCGTTTGTGTACTTGTGTGGGGTCATGAGGTGTTTTTCAAGGTGGATGTAGCAGAGCCGTGTGTGTACTTGTGTGGGGTCAGGAGGGGTTTACAAGGTGGATGTAGCAGAGCCGTGTTTGTACTTGTGTGGGGTCAGGAGGGGATTTACAAGGTGGATGTAGCAGAGCCGTGTGTGTACTTTGTGTGGGGTCAGTAGGGGTTTACAAGGTGGATGTAGCAGAGCCGTGTGTGTACTTGTGTGGGGTCAGGAGGGGTTTACAAGGTGGATGTAGCAGTGTGGTGTGTGTACTTGTGTGGTGTCAGGAGGGGTTTACAAGGTGGATGTAGCAGAGCCGTGTTCGTACTTGTGTTAGGTCAGGTGGGGTTTACAAGGTGGATGTAGCAGATGCGTGTGTGTACTTGTGTGGGGTCAGGAGGTGTTTTACAAGGTGGATGTAGCAGAGCCTTGTGTATACTTGTGTAGGGTCAGGAGGGGTTTACAAGGTGGATGTAGCAGAGCCGTGTGTGTACTTGTGTGAGGTCAGGAGGAGGGGGTTTTACAAGGTGGATGTAGCAGAGCCGTGTTTGTACTTGTGTGGGGTCAGGAGGGGTTTAACAAGGTGTATGTAGCAGAGCCGTCTGTGTACTTGTGTGGGGTCAGGAGGGGTTTTACATGGTGGATGTAGCAGAGCTGTGTGTGTACTTCTGTGGGGTCAGGAGGGGTTTACAAGGTGGATGTAGCAGAGCCGTGTGTGTACTTGTGTGGGGTCAGGAGGGGGTTTTACAAGGTGGATGTAGCAGAGCCGTGTGTGTACTTGTGTGGGGTCAGGAGGGGTTTTGCAAGGTGGATGTAGCAGAGCCGTGTGTGTACTTGTGTGGGGTCAGGAGGGGGTTTTACAAGGTGGATGTAGCAGAGCCGTGTGTGTACTTGTGTGGGGTCAGGAGGGGTTTACAAGGTGGATGTAGCAGAGCCGTGTGTGTACTTGTGTGGGGTCAGGAGGGGTTTTACAAGGTGGATGTAGCAGAGCCGTGTGTGTACTTGTGTGGGGTCAGGAGGGGTTTACAAGGTGGATGTAGCAGAGCCGTGTGTGTACTTGTGTGGGGTCAGGAGGGGTTTACAAGGTGGATGTAGCAGAGCCGTGTGTGTACTTGTGTGGGGTCAGAGAGGGGTTTTACAAGGTGGATGTAGCAGAGCCGTTTGTGTACTTGTGTGGGGTCATGAGGTGTTTTTCAAGGTGGATGTAGCAGAGCCGTGTGTGTACTTGTGTGGGGTCAGGAGGGGTTTACAAGGTGGATGTAGCAGAGCCGTGTTTGTACTTGTGTGGGGTCAGGAGGGGATTTACAAGGTGGATGTAGCAGAGCCGTGTGTGTACTTTGTGTGGGGTCAGTAGGGGTTTACAAGGTGGATGTAGCAGAGCCGTGTGTGTACTTGTGTGGGGTCAGGAGGGGTTTACAAGGTGGATGTAGCAGTGTGGTGTGTGTACTTGTGTGGTGTCAGGAGGGGTTTACAAGGTGGATGTAGCAGAGCCGTGTTCGTACTTGTGTTAGGTCAGGTGGGGTTTACAAGGTGGATGTAGCAGATGCGTGTGTGTACTTGTGTGGGGTCAGGAGGTGTTTTACAAGGTGGATGTAGCAGAGCCTTGTGTATACTTGTGTAGGGTCAGGAGGGGTTTACAAGGTGGATGTAGCAGAGCCGTGTGTGTACTTATGTGGGGTCAGGAGGTGTTTTACAAGGTGGATGTAGCAGAGCCGTGTGTGTACTTGTGTGAGGTCAGGAGGAGGGGGTTTTACAAGGTGGATGTAGCAGAGCCGTGTTTGTACTTGTGTGGGGTCAGGAGGGGTTTAACAAGGTGTATGTAGCAGAGCCGTCTGTGTACTTGTGTGGGGTCAGGAAGGGTTTTACATGGTGGATGTAGCAGAGCTGTGTGTGTACTTCTGTGGGGTCAGGAGGGGTTTACAAGGTGGATGTAGCAAAGCCGTGTGTGTACTTGTGTGGGGTCAGGAGGGGGTTTTACAAGGTGGATGTAACAGAGCCGTGTGTGTACTTGTGTGGGGTCAGGAGGGGTTTTGCAAGGTGGATGTAGCAGAGCCGTGTGTGTACTTGTGTGGGGTCAGGAGGGAGTTTTACAAGGTGGATGTAGCAGAGCCGTGTGTGTACTTGTGTGGGGTCAGGAGGGGTTTACAAGGTGGATGTAGCAGAGCCGTGTGTGTACTTGTGTGGGGTCAGGAGGGGTTTTACAAGGTGGATGTAGCAGAGCCGTGTGTGTACTTGTGTGGGGTCAGGAGGGGTTTACAAGGTGGATGTAGCAGAGCCGTGTGTGTACTTGTGTGGGGTCAGGAGGGGTTTACAAGGTGGATGTAGCAGAGCCGTGTGTGTACTTGTGTGGGGTCAGGGAGGGGTTTTACAAGGTGGATGTAGCAGAGCCGTGTTTGTACTTGTGTGGGGTCAGGAGGGGTTTACAAGGTGGATGTAGCAGAGCCGTGTGTGTACTCTGTGTGGGGTCAGGAGGTGTTTTACAAGGTGGATGTAGCAGAGCCGTGTGTGTACTTGTTTGGGGTCAGGAGGGGTTTTGCAAGGTAGATGTAGCAGAGCCGCGTGTGTACTTGTGTGGGGTCAGGAGGGGTTTTACAAGGTGGATGTAGCAGAGCCGTGTGTGTTGTTTGGTGGGGTCAGGAGGGGTTTACAAGGTGTACGGAGCAGAGCCGTGTGTGTACGAGGTGTACGGAGCAGAGCCGTGTGTGTACGATGTGTACGGAGCGAAGCCGTGTGTGTACGAGATGTACGGAACGGAGCCCTGTGTGTACGGAGCTGAGCCGTGTGTTTATGGAGCGGAGCAGAGCCGGGGGTGTACGGAGCGGAGCCGTGTGTGTACAAGGTGTATGGTGGGGAGCATTTATACCTCCCGAGTCCCAACCGTCCCGGATCCAGCGAGACAGTCCTGATTTTGAGAGAGAGACTGCCCCAGTCGGGAGCATACTTTCCCCGCGGGACACAGGAGTACACAGTGGAGCCCCAAGGAGCAATTTAAAACTTGCACGTAACGTTCTACCGGAAGTGACGTGCTGGAAGCTGACCAGAAATTAGGTCATTTCAGTAGGAGATTGTGACGGAACCATGGAGGCACTTCAGGGAATGCTTCAGATCCATCACCGTGTCCTCCTCTGACAGAGCGGACAGCGGGATCGCCTTGGATTCGGGGATGTCGGGCATGTGAGCGGATCATGATATGTCCTGCACCAGGAGGCTCAGGTGGGCACTACAATGGGAGCTGGGCTGCTATAGTATCTTTATAGAATTTTTCTTTCTCTGTTTCTTTCTCTCTCTGTTCTTTCTCTCTAATCTTTTTTTCTCTCTCTCTGTTCTCTTTCTTTCATTCTTTCTTTCTTTCTTTCTTTCTGTCTCTGTTATTTCTCTCTCTCTCTCTCTGTTCTCTCTTTCCTCTTTTTCTTTCTCTCTCTCTGATCTTTCTTTCCCCTCTTTCTTTCTATCTGTTCTTTCCCCTCTTTCTTTTTCTCTCTACCTCTCTGTTCTTTCTTTCTTTCCCCTCCTTCTTTCTCTCTCTCCCTGTTCTTTTTTTCTGTTGCCGCTTTTTCTCTGTGTTCTTTCTCTCTCCGTTCTTTCTTCCCCTCTTTTTTTCTCTCTCCCTCTCTGTTCTTTTTTCCCCTCTTACTTTCTTTCTTTCTTTTTCTTTCTTTCTTTCTTTCTCTCTCTGTTCTTTTTTTCTGTCCACTCTTTCTTTCTCTTTGTTCTTTTTCTTTCTTTTTTCTTTCTCTCTGTTCTTTCTTTCCACTCTTTCTCTATCTGTTCTTTCTTTCTTTACCCTCTTTCTTTCTCTTTCTCTCTGTTCTTTTCTTTCTCTTTCTCTCTCTGTTCTTCCTTTCTTTCTCTTTGTTCTTTATTTTCTTTCTTTCTCTTTCTTTCTCTGTTCGTTCTTTCTATGTTCTTTCTTTCTTTCTCTCGCTCTCTGTATCTTTCTCTCTCTGTTCTTCCTTCCATTCTTTCTCTCTTTCTTTCTCTGTTCTTTATTTCCCCTCTTTCTTTCTTTCTGTTCTCTCTCTGTTCTTTCTCTCTCTTCTTTCTTTCATGCGTACACTACTAATCAGTAGCCTCCTTCACATGAACGTGTTTTGCCACAGAGCGAGTGTCTGTGTGTATCACATGCGTGTCCGTGTGATCCACGCGGAGACAAGTCCGTTTTTGGCGGTCACCACGGATGTCACACGGCATGAGTCGTGGTATGTGTTAAGGGGGGGCCCACTGAGACTTTTTCGCCCGGGGCCCTCAAAAACCTGGAGTCGGCCCTGGCGCAGGCACACCCAGTTACTATGCCAACGAATACGAACTTTACATGACCCCAGCAGGACACAGTTTCTGCCAGATAATATCAGCTCTTAAAGCGAAACCCAAAGCACAAATGCAAATCTAGCTTCATCACATGATGCATGCCCCTGAGAGAGAATGTCCACCAAAGTGGATTTAGAAGCCCAGTGCGCCAAACTAGCTTTTAAAGGGCCGACGCGCCTAAGTGATTCTTAAAGGGCTGACGCACCGAAATGAGTCTTAAAGGGTCGGCGCGCCAAATCGAAAGCTGAGTGACCCCACGCTCCAAATCGGAGGCTGAGCCACCCCAGCCTCCAAATCGGAGGCTGATCGACCCTGGCCTACAAATCGGAGGCTGAGCCACCCTGGCCTCCAAATCGGACCCAGAGTGGCCCCACCCACCAAATCGGATCCTGAGGGGCCCCACCCACCAAATCAGACCCTGAGGGGCCCCACAGGCCAAAGTGGCCCCTGAGAGGCACCCACAGTTAAAACGGATCCTGAGTTGAAAGTCTTGCAGGGGAAACAGGCAAGTCTCTCTTAAAGGGGCAGCCCGGGCACCATTTCAAACCACTATCTGTACTTCCTTCAGGAAATACACATCTAGTTATTATTATTAAGTTGATTTCCGCAATTAATACAGCCTGAACCGCTGCACGCACAGACTCCGTTGAGGTGTCGTTTCGAAGCCAGCGTCCATGAGCGGTGTGCTAAGTATTTTTCGTGTCGATCAGATTTGTAGTTTATGCGCAATTTGCGTTAGAAATTTTTTTTTCCCGTCATTGGATTGCACTGTCTCCAATGCATTTGAATGGGGAAATGGCAAAACGTGCCCTGAGGCTACTTTCACACATCAGGTTTTCGGCGTCAGGCGCGATCCGGCGTCGTGCCGGAATGCCGGATCCGGCAAATGTTTTGTAAAACCTGATGTGCCGGATCCGGTTTTCTGCCGGATCCGTCTTGTTCTTGACAGACAAAACCGGATCCGTCTCATCCGGTTCATCCGTTTTTCTATCCGTTTTTCGACGGATTACGCCGGATCCGGTTTTTAAAATTGACCCTTGTGGCCTTCCGAACGGGATTGGCTACTGGAAAACTATATATAGCATGTTCCTACATCCCTTCTTTGACAGGTTGTAGAGGAGAAAGTGCAGGTTAGAGAGAAGAGCAAGTTACTGGCGAAGATGGATGTTGTCATTGGAAATATTACCACTAGAAGTTCTGTGACGGTTTCAGTAATGAGGGACAATTTTGCACTATACTTTATGTCACCTCAAGGCAGAGTACACTGGCAGGATGACAGAGTGTGAAAGATTTGTGCCCTAACCAAACTTGTGTACCTTCTGGACCAACAGTATATACCTTTGCCAACCAAAGTTGGCTATCTTGTCATGGTCTTACTATTTTTAGCTTTAGGCCACAGGTGTGTACCTGGTTGTGTTTTATGCAAAGTATTTCACCTTTTAACAAAAGTTGTGTACATTGTTAGGAAATCACCAACAATAAACACAACTTTTTAGGTGAAATACTTTGCTTCAAACACAACCAGGAACACAACTGTGGCAAAAAGCTAAAATTTACCCACAGTTATATACCTGGTTTTGAATACCTTTTTACCTTTGAAATACCCTGTATTTAACCTTTTTTTTAAACATAGTTCGCCGCAGAAAGAAATGACAGACAACCATTGTGAAACGATAATTTAACTTTTATTTAAAAATTTTTTTTTTTTTGTAAAATGTTTTTAAAGTGCAAAAAACTTTTTTAATAAAGGTTTTAAACCCAATGGGCATTTTTATTAAAAAACACACATTACAAATCTGTGTAGTGTGGGGTGGAAATACTGCTGGAGGGGCTGCGGGACACTTCGACACTGGGTGTGTGGAGAGAGGACTGGGATCGTGGTGGGGAAGGAACAGTTAGAGGTGAAGGTGTGGAAAAAGCTACAGAATGGGTGGACATGTGGGAGGCAGAAGAGGTGGTGGGCGGTGGAGTGGAGGGTTGGGCAGGGACTGTAGGAGCAGATGATGTTGATGGAAAGTTGTATGGGGAAGGAGTGTGGTACGGGGAAGGAGTTTGGTACGGGGAAGGAGTTTGGTACGGGGAAGGAGTTTGGTACGGGGCAGGTTGCTGGAAGTGGGGAGATGTCTGGTACTGGGGAGGTTGCTGGTACTGGTGAGGTTGCTGGTATGTAATAGGAGGGGGAGGATGGAAAGTGGCTGGAGGGGGTGCAGATGTAATAGGAGGGGGAGGATGGAAAGTGGCTGGAGGGGGTGCAGATGTAATAGGAGGGGGAGGATGGAAAGTGGCTGGAGGGGGTGCAGGTGGAGGAACTACAGTGGTGGGAGGTGGAGGTTGGGAGGTAACCTGCTGTAGAGCACCGTGGCACGAATGCATTACATGCATCTGCTGGGTAGGAGATAGTGTTGCCATGCGCTCCACAACAGACCTGAAAAAGGTGTGGTTTGGCAAAGATCTTGCTTCTGAATGCATGGTTTGCAGAAGTGTCTTCACCTCCAGAATGCTGGAGTTGATCTGCTGAAAGCCTGCGGAGATTTGCTCTGACAAGACTTTGAGACAGTTCTGGAAAGATGCATTCAGATGCAAGAACTCTTGCGCATAACTCTTTTCCTGACCCCTCTGCCGCTGTCGCCCAGTACCCGCAGGTGTACTAGAGGTGGCAGGGGCAGAAGGGTGGGGTAAAGGGAAAGCGATCTCCTCACCAGCAGCTTCATGTAATGTAGGCGGCCACGATGCTCCTGTGCTGGTGGATGGGACAGATGGGTCGAATGTGTGGGAAGGCTGGGAAGGTGCAGATGTACCGGGGCGGTCGAAGTGTCCCTCGGTGCCGGTCTCCTCAGGGATCGCCTCAGAAGGGTCCAATCGTGCAGGCTCCCGAGTGCTGCTCACCGTGCTGTGGAATAAAGAGAAAAAAAAACAATTAAAATACTGACATGGTATGGCCCTGGCTGAAAAAAAAAAGTTACATCTAACATTTTTTTTCACATGTGGTGTGTAATATTTACCTTCTAGTGAACATTGTTTCCCGGAGGAACGACAGGGCTTGTGCGTACTTGTACTTGCTCCTGCGTCCTCCAGATCCACTCGGGGCCCGCATCTCTTTATTGAACTCCTTCTTGAAACGATCCCTCACAGACCGCCACCGATTCACAATTCTGTTCCCTGAAACGAGAAAGGAGTGGTTAGTATACAACATCAGTGTTTCACAAACTCCAGTCCTCATGGTCCCCAGGGGTCATGTTTTCAGGATTTCCATAGTAAATAGAAATCCTGAACACATGATCCGTGGGGACCACGAGGACTGGAGTTCGGGAAACACTGGTTTACATCAAGCAACCGGTACTGTATATACTTACGCTCTTTAATCTGGGCCCGAACATCGAGGTCCTCCCAGCAGCCCACAAGGAGCGAACAGATTTCCTCCCAGAGTCGTCGGGTAACAATAAGGTCAGCGTGGCGGCGGTCAGCCATATTCCAGAGCGGCTCCCTTTCTCTGACGAGATCGATGAGGTGGTCCACATCAATCCCTCCATCCTCACCGTCAGAGTCGGGAGCACGCTGTGAAGGCTGTTAAAGAAAAAGACAAAAATAACATAATTAGCCTCCACAAAAGAAATGAAATAAAAAGTGCAAAAAAACAAAGCAAAAATATTTATACTTACACGCTGGTGACCGCCGCGTTGCTGTCGCCGACGACCCTGGGAGGCACTGCGAGGACCTCTTGGCCGAGCACCAGATTGGGAAGACTAGAGAAGAAAACAAAAAATGTTATGTCTTTGGATGTAGGCATTTGTTTGCTGTGTGTGGTCTGCAGAACATTGTTTTCTATGTGTTGTGTGTAGTGTGATGTTGTGTTTCTGCGTTTGATGCAAAAAACTTACCAATTGTGAGCCCACTCCAGGTGTCTGTCCACCCCTTCCTTCTTCTTCTGGGAGCTCCTCTTCATCTTGTGATTCCTGTTTTGAAATAAAAGGCAATGAATAGACATATATTACAGAGATGATGGATTTTGGAAATAAAAACTTACCGTCAAACGCTGACGATGCGAGGGAGGGCTCCCAGAAGAAGATGTGCTGTCCTGTTGATGGCCAGACTCCATGGCTGTGGGTATTGCTGCTGCTGTTGCTGCTGCCAGTGATGCCATTTCTGCTGCTGCTGCTGCTGCATCTCTTGGGCGGCTGTTGAATAAAGAGAAACAAAGGGCCAATGAATATCTTGATATTCCATGGCCCTAGTTTGGAGGAATGGGGGATTTGATAATTAACGTCTCTCATCTGCTGCTGGCCTCCCCTCCTCAGCATGTTCCATTTGCTGCTCCATTTGGGGTGGTGGTGGTGCTGATGGTGCTGCAGTGGTCTCCTGCCTTCTCCTGCTGCACTTGGTTGCTTTCTTGGGTGGCATGTTGGGTGTGGCTGTGGGTCCCACTGTCTTGCTTTTATATATGTCTTGTGGGCAGAGCTACTGAGCATGCTCAGACCAAAAAAACCGGATCCGGCCACCGGATCCGGCTTTCGCCGGATCAGGCGCATTGCGGCGCTCATAGGCTTTCATTGTGTGAAAAAGCCGGACGCGCCGGATCCGGTGGGTCCGGCTTTTTCGCCGGAGACAAAAAACGTTACAGTAGCCGTTTTTTCCAGACGCCGGATCGCGACACATTGCCGGATCCGGCGAAAACCGGATGAAACGCATGGCCATCCGGCGTGATCCGGCGCAAATGCAAGTCAATGGGGGGGAAACCGGATCCGGCATTGCATTTCGCCGGATCCGGTTTCTGTCAAAAGCGCCGGATCACGCCTGACGGCGAAAACCTGATGTGTGAAAGAGGCCTGAGGCGATTGAAATGGCAGTTGAGCTCATTGATATGCGCAGGCACACCCAGTTACTATGCCAATGCCTACGAACGTCACATGACATCTCCAGAACAGAGCTTCTGCCACATAATATCAGCTCTTAAAGGGAAACCCACAGCACAAATGCAAATCTAGCTTCATCACATGACACATGCCCCTGAGAGAGAATGTGCGCCAAAGTGTATTTAGAAGCCCAGTGAGCCAAACTGGCTCTTAAAGGGCCGAAGCGCCAAAGTGATTCTTAAAGGGCCGCCGCACCGAAATGAGTCTTAAAGGGCCGACGCGCCAAATCGAAAGCTGAGTGACCCCAGGCTCCAAATCGGAGGCTGAGCCACCCCGGCCTTAAAATTGGAGGCTGAGCCACCCTGGCCTCCAAATCGGACCCAGAGTGGCCCCGCCCACCAAAAACGGGCCCAGAGTGGCACAGCCCACCAAGTCGGACACTGAGGGCCCCCGCCCACCAAATCAGACTCAGAGTGGCCCCACCCACCAAATCGGACCCAGAGGGGCCCTGCCCACCAAATCGGACCCTGAGGAGCTCCGTCCACCAAATCGGACCCAGAGTGACCCCGCCCACCAAATCGGAAGCAGAGGGGCCCCGCCCACCAAATCGGACCCTGAGGGGCACTGCCCACTAAATCGGACCGAGAGAGGCCACGCCCACCAAATCGGACCCTGAGGAGACCCGTCCAACAAATCAGACCCCGAGGGGCCCCGCCCACCAAATCGGACCCAGAGTGGCCCCGCCCACCAAAATGGACCCAGGGGGCTCCACCCACAAAATCAGACCCTAAGGGGCCCCACCCACAAAATCCGACCCTGAGTAGACCCGGCCACAAAATCAGACCCTGAAGGGCCCCAACCACAAAATCTGACCCTGAGGGGCCCCGGCCACAAAATCGGACCCTGAGGGGCCCCACCCACAAAATCGGACCCTGAGGGGCACCGGCCACAAAATCGGAACCTGAAGGGCCCTGGCCACAAAATCGGACCCTGAGCGGCCCATCCACAAAATCGGACCCTGAGGGGCCCCAGCCACAAAATCGGACCATGAGGGGCCCCAGCCACGAAATCGAACCCTGAGGGGCCCCGGCCACGAAATCGGACACTGAGGGGCGCTGGCCACAAAATCGGACCCTGAAGGGCCCCAACCACGAAATCAGACCCTGAGGGGCCCCGGACACAAAATCGGACCCTGAGGGCCCCCAACCACAAAACCGGACCCTGAGGGGCCCCGACCACAAAATTGGACCCTGAGAGACCCCGGCCACAAAATCGAACCCAGAGGGGCCCCACCCACAAAATTGGACCCTGAGGGGCCCCGCCCACCAAATCGGACCCTCAGGGGCCCCGCCCACAAAATCGGACCCTGAGGGGCCACGCCCTCAAAATCGGACCCTGAGAGGCCCCGCCCAACAAATCGGATCCTGAGGGGCCCCGCCAACCAAATCGGACTCTGAGGGGCCCCACCCACAAAATCGGACCCTGAGGGCCCCCAATCACAAAATCGGACCCTGAGGGCCCCCAATCACAAAATTGGACCCTGAGGGGCCCCGGCCACAAAATCGGACCCTGAGACACCGCGGCCACAAAATCGAACCCAGAGGGCCCCACCCACAAAATTGGACCCTGGGGGCCCCGCCCACCAAATCGGACCCTGAGGGGCCCCGCCCACAAAATCGGACCCTGAGGGGCCCCGCCCTCAAAATCGGACCCTGAGTAGACCTGGCCACAAAATCAGACCATGAGGGGCCCCAACCATAAAATCGGACCCTGTGGGGCCCCGGCCACAAAATCGGACCATGAGGGGCCCCACCCTCAAAATCGGATCCTGAGGGGCCCAACCAACAAAATTGGACCCTGAGAGGCCCCAGCCACAAAATCGGAGCCTGAGGGGCCCCGGCCACGAAATCGGACCCTGAGGGGTCCCGGCCACGAAATCGGACCCTGAGGGGCGCTGGCCACAAAGTCGGACCCTGAGGGGCCCCAACCACAAAATCAGACCCTGAGGGCCCCCAACCACAAAACCGGACCCTGAGGGACCCCAACCACAAAATCGGACCCTGAGGGGCCCCAACCACAAAATCGGACCCTGAGGGGCCCCGGCCACAAAATCGGACCCTGAGAGACCCCGGCCACAAAATCAAACCCAGAGGGGCCCCACCCACAAAATTGGACCCTGAGGGGCCCCGCCCACCAAATCGGACCCTCAGGGGCCCGCCCACAAAATCGGACCCTGAGGGGCCCCGCCCTCAAAATCGGACACTGAGAGGCCCCGCCCACCAAATCGGACCCTGAGGGGCCCCGCCAACCAAATCGGACTCTGAGGGGCCCCACCCACAAAATCGGACCCTGAGGGCCCCCAATCACAAAATCGGACCCTGAGGGCCCCCAATCACAAAATTGGACCCTGAGGGGCCCCGGCCACAAAATCGGACCCTGAGACACCTCGGCCACAAAATCGAACCCAGAGGGGCCCCACCCACAAAATTGGACCCTGGGGGCCCCGCCCACCAAATCGGACCCTGAGGGGCCCCGCCCACAAAATCGGACCCTGAGGGGCCCCGCCCTCAAAATCGGACCCTGAGTAGACCTGGCCACAAAATCAGACCATGAGGGGCCCCAACCATAAAATCGGACCCTGTGGGGCCCCGGCCACAAAATCGGACCATGAGGGGCCCCACCCTCAAAATCGGATCCTGAGGGGCCCAACCAACAAAATTGGACCCTGAGAGGCCCCAGCCACAAAATCGGAGCCTGAGGGGCCCCGGCCACGAAATCGGACCCTGAGGGGTCCCGGCCACGAAATCGGACCCTGAGGGGCGCTGGCCACAAAGTCGGACCCTGAGGGGCCCCAACCACAAAATCAGACCCTGAGGGCCCCCAACCACAAAACCGGACCCTGAGGGACCCCAACCACAAAATCGGACCCTGAGGGGCCCCAACCACAAAATCGGACCCTGAGGGGCCCCGGCCACAAAATCGGACCCTGAGAGACCCCGGCCACAAAATCAAACCCAGAGGGGCCCCACCCACAAAATTGGACCCTGAGGGGCCCCGCCCACCAAATCGGACCCTCAGGGGCCCGCCCACAAAATCGGACCCTGAGGGGCCCCGCCCTCAAAATCGGACACTGAGAGGCCCCGCCCACCAAATCGGACCCTGAGGGGCCCCGCCAACCAAATCGGACTCTGAGGGGCCCCACCCGCAAAATCGGACCCTGAGGGCCCCCAATCACAAAATCGGACCCTGAGGGGCCCAAACCACAAAATCGGACCCTGAGGGCCCCACCCATCAAATCGGACCCTGAGGGGCCCCGCCCACAAAATCAGACCCTGATGGGGCCCCGCCCTCAAAATCGGACCCTGAGTAGACCCGGCCACAAAATCAGACCCTGAGGGGCCCCGGCCACAAAATCGGACCCTGAGGGGCCCCACCCTCAAAATCGGATCCTGAGGGGCCCAACCAACAAAATCGGACCCTGAGGGGCCCCAGCCACAAAATCGGACCCTGAGGGCCCCACCCACCAAATCGGACCCTGAGGGGCCCCGCCCACAAAATCAGACCCTGAGGGGCCCCCCCCTCAAAATCGGACCCTGAGTAGACCCGGCCACAAAATCAGACCCTGAGGGGCCCCAACCACAAAATCGGACCCTGAGGGGCCCCGGCCACAAAATCAGACCCTGAGGGGCCCCACCCTCAAAATCGGATCCTGAGGGGCCCAACCAACAAAATCGGACCCTGAGGGGCCCCGCCCTCAAAATTGGACCCTGAGAGGCCCCGCCCACCAAATTGGACCCTGAGGGGCCCCGCCAACCAAATCGGACTCTGAGGGGCCCCACCCACAAAATCGGACCCTGAGGGCCCCCAACCACAAAATCGGACCCTAAGGGGCCCCGGCCACAAAATCGGACCCTGAGAGACCCCGGACACAAAATCGAACCCAGAGGGGCCCCGCCCACCAAATCGGACCATCAGGGGCCCCGTCCACAAAATCGGACCCTGAGGGTCCCCGCCCTCAAAATCGGACCCTGAGAGGCCCCGCCCACCAAATCGGACCCTGAGGGGCCCCGCCAACCAAATCGAACTCTGAGGGGCCCCACCCACAAAATCGGACCCTGAGGGCCCCCAACCACAAAATCGGACCCTTAGGGGCCCCGCCCTCAAACTTGGACCCTGAGTAGACCCGGCCACAAAATCAGACCCTGAGGGGCCCCAACCACAAAATCGGACCCTGAGGGGCCCCGGCCACAAAATCGGACCCTGAGGGGCCCCGACCACAAAATTGGACCCTGTGGGGTCCCGGCCACAAAGTCGGACCCTGAGGGGCCCCACCCACAAAATCAGACCCTGAGGGGCCCCGGCCATAAAATCAGACCCTGAGGGGCCCCGGCCACAAAATCGGACCCTGAGGGGCCCCGACAACAAAATCGTACCCTGAGGGGCCCCACCCACAAAAACAGACCCTGAGGGGCCCCACCCATAAAATCGGACCCTGAGGGGACCCACCCACAAAATCAGACCCTGAGGGGCCACACCCACAAAATCGGACATTGAGAGGCCACACCCACAAAATCGTACCCTGAGGGGCCCCACCCACAAAATCAGACCCTGAGGGGCCCCACCCACAAAATCGGACCCTGAGGGGCCCCACCCATAAAATCAGACCCTGAGGGGACCCACCCACAAAATCGGACCCTGAGGGGCCACACCCACAAAATCGGACCCAGAGAGGCCACACCCACAAAATCAGATCCTGAGGGGCCCCACCCACAAAATTGGACCCTGAGGAATCCCGGCCACTAATTCAAATCTTGAGGAGCCCAGGCCACCGAATCGGATCCTGAGGGGCCCCACCCACCAAATCAGACCCTGAGGCCAAAGTGGCCCCTGAGAGGCACCCACATTTAAAACGGATCCTGAGTTGAAAGTCTTGCAGGGGCAGCAGCCAAGTCTCTCTTAAAGGGGCAGCCTGGGCACCATTTCAAACCACTATCTGTACTTCCTTCAGGAAATACACATCTAGTTATAGTGGTTTGAAAAAACCACTATATTTTAATCCGAACGCTGCTAACTTATTCTTCTTATTATTAAGTTGATTTCCGCAATTAATACAGCCCGAACCGCTACACGCACAGACTCCATTGAGGTGTCGTTTCAAAGCCAGCGCCCATGAGAGGTGTGCTAAGTATTTTTCGTGTCGATCAGATTTGTAGTTTTTGCGCAATTTGCGTTCGAAAATTTTTTTCCCGTCATTGGAATGCACTGTCTCCAATGCATTTGAATGGGAAATGGCAAAACGTGCCCTGAGGCGATTGAAATGGCAGTTGAGCTCATTGATATGCGCAGGCAGAACCAGTTACTATGCCAACGCCTACGAACGTCACATGACATCTCCAGAACAGGGCTTCTGCCACATAATATCAGCTCTTAAAGCGAAACCCACAGCACAAATGCAAATCTAGCTTCATCACATGACACATGCCCCTGAGAGAGAATGTGCGCCAAAGTGTATTTAGAAGCCCAGTGAGCCAAACTGGCTCTTAAAGGGCCGAAGTGCAAAAGTGACTGTTAAAGGGCCGGCGCACCGAAATGAGTCTTAAAGGGACAACACGCCAAATCGAAAGCTGAGTGACCACAGGCTCCAAATGGGAGGCTGATCGACCCCCCGGCCTCCAAATCGGAGGCTGAGCCACCCCTGCCTCCAAATTGGAGGTTGAGCCACCCCGGACTCCAAATCGGAGGCTGAGCCACCCCGGCCTCCAGATCGAAGGCTGAGCCACCCCGGCCTCCAAATTGGAGGCTGAGCCACCCCGGCCTCCAAATCGGAGGGTGATTGACCCCGGCCTTCAAATCGGAGGCTGATTGACCCCGGCCTCCAAATCGGAGGCTGAGCCACCCCGGCCTCCAAATCGGAGGCTGAGCCACCCCGGCCTCCAAATCGGAGGCTGAGCCACCCCGGCCTCCAAATCGGAGGCTGAGCCACCCCGGCCTCCAAATCGGAGGCTGAGCCACCCCGGCCTCCAAATCGGAGGCTGAGCCACCTCGGCCTCCAAATCGGAGGCTGAGCCACCCCGGCCTTCAAATCGGATGCTGAGCGACCCCGGCCTCCAAATCGGAGCCTGATCCACCCCGGCCTCCAAATCGGAGCCTGATCCACCCCGGCCTCCAAATCGGAGCCTGATCCACCCCGGCCTCCAAATCGGAGGCTGATCGACCCAGGCCTCCAAATCGGAGGCTGAGCCACCCCGGCCTCCAAATCGGAGGCTGAGCCACCCCGGCCTCCAAATAGGAGACTGAGCCACCCCGGCCTCCAAATCGGAGGCTGATCGACCCCGGCCTCCAAATCGGAGGCTGATCCACCCCGGCCTCCAAATCGGAGGCTGAGCCACCCCGGCCTCCAAATCGGAGGCTGAGCCACCCCGGCCTCCAAATCGGAGGCTGAGCCACCCCGGCCTCCAAATCGGAGGCTGATCCACCCCGGCCTCCAAATCGGAGGCTGATCCACCCCGGCCTCCAAATCGGAGGCTGAGCCACCCCGGCCTCCAAATCGGAGGCTGAGCCACTCCGGCCTCCAAATCGGAGGCTGAGCCACCCCGGCCTCCAAATCGGAGGCTGATCCACCCCGGCCTCCAAATCGGAGGCTGATCCACCCCGGCCTCCAAATCGGAGGCTGATCCACCCCGGCCTCCAAATCGGAGGCTGATCCACCCCGGCCTCCAAATCGGAGGCTGATCGACCCAGGCCTTCAAATCGGAGGCTGAGCCACCCCGGCCTCCAAATAGGAGGCTGAGCCACCCCGGCCTCCAAATAGGAGGCTGAGCCACCCCGGCCTCCAAATCGGAGGCTGAGCCACCCCGGGCTCCAAATCGGAGGCTGATCGACCCCGGCCTCCAAATCGGAGGCTGATAGACCCCGGCCTCCAAATTGGAGGCTGATCGACCCCGGCCTCCAAATCGGAGGCTGAGCCACCCCGGCCTCCAAATCGGAGGCTGAGCCACCCCGGCCTCCAAATCGGAGGCTGATCGACCCCGGCCTCCAAATCGGAGGCTGAGCCACCCCGGCCTCCAAATCGGAGGCTGAGCCACCCCGGCCTCCAAATCGGAGGCTGAGCGACCCCGGCCTCCAAATCGGAGGCTGAGCCATCCCGGCCTCCAAATCGGAAGCTCATCGACCCCTGCCTCCAAATCGGAGGCTCTTTGACCTCGGCCTCCAAATCGGAAGCTCAACGACCCCGGCCTCCAAATTGGAGGCTGAGCGACCCCAGCCTCCAAATCTTACCCAGAGTGGCCCCACCCACCAAATCAGACCCAGAGAGGCCCTGCCCACCAAATCGGACCCTGAGGGGCCCCGCCCACCAAATCGGACCCTGTGGGGCCCCGCCCACCAAATCGGACCCTGAGAGGCCCCGCCCACCAAATTGGACCCAGAGTGGTCCCGCCCACCAAATTGGACCCAGAGTGGTCCCGCCCACCAAATTGGACCCAGTGGGGCTCCGCCCACAAAATCAGACCCAGAGGGGCCCCTGCCACAAAATCAGACCCTGAGGGGCTGCGGCCACAAAATCGGACCCTGATGGGCCCCAGTCACAAAATTGGACCCTGATAGGCCCCGGCCACAAAATCGGATCCTGAGGGGCCCCAACCACAAAATCGGACCCTGAGGGGACCCAACCACAAAATCGGACCCTGAGAGGCCCCGCCCACCAAATTGGACCCAGAGTGGTCCCGCCCACCAAATTGGACCCAGAGGGGCCCCACCCACAAAATCGGACCCAGAGGGGCCCCTGCCACAAAATCGGACCCAGAGGGGCCGCGGCCACAAAATCAGACCCTGAGGGGCCGCGGCCACAAAATCGGACCCTGAGAGGCCCCAACCACAAAATCGGACCCTGAGGGGACCCAACCACAAAATCGGACCCTGAGGGGACCCTGACACAAAATCAGACCCTGAGGGGCCCCGGCCACAAAATCGGACCCTGAGGGGCCCAACCCACAAAATCGGACCCTGAGGGGCCCTGCCCACCAAATTGGACCCTGAGGGGCCCCGCCCACCAAATCGGACCCTGAGGGGCCCCACCCACAAAATCGGACCCTGACGGGCCCCGGCCACAAAATCGGACCCTGAGGGGCCCCACCCACAAAATTGGACCCTGAGGGGTTTCGGCCACAAAAATAGGATCCTGAGTGGCCCCAGCCGCAAAATCGGACCCTGAGGGGCCCCAGCCACAAAATCGGACCTTGAGGGGCCCCACCCACCAAATCAGACCCTGAGGGCCCCGGCCACCAAATCGGACCCTGAGGGGCCCCGGCCACCAAATCGGACCCTGAGTGGCCCCGGCCACAAAATCGGACCCTGAGGGGCCCCACCCACAAAATCGGACCCTGAGGGGCCCCACCCACAAAATCAGGCCCTGAGGGGTTCCCACCCACAAAATCAGACCCTGAGGCCAAAGTGGCCCCTGAGAGGCACCCACAGTTAAATCGTATCCTGAGTTGAAAGTCTTGCAGGGGCAGCAGGCAAGTCTCTCTTAAAGGGGCAGCCCGGGCACCATTTCAAACCACTATCTGTACTTCCTTCAGGAAATACACATCTAGTATTAATGTTGTAATCCGAACGCTGCTAACTTTTTCTTTTTATTCAGTTGATTTCCGCAATTAATGCGGCCCGAACCGCTACACGCACAGACTCCGTTGAGGTGTTGTTTCGAAGCCAGCATCCACGAGAGGTGTGCTAAGTATTTTTCGTGTTGATTGGATTTGTAGTTTTTGCGCAATTTGCGCTTGAAAATTTTTCTTCCCGTCATTGGAATGCACTGTCTCAATGCTTCTCAATGGGAAACTTAAAACTTGCCCTGAGGTGATTGAAATGGCAGCAAAGCTCATTGATATGCGCAGGCACACCCAGGTACTATGCCAACACCTACGAACGTCACATGACGCCCCCAGGACAGAGCTTCTGACACAAAATATCAGCTCTTAAAGCGAAACCCACAGCACAAATGCAAATCTAACTTCATCAGATGACGCATGACTATGAGAGAGAATGTGCGCCAAAGTGCTCCCCCGCCCACCAAATCGGACCCTGAGGGGCACCGCCCACCAAATCGGACTCTGAGAGATCCCACCCACCAAATCAGACCTTGAGGGGCCCCGCTCACCAAATCGGACCCTGAGAGGCCCCGCTCACCAAATCGGACCCTGAGGAGCCCCTCCCACCAAATCGGATTCTGAAAGGCCCCAACCACAAAATCGGACCCTGAGGGGGCCCGGACACAAAATCGGACCGTGATGGGCTCCACCCACAAAATCGGACCCTGAGGGGCCCCAACCACAAAATCGGACCCTGAGGGGCCCCGCCCACCCAATCTAACTCTAAGGGGCCCAGCTGACCAAATCGAACCCTGAGGGACCCCGCTGACCAAATCGGACCCTGAGGGGCTCCGCCCACCAAATCGGACCCTGAGGGGCCCAACCCACAAAATCAGACCCTGAGGGGCCCCGCCCACCAAATTAGACCCTGAGGGGCCTCACCCTCAAAATCGGACCCTGAGGGGCCCCAGCCACAAAATCAGACCCTGAGGGGCCCCAGCCACAAAATCGGACTCTGAGGGGCCCCACCCACAAAATCGGACCCTGAGGGGCCCCACCCACAAATCCAGACCCTGAGAGGACCCGGCCACAAAATCGGACCCTGAGGGGCCCCTCCCACCAAATTGGACCCTGAAGGGCCCCGCCCACTAAATCGGATTCTGAAAGGCCCCAACCACAAAATCGGACCCTGAGGGGCCCCGCTGACCAAATTGAACTATGAGGGGCCCCGCCCACCAAATCGGACCCAGAGTGGCCCGCCTACCAAATCAGACCTAGAGTGGCCCCGCTCACCAAATCGGACCCCGAGGGGCCCCACCCACCAAATCGGACCCTGAGGTGCCCCACCCACAAAATCAGGCCCTGAGGGCCCCACCCACAAAATCGGACCCTGAGGCCAAAGTGGCCCCTGAGAGGCACCCACAGTTAAAACGGATCCTGAGTTGAAAGTCTTGCAGGTGCAGCAGGCAAGTCTCTCTTAAAGGGGCAGCCCAGGCAGCATTTCAAACCACTATCTGTACTTCCTTCAGGAAATACACATCTAGTATTAATGTTGTAATCCGAACGCTGCTAACTTTTTCTTTTTTTTCAGTTGATTTCCGCAATTAATGCGGCCCAAACCGCTACACGCACAGACTTCGTTGAGGTATCGTTTCGAAGCCAGCGTCCACGAGAGGTGTGCTAAGTATTTTTCGTGTCGATCGGATTTGTAGTTTTTGCGCAATTTGCGTTTGAAAATTTTTTTTCCTCTCATTGGAATGCATGTCTCAATGCTTTTCAATGGGCAACTTAAAATGTGCCCTGAGGCAATTCAAATGGCAGTAAAGCTCATTGATATGCGCAGGCACACCCATTTACTATGTCAACGCCTACGAACATCACATGACGCCCCCAGGACAGAGCTTCTGGCACATAATATCAGCTCTTAAAGCGAAACCCACAGCACAAATGCAAATCTAGCTTCATCACATGACACATGCCCCTGAGAGAGAATGTGCGCCAAAGTGGATTTAGAAGAAGCTCAGTGAGCCAAACTAGCTCTTAAAGGGCTGACGCGCCAAAGTGATTGTTAAAGGGCTCCGCTCACCAAATCAGACCCAGAGTGGCCCCGCCCAGAAAATCGGACCCAGAGTAGCCTCGTCCACCAAATCGAACCCTGAGAGGCCCCACCCACCAAATCGGCCCCCGAGTGGCCCCGCCCACCAAATCGGCCCCCGAGTGGCCCCGCCCACCAAATCGGCCCCCAAGTGGCCCCGCTCACCAAATCGGCCCCCGAGTGGTCCCGCCCACCAAATAGGACACAGAGGGGCTCCGCCCACAATATCAGACCCTAAGGGGCCCCACCCACAAAATCGGACCGAGGGGCCCGGCCACAAAATCAGACCCTGAGGGGCCCCGGTCACAAAATCGGACCTTGAGGGGCCCCGGCCACAAAATCGGACCCTGAGGGGCCCCGGCCACAAAATCGGACCCTGAGGGGTCCCAACCACAAAATCGGACCCTGAGGGACCCCGGCCAGAAATTTAGACCCTGAGGGGCCCCGCCTACCAAATCAGACAAAGAGTGGCCCCACCTACAAAATCGGAACCTGAGGGGCCCCAACCACAAAATCGGACCCTGAGGAGCCCCGGCCACAAAATCGGGCCCTGAAGGGCCCCACCCACAAAATTGGACCCTGAGGGGCCCCGGCCACAAAATCGGACCCTGAGGGGCCCCACCCACAAAATCGGACCCTGAGGGGATCCGGCCACAGAATCAGACCCTGAGGGGCCCCGGCCACAGAATCGGACCCTGAGGGGCCCCACTCAAAAAATTGGACCCTGAGGGGCCCACCCACAAAATCGGACCCAGAGGGGCCACACCTGCAAAATCAGACCCTGACAGGCCACACCCACAAAATCGGACCCTGAGGGGCCACACCCACAAAATAGGAGCCTGAGGGATCCCAGCCAACAATTCA
Source organism: Dendrobates tinctorius (assembly GCF_039654945.1). Lineage (NCBI taxonomy): Eukaryota > Metazoa > Chordata > Amphibia > Anura > Dendrobatidae > Dendrobates > Dendrobates tinctorius. Next base: position 50,049,600 of record NW_027361679.1, on the reverse strand, counting down.
AGCCCTGAGGAGCCCAGGCCAAGGAATCAGATCCTTAGGGGCCCCACCCACCAAATCAGACCCTGAGACCAAAGTGGCCCCTGAGAGGCACATACAGTTAAAACGGATCCTGAGTTGAAAGTCTTGCAGGGACAGCAGGCAAGTCTCTCTTAAAGGGGCAGCCCGGGCACCATTTCAAACCACTATCTGTACTTCCTTCAGGAAATACACATCTAGTATTAATGTTGTAATCCGAACCCTGCTAACTTTTTCTTTTTATTCAGTTGATTTCCGCAATTAATGCGGCCCGAACCGCTGCACGCACAGACTCCGTTGAGGTGTTGTTTCGAAGCCAGCGTCCACGAGAGGTGTGCTAAGTATTTTTCGTGTCGATCGGATTTGTAGTTTTTGCGCAATTTGCGTTTGAAATTTTTTTTCCCGTCATTGGAATGCATGTCTCAATGCTTTTCAATGGGCTACTTAAAACGTGCCCTAAGGCAATTCAAATGGCAGTTAAGCTCATTGATATGCGTAGGCACACCCATTTACTATGCCAACGCCTACAAACGTCACATGACGCCCCCAGGACAGAGCTTCTGGCACATAATATCAGCTCTTAAAGCAAAACCCACAGCACAAATGCAAATCTAGCCTCATAACATGAAGCATGCCCCTGAGAGAGAATGTGCGCCAAAGTGGATTTAGAAGCCCAGTGAGCCACCCTGTCTCTAAAACGGCTGACGCGCCAAACTGATTCTTAAAGGGCCAGAGCGCCAAATCGAAAACTGAGTGACCCCATGCTCCAAATCGGAGGCTTAGCCACCCTGGCCTCCAAATTAGAGGCTGATCGATCCTGGCCTCCAAATTGGACCCAGCGTGGCCCCGCTCAAAAAATCGGACCCAGAGGGGCTCCGCTCACCAAATCGGACCAAGAGTAGCCCCGCACACCAAGTCAGACCCTGAGGGGCACCGCTCACCAAATCGGCCCCCGAGTGGCCCCGCCCACCAAACCGGGCCCCGAGTGGCCCCGCCCACCATATTGGGCCCCCGAGTGGCCCCACCCACCATATCGGGCCCCGAGTGGCCCCACCCACCAAATCGACCCCTGAGTGGCCCGCCCACCAAATCGACCCCCGAGTGGCCCCGCCCACCAAATCGACCCCCGAGTGGCCCCACCCACCAAATGGGACCCTGAGGGGCCTCAACCACAAAATCGGACCCTGATGAGCCCCGGCTACAAAATCGGGCCCTGAAAGGCCCCACCCACAAAATTGGACCCTGAGGGGCCCCGGGCAACAAAATCGGACCCTGAGGGGACCCACCCACAAAATCGGACCCTGAGGGGTTCCGGCCACAAAATCAGACCCTGAGGGGCCCCGGCCACAAAATCAGACCCTGAGGGCCCCCCCCAAAAATCAGACCCTGAGGGGCCACACCCACAAAATTGGAGGGATCCCCACCAACAATTCAAGCCCTGAGGAGCCCAGGCAAAGGAATCAGATCCTGAGGCGCGCCACCCACCAAACCAGACCCTGAGGCCAAAGTGGCCCCTGAGAGGCACTCACAGTTAAATCGGATCCAGAGTTGAAAGTCTTGCAGGGGCAGCAGGCAAGTCTCTCTTAAAGGAGCAGCCCGGGCACCATTTCAGACCAATATCTGTACTTCCTTCAGGAAATACACATCTAGTTCTTCTTCTTATTATTATTTTCCAGTTGATTTCCGCAATTAATGCAGCCCGAACCGCTACACGCACAGACGCCGTTGAGGTGTCGTTTCGAAGCCAACGTCCATGAGAGGTGTGCTAAGTATTTTTCGTGTCGATCGGATTTGTAGTTTTTGCGCAATTTGCCTTTGGAAATTTTTTTTTCCCGTCATTGGAATGCTCTGTCTCCAATGCTTTTCAATGGGAAATGGCAAAACGTGCCCTGAGGCGATTGAAATGGCAGTTGAGCTCATTGATATGCGCAGGCACACCCAGTTACTATGCCAACGCCTACGACCGTCACATGACGCCCCGAGGACAGAGCTTCTGCCACATAATATCAGCTCTTAAAGCGAAACCCACAGCACAAATGCAAATCTAGCTTCATCACATGACGCATGCCCCTGAGAGAGAATGTGCGCCAAAGTGGATTTAGAAGCCCAGGGAGCCACCCTGGCTCTTAAAGGGCTGACATGCCAAAGAGATTCTTAAAGGGCCCGCGCACCGAAATGAGTCTTAAAGGGCCGGCGCGCCAAATCGAAAGCTGAGTGACTCCAGGCTCCAAATCGGAGGCTGAGCCACCCCGGCCTCCAAATCGGAGGCTGAGTCACCCTGGCCTCCAAATCGGACCCAGTGTGGCCCCGCTAAAAAAATCAGACCCAGAGTGGCACAGCCCACCAAATCGGATTCTGAGGGGCCCCGCCCACCAAATCGGACCCTGAAGGGCCCCGTCCACCAAATCGGACCCTGAGGAGCCCCGCCCACCAAATCGGACCCTGAGGAGCTCCGCCCACCAAATCGGACCCAGAGTGACCCCGCCCACCAAATCGGACCCAGAGTGGCCCCGCCCACCAAATTGGACCCAGAGTGGCCCCGCCCACCAAATTGGACCCAGAGTGGCCCCGCCCACCAAATTGGACCCAGAGTGGCCCCGCCCACCAAATCGGACCCAGAGGGGCCCCGCCCACCAAATTGGACCCAGTGTGACCCCACCCACCAAATCGGACCCTGAAGGGCCCCGCCCACCAAATCGGACCCTGAAGGGCCCCGCCCACCAAATCGGACCCTGAAGGGCCCCGCCCATCAAATCGGACCCTGAGGAGCCCCGCCCACCAAATCGGACCCAGAGTGACCCCGCCCACCAAATCGTACCCTGAAGGGCCCCGCCCACCAAATCGTACCCAGAGGGGCCCCGCCCACCAAATTGGACCATGAGGGGCACCGCCCACTAAATCGGACCCTGAGTGGGCCCGGCCACAAAATTAGACCCTGAGGGGCCCCAACCACAAAATCGGACCCTGAGAGACCCCGGCCACAAAATCGAACCTAGAGGGGCCCCAGTCACAAAATAGGACCCTGAGGGGCCCCAACCACAAAATCAGACCCTGAGGTGCCCCGGTCACAAAATCGGACCCTGAGGGGCCTCACCCACAAAATCAGACCCTGAGGGGCCCCACCCACAAAATCAGACCCTGAGGGGCCCCAGCCACAAAATCAGACCCTGAGGGGCCCCACCCACAAAATCGGACCCTGAGAGACCCCGGCCACAAAATCGAACCCAGAAGGGGGCCCAGTCACAAAATCAGACCCTAAGGGGCCCCGGTCACAAAATCGGACCCTGAGGGGCCCCACCCACAAAATCAGACCCTGAGGGACCCCAGCCTCAAAATCGGACCCTGAGGGGCCCCACGCACAAAATCGGACCCTGAGGGGACCCACTCACAAAATCGGACACGGAGGGGCCCCACCCACAAAATCAGACCCTGAGGGGACCCACCCACAAACCCAGACCCTGAGGGGCCCCGGCCACAAAATCAGACCCTGAGGGGCCCCGCCCACCAAATCGGACCAGAGTGGCCCCACCCACCAAAATGGACCCAGGGGGCTCCACCCACAAAATCAGACCCTAAGGGGCCCCACCCACAAAATCGGACCCTGAGTAGACCCGGCCACAAAATCAGACCCTGAGGGGCCCCAACCAAAAAATCGGACCCTGAGGGGCCCCACCCACAAAATCGGACCCTGAGGGGCCCCGGCGACAAAATCAAACCCTGAGGGCCCCCAACCACAAAACCGGACCTTGAGGGGCCCCAACCACAAAATCGGAACCTGAGGGGCCCCAACCACAAAATCGGACCCTGAGGGGCCCCGGCCACAAAATCGGACCCTGAGAGACCCCGGCCACAAAATCGAACCCAGAGGGGCCCCAGCCACAAAATCGGACCCTGAGGGGCCGCGACCACGAAATCGGACCCTGAGGGGCCCCGGCCACGAAATCGGACACTGAGGGGCGCTGGCCACAAAATCGGACCCTGAGGGGCCCCAACCACGAAATCAGACCCTGAGGGGCAACGGCCACAAAATCGGACCCTGAGGCCAAAATGGCCCCTGAGAGGCACCCACAGTTAAAACGGATCCTGAGTTGAAAGTCTTGCAGGGACAGCAGGCAAGTCTCTCTTAAAGGGGCAGCCCGGGCAGCATTTCAAACCACTATCTGTGCTTCCTTCAGGAAATACACATCTAGTTATAGTGGTTTGAAAAAACCACTATATTGTAATCCGAACGCTGCTAACTTATTCTTCTTCTTCTTATTATTATTATTAAGTTGATTTCCGCAATTAATGCAGCCCGAACCGCTACACGCACAGACTCCGTTGAGGTGTCGTTTCGAAGCCAGCGTCCATGAGAGGTGTGCTAAGTATTTTTCGTGTCGATCGGATTTGTAGTTTTTGCGCAATTTGCGTTTGAAAATTTTTTTTCCCGTCATTGGAATGCACTGTGTCAATGCTTTTCAATGGGAAGCTTAAAACGTGCCCTGAGGCGATTGAAATGGCAGTTGAGCTCATTGATATGCGCAGGCAGACCCAGTTACTATGCCAACGCCTACGAACGTCACATGACATCTCCAGAACAGAGCTTTTGCCACATAATATCAGCTCTTAAAGCTAAACCCACGGCACAAATGCAAATCTAGCTTCATCACATGACGCATGCCCCTGAGAGAGAATGTGTGCGCCAAAGTGGATTTAGAAGCCCAGTGAGCCACCCTGGCTCTTAACCCCTTCACGACCAATGACGCCACATAGGCGTCATGAAACCTGGTTCAAATCTGACCAGTGACGCCTATGTGGCGTCATGACTTCAAAGCCCCCCTGCGGGTCGGGTGACCGGGGTCACTGAAAGGTCACCCGACCCGCAGATACAGGGGGCTTTGTAATTCACCACAGGGGGCGTGGCTTCGTCCCCACGTGGCTACGATCGCTCTGATTGGCTGTTAAAAGTGAAACAGCCAATCAGAGCGATAGTAATATTTCATCAATGAAAATTGATGAAATATTACAATCCAGCCATGTCCGACGCTGCTGTAGCATCGGACATGGCTGGAGACACCAATTCCACCCCCCCCCCACCGGCAATCGCCCCCCCGCAACTGAATGACAGCGGCGATCTGCCGCCGCTGTCATCATCTGCCCCCCTCCCATTCCCTCTGCTCCCCGCCAGCCTCCGATCCCCCCCTCACCCCCCCCCGGTACCTCCGGTGTCCCCCCGTCCCTCCCGGTGTCCCTCGGGTCCGGATGATGGGCGCCGCCATCTTTGAAAATGGCGGGCGCATGCGCAGTGCTCCCGCCCGAATCTGCCGACTGCAGATTCCATTCTTTCATTTTGATCACTCTCACAGTGATCAAAATGAAAGAAAAAGTAAATAAACCCCCCGATTATCACCCCCATAGGTAGGCAGAACTAATAAAATAAAGATAATATTTTTATTTATTTTTTTCCATTAGGGTTAGGGTTATGAAAAGAGGGTTAGGGTTAGGGTTGAAAAGAGGGTTAGGGTTAGGATTGAAAAGAGGGTTAGGGTTAGGGTTGAAAAGAGGGTTAGGGTTAGGGTTAGGTTTGAAAAGAGGGTTAGGGTTAGGGTTGAAAAGAGGGTTAGGGTTGAAAAGAGGGTTAGGGTTAGGGTTGGAAAGAGGGTTAGGGTTGGAAAGAGGGTTAGGGTTGGAAAGAGGGTTAGGGTTGGAAAGAGGGTTAGGGTTGGAATTAGGCTTAGGGTTGGAATTAGGGTTAGGGTTGGAATTAGGGTTAGGGTTGGAATTAGGGTTAGGCTTGTGGTTAGGGTTATGGTTAGGGTTGGGATTAGGGTTCGGGGTCTGTTGGGGTTAGGGTTATGGTTAGGGTTGGAATTTGGGTTAGGGATGTGTTGGGGTTAGGGCTGTGGTTAGGGGTGTGTAAGGCTGGAGTTAGAATTGAGGGGTTTCCACTGTTTAGGCACATCAGGGGGTCACCAAACGCGACATGGTGCAACCATTGATTCCAGCCAATTTTGCGTTCAAAAAGTTAAACGGTGCTTCCTCCCTTCCAAGCCCCGACGTGTGCCCAAACAGTGGTTTACCCCAACATATGGGGTATCAGCGTACTCAGGAAAAATTGCACAACAACTTTGGAGGTCTAATTTCTCCTGGTACCCTTGGGAAAATAAAAAATTGGGGGCTAAAAAAATATTTTTGTGTAAAAAATTTTTTTTTTAATTTTCACGTCTCTGCGTTATAAACTTCTGTGAAGCACTTGGGGGTCCAAAGTGCTCACCAGGCATCTAGATAAGTTACTTGGGAGGTCTAGTTTCCAAAATGGGGTCACTTGTGGGGGGTTTCTATTGTTTAGGCACATCAGGGGCTCTGCAAACGTAATGACGACCGCAGACCATTCCATCAAAGTCTGCATTTCAAAACGCCACTACTTCCATTCCGAGCCCTTACGTGTGCCCAAACAATAGTTCCCCCCCATATATGGGGCACCAGCGTACTCAGGACAAACTGTACAACAACTTTTGGGGTCCAATTTATCCTGCTACCCTTGTGAAAAAAAAAATTGCTGGCTAAAAATCATTTTTTTGGGGGAAAAAAAAATATTTTTTATTTTCACGTCTCTGCGTTATAAACTTCTGTGAAGCACTTGGGGGTCCAAAGTGCTCACCAGGCATCTAGATAAGTTACTTGGGAGGTCTAGTTTCCAAAATGGGGTCACTTGTGGGGGGTTTCTATTGTTTAGGCACATCAGGGGCTCTGCAAACGTAATGACGACCGCAGACCATTCCATCAAAGTCTGCATTTCAAAACGCCACTACTTCCATTCCGAGCCCTTACGTGTGCCCAAACAATAGTTCCCCCCCATATATGGGGCACCAGCGTACTCAGGACAAACTGTACAACAACTTTTGGGGTCCAATTTATCCTGCTACCCTTGTGAAAAAAAAAATTGCTGGCTAAAAATCATTTTTTTGGGGGAAAAAAAAATATTTTTTATTTTCACGTCTCTGCGTTATAAACTTCTGTGAAGCACTTGGGGGTTCAAGGTGCTTACCACACATCTAGATAAGTTCCTTAGGGGGTCTAGTTTCCAAAATGGGGTCACTTGTGGGGGGGTTCCACAGTTTAGGTACATCAGGGGTTCTGCAAATGTAACATGATGCCCGCAGACCATTCCATCAAAGTCAGCATTTCATAATGTCACTACTTCCCTTCCGAGCCCCGACGTGTACCCAAACAGTGGTCATCCCCCACATATGGGGTATCAGCGTACTCAGGACAAACTGGACAACAACTTTTGGGGTCCAATTTATCCTGCTACCCTTGTGAAAAAAAAAATTGCTAGCTAAAAATCATTTTTTTTGAGGAAAAAAAAATATTTTTTTATTTTCACTGCTCTGCGTTATAAACTTCTGTGAAGCACTTGGGGGTTCAAGGTGCTCACCACACATCTAGATAAGTTCCTTAGGGGGTCTAGTTTCCAAAATGGGGTCACTTGTGGGGGGTTCCACAGTTTAGGTACATTAGGGGTTCTGCAAATGTAACATGATGCCCGCAGACCATTCCATCAAAGTCAGCCTTTCATAATGTCACTACTTCCCTTCCGAGCCCCGACGTGTACCCAAACAGTGGTCCCCACCCACATATGAGGTATCAGCGTACTCAGGACAAACTGGACAACAACTTTTGGGGCCAATTTATCCTGCTACCCCTGTGAAAAAAAAATTGCTGGCTAAAAATCATTTTTTTTTTGTGGAAAAATAAATATTTTTTATTTTCACGGCTCTGCGTTATAAACTTCTGTGAAGCACTTGGGGGTTCAAGGTGCTCACCACACATCTAGATAAGTTCCTTGGGGGGTCTAGTCTCCAAAATGGGGTCACTTGTGGGGGGGTTCCACAGTTTAGGTACATCAGGGGCTCTGCAAATGTAACATGACACCCGCAGACCATTCCATCAAAGTCAGCATTTCAAAATGTCACTACTTCCCTTCCGAGCCCCGACGTGTGCCCAAACAGTGGTTCCCCCCCACATGTGGGGTACCAGCATACTCAGGACAAACTGGACAACAAATTTTGGGGTCTAATTTATCCTGGTACCCTTGTGAAAATAAAAAATTGCGCACTAAAAAATAATTTTTTGAGGGAAAAAAAATTTTTTTTATTTTCACGGCTCTGCGTCATAAACTTTTGTGAAGCACTTGAGGGTTCAAGGTGCTCACTACACATCTAGATAAGTTCCTTAGGGGGTCTAGTTTCCAAAATGGGGTCATTTGTGGGGGAGCTCCAATGTTTAGGCACACAGGGGCTCTCCAAACACAACATGGTGTCCGCTAACGATTGGAAGTAATTTGCATTTCAAAAAGTCAAATGGCGCTCCTTCCCTTCTGAGCCCTGCCGTGTGCCCAAACAGTGGTTCCCCCCCACATATGGGGTACCAGCGTACTCAGGACAAACTGGACAACAAGATTTGTGGTCCAATTTCTCCTGTTAGCCTTGTGAAAATTAAAAATAGTGTGCTAAAAATCATTTTTGAGGAAAAAATATTATTTTTTATTTTCACTGCTCTGTGTTATAAACTTTTGTGAAGCACTTGGGGGTTCAAAGTGCTCCCTACACGTCTAGATAAGTTCCTTAGGGGGTCTAGTTTCCAAAATGGGGTCACTTGTGGGGGAGCTCCAATGTTTAGGTGCACAGGGGCTCTCCAAATGCGACATGGTGTCCGATAACGATTGGAGCTAATTTTCCATTCAAAAAGTCAAATGGTGCTCCTTGCCTTCCGGGCCATGCCGTGCACCCAAACAGTGGTTTATGACCACATATGAGGTATCTGTGCACTCAGGAGAAATTGCTCAACAAATTTTAGGATCCATTTTATCCTGTTGCCCATGTGAAAATGAAAAAACTGAGGCTAAAAGAAAATTTTTGTGAAAAAAAAGTATTTTTTTTTTTTTACAGATCAATTTGTGAAGTACCTGGGGGTTCAAAGTGATCACTATGCATCTAGATAAGTTCCTTGGGGGGTCTAGTTTCCAAAATGGGGTCACTTGTGGAGGAGCTCCAATGTTTATGCACACAGGGGCTCTCCAAACACGACATGGCAACCGCTAAATATTCCAGCATATTTTCCATTCAAAAAGTCAAATGGCGCTCCTTCCCTTCTGAGCCGTGCCGTGCGCCCAAACAGTGGTTTATGACCACATATGAGGTATCGTTGTACTCCGGAGAAATTGCCCAACAAATTTTAGCATCCATTTTATCCTGTTTCCCATGTGAAAATGAAAAAATTGATGCTAAAAGAAAATTTTTGTTGGAAAAATTAAAATGTCCATTTTTTCTTTCCACATTGCTTTAGTTCCTGTGAAACACCTGAAGGGTTAATAATCTTCTTGAATGTAGTTTTGAGTAGCTTGAGGGGTGCAGTTTTTAGAATGGTGTAACTTTTGGGTATTTTCTGCCATATAGACCCCTCAAAGTGACTTCAAATGTGAGGTGGTCCCTAAAAAAATGGTTTTGTAAATTTTATTGTAAAAATGAGAAATCGCTGGTCAACTTTTAACCCTTATAACTTCCTAACAAAAAAATATTTTGGTTCCAAAATTGTGCTGATGTAAAGTAGACATATGGGAAATGTTATTTATTAACTATTTTGTGTCACATAACTCTCTGGTTTAACAGAATAAAAATTCAAAATTTGAAAATCGCAAAATTTTCTAAATTTTCACCAAATTTCTGATTTTTTGACAAATAAACGCAAAAATTATCAACCTAAATTTACCACTAACATGAAGCCCAATATGTCACGAAAAAACAATCTCAGAATCGCTAGGATCCGTTGAAGCGTTCCTGAGTTATTACCTCATAAAGGGACACTGGTCAGAATTGCAAAAAATGGCCTGGTCATTAAGGTCAAAATAGGCTTGGTCATGAAGGGGTTAAAGGGCCGACGCGCCAAATTGATTCTTAAAGAGCCGGCGCACCAAAATGAGTCTTAAAGGGCCGGCGCGCCAAATCGAAAGCTGAGTGACCCAAGGCTCCAAATCGGAGGCTGATAGACCCTGGCCTACAAAAAGGAGGCTGAGCAACCCTGGCATCCAAATCGGACCCAGAGTGGCCCCGCCCACGAAGTCGGACCCAGAGTGGCCTCGCCCACCAAATCAGACCCAGAGTGGCCCCGCCCACCAAATTGGACCCTGAGGAGCCCCACCCACAAAATCGGACCCTGAGGGGCCCCACCCACAAAATCGGACCCTGAGGGGCCCCACCCACAAAATCGGACCCTGAGGGGCCCCACCCACAAAATCGGACCCTGAGGGGCCCCACCCACAAAATCGGACCCTGACTGGCCCCGGCCACAAAATCGGACCCTGACGGGACCCGGCCACAAAATCGGACCCTGAGGGACCCCACCTACAAAATTGAACCCCGAGGGGCCCCAACCACAAAATCGGACCCTGAGGGGCCCCAACCACAAAATCGGACCCAGAGTGGACCTGCCCACCAAAATGGACCCAGGGGGCTCCACCCACAAAATCAGACCCTAAGGGGCCCCACCCACAAAATCGGACCCTGAGTAGACCCGGCCACAAAATCAGACCCTGAGGGGCCCCAACCACAAAATCGGACCCTGAGGGGCCCCGGCCACAAAATCGGACCCTGAGGGGCCCCAGCCACAAAATCGGACCCTGAGGGTCCCCAGCCACAAAATCGGACCCTGAGGGTCCCCGGCCACAAAATCGGACCCTGAGCGGCCCAACCACAAAATCGGACCCTGAGGGGCCCCGGCCACAAAATCGGACCCTGAGGGGCCCCAGCCACAAAATCGGACCCTGAGGGGCCCCGGCCACGAAATCGGACCCTGACGGGTGCCGGCCACAAAATCGGACCCTAAGGGGCCCCAACCACAAAACCGGACCCTGAGGGGCCCCAACCACAAAATCGGACCCTGAGGGGCCCCTCCCACAAAATCGGACCCTGAGGGCCCCCAACCACAAAATAGGACCCTAAGGGGCCCCACCCTCAAAATCGGACCCTGAGTAGACCCGGCCACAAAATCAGACCCTGAGGGGCCCCAACCACAAAATCGGACCCTGAGGGGCCCCAACCCCAAAATCGGACCCTGAGGGGCCCCGGCCACAAAATCGGACCCTCAGGGGCCCCGCCCTCAAAATCGGACCCTGAGGGGCCCCTCCCTCAAAATCGGACCCTGAGAGGCCCCACCCACCAAATCAGACCCTGAGGGGACCCGCCAACCAAATCGGACTCTAAGGGGCCCCACCCACAAAATCAGACCCTGAGGGCCCCCAACCACAAAATAGGACCCTAAGGGGCCCCACCCTCAAAATCGGACCCTGAGTAGACCCGGCCACAAAATCAGACCCTGAGGGGCCCCGCCCACCAAATCAGACCCTGAGGGGCCCCGCCAACCAAATCGGACTCTAAGGGGCCCCACCCACAAAATCAGACCCTGAGGGCCCCAAACCACAAAATAGGACCCTAAGGGGCCCCACCCTCAAAATCGGACCCTGAGTAGACCCGACCACAAAATCAGACCCTGAGGGGCCCCAACCACAAAATCGGACCCTGAGGGGCCCAGGCCACAAAATCGAACCCTGAGGGGCCCCACCCTCAAAATCGGATCCTGAGGGGCCCAACCAATAAAATCGGACCCTGAGGGGCCCCAGCCACAAAATCGGACACTGAGGGGCCCCACCCACAAAATCGGACCCTGAGGGGCCCCGGCCACAAAATCGGACCCTGAGGGGCCCCGGCCACAAAATCGGACCCTGAGGGGTCCCAACCACGAAATCAGACCCTGAGGGGCCCCGGACTCAAAATCAGACCGTGAGGGCCCCCAACCACAAAATCGGACCCTGAGGGGCCCCAACCACAAAATCGGACCCTGAGAGACCCCGGCCACAAAATCGGACCCTGAGGGTCCCCGGCCACAAAATCGGACCTTGAGAGGCCCCGACCACAAAATCGGACCCTGAGGGGCTCCGGCCACAAAATCGGACCCTGCGGGGTGCCGGCCACAAAATCAGACCCTGAGGGGTCCCAACCACAAAATCAGACCCTGAGGGGCCCCAGTCACAAAATCAGACCCTGAGCGACCCCAACCACAAAATCGAACCCTGAGGGGCCCCGGCCACAAAATCGGACCCTGAGGGGCCCCAACCACAAAATCGGACGCTGAGCCACCCCGGCCTCCAAATCGGACGCTGAGCCACCCCGGCCTCCAAATCGGACGCTGAGCCACCCCGGCCTCCAAATCGGAGGCTGAGCCACCCCGGCCTCCAAATCGGAGGCTGAGCCACCCCGGCCTCCAAATCGGAGGCTGAGCCACCCCGGCCTCCAAATCGGAGGCTGAGCCACCCCGGCCTCCAAATCGGAGGCTGAGCCACCCCGGCCTCCAAATCGGAGGCTCATCGACTCCGGCCTCCAAATCGGAGGCTCATCGACCCCGGCCTCCAAATCGGAGGCTCATCGACCCCTGCCTCCAAATCGGAGGCTCTTTGACCTCGGCCTCCAAATCGGAAGCTCAACGACCCCGGCCTCCAAATTGGGGCCAAATCTTACCCAGAGTGGCCCCGCCCACCAAATCGGACCCTGTGGGGCCCCGCCCACCAAATCAGACCCTGAGGGGCCCCACCCACAAAACCAGACCCTGAGGGGCCCCAGCCGCAAAATAAGACCCTGAGGGGCCCCACCCACAAAATCGGACCCTGAGAGACCCCGGCCACAAAATCAGACCCTAAGGGGCCCAGGTCACGAAATCGGACCCTGAGGGGCCCCACCCACAAAATCAGACCCTGAGGGGCCCCTCCCACCAAATTAGACCCTGAGGGGCCCCACCCTCAAAATCAGACCCTGAGGGGCCCCAACCACAAAATCGGACCCTGAGAGGCACCGGCTACAAAATTGGACCCTGAGGGGCCCCGGACACAAAATCGGACCCTGAGGGGCCCCGGACACAAAATCGGACCCTGAGGGGCCCAACCCACAAATTCAGACTCCGTGTCCCCGCCCACCAAATTGGACCCTGAAGGGCCCCGTCCACCAAATTGGACCCAAAGTGGCCCCGCCCACCAAATCAGACCCAGAGTGGCCCCGCCCACCAAATCGGACCCTGAGGGGTCCCGCCCACCAAATCGGACCCTGAGGGGCCCCGCCCACCAAATCGGACCCTGAGGGGCCCCGCCCACCAAATCGGACCCTGAGGGGCCCCGCCCACCAAATTGGACCCTGAGGGGCCCCGCCCACCAAATTAGACCCTGAGGGGCCCCACCCTCAAAATCAGACCCTGAGGGGCCCCAACCACAAAATCGGACCCTGAGAGGCACCGGCTACAAAATCGGACCCTGAGGGGCCCCGGACACAAAATCGGACCCTGAGGGGCCCCGGCCACAAAATCGGACCCTGAGGGGCCCAACCCACAAATTCAGACTCAGTATCCCCGCCCACCAAATTGGACCCTGAAGGGCCCCGTCCACCAAATCAGACCCAGAGCGGCCCCGCCCACCAAATCGGACCCAGAGTGGCCCCGCCCACCAAATCGGACCCAGAGTGGCCCCGCCCACCAAATGGGACCCTGAGGGGCCCCGCCCACCAAATGGGACCCTGAGGGGCCCCGCCCACCAAATCGGACCCTGAGGGGCCCCGCCCACCAAATCGGACCCTGAAGGGCCCCGCCCACCAAATCGGATTCTGAAAGGCCCCAACCACAAAATCGGACCCTGAGGGGCCCCACCCACAAAATCGGACCCTGAGGGTCCCCGCTGACCAAATTGAACTCTGAGGGGCCCCGCCCACCAAATCGGACCCAGAGTGGCCCGCCCACCAAATCACACCTAGAGTGTCCCCGCTCACCAAATCGGACCCCGAGGGGCCCCACCCACCAAATCGGACCCCGAGGGGCCCCGCCCACCAAATCGGACCCCGAGCGGCCCCGCCCACCAAATCGGACCCCAAGAGATCCCGCCCACCAAATCGGACCCCGAGGGTCTCCGTCAACCAAATTGGACCCTGAGGGGCCCCTCCCACCAAATCGGACTCTGATACATCCCGCCCACCAAATCAGACCCTGAGGGGCCCAGCTCACCAAATTGTACCCAGAGTAGCCCAGCTCACCAAATTGTACCCAGAGTGGCCCCGCCCACCAAATTGTACCCAGAGTGGCCCCGCCCACCAAATTGTACCCAGAGTGGCCACGCCCACCAAATTGTACCCAGAGTGGCCCCGCCCACCAAATTGTACCCAGAGTGGCCCAGCCCACCAAATTGTACCCTGAGGGGCCCCACCCACAAAATCGGACCCTAAGGGGCCCCACCCACAAAATTGGACCCTGAGGTGCCCCGGCCACAAAATTGGACCCTGAGGGGCCCCACCCACAAAATCGGACCCTGAGGGGATCCGGCCACAACATCGGACCCTGAGTGGCCCCACTCACAAAATCGGACCCTGAGGGGCCCTACCCACAAAATCGGACCCTGAGGGGCCCCAACCACAAAATGGGACCCCGACGGGCCCCGGCCACAAAATCGGACCCTGAGGGACCCCACCTACAAAATTGAACCCTGAGGGGCCCCAACCACAAAATCGGATCCTGAGGGGCCCCACCCACAAAATCGGACCCTGAGGGGCCCCACCCACAAAATTGGACCCTCATGGGGCCCCGGCCACAAAATCGAACCCTGAGGGACCCCGGCCACAAAATCAGATCCTGAGGGGCCCCAACCACAAAATCGGACCCTGAGAGGCTCCGGCCGCAAAATCGGACCCTGAGGGGCCCCAACCACAAAATCGGAGCCTGAGAGGCACCGGCCACAAAATCGGACCCTGAGGGGCCTCACCCACAAATCCAGACCCTGAGGGGACCCGGCCACAAAATCGGACCCTGAGGGGCCCCACCCTCCAAATCTGACCCTGAGGGGCCCCTCCCACCAAATCGGACCCTGAGGGGCCCCGCTCGCCAAATCGGACCCTGAGGGGCCCCACTCACCAAATCGGATTCTGAAAGGCCCCAACCACAAAGAGGGACCCTGATGGGCCCCGGACACAAAATCAGACCCTGAGGGGCCCCACTCATAAAATCGGACCCTGCGGGGCCCCAACCACAAAATCGAACCCACAGTGGCCCCACCCACAAAATCGGACCCTGATTGGCACCGGCCACAAAATCAGACCATGAGGGGCCCCGCCCACCAAATCAGACCCTGAGGGGCCCTGCCCTCTAAATCGGACCCTGAGTGGCCCCGCCCACCAAATCGGACCCTGAGGGGCCACGCTCACCAAATCGGGCCCTGAGGTGCCCCACCCAGCAAATCAGACCATGAGGGGCCCCACCCACAAAATTGGACCCTGAGGGGCCCCACCCACAAAATCAGACCCTGAGGGGACCCACCCACAAAATCGGACCCTGAGGGGCCACACCCACAAAATCGGACCCTGAGGGGCCACACCCACAAAATCAGACCCTGAGTGGCCACACCAACAAAATTGGACCCTGAGGGATCCCGGCCACCAATTCAAACCCTGAGGAGCCCAGGCCACCGAATCTGATCCTATGGGGCCCCACCCACCAAATCAGACCCTGAGGCCAAAGTGGCCCCTGAGAGGCACCCACACTTAAAACGGATCCTGAGTTGAAAGTCTTGCTGGGGCAGCAGGCAAGTCTCTCTTAAAGGGGCAGCCCGGGCACCATTTCAAACCACTATCTGTACTTCCTTCAGGAAATACACATCTAGTATTATTATTACTATTCAGTTGATTTCCGCAATTAATGCGACCCGAACCGCTACACGCACAGACTCCGTTGAGGTGTCGTTTCGAAGCCAGCGTCCACGAGTGGTGTGCTAAGTATTTTTCGTGTCGATCAGATTTGTAGTTTTTGCGCAATTTGCGTTTTAAAAAACATTTTCCTGTCATTGGAATGCATTGTCTCATTGCATTTTAATGGGAAAATGTTGCCATAGTGAAAACACGGTGCAGTCGTGAGGTGGCAGTTATGCTCATTGATATGCGTAGGCCAGGGCCGGCGTCAGCACCCGGGCAAATGCCAGGGCCCTGGCGAAATGGGAGGGCCCACTCACGCTGTCTGGGATACCCGCCGGCTGCCGCCATGCCCCCATGTACTGACCCCAACCTGCGCCCTCCGCGAGGGACCCACGCAGTGACGCAGCCCCTTAGGCTGAGTGCAGACGACTTTTTGGCCCTGCGGATTTTTCCGCTCAGAATGGAATAAATCCACTGGTCAAATGACCTGCATTTTTCCTGCGGATTTCTTCCATTTTTCCTGCAGTTTTATTGCGGTTTTTGTACGGTTTTCCCCCTGCGGATTTGGAGACAGGGGAGATGGAAAACCGCACAAAAGAAGTAACATGCTGCGGATTTTGAACCGCAGGAAAACCGCGCGGAAAAATCCGCAGCGTCTGCACAGCGTTTTCTTTTTCATTGATTTTAAGGCTACTGTACATCACAATGCGGATATGCAATGTTTCTGCGCGGTAAAATCAGCTGCGGATCCACTGGATATCTGCATCGTGTGCACACAGCCTTACTGCCAGCAATGATCATCGCTTCCTTCGGCTGTAATCTTGTGTGCGGTGTTGACACAGGACCTGTGATGAGGTCACAGGAGGGGAGGAGTCAGGGGTCACATGATCAGGGTGGCTGCAGCACTCTGTTGTGCTGGTCGCTTGTCATTATGGTGCTGGTCTGGATGGATGAGGTAACGTTTATGTGTGGGACGGTGGGCTCAGGGAGGGGTTTAACAAGGTGGATGTAGCAGAGCTGTTTGTGTACTTGTGTGGGGTCAGAAGGGGTTTACAAGGTGATGTAGCAGAGTCGTGTGTGTACTTGTGTGGGGTCAGGAGGGGTTTACAAGGTGGATGTAGTAGAGCCATGTGTGTACTTTGTGTGGGGTCAGGAGGTGTTTTACAAGGTGGATGTAGCAGTGCCGTGTGTGTACTTGTGTGGGGTCAGGGAGGGGTTTTACAAGGTGGATGTAGCAGTGCCGTGTGTGTACTTGTGTGGGGTCAGGAGGGGTTTTACATGGTGGATGTAGCAGAGCCGTGTGTGTACTTGTGTGGGGTCAGGAGGGGTTTACAAGGTGGATGTAGCAGAGCCGTGTGTGTACTTGTGTGGGGTCAGTAGGGGTTTACAAGGTGGATGTAGCAGAGCCGTGTGTGTACTTGTGTGGGGTCAGGAGGGGTTTACAAGGTGGATGTTGCAGGGCCGTGTGTGTACTTGTGTGGGGTCAGGAGGTGTTTTACAAGGTGATGTAGCAGAGCCGTGTGTGTACTTGTGTGGGGTCAGGGAGGGGTTTTACAAGGTGGATGTAGCAGTGCCGTGTGTGTACTTGTGTGGGGTCAGGAGGGGTTTTACATGGTGGATGTAGCAGAGCCATGTGTGTACTTGTGTGGGGTCAGGAGGGGTTTACAAGGTGGATGTAGCAGAGCCGTGTGTGTACTTGTGTGGGGTCAGGAGGGGTTTACAAGGTGGATGTAGCAGAGCCGTGTGTGTACTTGTGTGGGGTCAGAAGGGGTTTACAAGGTGATGTAGCAGAGCCATGTGTGTACTTTGTGTGGGGTCAATAGGTGTTTTACAAGGTGGATGTAGCAGTGCCATGTGTGTACTTGTGTGGGGTTAGGAGGGGTTTACAAGGTGATGTAGCAGAGCTGTTTGTGTACTTTGTGTGGGGTCAGGAGGTGTTTTACAAGGTGGATGTAGCAGAGCCGTGTGTGTACTTGTGTGGGGTCAGGAGGGGTTCTACATGGTGGATGTAGCAGTGCCGTGTGTGTACTTGTGTGGGGTCAGGAGGGGTTTACAAGGTGATGTAGCAGAGCTGTTTGTGTACTTTGTGTGGGGTCAGGAGGTGTTTTACAAGGTGGATGTAGCAGAGCCGTGTGTGTAATTTGTGTGGGGTCAGGAGGTGTTTTACAAGGTGGATGTAGCAGAGCCATGTGTGTACTTGTGTGGGGTCAGGAGGGGTTTACAAGGTGATGTAGCAGAGCCGTGTGTGTACTAGTGTGGGGTCAGGAGGGGTTTTACATGGTGGATGGTGCAGTGCCGTGTGTGTACTTGTGTGGGGTCAGGAGGGGTTTACAAGGTGGATGTAGCAGTGCCGTTTGTGTACTTGTGTGGGGTCAGGAGCGGTTTACAAGGTGATGTAGCAGAGCTGTTTGTGTACTTTGTGTGGGGTCAGGAGGTGTTTTACAAGGTGGATATAGCAGTGCCGTGTGTGTACTTGTGTGGGGTCAGGAGGTGTTTTTCAAGGTGGATGTAGCAGAGCCGTGTGTGTACTTGTGTGGGGTCAGGAGGTGTTTTTCAAGGTGGATGTAGCAGAGCCGTGTGTGTACTTGTGTGGGGTCAGGAGGGGTTTACAAGGTGGATGTAGCAGAGCCGTGTTTGTACTTGTGTGGGGTCAGGAGGGGTTTTACAAGGTGGATGTAGCAGAGCCGTGTGTGTACTTGTGTGGGGTCAGGAGGGGTTTTACAAGGTGGATGTAGCAGAGCCGTGTGTGTACTTTGTGTGGGGTCAGTAGGGGTTTACAAGGTGGATGTAGCAGAGCCGTGTGTGTACTTGTGTGGGGTCAGGAGGGGTTTACAAGGTGGATGTAGCAGTGCCGTGTGTGTACTTGTGTGGTGTCAGGAGGGGTTTACAAGGTGGATGTAGCAGAGCCGTGTGTGTACTTGTGTTAGGTCAGGTGGGGTTTACAAGGTGGATGTAGCAGAGGCGTGTGTGTACTTGTGTGGGGTCAGGAGGTGTTTTACAAGGTGGATGTAGCAGTGACGTGTGTGTACTTGTGTTAGGTCAGGTGGGGTTTACAAGGTGGATGTAGCAGAGCCATGTGTGTACTTATGTGGGGTCAGGAGGTGTTTTACAAGGTGGATGTAGCAGAGCCGTGTGTGTACTTGTGTGAGGTCAGGAGGAGGGGGTTTTACAAGGTGGATGTAGCAGAGCTGTGTTTGTACTTGTGTGGGGTCAGGAGGGGTTTAACAAGGTGTATGTAGCAGAGCCGTGTGTGTACTTGTGTGGGGTCAGGAGGGGTTTTACATGGTGGATGTAGCAGAGCCGTGTGTGTACTTCTGTGGGGTCAGGAGGGGTTTACAAGGTGGACGTAGCAGAGCCGTGTGTGTACTTGTGTAGGGTCAGGAGGGGGTTTTACAAGGTGGATGTAGCAGAGCCATGTGTGTACTTGTGTGGGGTCAGGAGGGGTTTTGCAAGGTGGATGTAGCAGAGCCGTGTGTGTACTTGTGTGGGGTCAGGAGGGGGTTCTACAAGGTGGATGTAGCAGAGCCGTGTGTGTACTTGTGTGGGGTCAGGAGGGGTTTACAAGGTGGATGTAGCAGAGCCGTGTGTGTACTTGTGTGGGGTCAGGAGGGGTTTTACAAGGTGGATGTAGCAGAGCCGTGTGTGTACTTGTGTGGGGTCAGGAGGGGTTTACAAGGTGGATGTAGCAGAGCCGTGTGTGTACTTGTGTGGGGTCAGGAGGGGTGTACAAGGTGGATGTAGCAGAGCCGTGTGTGTACTTGTGTGGGGTCAGGAGGGGTTTTACAAGGTGGATGTAGCAGAGCCGTGTTTGTACTTGTGTGGGGTCAGGAGGGGTTTACAAGGTGGATGTAGCAGAGCCATGTGTGTACTTTGTGTGGGGTCAGGAGGTGTTTTGCAAGGTAGATGTAGCAGAGCCGTGTGTGTACTTGTGTGGGGTCAGGAGAGGTTTTACAAGGTGGATGTAGCAGAGCCGTGTGTGTTGTTTGGTGGGGTCAGGAGGGGTTTACAAGGTGTACGGAGCAGAGCCGTGTGTGTACGAGGTGTACGGAGCAGAGCCGTGTGTGTACGATGTGTACGGAGCGAAGCCTTGTGTGTACGAGATGTACGGAACGGAGCCCTGTGTGTACGGAGCTGAGCCGTGTGTTTATGGAGCGGAGCAGAGCCGGGGGTGTACGGAGCGGAGCCGTGTGTGTATGAGGTGTATGGTGGGGAGCATTTATACCTCCCGAGTCCCATCCGTCCCGGATCCAGCGAGACAGTTCTGATTTTGAGAGAGAGACTGCCCCAGCCGGGAGCATACTTTCCCCGCGGGACACAGGAGTACACAGTGGAGCCCCAAGGAGCAATTTAAAACTTGCACGTAACGTTCTGCCGGAAGTGACGTGCTGGAAGCTGACCAGAAATTAGGTCATTTCAGTAGGAGATTGTGACGGAACCATGGAGGCACTTCAGGGAATGCTTCAGATCCATCACCGTGTCCTCCTCTGACAGAGCGGACAACGGGATCGCCTTGGAATCGGGCATGTCGGGCATGTGAGCGGATCATGATATGTCCTGCACCAGGAGGCTCAGGTGGGCACTACAATGGGAGCTGGGCTGCTATAGTATCTTTATAGAATTTTTCTTTCTCTGTTTCTTTCTCTCTCTGTTCTTTCTCTCTAATCTTTTTTTCTCTCTCTCTGTTCTCTTTCTTTCTTTCCTTCTTTCTTTCTCTGTTCTTTCTCTCTCTCTCTCTGTTCTCTCTTTTTCTTTCTCTCTCTCTGATCTTTCTTTCCCCTCTTTCTTTCTATCTGTTCTTTCCCCTCTTTCTTTTTCTCTCTACCTCTCTGTTCTTTCTTTCTTTCCCCTCCTTCTTTCTCTCTCTCCGTTCTTTTTTTCTGTTGACGCTTTTTCTCTGTGTTCTTTCTCTCTCCGTTCTTTCTTCCCCTCTTTTTTACTCTCTCCCTCTCTGTTCTTTTTTCCCCTCTTTCTTTCTTTCTTTCTTTCTTTCTTTCTTTCTTTCTTTCTTTCTTTCTTTCTCTTTCTGTTCTTTTTTTCTGTCCACTCTTTCTTTCTCTTTGTTCTTTTTCTTTCTTTTTTTCCTTCTCTCTGTTCTTTCTTTCCCCTCTTTCTCTATCTGTTCTTTCTTTCTTTACCCTCTTTCTTTCTCTTTCTCTCTGTTCTTTTCTTTCTCTTTCTCTTTCTCTCTGTTCTTTTCTTTCTCTTTCTCTCTCTGTTCTTCCTTTCTTTCTCTTTGTTCTTTATTTTCTTTCTTTCTCTTTCTTTCTCTGTTCGTTCTTTCTATGTTCTTTCTTTCTTTCTCTCGCTCTCTGTATCTTTCTCTCTCTGTTCTTCCTTCCATTCTTTCTCTCTTTCTTTCTCTGTTCTTTATTTCCCCTCTTTCTTTCTTTCTGTTCTCTCTCTGTTCTTTCTCTCTCTCTCTTCTTTCTTTCATGCGTACACTACTAATCAGTAGCCTCCTTCACATGAACGTGTTTTGCCACAGAGCGAGTGTCTGTGTGGATCACATGCGTGTCCGTGTGATCCACGCGGAGACGAGTCCGTTTTTGGCGGTCACCACGGATGTCACACGGCATGAGTCGTGGTATGTGTTAAGGGGGGGCCCACTGAGACTTTTTCGCCCGGGGCCCTCAAAAACCTGGAGTCGGCCCTGGCGCAGGCATACCCAGTTACTATGCCAACGAATACGAACTTTACATGACCCCAGCAGGACACAGTTTCTGCCAGATAATATCAGCTCTTAAAGCGAAACCCAAAGCACAAATGCAAATCTAGCTTCATCACATGATGCATGCCCCTGAGAGAGAATGTCCGCCAAAGTGGATTTAGAAGCCCAGTGCGCCAAACTAG
Organism: Dendrobates tinctorius; assembly: GCF_039654945.1. NCBI lineage: Eukaryota > Metazoa > Chordata > Amphibia > Anura > Dendrobatidae > Dendrobates > Dendrobates tinctorius. The sequence continues at coordinate 50,027,989 of NW_027361679.1, read as the reverse complement.
CTTTTAAAGGGCCGACGCGCCTAAGGGATTCTTAAAGGGCTGACGCACCGAAATGAGTCTTAAAGGGCCGGCGCGCCAAATCAAAAGCTGAGTGACCCCACGCTCCAAATCGGAGGCTGATCGACCCTGGCCTACAAATCGGAGGCTGAGCCACCCTGGCCTCCAAATCGGACCCAGAGTGGCCCCGCCCACCAAATCGGATCCTGAGGGGCCCCACCCACCAAATCAGACCCTGAGGGGCCCCACAGGCCAAAGTGGCCCCTGAGAGGCACCCACAGTTAAAACGGATCCTGAGTTGAAAGTCTTGCAGGGGCAGCAGGCAAGTCTCTCTTAAAGGGGCAGCCCGGGCACCATTTCAAACCACTATCTGTACTTCCTTCAGGAAATACACATCTAGTTATAGTGGTTTGAAAAAACCACTATATTGTAATATTATTATTACTATTCAGTTGATTTCCGCAATTAATGCGACCCGAACCGCTACACGCACAGACTCCGTTGAGGTGTCGTTTCGAAGCCAGCGTCCACGAGTGGTGTGCTAAGTATTTTTCGTGTCAATCAGATTTGTAGTTTTTGCGCAATTTGCGTTTTAAAAAACATTTTCCTGTCATTGGAATGCACTGTCTCCAATGCATTTTAATGGGAAAATGTTGCCATAGTGAAAACACGGTGCAGTCGTGAGGTGGCAGTTATGCTCATTGATATGCGTAGGCTAGGGCCGGCGTCAGCACCCGGGCAAATGCCAGGGCCCTGGCGAAATGGGAGGGCCCACTCACGCTGTTTGGGATACCCGCCGGCCGCCGCCATGCCCCCATGTACTGACCCCAACCTGCGCCCTCCGCGAGGGACCCACGCAGTGACGCAGCCCCTTAGGCTGAGTGCAGACGACTTTTTGGCCCTGCGGATTTTTCCGCTCAGAATGGAATAAATCCACTGGTCAAATGACCTGCATTTTTCCTGCGGATTTCTTCCATTTTTCCTGCAGTTTTATTGCGGTTTTTGTACGGTTTTCCCCCTGCGGATTTGGAGACAGGGGAGATGGAAAACCGCACAAAAGAAGTAACATGCTGCGGATTTTGAACCGCAGGAAAACCGCGCGGAAAAATCCGCAGCGTCTGCACAGCGTTTTCTTTTTCATTGATTTTAAGGCTACTGTACATCACAATGCGGATATGCAACGTTTCTGCGCGGTAAAATCCGCTGCGGATCCACTGGATATCTGCATCGTGTGCACACAGCCTTACTGCCAGCAATGGTCCTCGCTTCCTTCGGCTGTAATCTTGTGTGCGGTGTTGACACAGGACCTGTGATGAGGTCACAGGAGGGGAGGAGTCAGGGGTCACATGATCAGGGTGGCTGCAGCACTCTGTTGTGCTGGTCGCTTGTCATTATGGTGCTGGTCTGGATGGATGAGGTAACGTTTATGTGTGGGACAGTGGGCTCAGGGAGGGGTTTAACAAGGTGGATGTAGCAGAGCTGTTTGTGTACTTGTGTGGGGTCAGGAGGGGTTTAACAAGGTGGATGCAGCAGAGCCGTGTGTGTATTTGTGTGGGGTCAGGAGGTGTTTTTCAAGGTGGATGTAGCAGAGCCGTGTGTGTACTTGTGTGGGGTCAGGAGGTGTTTTTCAAGGTGGATGTAGCAGAGCCGTGTGTGTACTTGTGTGGGGTCAGGAGGGGTTTACAAGGTGGATGTAGCAGAGCCGTGTTTGTACTTGTGTGGGGTCAGGAGGTGTTTTACAAGGTGGATGTAGCAGTGCCGTGTGTGTACTTGTGTGGGGTCAGGAGGGGTTTTACATGGTGGATGTAGCAGAGCCGTGTGTGTACTTTGTGTGGGGTCAGTAGGGGTTTACAAGGTGGATGTAGCAGAGCCGTGTGTGTACTTGTGTGGGGTCAGGAGGGGTTTACAAGGTGGATGTAGCAGTGCCGTGTGTGTACTTGTGTGGTGTCAGGAGGGGTTTACAAGGTGGATGTAGCAGAGCCGTGTGTGTACTTGTGTTAGGTCAGGTGGGGTTTACAAGGTGGATGTAGCAGAGGCGTGTGTGTACTTGTGTGGGGTCAGGAGGTGTTTTACAAGGTGGATGTAGCAGTGCCGTGTGTGTACTTGTGTTAGGTCAGGTGGGGTTTACAAGGTGGATGTAGCAGAGCCATGTGTGTACTTATGTGGGGTCAGGAGGTGTTTTACAAGGTGGATGTAGCAGAGCCGTGTGTGTACTTGTGTGAGGTCAGGAGGAGGGGGTTTTACAAGGTGGATGTAGCAGAGCTGTGTTTGTACTTGTGTGGGGTCAGGAGGGGTTTAACAAGGTGTATGTAGCAGAGCCGTGTGTGTACTTGTGTGGGGTCAGGAGGGGTTTTACATGGTGGATGTAGCAGAGCCGTGTGTGTACTTCTGTGGGGTCAGGAGGGGTTTACAAGGTGGACGTAGCAGAGCCGTGTGTGTACTTGTGTAGGGTCAGGAGGGGGTTTTACAAGGTGGATGTAGCAGAGCCGTGTGTGTACTTGTGTGGGGTCAGGAGGGGTTTTGCAAGGTGGATGTAGCAGAGCCGTGTGTGTACTTGTGTGGGGTCAGGAGGGGGTTCTACAAGGTGGATGTAGCAGAGCCGTGTGTGTACTTGTGTGGGGTCAGGAGGGGTTTACAAGGTGGATGTAGCAGAGCCGTGTGTGTACTTGTGTGGGGTCAGGAGGGGTTTTACAAGGTGGATGTAGCAGAGCCGTGTGTGTACTTGTGTGGGGTCAGGAGGGGTTTACAAGGTGGATGTAGCAGAGCCGTGTGTGTACTTGTGTGGGGTCAGGAGGGGTGTATAAGGTGGATGTAGCAGAGCCGTGTGTGTACTTGTGTGGGGTCAGGAGGGGTTTTACAAGGTGGATGTAGCAGAGCCGTGTTTGTACTTGTGTGGGGTCAGGAGGGGTTTACAAGGTGGATGTAGCAGAGCCATGTGTGTACTTTGTGTGGGGTCAGGAGGTGTTTTGCAAGGTAGATGTAGCAGAGCCGTGTGTGTACTTGTGTGGGGTCAGGAGAGGTTTTACAAGGTGGATGTAGCAGAGCCGTGTGTGTTGTTTGGTGGGGTCAGGAGGGGTTTACAAGGTGTACGGAGCAGAGCCGTGTGTGTACGAGGTGTACGGAGCAGAGCCGTGTGTGTACGATGTGTACGGAGCGAAGCCGTGTGTGTACGAGATGTACGGAACGGAGCCCTGTGTGTACGGAGCTGAGCCGTGTGTTTATGGAGCGGAGCAGAGCCGGGGGTGTACGGAGCGGAGCCGTGTGTGTATGAGGTGTATGGTGGGGAGCATTTATATCTCCCGAGTCCCATCCGTCCCGGATCCAGCGAGACAGTTCTGATTTTGAGAGAGAGACTGCCCCAGCCGGGAGCATACTTTCACCACGGGACACAGGAGTACACAGTGGAGCCCCAAGGAGCAATTTAAAACTTGCACGTAACGTTCTGCCGGAAGTGACGTGCTGGAAGCTGACCAGAAATTAGGTCATTTCAGTAGGAGATTGTGACGGAACCATGGAGGCACTTCAGGGAATGCTTCAGATCCATCACCGTGTCCTCCTCTGACAGAGCGGACAACGGGATCGCCTTGGAATCGGGCATGTCGGGCATGTGAGCGGATCATGATATGTCCTGCACCAGGAGGCTCAGGTGGGCACTACAATGGGAGCTGGGCTGCTATAGTATCTTTATAGAATTTTTCTTTCTCTGTTTCTTTCTCTCTCTGTTCTTTCTCTCTATTCTTTTTTTCTCTCTCTCTGTTCTCTTTCTTTCTTTCCTTCTTTCTTTCTCTGTTCTTTCTCTCTCTCTCTCTCTGTTCTCTCTTTCCTCTTTTTCTTTCTCTCTCTCTGATCTTTCTTTCCCCTCTTTCTTTCTATCTGTTCTTTCCCCTCTTTCTTTTTCTCTCTACCTCTCTGTTCTTTCTTTCTTTCCCCTCCTTCTTTCTCTCTCTCCGTTCTTTTTTTCTGTTGACGCTTTTTCTCTGTGTTCTTTCTCTCTCCGTTCTTTCTTCCCCTCTTTTTTACTCTCTCCCTCTCTGTTCTTTTTTCCCCTCTTTCTTTCTTTCTTTCTTTCTTTCTTTCTTTCTTTCTTTCTCTTTCTGTTCTTTTTTTTCTGTCCACTCTTTCTTTCTCTTTGTTCTTTTTCTTTCTTTTTTTCCTTCTCTCTGTTCTTTCTTTCCCCTCTTTCTCTATCTGTTCTTTCTTTCTTTACCCTCTTTCTTTCTCTTTCTCTCTGTTCTTTTCTTTCTCTTTCTCTCTCTGTTCTTCCTTTCTTTCTCTTTGTTCTTTATTTTCTTTCTTTCTCTTTCTTTCTCTGTTCGTTCTTTCTATGTTCTTTCTTTCTCTCGCTCTCTGTATCTTTCTCTCTCTGTTCTTCCTTCCATTCTTTCTCTCTTTCTTTCTCTGTTCTTTATTTCCCCTCTTTCTTTCTTTCTGTTCTCTCTCTGTTCTTTCTCTCTCTCTCTTCTTTCTTTCATGCGTACACTACTAATCAGTAGCCTCCTTCACATGAACGTGTTTTGCCACAGAGCGAGTGTCTGTGTGGATCACATGCGTGTCCGTGTGATCCACGCGGAGACAAGTCCGTTTTTGGCGGTCACCACGGATGTCACACGGCATGAGTCGTGGTATGTGTTAAGGGGGGGCCCACTGAGACTTTTTCGCCCGGGGCCCTCAAAAACCTGGAGTCGGCCCTGGCGCAGGCACACCCAGTTACTATGCCAACGAATACGAACTTTACATGACCCCAGCAGGACACAGTTTCTGCCAGATAATATCAGCTCTTAAAGCGAAACCCAAAGCACAAATGCAAATCTAGCTTCATCACATGATGCATGCCCCTGAGAGAGAATGTCCGCCAAAGTGGATTTAGAAGCCCAGTGCGCCAAACTAGCTTTTAAAGGGCCGACGCGCCTAAGGGATTCTTAAAGGGCTGACGCACCGAAATGAGTCTTAAAGGGCCGGCGCGCCAAATCAAAAGCTGAGTGACCCCACGCTCCAAATCGGAGGCTGATCGACCCTGGCCTACAAATCGGAGGCTGAGCCACCCTGGCCTCCAAATCGGACCCAGAGTGGCCCCGCCCACCAAATCGGATCCTGAGGGGCCCCACCCACCAAATCAGACCCTGAGGGGCCCCACAGGCCAAAGTGGCCCCTGAGAGGCACCCACAGTTAAAACGGATCCTGAGTTGAAAGTCTTGCAGGGGCAGCAGGCAAGTCTCTCTTAAAGGGGCAGCCCGGGCACCATTTCAAACCACTATCTGTACTTCCTTCAGGAAATACACATCTAGTATTATTATTACTATTCAGTTGATTTCCGCAATTAATGCGACCCGAACCGCTACACGCACAGACTCCGTTGAGGTGTCGTTTCGAAGCCAGCGTCCACGAGTGGTGTGCTAAGTATTTTTCGTGTCGATCAGATTTGTAGTTTTTGCGCAATTTGCGTTTTAAAAAACATTTTCCTGTCATTGGAATGCACTGTCTCCAATGCATTTTAATGGGAAAATGTTGCCATAGTGAAAACACGGTGCAGTCGTGAGGTGGCAGTTATGCTCATTGATATGCGTAGGCCAGGGCCGGCGTCAGCACCCGGGCAAATGCCAGGGCCCTGGCGAAATGGGAGGGCCCACTCACGCTGTTTGGGATACCCGCCGGCCGCCGCCATGCCCCCATGTACTGACCCAACCTGCGCCCTCCGCGAGGGACCCACGCAGTGACGCAGCCCCTTAGGCTGAGTGCACATGACTTTTTGGCCCTGCGGATTTTTCCGCTCAGAATGGAATAAATCCACTGGTCAAATGACCTGCATTTTTCCTGCGGATTTCTTCCATTTTTCCTGCAGTTTTATTGCGGTTTTTGTACGGTTTTCCCCCTGCGGATTTGGAGACAGGGGAGATGGAAAACCGCACAAAAGAAGTAACATGCTGCGGATTTTGAACCGCAGGAAAACCGCGCGGAAAAATCCGCAGCGTCTGCACAGCGTTTTCTTTTTCATTGATTTTAAGGCTACTGTACATCACAATGCGGATATGCAACGTTTCTGCGCGGTAAAATCCGCTGCGGATCCACTGGATATCTGCATCGTGTGCACACAGCCTTACTGCCAGCAATGGTCATCGCTTCCTTCGGCTGTAATCTTGTGTGCGGTGTTGACACAGGAACTGTGATGAGGTCACAGGAGGGGAGGAGTCAGGGGTCACATGATCAGGGTGGCTGCAGCACTCTGTTGTGCTGGTCGCTTTTCATTATGGTGCTGGTCTGGATGGATGAGGTAACGTTTATGTGTGGGACGGTGGGCTCAGGGAGGGGTTTAACAAGGTGGATGTAGCAGAGCTGTTTGTGTACTTGTGTGGGGTCAGAAGGGGTTTACAAGGTGATGTAGCAGAGCCGTGTGTGTACTTGTGTGGGGTCAGAAGGGGTTTACAAGGTGCATGTTGTAGAGCCATGTGTGTACTTGTGTGGGGTCAGGAGGTGTTTTACAAGGTGATGTAGCAGAGCCGTGTGTGTATTTGTGTGGGGTCAGGAGGGGTTTTACAAGGTGGATGTATCAGAGCCGTGTGTGTGCTTTGTGTGGGGTCAGGAGGTGTTTTACAAGGTGGATGTAGCAGTGCCGTGTGTGTACTTGTGTGGGGTCAGGAGGGGTTTTACATGGTGGATGTAGCAGAGCCGTGTGTGTACTTGTGTGGGGTCAGTAGGGGTTTACAAGGTGGATGTAGCAGAGCCGTGTGTGTACTTGTGTGGGGTCAGGAGGGGTTTACAAGGTGGATGTAGCAGTGCCGTGTGTGTACTTGTGTGGGGTCAGGAGGGGTTTACAAGGTGGATGTAGCAGAGCCATGTGTGTACTTGTGTGGGGTCAGAAGGGGTTTACAAGGTGATGTAGCAGAGCCATGTGTGTACTTTGTGTGGGGTCAGGAGGTGTTTTACAAGGTGGATGTAGCAGTGCCGTGTGTGTACTTGTGTGGAGTTAGGAGGGGTTTACAAGGTGGATGTAGCAGAGCCGTGTGTGTACTTGTGTGGGGTCAGGAGGGGTTTTACATGGTGGATGTAGCAGTGCCGTGTGTGTACTTGTGTGGGGTCAGGAGGGTTTTACAAGGTGTATGTAGCAGTGCCGTGTGTGTACTTGTGTGGGGTCAGGAGTGGTTTACAAGGTGATGTAGCAGAGCTGTTTGTGTACTTTGTGTGGGGTCAGGAGGTGTTTTACAAGGTGGATGTAGCAGAGCCGTGTATGTACTTTGTGTGGGGTCAGGAGGTGTTTTACAAGGTGGATGTAGCAGAGCCGTGTGTGTACTTGTGTGGGGTCAGGAGGGGTTTTACATGGTGGATGTAGCAGTGCCGTGTGTGTATTTGTGTGGGGTCAGGAGGGGTTTACAAGGTGATGTAGCAGAGCTGTTTGTGTACTTTGTTTGGGGTCAGGAGGTGTTTTACAAGGTGGATGTAGCAGAGCCGTGTGTGTACTTGTGTGGGGTCAGGAGGGGTTTACAAGGTGGATGTAGCAGAGCCGTGTGTGTACTAGTGTGGGGTCAGGAGGGGTTTTACATGGTGGATGGTGCAGTGCCGTGTGTGTACTTGTGTGGGGCCAGGAGGGGTTTACAAGGTGGATGTAGCAGTGCCGTTTGTGTACTTGTGTGGGGTCAGGAGGTGTTTTACAAGGTGGATGTAGCAGTGCCGTGTGTGTACTTGTGTGGAGTTAGGAGGGGTTTACAAGGTGGATGTAGCAGAGCCGTGTGTGTACTTGTGTGGGGTCAGGAGGGGTTTTACATGGTGGATGTAGCAGTGCCATGTGTGTACTTGTGTGGGGTCAGGAGGGGTTTACAAGGTGGATGTAGCAGAGCCGTGTGTGTACTAGTGTGGGGTCAGGAGGAGGGGGTTTTACAAGGTGGATGTAGCAGAGCTGTGTTTGTACTTGTGTGGGGTCAGGAGGGGTTTTACATGGTGGATGGTGCAGTGCCGTGTGTGTACTTGTGTGGGGCCAGGAGGGGTTTACAAGGTGGATGTAGCAGTGCCGTTTGTGTACTTGTGTGGGGTCAGGAGCGATTTACAAGGTGATGTAGCAGAGCTGTTTGTGTACTTTATGTGGGGTCAGGAGGTGTTTTACAAGGTGGATGTAGCAGTGCCGTGTGTGTACTTGTGTGGGGTCAGGAGGTGTTTTTCAAGGTGGATGTAGCAGAGCCGTGTGTGTACTTGTGTGGGGTCAGGAGGGGTTTACAAGGTGGATGTAGCAGAGCCGTGTTTGTACTTGTGTGGGGTCAGGAGGGGTTTTACAAGGTGGATGTAGCAGAGCCGTGTGTGTACTTGTGTGGGCTCAGGAGGGGTTTTACAAGGTGGATGTAGCAGAGCCGTGTGTGTACTTTGTGTGGGGTCAGGAGGGGTTTACAAGGTGGATGTAGCAGAGCCGTGTGTGTACTTGTGTGGGGTCAGGAGGGGTTTACAAGGTGGATGTAGCAGAGCCATGTGTGTACTTGTGTGGGGTCAGGAGGGGTTTACAAGGTGGATGTAGCAGAGCCGTGTGTGTACTAGTGTGGGGTCAGGAGGGGTTTTACATGGTGGATGGTGCAGTGCCGTGTGTGTACTTGTGTGGGGTCAGGAGGGGTTTACAAGGTGGATGTAGCAGTGCCGTTTGTGTACTTGTGTGGGGTCAGGAGCGGTTTACAAGGTGATGTAGCAGAGCTGTTTGTGTACTTTATGTGGGGTCAGGAGGTGTTTTACAAGGTGGATGTAGCAGTGCCGTGTGTGTACTTGTGTGGGGTCAGGAGGTGTTTTTCAAGGTGGATGTAGCAGAGCCGTGTGTGTACTTGTGTGGGGTCAGGAGGGGTTTACAAGGTGAATGTAGCAGAGCCGTGTTTGTACTTGTGTGGGGTCAGGAGGGGTTTTACAAGGTGGATGTAGCAGAGCCGTGTGTGTACTTGTGTGGGCTCAGGAGGGGTTTTACAAGGTGGATGTAGCAGAGCCGTGTGTGTACTTTGTGTGGGGTCAGGAGGGGTTTACAAGGTGGATGTAGCAGAGCCGTGTGTGTACTTGTGTGGGGTCAGGAGGGGTTTACAAGGTGGATGTAGCAGTGCCGTGTGTGTACTTGTGTGGGGTCAGGAGGGGTTTACAAGGTGGATGTAGCAGAGCCGTGTTTGTAGTTGTGTGGGGTCAGGAGCGGTTTTACAAGGTGGATGTAGCAGAGCCGTGTGTCTACTTGTGTGGTGTCAGGAGGGGTTTACAAGGTGGATGTAGCAGAGCCGTGTGTGTACTTGTGTTGGGTCAGGTGGGGTTTACAAGGTGGATGTAGCAGAGGCGTGTGTGTACTTGTGTGGGGTCAGGAGGTGTTTTACAAGGTGGATGTAGCAGAGCCGTGTGTGTACTTGTGTAGGGTCAGGAGGGGTTTACAAGGTGGATGTAGCAGAGCCGTGTGTGTACTTATGTGGGGTCAGGAGGTGTTTTACAAGGTGGATGCAGCAGTGCCGTGTGTTTACTTGTGTGGGGTCAGGAGGAGGGGGTTTTACAAGGTGGATGTAGCAGAGCCGTGTGTGTACTTGTGTGGGGTCAGGAGGGGTTTAACAAGGTGTACGTAGCAGAGCCGTGTGTGTACGTGTGTGGGGTCAGGAGGGGTTTTACATGGTGGATGTAGCAGAGCCGTGTGTGTACTTCTGTGGGGTCAGGAGGGGTTTACAAGGTGGATGTATCAGAGCCGTGTGTGTACTTGTGTGGGGTCAGGAGGGGGTTTTACAAGGTGGATGTAGCAGAGCCGTGTGTGTACTTGTGTGGGGTCAGGAGGGGTTTTGCAAGGTGGATGTAGCAGAGCCGTGTGTGTACTTGTGTGGGGTCAGGAGGGGTTTTGCAAGGTAGATGTAGCAGAGCCGTGTGTGTACTTGTGTGGGGTCAGGAGGGGTTTTACAAGGTGGATGTAGCAGAGCCGTGTGTGTTTGGTGGGGTCAGGAGGGGTTTACAAGGTGTACGGAGCAGACCCGTGTGTGTACGAGGTGTACGGAGCAGAACCGTGTGTGTACGATGTGTACGGAGCAAAGCCGTGTGTGTACGAGGCGTATTGCGCAGAGCCGTGTGTGTACGAGATGTACGGAACGGAGCCCTGTGTGTACGGAGCTGAGCCGTGTGTTTATGGAGCAGAGCAGAGCCGGGGGTGTACGGAGCGGAGCCGTGTGTGTACGAGGTGTATGGTGGGGAGCATTTATACCTCCCGAGTCCCAACCGTCCCGGATCCAGCGAGACAGTCCTGATTTTGAGAGAGAGACTGCCCCAGCCGGGAGCTTACTTTCCCCGTGGGACACAGGAGTACACAGCGGAGCCCCAAGGAGCAATTTAAAACTTGCACGTAACGTTCTACTGGAAGTGACGTGCTGGAAGCTGACCAGAAATGAGGTAATTTCAGTAGGAGATTGTGACGGAACCATGGAGGCACTTCAGGGAATGCTTCAGATCCATCACCGTGTCCTCCTCTGACAGAGTGGACAGCGGGATCGCCTTGGAATCGGGGATGTCGGGCATGTGAGCGGATCATGATATGTCCTGCACCAGGAGGCTCAGGTGGGCACTACAATGGGAGCTGGGCTGCTATAGTATCTTTATAGAATTTTTCTTTCTCTGTTTCTTTCTCTCTCTGTTCTTTCTCTCTAATCTTTTTTTTCTCTCTCTCTCTGTTCTCTTTCTTTCTTTCTTTCTTTCTCTTTCTTTCTTTCTTTCTTTCTTTCTTTCTGTCTCTGTTCTTTCTCTCTCTCTCTCTGTCCTCTCTTTCCTCTTTTTCTTTCTCTCTCTCTGATCTTTCTTTCCCCTCTTTCTTTTTCTCTCTACATCTCTGTTCTTTCTTTCCCCTCCTTCTTTCTCTCTCTCCCTGTTCTTTTTTTCTGTCGACGCTTTTTCTCTCTGTTCTTTCTCTCTCCGTTCTTTCTTCCCCTCTTTTTTTCTCTCTCCCTCTCTATTCTTTTTTTCCCCTCTTACTTTCTTTCTTTCTTTCTCTCTCTGTTCTTTTTTTCTGTCCACTCTTTCTTTCTCTTTGTTCTTTTTCTTTCTTTTTTCTTTCTCTTTGTTCTTTCTTTCCACTCTTTCTCTATCTGTTCTTTCTTTCTTTACCCTCTTTCTTTCTCTTTCTCTCTGTTCTTTTCTTTCTCTTTCTCTCTCTGTTCTTCCTTTCTTTCTCTTTGTTCTTTATTTTCGTTCTTTCTCTGTTCGTTCTTTCTATGTTCTTTCTTTCTTTCTCTCGCTCTCTGTATCTTTCTCTCTCTGTTCTTCCTTCCATTCTTTCTCTCTTTCTTTCTCTGTTCTTTATTTCCCCTCTTTCTTTCTTTCTGTTCTCTCTCTGTTCTTTCTCTCTCTCTCTTCTTTCTTTCATGCGTACACTACTAATCAGTAGCCTCCTTCACATGAACGTGTTTTGCCACAGAGCGAGTGTCTGTGTGGATCACATGCGTGTCCGTGTGATCCACGCGGAGACAAGTCCGTTTTTGGCGGTCACCACGGATGTCACACGGCATGAGTCGTGGTATGTGTTAAGGGGGGGCCCACTGAGACTTTTTCGCCCGGGGCCCTCAAAAACCTGGAGCCGGCCCTGGCGCAGGCACACCCAGTTACTATGCCAACGAAAACGAACTTTACATGACCCCAGCAGGACACAGTTTCTGCCAGATAATTTCAGCTCTTAAAGCGAAACCCAAAGCACAAATGCAAATCTAGCTTCATCACATGATGCATGCCCCTGAGAGAGAATGTGTCACGATCACGTGTGTCTGGTCGCAGATGATGCCGCATGGCGAACCCACAACACACGTGACCCTGGATACACCGCCTCCAGTGGGGCGAATTTAAATAATAGAACGTGCAGGTGGATACGCCGCCACCACCTGGCGAATTTAGGAATTACACGTTAATATATACATTTCTGGAAACACCGCCTCCAGTACGGCGAATTTAAATAATAAGGGGGAACCTGGGTAACTTTAACAATGGTGGGCCCTGCGATAGGGAATGGGGACATGGAGACCTCCTAAGCTCCCCTGAGCCAGTGTCCCTGCACTCCTAACATTCCCTATACAGGCTCCGCACCTGTCGCCGCACGCAAACCTTAACCCCTTGCTCGCCCTGACCCTAAACCCTCACTAGGGAATGGGTCAGTGCGGAGACTAATCCCACCACTGCACTAATAACACACATGAGGAAAGAGACAATACAGGGGGAACACCACTTAGCTTTGCTCTGTTGCGTGTGCTCCTAGCAACAGAGCCCACCACCTGCGTGCATCTTCTCCTCCACCTGGATCCATCACCATAACAGGATCCTTCGCCTTAGTGCAGCCTTGGAGCAGAGTCCACCACCAGTTGCTGCTGCTTAGAACCAGAGTCCCAAAGATGAGTTCAGCTTCTGCCACGAAGGCAAGCATGCTTGAGTCCAGCTCAGCAGCCAAGTCCCACATGGTGAGTGCCACTCTCCATAGTCGCCACTCCACCAGTCCATGCAGACACTTCCTGCCGACACCATCACTGCGACCCCACCACGCCATGCCAGCCCTTCGTCCAGACACCATAGCTGACACACGTCCCCCCTGGCTAAGCTGCGCAGGACTCCTCTCCAGCTCCATCCTTCCACCAGGCTCTCAAACTCAGAATGAATCAATCTCACAATATCACAGGCAGTGATTGCACACCCCTAGCACACCTTTATAGGGTGTCACACCTGATACATAATCACGTGCACAAAAACCTAAAGTGCAATACCACTAACCACCACCGGGGACAGTCAAGACACCTTGGAACTTTCCAAAGCAAAAAAAGTTCACCCAGTGCAATTTAAAACTGTCAGATCATGACAGTACCCCCTCCTTAATGAGGGGCCTCTGGACCCTCAAGACCACCCCTCATTAGGGAAACACCTACAGCGGGGACGCCCAGATCCTGAGTTCACCCCACCCCTACCTGACACTTCAGGTTTATGACAAACGCACCGCTGGTATTGGCAATATATGTTCATTTTGGAGGCACCACTCCTCTCCACAGCGCCAACCTGGGGAACGAGTTTATGTAAGTGTATGTTTGTTAAGAGCTGATCAGACTCCAAAACACATTTCCACAAGATGTTTTTTGGTGGCCACCCATACATGCTCGTTCACACACAGGTCCGGACCTGAACGTTTATTACACACATTCGTTTGTCATAAATTTGGTGAACTCATTCTGGACTCGACAACAGAGGCGTCCCCCTGTGTCACCACACTCACACCCCCGCTATTCACCAAGGGATCTCACAATATCACAGGCAGTGATTGCACACCCCTAGCACACCTTTATAGGGTGTCACACCTGATACATAATCACGTGCACAAAAACCTAAAGTGCAATACCACTAACCACCACCGGGGACAGTCAAGACACCTTGGAACTTTCCAAAGTAAAAAAAGTTCACCCAGTGCAATTTAAAACTGTCAGATCATGACAGAATGTCCGCCAAAGAGGATTTAGAAGCCCAGTGCGCCAAACTAGCTCTTAACGGGCCGACGCGCCTAAGTGATTCTTAAAGGGCTGACGCACGGAAATGAGTCTTAAAGGGCCGGCGCGCCAAATCGAAAGCTGAGTGACCCCACGCTCCAAATCGGAGGCTGAGCCACCCCAGCCTCCAAATCGGAGGCTGATTGACCCTGGCCTACAAATCGGAGGCCTCCAAATCGGACCCAGAGTGGCCCCGCCCACCAAATCGGATCCTGAGGGGCCCCACCCACCAAATCAGACCCTGAGGGGCCCCACAGGCCAAAGTGGCCCCTGAGAGGCACCCACAGTTAAAACGGATCCTGAGTTGAAAGTCTTGCAGGGGCAGCAGGCAAGTCTCTCTTAAAGGGGCAGCCCGGGCACCATTTCAAACCACTATCTGTACTTCCTTCAGGAAATACACATCTAGTTTACCTTGAAAACCAGCTTGAACCACTCCGTAGACGATTGTACCTGAAAAAATTGGCCCATGAACTAATGCATGGAGAGCTACGCAGGAGAAGTATGAAAACCATCGGTATCCCCTCTGGCCTTCAAGTTAGGCTCAAAAGATTCCGCCCAGATATTGATACTGAAAAATCCAACACCTGTACCACCTCCCAAAAGAAGGAGATGCACCACCTGCACCATGGAAAGCGGGAACAGAAGGCTTTCTAATTATGAATGTCTCAAATGTCATCATGCAATCTGCCTGACACATGCAAAAATGTATTGCAATTCTCGCTCTTTGCTTTGCAAATGTGTTTTTTCTGGGACACCTTCAGGATCTAATTCAGATTAATTCTGTGTGTAATATTATTCTAGGTGTCTAGAAAATGTTTTTGCCCCAAAATGTTCTCTTTTTAATAACCGTTACTTGATATCATTGGGGGCTATTTGGTGGGAGTTTTGAAATTTGTGTATATCAAAGTTATTACTTTTATGTTGAGTAAATGGGTTTGTTTTGCACCTGATAATGTGTAGTCTCTTTCATTACATCCCTATGAAGGTCTCTGATCACCTTTAGATCACTGAAATTGAGAAAATTAGATATTCTAGGCATTTTTCTAGCCTGCGCTTGACAGGCACATTGTTCCATTACGAGTTAGTGCGAATATTGTTCCTGACGGAGGGTTAATATGGTGGTAATGGTGGTTTCCGAAAGGAGCCACTCCTTGGCTGGGTCCTTCCCTGGAGGAAGATCTGGCTAGTCCCGTGTTTGAGACTCTTAAATGAGGCTCCACGGACTTTATTTGCGTATAGATATAATTAAGAGAAATACAGATCTATATAGGAAAAAAACTGCAACAAACATCATCTTGGATGCTGAAAGTACTCACTCACTCCTTACAACTATAAGGGCCATTCCTAAGGGGGAGTTCTGGGGTTATGACAAAATTGCTCCACATTTGAAGGCTTTAAACAAGGAGCCAAAGAACTGAAAGGGAGAGTTCTTGAAATAAACTACTCGAAAAGGATGATTAAAAGAGCATATAATATTGTCCTGAGAACGGAAAGGAATGATCCTTTGATTCCAAAACTTTTTAATCAAATTCAGAGTGATAATATTCGATTAATCGCAGAATATCATGAACATTGGCCAGCAATGTTGAGGATCTTGAATAAACACTGGGATATTTTTAGATCAGATTGTGATCTCATAAACATTTAACATTGCAGGCTTCCTCAGGTTATCCGAAAACCCCGTCTACCTTGAGCCTCTTAGTATCCAGCTATTTCAAATGTACCGAGATGTTTTCAACAATAAGAGACCCTGGATTTTTTCCTTGCAAAATGTGCCAGGCTTGTCAAATGTCAAATATTGGTCTCCAAAAAATCCTTTACAGTTGATTTTGGAAAATATTTTCATTTCTGCCAACATTTCAATTTCTCCTCTACTGGTATAGTATACTGTTTGGAATGCACCTGTGGGCTAAAAATATGTGGGTAAAACCACGAGAGATCTGAAAACCCGCATAATTGAGCATATTAGTAGCATAATTAATATCGACAAAGTCGAACCAGCTAGCAAGGAACAGAAAAAAACTTTTGTTCCCACTCCCATTGCTAAACATTTTAAGAATGTACATGGATTACAATGGAGAGAACTTAAAGGATGGGCAATTTAGACTCCTTAGATACTTTGATACTACTTAGAAAAGAGAGTGAGTGGATATTCTGGAAAAATATTCAGAATTGAGAGTCCTCAGTGGTTGATACCTTTTAATGGCTAACTGAAAAGATGGTTACACATTGCAAGCTTTCGAGACTATACAGGTCTCTTCATCAGGCATTGACTAATACAAATTCTGAAGAGTCACATATTTATGCACGACACAGCACAGAAAAAATGCAATAGATAAGACAAGTGACGTGAAGCAGAACTATCATTATGGGAGAAGGAAAAACATAAATATTGGAACAGTTCATAGATAAGGAGTCTGGATGATTTATTGTCCTCTGATTGGGGGCTCCTAATGTGTTGTGATGCCCCCACAAGGTCTTAGGAGCAAATTCCTTAATTGATGTAAAAAGACATAAATCCATGCGACACATTCATTCCAGCATTGAGAGTGTCAAAGGTCATCATGAGCTTGTACTCCCAGAGTCTTCTCTCTCTCTGAGATGTGAAGGTACTTTTCAATACCAGTAATTTCATATCCTTGGTGTTGTGATCAGGCATACAAAAATGTTTTGCCACAGGTAGATCCATTCTTTTTTCTCTTATTGTGTGACGATGAGAATTCATCCTTGTTCTAAGCTTTTGTCCTGTCTCTCCCACATACAGACCCCCAGTTGGACATTTAGTACAAATAATTAAGTACACCACATTAGATGTGATGCAGCTGAAAGTACCTGGGATCTTGTAGTCCTGATGTGAGTTGGGGATCTTTATCTTGTCCGTGGTCATTATAAATGGACAGGTTTTACATTTTTTCTGGTTGCAAGGAAAGGTTCCTGCAGCTGTTGGAGAGGACAGGGAGCTTCTGACAATGATTCTTCTTAGATTTGGGGGCTGCCTAAAGCACCGTAGTGGGGGGTCTGGAAAAATGGATTGTAATTGGGCATCTTTTTGTAGTAAAGGTTGTAAATTCCGTGCAGCTCCCCTTAGCACTACCAGATTTGGGTTGTAGGTCACTACTAGAGGCACCTGGTTATTTTCTTCTTTAGCTTTGTAATGTAGCAGGTCAGTAGCGCAGCTACCGGGGGGCAGAGGGGGTGGTGGCCCCGGGCCCCACGCTCTCAGGGGGCCCACCCGGCGCTACGCTACAGATGCACTTTGCGGCAGAGCAGGGAGAGTCTGGCCGCTATGGGCCCCTGAGCAGGCGGGGGGGGGCCCGGTGCCAACAGCTACATGCAGACACAGCTGACCGCATTGATGACAGAAGGAGCGAGCGCTCCTTCTCTCATCATCCCCCTGTCAGCGTCTGACATCACTGACGCCGACACTGACGGGACGAGATGACGTCAGTACCCGGCGACTGCAGTCGGAGATGAGCGGGATCAGCGCAGGAACCAGGAGGAAGAGAGGTGAGTATTTAGTTTATGGGGGAGTGGTGCATTATCCTACAGAGGGTGGCTATGGGGGTGCATATGCATAGGGCAGCTATTGGGGTGCATATACACAGGATGGCTATGGGGTGCAATACAGAGGGTGGTTATGGGGGTGCATATACAGAGGATCGCTATGGGGGTGCATATACAGAGGATGGCTATGGGAGTACATATGCATAGGGTAGCTATGGGCGTGCATATACAGAGGATGGCTATGGGGTTGCATATGTAAGGTGACAATAAACCCGGTTAATAATGGAGAGGCGTCAATAAGATGCCTATCCATTATTAATCTAAGTAATAAAGGGTTAAAAAACACACACATAAGAACAAAGTATTTTAATTAAATAAAACACAACAAATTTTTCATAATTTTTATTACACGCCCAGATCCTAGCGAAGCCATCGATCACCTGCAAAAAAAAATAAAAAAACAAACCAACAATATACTCCCTGTCCAACGTAATGTCATTAATAACGATGGTCCCACAACGATCTCTCCTATAGAGCTGTCACATCAGCAGATGTGACCACTCTGTAGGCCTCCAATGACACACTGACCGGAGATAACCCTCCAGCAGTGTGTCATTGGAGATAAGCCTCTCGCTTTATGGCACTACAGCGTGAGAAAATTCTCACGCTGTTGTGCTGCAAAGTGACAGTTGAACTCAGGTGACCTGTCGGCAGCGGAGTGATACAATGCGGAAGATTATCTCCGTCATTGTATCACTCGAGCCCCTGGAGAGCAGTCGCATCAGCTGATGTGAAAGCTCTCCACGGGAGATCGTCTTGGGACAATCTTATTAATTGGATTACGTCGGACACAGAGAGAATATTGTTGGTTTATTATTTTAATTTTTTTTCAGGTGACCAAGGGCTTCGGGGATTAGCAGTATATGGTGAGTATGAACTATATAAGTGTGTATGTCCACACAGCCCCGCACATACCCCCGCACAGACTCACACACAGCCGCGCAAACCCCCGCACAGCCCCGCACATACACCCCACAGACTCCAGCACAGCCACGTACAGACCCGCACATACCCACGCACATCCCGCACAGACCCCCACATACACCCGCACAGACCCGCACATACCACCACACATACACCTGCACAAACCCGCACATACCCTCTCACAGACCCGCACATACCCCCGCACAGACCTGCATATACCCCCACACAGACCCGCACATACCCCCGCACAGACCCACAAATACCCCCGCACATATGCCTGCACAGACCCGCACATACCCCCGCACAGACCCACGCACAGACCTGCACAGACCCTCACACAGCCCCGCACAGACACCCGAACAGCCCTGCAAACCCTCACACAGACCCGCACATACCCCCGCACAGACCCCCACAAAGCCCCACAGACCCCCGCACAGACCCCCGCACAGCCCGGCAAACCCCCGCCAGACCCCCACACAGACACCCACACAGACCCGCACAGAACGCTGCACAGACCCCCGCACAGCCTCGCCACACACGCATACACACGTGGCTCGCACACACCATACAGTCACACAGTGTCGGCGCATGTGCAGTTAAAAAATGTAATCCGTCGCCGGATTCCGTCATTTGTCGCTGTCTGATTTTTCGACGTAGACAAAAATCGTTCCTATGTCCGCTGTCTCCGGCTGACAGACATAGAATTCCTGATGGATCCGTCGAACAATGGATGTAACGTGCGGCCATCCATCGCAATCCGTTGCTAATACAAGTCTATGAGAAAAAAAGGATCCAGCGGCATCAGTCACAGATCCGTTTTTTTCAAGAAACGACGGATTGCGACTGATGAAAAAAACTGATATGTGAAAGAGGCCTTACACAGTGGTGGCTTGTTGATGCTCAGACTGCAGGTCGTTGCATGTGGTGTGTGGATGGTGCTGCATGGTGGACATGTCTGGCTAGTTAGTGCCAGGCAGCGGCCACATTAGAGCTGCCCAGAGTTTTGAAGCATGTGGCAGAGATAATAGGTTGGCAATCAGTGCCTGCCCCTGTGTGTATGCTAAAAGGATGCAGGACTGTGTCTGCCTACAAGGCCACCGCTCTGCCAGCCATCATTGTGTGTCTGTATGCCTGTGCCAGGCCTGACATTGCCATTAATGACCCTTATTCTGGATTCTTCTGTGCTGTTCTTGTATGTGCATGTGATGGCGCTGACATACTTGTATTTGGACATCTTGACCCATTAATAGATCTATGAGGCTGTGTGCCCACATTGCGTTTTTTAAGCATTTCTGCCATGTTTTTGCTGCAGCGAAAATGCTTAAAAAACGCATTCCCATGCAATTCTATGGGATTCCGCAGTTGCTGTGCCAATGATGCAAATTTTTCCGCTGTGGAATCGCATAGCGGTAAAATCCGCAGCATATCCATTATTTCTGCAGAATTGCGGCGATTCCGCCACCATAGGTTTGCATTGAAACACTCACTTTACGCATGTGGCTATGCCCACCATGCGTAAAGTGAGTGCTTCATGTGCGAATGGTACCCAGGTTCTGGAGGAGAGGAGACTCTCCTCCATGCCCTGGGTATCATATTCCTGTAAAAAAATAGAATTAAAATAAAAAATAGGGATATACTGTACTTACCCTCTGTCGGCCCCCGAAGTTCTCCCGGCTCTCAACGGTGCTGGCGAATGACCTCTGATGCAGAGGTCATTCGCGCAATGCATCCCTGGGAATGGAAGTTGCCACCAGCACCGCTGAGAGCCGGGAGGACTTTGGGGGCCGACAGAGGGTAAGTATATCCCTATTTTTTATTTTTTTTAATTATTTTTAACATTCTATCTACTATGTAATATCTAATATGAGTAAAACACCTATACTTGCAGTGATAGTGCCATGAATGTATCGTCCAGGGTGCTAATAACTAACTTCCATTATCGTAAATATAAGGCTATGTTCATACATCAGTTTTTTATCAGTAAGATGATAAGAAAATGGAAGCCGAGTTGTGATTGTTGGCTATGAGCAGCATATCAGTTTTTGTTTTTTGACAGTTTACATCTTTCTGTTCATTTTAGAAATCAAATTAAGCACATTAGTCAGTGCAGTATAAATTAGGAATTTTTCTTGATTTTCAGCTACATCACTCTCAGGCTTCTACCTTCAGTTGATGACATCATAGGCGTCGTCTTCCTTTATGACATCACAGCTAACGGAATGTGGAAATAATTCTGATGCCGCAGCATGCAGTCTTCATTCCATCAGATAGATCTCAGAAGACAAGCATTCACTTCATCCATGGAAGATCTCTAGATGGTAATCCTAGATGGTTTTCAAGAAAATCTCACCCTAGAATAGCAGGTATGGATCATTCCAGCTTTCCATTCTGTTTTGATAGATCGTTGTGACATTTTGACTTTTCTTGACTGGACGGGTTTCCATTGTAGTGTAAAAGTCAAAGACTCACAGTGCAGTTACAGGCTGTATAGTGCAAGGGGTTCACTTTCTTTACACAGTAATCTAAAGTTGATAGTTCTCCCAGCAAACAGTTATATGGTAAAAACAACGTCAGCATTTTTGGGAGTTCATATAATCTTTACATATTAACCTGAGGTACCTCTGATTTTAGTTACAGTATATCTAATATGCCTTATACGATATTATGGGGGATAGCGCATGTATTACAGGAAGTCGTATCATAGAATCATAGAATCGTAGAGTTGGAAGGGACCTCCTGGGCCATCTGGTCCAACCCCCTGCTAAAAGCAGGATTCGCTAAATCATCCCAGTCAGATGTCTGTCCAGCCTCTGTTTGAAGACTACCATTGAAGGAGAACTCACCACTTCTCGTGGCAGCCTGTTCCACTCATTGATCACTCTAACTGTCAAAAAGTTTTTTCTAATATCTAATCTGTGTCTCCTCCCATTCAGTTTCATCCCATTGCTCCTAGTCTTTCCTTGTGCAAATGAGAATAAAGTTGAGCCTTCTACAATGTGACAGCCCTTTAGATATTTGTAGACAGCTATTAAGTCTCCTCTCAGTCTTCTCTTTTGCAAACTAAACATTCCCAAATCCTGCAACCTTTCCTCATAAGACAGGGTTTGCAGACCGGTCACCATTCTGGTCGCTCTTTTCTGAACTTGCTCCAGTTTGATGATGTCTTTTTTAAAATGTGGTGCCCAAAACTGGACACAATATTCCAGATGAGGTCTGACCAAAGAGGAGTAGAGGGAAATAATGACTTCACGTGATCTAGACTGTATGCTTCTGTTAATACATCCTAGAATTGCATTTGCCTTTTTTGCTGCTGCATCACACTGTTGACTCATATTCAGTCTGTGATCTATTAGTATACCCAAGTCTTTTTCACATGTGCTGTCACTTAGCTCTATTCCTCCCATTCTATATATGCTTTTTTCATTTTTATTGCCCAGATGTAGTACTTTGCATTTCTCCCTATTAAAAACCATTCTGTTAGTTGCTGCCCACTTCTCCAGTTTATTTAAATCTTTTTGAATCCTCTCTCTCTCTTCTCTATTATTAGCTATCCCTCCTAGCTTTGTGTCATCAGCAAATTTAATCAGCTTACCCTCAATTCCTTCATCTAAATCGTTGATAAAGATGTTGAACAATACAGGGCCCAGGACAGAGCCCTGTGGTACCCCACTTGAGACATTCTTCCAACTGGATGTGCAGCCATTTACGGCCACCCTTTGGGTCCGATCACTAAGCCAGTTATGAATCCACCTAACAGTTGCCTTGTCCATTCCATACTTAGTCATTTTTTCAATAAGGATTGTATGAGAGACTTTGTCAAATGCTTTGCTGAAGTCAAGATATACTATATCTACAGCATTTCCTTGATCCAATCAGTGATACCGTCATAGAAGGAAATTAAGTTAGTCTGACATGACTTATTAGTTACAAACCCATGCTGACTCTGTTTAATCACTTCATTCTTATCCAGGTATTGACATACATGTTGTTTAATAATTTGTTCAAAGATCTTTCCTGGTATAGAAGTCAGACTCACCGGCCTATAGTTGCCTGGGTCCACCTTCTTCCCCTTTTTGAAGATAGGAACAACATTTGCTCTTCTCCAGTCTTCTGGCACTTCTCCTGTTCTCCAAGAATTTTCAAAGATTATGGAGAGGGGTTCAAAAATTTCTTCTGCTATCTCCTTCAGTACTCTGGGGTGTAATTCATCTGGTCCTGGAGACTTGAATTCATTTAGGTTAGCTAAGTGTTTCCTCACTATCTTTCTGTTTATAGATATCCTGGATTCTTCTATTCCCTTAATAGGACAGTGAATAACAGTTGATGTTACATTTCCTTTCTGAGAGAAAACAGATGCAAAATAGGAATTTAAAAGTTCAGCCTTCTCAACATCCTGTCTTACCATTTCATCATTTTCATCCTGTAAAAATCCTATTGCATCTTTGACTTTTCTTTTACTTTTGACATATCCCCAAAATCCTTTATTATTGCATTTGACATCTCTTGCAAGCCTCAATTCATTTTCAGCTTTAGATAATCTGATTTGTGCCCTGCAGGTTCTGCAGACAGCATTATATTCTTCTTTAGATATGCCTCCCTCTTTCCATTTTATAAACATTTTTTTCTTCCTTTTTAGCATGTGCTTAAGTTCTGTGTTCATCCATCCTGGTTTCCTTAAATGCTTCCTATTCTTCCCTCTTTTCGGAATTGTTAACAACTGTGCTTTGAGAATTTCATTTTTCAAGATTTCCCATCCTTCCTGGACATTTTTGTCTTTAAGGATATCCAGCCATTGGATCCCTCCAATTCTCTTTCTGAATCCCTTAAAATCTGCCTTTCTGAAATCTAACCTTGACGTCTGAGTCTTCACAGGTCTTCCGCCTCTAGTTATCCAAAATTCTAAAATAGCATGGTCGCTACCTCCTAGGGTCCCAGCCACTTTTACCTCCTCAACCATTTCCTCCCTGTTTATAAGGATTAGATCCAAGGTAGCAGTTCCCCTTGTTTTCTCCCTTACCTTTTGGAAGATAAAGTTGTCAGCAAGAGAGGATAAGAATTTCCTTGACCTGTTAGTTTTGCCTGAGAGAGATTCCCAACAAATGTCTGGATAGTTGAAATCTCCCATGACAACTATGTCATATTTTTTGGAGAACTTGGCCATTTGATGCATAAAGAGTTCATCCATATCTTCAGCTTGCACAGGCGGTCTGTAGTAAATGCCTACAATGGTGTCCTTTCCATTGTTCTGACCTTGTATTCTTACCCAAACAGTTTCCACAGAACTCCCAGTCTCTGAAGCTTCAATCTCTGTGCAGATATACGCGTTTCTAACATACAATGCGACACCTCCTCCTCGTTTATCAAGTCTGTTTCTTGCAAATAAGTTGTATCCTTCTAGTCTTGTATTCCAATCATGTGTATTGTCCCACCAAGTTTCAGTGATTCCAATGACATCATATTTCTTTTCCTGTGTTAGTAGTTCCAATTCTCCTTGTTTGTTGCCCATGCTTTGTGCATTAGTATAGAAACATTTTATTTTGTGATTGGTTTCTCTTTCTCCAATATTTTTATTAATTAGAATCTTTCGTCTTTGTTCTTCCTTTCCACTTCTGATAGCAGAGTTCTCAATAGCATTTGTCAGGTGTATGGCTTTTTCTGGTCTTTTGCTTCCCTTCCCATGTTGTTCTAGTTTAAAGCTCTCCTTACAAGTGTAGCAAGGCGACTTCCAAATACATGCTTTCCAGTCTTCGTAAGGTGCACCCCATCTCTAGCAAGTAGTCCATTGTATAAGTAGTTCACTCCGTGATCCAGAAATCCAAATTGTTGCTGATGGCACCATCGACGTAACCAGTTGTTCACTTGCAGAATCTTATTCCACCTCCTTGTTCCATGGCCATCCACTGGGAGGATGGAAGAGAAGACCACCTGCGCTCCCAGTTCTTTCACTTTCTTGCCTAAGTCTTCAAAGTCTCTGCAGATGGTTTCCAGGTCGTTTCTTGCGGTGTCATTTGTCCCCACATGTAGTAGCAGGAATGGATAGTCATCTGTAGGTCTGAAGAGTCCTGATATCCTGTCAGACACATCTTTAATTTTTGCACCTGGAAGACAGCACATTTCTCTTGAAGTTATATCCGGTCTGCAGATAGCGGCCTCTGTTCCTCTCAACAGGGAATCCCCCATGACCACCACTCTCCGTTTCTTCTTCACAACATTTTTCTTTCTCCATCCAGGAGGACTCTGAAGGCGTACAAGGTTGCTGTTTGTTGGCAAAGTCTTATCCTGATGTATTTCTTCATCGTTTTCCTGCGTGAGAGCCTGGTACTGGTTTCTGACCAGTATGGGTGCTGACTGCCTCCTGGTCCTCCCATTGTAACTAAATAAGTGTAAGAAAAATGCATATTGCAAATAGACTAGAACTCTAGTGCAATCTATGGGGTGTAGAAATCCTAAAAGTCAAAATCAACCCTTTAAAAAGCTTGCCAAATGTCTTAGGATAAACAGCCAAAGTTTCTCCTCGTAGAGAATGCCATGTAGGGTTAGGGAGAATTATAGACATGCAATGGTCTCCTGAAAATTTAAATTTGCAAATACAGTCGTGGCCACTCTGAAGAGACTGCTTTCATATTTACATTTCCAGAGTTGCTTTGCATGGCCTATAATTCTCCGTACGCCGACTTGGCACTTTCCACAAGGAGAATTTTTACCCCATTAATACATCTAGAATCATAGAATTATCTGGTCCAACCTCCTGCTCAAAGCAGAATTCACTAAATCATCCCAGACAGATGTCTGTCCAGCTTCTGTTTGAAGACTTCTATTGAAGGAGAACTCACCACCTCTCGTGGCAGCCTGTTCCACTCATTGATCACTCTAACTGTCAAAACGTTTTTCCTAATATCTAATTTGTGTCTCCTCCCATTCAGTTTCATCACATTGCTTCTAATCTCTCCTTGTGCAAATGAGAATAGTGAAATCCTATTAGATGATATTTTTATTTATATCCCTATCTCTGAGCTGTTGCTAGGGATAAATATATCTCGTTGAACAGATTCTGGCTTCATATCTATGAACCTGTGTTCGCCCCTCCCTTTTGTTATTTTCTTTCATAGGTGGATTCACATTTTTCATTTATTTGTTTGATTTCAGTATGATTTATCATTAGGTCTATTCCTTCTCCGCCACTAGATAACCAGGGTTAACGTGTTCTGTGCTGCTGCAGGCAGTCCAGTTTTTGGCAAGGGTGTCTAGGATGCCCATAGTATACTTTTAAAAAATGTACCCCCCATGGGGAAATGTTTATCAACCCATGCACTACGTGTATGGGCATTAGAAGTCTAGGAGACCCGCTCCTTTGTAATGGGTCTTTTTTTTAGGAGGCCCTCCTCCATGTTTCGGCCAAGGGGGGATTGTGGTGCGTGCAAATTTGGGTCAAGGCCGCCCTTGCAATGAATACATAAGGAAACTGTATGGCAGGACCAACTTAAGACTGTGAAGTGGGTTTTCATGTGGCCTTCCAGTATGTGGGTTCAAAGACTTATTGAGGTGCACATCACTTCGCAGCAGGGCAGGCCTTGCTGTCAATGCATAAGAAAAGAAAATGGGAGTACAAGATGAATAATGTGAAGTGGATTTTCCTGGGCCCATCCAGTATGTGGGTTCAAAGGCTTATTGGGGTGCAAATGACTTGGCAGCAGGGCAAGCCTTGCTGTCAATACATAAGAAAAGAGTATGGGAGTACAAAATGCATAATGTGAAGTGGATTTTCCTGGACCCATCTAGTACGTGGGTTCAAAGGCTTATTGGGGTGCATATGACTTGGCAGCAGGGCATTTGTATTTTTTGAAACTAAGCAATGTTACAGTTGAAAAATGCATCAAAAACGCTGCGTCTGAACATAGCCCAAGTGGGAGTGGAACATTTTGGTCTGGGGTTAATTATTTTGCCTTATATACAAGTGATTAACCTGGAAAGAATATACCTTAACATATTTCCCAGCAAAATCCCCTGGCTACAAATACCAACCCGTAGCCACCCCAGAAATGGCACATCTCTAAGATGCGCCAATTCTGGTACTTAGCCCCTCTCTTCCCACTGCCGTGTATCAGTGGCATATGGGGTAATAAGGGGTTAATGTCACCTTGCTATTGTAAGGTGACAATTAACACGGTTAATAATGGAGAGGCGTCAATAAGATGCCTATCCATTATTAATCTAAGTAATAAAGGGTTAAAAAACACACACATGAGAACAAAGTATTTTAATTAAATAAAACACAACAAATTTTTCATAATTTTTATTACACGCCCAGATCCTAGCGAAGCCATCGATCACCTGCAAAAAAAAATAAAAAAACAAGCCAACAATATACTCCCTGTCCAACGTAATCTCATTAATAACGATGGTCCCACAATGATCTCCCCTATAGAGCTGTCACATCAGCAGATGTGACCACTCTATAGGCCTCCGATGACACACTGACCGGAGATAACCCTCCAGCAGTGTGTCATTGGAGATAAGCCTCTCGCTTTATGGCACTACAGCGTGAGAAAATTCTCACGCTGTTGTGCTGCAAAGTGACAGTTGAACTCAGGTGACCTGTCGGCAGCGGAGTGATACAAAGCGGAAAATTACCTCCGTCATTGTATCACTCGAGCCCCTGGAGAGCAGTCGCATCAGCTGATGTGAAAGCTCTCCACCGGAGATCGTCTTGGGACAATCTTATTAATTGGATTACATCGGACACAGGGAGAATATTGTTGGTTTATTATTTTCATTTTTTTCAGGTGACCAAGGGTTCGGGGATTAGCAGTATATGGTGAGTATGAACTATATATGTGTGTAAGTCAACACAGCCCCGCACATACCCCCGCACAGACTCACACACAGCCCCGCAAAACCCGCACAGCCCCGCACATACACCCCACAGACCCCAGCACAGCCACGTACAGACCCGCACATACCCACGCACATCCCGCACAGACCCCCACATACCCCCGCACAGACCCGCACATACCACCACACATACACCTGCACAAACCCGCACATACCCTCGCACAGACCCGCACATACCCCCGCACAGACCTGCATATACCCCCGCACAGACCTGCATATACCCCCACACAGACCCGCACATACCCCCGCACAGACCCACAAATACCCCAGCACATATGCCTGCACAGACACGCACATACCCACGCACAGACCTGCACAGACCCTCACACAGCCCCGCACGGACACCCGCACAGCCCTGCAAACCCTCACACAGACCCGCACATACCCCTGCACAGACCCCCACAAAGCCCCACAGACCCCTGCACAGACCCCCGCACAGCCCCACAAACCCCCGCACAGACCCCAGCACAGCCCGGCAAACCCCCGCCAGACCCCCACACAGACCCCCGCACAGACTCGCACAGAACGCTGCACAGACCCCCGCACAGCCTCGCCACACACGCATACACACGTGGCCCGCACACACCATACAGTCACACAGTGTCGGCGCATGTGCAGTTAAAAAATGGAATCCGTCCCCGGATTCCGTCATTTGTCGCTGTCTGATTTTTCGACGTAGACAAAAATCGTTCCTATGTCCGCTGTCTCCGGCTGACAGACATAGAATTTCTGATGGATCCGTCGAACAATGGATGTAACGTGTGGCCATCCATCACAATCCGTTGCTAATACAAGTCTATGAGAAAAAAAGGATCCAGCGGCATCAGTCACAGATCCGTTTTTTTCAAGAAACGACGGATTGCGACTGATGGAAATAAACTGATATGTGAAAGAGGCCTTACGCAGTGGTGGCTTGTTGATGCTCAGACTGCAGGTCGTTGCATGTGGTGTGTGGATGGTGCTGCATGGTGGACATGTCTGGCTAGTTAGTGCCAGGCAGCGGCCACATTAGAGCTGCCCAGAGTTTTGAAGCATGTGGCAGAGATAATAGGTTGGCAATCAGTGCCTGCCCCTGTGTGTATGCTAAAAGGATGCAGGACTGTGTCTGCCTACAAGGCCACCGCTCTGCCAGCCATCATTGTGTGTCTGTATGCCTGTGCCAGGCCTGACATTGCCATTAATGACCCTTATTCTGGATTCTTCTGTGCTGTTCTTGTATGTGCATGTGATGGCGCTGACATACTTGTATTTGGACATCTTGACCCATTAATAGATCTATGAGGCTGTGTGCCCACATTGCGTTTTTTAAGCATTTCTGCCATGTTTTTGCTGCAGCGAAAATGCTTAAAAAACGCATTCCCAAGCAATTCTATGGGATTCCGCAGTTGCTGTGCCAATGCTGCAAATTTTTCCG
The DNA here is from genome assembly GCF_039654945.1 of Dendrobates tinctorius. NCBI lineage: Eukaryota > Metazoa > Chordata > Amphibia > Anura > Dendrobatidae > Dendrobates > Dendrobates tinctorius. Next base: position 49,999,726 of record NW_027361679.1, on the reverse strand, counting down.
CTGTGGAATCGCATAGCGGTAAAATTCGCAGCATATCCATTATTTCTGCAGAATCGCGGCGATTCCGCCACCATAGGTTTGCATTGAAACACTCACTTTACGCATGTGGCTATGCCCACCATGCGTAAAGTGAGTGCTTCATGTGCGGATGGTACCCAGGTTCTGGAGGAGAGGAGACTCTCCTCCATGCCCTGGGTATCATATTCCTGTAAAAAAATAGAATTAAAATAAAAAATAGGGATATACTTACCCTCTGTCGGCCCCCGAAGTCCTCCCGGCTCTCAGCGGTGCTGGCGAATGACCTCTGATGCAGAGGTCATTCGCGCAATGCATCCCTGGGAATGGAAGTTGCCACCAGCACCGCTGAGAGCCGGGAGGACTTTGGGGGCCGACAGAGGGTAAGTATATCCCTATTTTTTATTTTTTTTATTATTTTTAACATTCTATCTACTATGTAATATCTAATATGAGTAAAACACCTATACTTGTAGTGATAGTGCCGTAAATGTATCGTCCAGGGTGCTAATAACTAACTTCCATTATCGTAAATATAAGGCTATGTTCATACATCAGTTTTTTATCAGTAAGATGATAAGAAAATGGAAGCCGAGTTGTGATTGTTGGCTATGAGCAGCATATCAGTTTTTGTTTTTTGACAGTTTACATCTTTCTGTTCATTTTAGAAGTCAAATTAAGCACATTAGTCAGTGCAGTATAAATTAGGAATTTTTCTTGATTTTCAGCTACATCACTCTCAGGCTTCTACCTTCAGTTGATGACATCATAGGCGTCGTCTTCCTTTATGACATCACAGCTAACGGAATGTAGAAATAATTCTGATGCCGCAGCATGCAGTCTTCATTCCATCAGATAGATCTCAGAAGACAAGCATTCACTTCATCCATGGAAGATCTCTAGATGGTAATCCTAGATGGTTTTCAAGAAAATCTCACCTTAGAATAGCAGGTAAGGATCATTCCAGCTTTCCATTCTGTTTTGATAGATCGTTGTGACATTTTGACTTTTTCTTGACTGGACGGGTTTCCATTGTAGTTTAAAAGTCAAAGACTCACAGTGCAGTTACAGGCTGTATAGTGCAAGGGGTTCACTTTCTTTACACAGTAATCTAAAGTTGATAGTTCTCCCTGCAAACAGTTATATGGTAAAAACAACGTCAGCATTTTTGGGAGTTCATATAATCTTTACATATTAACCTGAGGTACCTCTGATTTTAGTTACAGTATATCAAATATGGCTTATACGATATTATGAGGGATAGCGCATGTATTACAGGAAGTCGTATATCCCATTGTAACTAAATAAGTGTAAGAAAACTACGCTAAAAAATGCATATTGAAAATAGACTAGAACTCTAGTGCAATCTATGGGGTGTAGAAATCCTAAAAGTCAAAATCAACCCTTTAAAAAGCTTGCCAAATGCCTTAGGATAAACAGCCAAAGTTTCTCCTCGTAGAGAATGCCATGTAGGGTTAGGGAGAATTATAGACATGCAATGGTCTCCTGAAAATTTAAATTTGCAAATACAGTCGTGGCCACTCTGAAGAGACTGCTTTCATATTTACATTTCCAGAGTTGCTTTGCATGGCCTATAATTCTCCGTACGCCGACTTGGCACTTTCCACAAGGAGAATTTTTACCCCATTAATACATCTAGAATCATAGAATTATCTGGTCCAACCTTCTGCTCAAATCAGGATTCACTAAATCATCCCAGACAGATGTCTGTCCAGCCTCTGTTTGAAGACTTCTATTGAAGGAGAACTCACCACCTCTCGTGGCAGCCTGTTCCACTCATTGATCACTCTAACTGTCAAAACGTTTTTCCTAGTATCTAATTTGTGTCTCCTCCCATTCAGTTTCATCACATTGCTTCTAATCTCTCCTTGTGCAAATGAGAATACAGATGGTCCTTCTACAATGTGACAGCCCTTGAGATATTTCTATGACAGGGCAGAATCGATACAGGAACATATTCCTGGCAGAAATGTTTTACTTTAAATATAAAAGCCACTGCCCCATTTGGAATGTAATGACATGAGTCCTGCACCGTCAGCCAAAAGCCACATGGTATATAGCACCTTTATTATACAGGGGATCTTGGATAGTTTCCCTATAAGGAACATTGAAAAGCATTCATAAAGTAATACAGCATTGTTATGCACTTGTGTGGGGCCCCTGAGGCTCAGTCGCCACAGAGGTACTGCACCTCCTCCTGAGGTGTGGTACACCACCATCCAGGTAAGGTGGAGACTCCTGACCAAGCTCCACCACCTGCAACCCACACCACATAGTAGTATAGCAAAGCACCTTCGGCGGCTCCGTGCTTGGAACACGAAACGTGCTGTGAGGTGGGTGGAGTTAGATTACATTTCAAGGAGTGGGAAGAGTTTGAGTAGTTAGTCAGTAGTTGGTTGGAGAGAGAACAAGATCCCTAGAGAGAGGGATAGATGGATGGAGGTGCTGCAGCAGATCCCAGTGAATTGTGTCTGCTGGCACGGAAAGGAGATAAAGAGAGCGCAACATAGACTGAAAGCTTGACTCTCCATAGAAAGAAAGGATTAGTACGGAACGTGAGGAGTAAAAGAGAACAGAGGACGTGGGTGAGAAGAGAACCCTTCCTAGAAGTTCTAAGCGCAAGGCCGGGGCTCGGTCCCCGAGGTTGTACGGATACTAATGGTCCTGCAGCAGACACCGGAGGAATAGAAGTAGTGACCACTTTATTCCCACACAAGACTTGGGGGCACAACAGCAACTGGATAGTGAGCCGGGACTTAGTAGCAAGGAGACCCCGAAGCAGGCTACAGCTGTCTGCCGTACAAGTAGAGTTCATAGGAACATCTGACAGGAGGAACTCCAGTGTAACTCAGTACTAGGAGTACTTCATCTAAAGGCGCTATAAGAGGAGACGTTCAGAAAGGCACAAGTTGGCGGAGTGTTGGAAAGGAGTATTCCATCTGGCCTGGGGGTTGACTGAGTCCCAGACCCGGAGGACAAGGCACAGAAGCAGGCACCTGTTTGTACAACAGACTGTGAGTAAAGCTTTGGAACTACATGCCCTGGTGTCCTCTACTTATTCCAGCGTCAACCTGCCCGGCACTGCTACCTCCCCTGCGCCTGACACTACACCACCTAAGTGTCACCATATCTACTCTGCCCTGGGACAACAGCCCTGCCTGTGGAGGGCTATACCATCACTGCTGCACCACACCATCTGTCTCAGAGGATCTGTCTGCAGCGTCGGCCTAACATCTACATTGCCGAACACCACAGGTGGCGTCACGACTTATTCATTCACACTGAACATTTACAATGGGCGCCCAGGGCCACAGGCCGGGTCACAGCTACCGTGACAACTTCCATTGAGATACACCGGGCCTGGTACTGAGTACCCCACAACCCTGGGTGTGAGGGCGTCCCACTTGCTTGATTTATTTTTATCATCGTTATTAGAATAGAGCTATACTTTAAAATATAAAATAAAAAAAGAAGCAAGGCTTAAATTAAACCCCCAAGCAATAATCAGACAGTATCTCTCATTTGGAAAACTCTTTTTTGCTTTCTGTGATCAAACCTCAATTTTTTAACACAATTGCCAACTTAATCGATGCCCTTAGCTATTATCATAATAATAACCCATTTTCGTATTTCTTCTTTAGTGAAAAGTACTTATTGCAGCAGCACAATAGTCTGTATCTTACATGATGTATGCTCCATTTACAAAAAAATATGGCCTTTAGCATTAAACTAATGCACAGGGGCACAATGTGTCGGCATACTATAAATAATGAACACATGAACTGCAATATTGCTGTAAACATTAAAAGTGTAATGTGCTTAGCGTTTTTTGATGAAAGAGCACAAAAGCCGTCCAATCACGCCAAGGTGTACCTTTTAGCATGAATGGTCCCTGACCACTATATGTCCCACCTCTCCTTGTGCCAAACCAGTCCTCATCTGAATAGGGAGAGAAAAGGAAACTGTAGCTCGGAAAAGGCGTAGCTCGGGATTAAAACCTTGTATGGAAATGATGGGTGGGAATGAGTGCTGAGCTGTGGAAGATGCCAGAGGTATACATAGTGGTTAGAGACCATCCATATTAAAAAAAGTACACCTTGGCGTGGTTGGATGACGTTAATGGTTGACATTAACGTTTTTTAATGTTTACAGCAATATTAGAGTTCTTGTATTCATTAGTCACAATATGCTCAATTTACAACCCTAAAATGATTTTCTATCATTTTTGCTCAGATGGACGGACTTCAGAAAGTAGATTCAGGATATGTGGAAGAAATTCTCTTGAAGAGTAGCAGGTAAGTAAAACATTATCTCAAAGATTCGAGGCACCAGAATATTTCTCCTCAGGAGAAACATAGCCTTTATTCAATCGTTAAAAATATATAGCAACAGTACATGGCAACATTTTGTCTGTATCCAGCCTTTATCGAACCAAAAATTACAGATAAAATAAATCAAGTACAAACAATTAGACATTTCACCTATTTATCTGCCATTAGAATTGGCTTCCGCTTCTTCCTCCTCCTCCTCCAAGCCCATCCCCATCATCATGGCATCTTTAAAGCTGTTGAATGAGCAACAAAAAAAAAACAGTTAAAAAACATTTAAATTGTACATGTTGTACATTGTGGAGAACAGACTCCAGTTCCTATATCTCATCCACATGCCTATCCCAGCGGATCATTAGAGAATGACCTGAGGCTGACGCGAGGTAAGCGTCTTCCTAGTCCTTATAGGTCCTTTACTATGATATAATTCAGCCCACCCCTACATAACCACCATTCAACGCGATAGTGTTTTACATGTGACTCATCTAATTGTCATGGCCTGCGCCAATATTTGCAATGTGTTTCGGTGCCATAAAATGATGTGTATAAATTGCAATTGCTCTGCTGTTTAAAGAGTAAACATAAGTTTTTTCCCCATAAATCAATAGTACACATAAAATTAAGAAACTTTGCAATATATTTTATTAAATAAATTATCTTCTTTCTCCTCCTGGACTGATAAGTCTTTTTCAAAATTCTCAATTCTGAGGTAAAATCTGTATTTATTAAAGACAGATTTGTACATTACTGAGATAGGAGATGACAGTTGGTGCTGATATGATTCCATGGAAGAAGAGGAGGGAGGAGCTCTATCTGTCATGATCCATGCTGGATCGTGTCAGATAAGAGCACTGGTAACCTTTTTTTTCCCTCGCACTAGCTTTGAGCTGAGAGATAGTTTTGCCCCCGGTGGCCAGTATGGTCATTGCACTGGTGTTTTTAGAGATAGTTTTGCCCCCCCAGTGGTGGTTAGTGTAATTGCATGGGAATCACTAACAGGTGTGTTTACTCAATAAAGGTGTGTCAGTTGTGCTCACTTGTGTCTGGAGATGTATTGGGGTGTAGTGGTGCACTGTCCTACCTGGCTGATTGACAGGTCGTTTACTCCAGTACTAGTCCACTGACCTTTCAATCAGCCAGGGGAAGGTGCTGCTAGATAGAAAATACAGTGTGAGACTGAGAAGCTAGAAGTTCATCATCACGCCCCAGTGCTCTTCCACCCACAATTTAAAAATATGACTTCTGAATGCTGGAGCAGCACTTTGGGGTAATAAAGGGATCAACCTGTTTATCTTTTAAAGGGCTGCACATTTATATTAGTGGTTTAGGAGGAGGATAAAAGTTTCAGACAGGTTCCTCTTAAAGGTTCCCATATACAATAGACTAAAATCAGCCGATTCTTTAAATTTGGATAAGATTCGCCTACCTTGTAATATGCATTATGTGTTTCTCCACTTTTTAGGTCTAATTGAGCTAAAAGGTCACTTTCAAAAATATATAAGCCACTGAGATCTCTAAAGTAGACATTGCCATACATATTGAACCATTCGCATTCAGCTGCTTTTACAGATTTGTGCTAACACAGCATACCTAGCAATTTGCATTATGTGCTTCGATGACATTTATTCTCTCTATGCTGGGTAAACAATATTGAATGTTTAATTTGAAGTTGAATTCTAGAGACACTGTGAGTGACAGCTCAGTTATCCAATAGATGGCAGGGGCATACTGGGCTTTCAGTATAGTGAATGGGGTAGCCCAGTCGCTCTGTCAGAGACTGGAGCGTGCTGACTATCTTCATGCTAATTAGGGATAGATCAGCTGCCCCATTATGGGCTGGGGCATGCTGGGCTGTCCCCGTCATGGGCTGGGGCATGCTAGGCTGTTCCCATGCAAATTTACTATTGCCAAGCAGTCCAATCAAAGGATGGGCCTGCAAGGCTTCTTCCAGGTCCCTCCCATTCAGGGTGATCGCCTGGCTATTTAGCTGGCTGGCAGTGGTCAGACATATTGTTAGTTGTGTCTTTGCGCTATGAAGTGCCTGACTTGTGCTTTAGTGTTCTGCTGTTCCTTGTCTTTAACTATTAGTTTGCCTAGCCTCTTTGTCTTGATCTGCACCATTTTGGACTGCTGACTTCGTACTGTGACTTGTTTACGTTTTTGTCTTGACCCTCTGCCTTAGATGTACACTTTTGGTATTTGACCCCAAACTTCTTGACTCCTTTGCCTCCCAGCTTGTCCGTGAGAAGTGACAATAGCCATGGTCACAGTTGAATTACAATATGACCCATCATTTTGTCCCCAATTGAGATAAGCTGTAGCCAGAGGTGTGTGGCTGTGACTTATTTCTTTCTCCCTATTCACAATACATGCATATTTGGACAAACCAAGCATGGTTCTGTTTAGGGAATTCAACGAAAATAGCTAATGCACAATATACTAAAATCAGCCAATTCTGTAAATGTGGATAAGATTTGCCTACCTTGTAGTTTGCATTATATGTTTCCTTTCAAAGATACATATATGCTAGACAGATCTCTGAAGTAGACATTGCGGAACTGTGTACAACAGTCTTCCTCTACTTTTCATAAATTATCAGCAAATCGCAGAGTTTTTTTTTTTACTACCAAAATGGTAGAAAGCACATCTATATTGGAGATGGAAAGGAGGCTTTGAGGGGATATGAAGGAAGCCTATATAAGGTGTTTTTTTTTGTTTTTTCGATTATGTGTGGTTTATGTGAGTGGATACTCTACCACTCTGTCTACACGTTTGAGAGTGTCGCTCTATTCTCTGAGAGTACTTGCGTGGGCAGGTAGGGTTAGGACTGGGTAACTTTCCTTTGGCTTAGCATCTGTCTCCTTCATGTGTACGGTTAGGACAGTTGAGTTACAGAGCAAGTCCAACTCTCAATCTATATTTCTCTGGGAAAGCGACAGGATCTTGCACCTAGCGTCACATGTGTTCTCTTCCTTGACTCAGCATCTGCTTTATTACACGTGTGCGGCTAGAACAATTTACTTGCATAGTGAGCTCTACCCAGGTGCTATTTCCCCTGCGACGTTTAACAGCATTTAGTACCTTGCTTACTTTTAACAGTACCATTCTGGGCAGTGACTGATCTGGGTACTCTGAGTTCTGTTCAAAATGCGAGGCGCTTAACATAGTGTAATTTAGGTGATCGCTTACTGTTTAGTTCCGCCATTGTTAACTAGCTGCATTTATACATCTCTGTACGGTGGACCTCGGGTTGCGATTGCTCTTTATTATTTATTTTAATTAGTGCAATTCGCCAACCCTGACATGATATTTTGACCTGTCTTATTGTTCCTCAGTTTTGAAGTGTTAGCCAGATGTACATGTTGCAAGGCTTTGATAACTACCAGTCATGGTACCCAGATCAAGACATACGAAGTGTTTGATACAAAATTCTCCTTGCACTTTTCCTAAATTATGAACAAATAGATTATTTTTCCTTCTATAAAAATGGTAGAAAGAACACCTATATTGGAGATGGAAAGGAGGCTTTGAGGGGATATGGAGGAGGCCTATGTTTTTTAGTTTTATTTTTAGGTGTGCAATTATCTGTTTTCTGATAATTTTGGAAAAGTAGCTAAAATGAAAGAAACTGTCAAAGTTGTTAATTTTTAAGTTGTGGAATGTGTGAAAACATGTTTTTGTGATCTATCATATGCTTTTTGAATGAGGCTCCTTTACACAATAGACTAAAATCAGCCAATTCTGTAAATGTGTATAAGATCCACTTACCTTGTAATTTGCAATATGCTTTTCTCTGACCTTTTAATTCAAAGTGAGCTAAAAAGTTGCTTTTGAAGATATATTTGTTAGGCAGATCTCTGAAATAGACATTGCGGAGCTGTGTCCATTCTTATTCTACTTTTCCTAGATTATGAGCAAATCGCTGAGCTTTTTTTTCTACTAAAATGGTAGAAAACACACCTGTATTTGCGATGGAAAGGAGGCTTTGAGGGGATATGGAGGAGGCCTATGTTTTTTTTTTTGAGTTTCTTATTTGTGCGTGCTATCATCTGTTTGTTAATAATTTTGGAAAAGTTGATAAAATGTAGGAAACTGTGATAATTGTTAAGTTTAAAGATGTTTAATGTAAGAAACATACTTTGTACAATGATGCGTAAGGAATATGTGTAAATAGTTTGGTTGTTTCTGTGATAACATACGGATGCAAAACCTGGACAATAAAGAAACAAGACAGAAGGATCATCACCTATGAAATGTAGTGCTAGATAAGGTTCTTATCAATGCTATGGATGGCAAGAAGAAATAATCAATTTTGGATCAAATCAATTTAAACATGTCCCTCGAAGCAGCGATCACCAAGCTATAAATTTCCTAATTTGGACACATCATACCAAGAAAGGAATCACTGGAGAAGGACATCCTCATCAGAAAAATAGAAGGAACATTCGAAGAGAAAAAACAGCAACTCAATATCTTGATATAGTCAAAGTAATGGCAGAAAAGACCCTGACAGACCGATCCAGCTGTTAATAAGGTTAATCTTCTGTAAGGTAGCGCTCACTGAGTGTATTGGGTGACACTCACTTGGCTGCAGATAAACCAGGTCCGGCCCAGGCTTTTCACATAGCACAGTCCATACGGTTTATTGTATACGGCATAAACCATGGCAGCATGAGGAAATGATAACAGTTTTACAGTATACCAAACAAAATGTTCATAGTGGAGCTCCACTCCCATAGTCCTGTGTTCACACATGCTGTGCTTTGTCCAGCAATCAGATTCAACACTCTCTCATTTAATTCCCCATGTCCGAGTTACCTCTTTGAGCTCCTGCTACAGATGCCGACTCGCTGTTAGTCCTTTCTCTCAGGGGAGCGGCCGCACTGGGCTCACCATTCCGGACAGTGCCTTATTCAATAGGCCGCCTCACAGTTCCAGAATCACAGCCGGACAGTGGCTCCTCAAAAGCAGTCTGTCACAGACGCTGCTCTCACACATGGCCTTCTGGGACCTTTCACACAGTCCAATGAGATCCAGGCACTCTCCCCCTGTGACCTACACTGGTCACCTTATATGGTCTGCAGCCACGCCCAACGGTGGATCACATGGCTATGACCTCATCGCAGGTCCTATTTCACACAGACACACGCAGGCTTTATCCTGGGCATTCAGATTCATGCCCCTGGTTGGGTTTGTAGGTGACTGGTTCCACCCGTCTCACCAAGCCACTTGGAAGATTCTCACTGACACACTGTTACAAAACCTCAGCAGTACCTCTCCTGATTAACATGTTTCAGCTTCCATCACAAGGCACCCACCGTTGTGATACATCTCGGCTATTTACAACCCTGTCGGTCATCCTTTCTCCATTACCACAATGGATATGCCTGTGTGCATGACCCATACAGCGCCCCCTAACTGTCACAGGGGTCACTACATCACACTTTTAACAGATCCTTTAACTGTCAAGTTAACAGGGCTCGAGATCAATACAAGAGTCATTTAAAACAAAACAAAAAAGTAAGAAAAATTGATTTATTTCTGTAATGGCTTTCAGACCTTAAAAGTTGCAGTACATTTTAGACTAAAATCCACCACTTTTGCAGATTTGAGCAAAAGCAGCCTACCTTGTGTTAGGTGTTGGGATTCTCCCGCAGTGCGTGATAGATCCCAAGCATTGCCTGGTGCTGGGTCTCCCATTCTGACCCAGCTGCTGCTAATGCTGCTCAGCACAGATGTTGGCCCCAGCGTCTTGCACAGGCTCGTGGTATTCGTTTGGTTACTACTGGCTCTCTAGCTAAGTCTATGGTAACCAGCATTATGCAGCTGCAGCCTGACACTTGGGAGTCTAAGTCCAGAGATCACCCGACAGAGCATGTCCGTGATGTGGCATCTGCTCATTGGTGGCCTGACGTTTGCTGCTCTGGTGAGGTGGCAGCTGCGGATTGGTCCGCAGGCGACCTCTTGGCCGACTGGGCGTGAGTGTTTTGGATAGACTAGTGTATAAAAGGCCCACAGCGGCACTTGCGGGTGCGCTGGTATCACTTATGTGTGGTTTATGTGAGTGGATACTCTACCACTCTGTCTGCACATTTGAGTGTTTCACTCTATCCACTGAGAGCACTTACGCCGGTAGGTAGAGTTAGGACTGGGTAACTTTCCTTTGGCTTAGCGTCTTTCTTCTTCATGTGTGCGGTTAGGACAGTTGAGTTACAGAGCAAGTCCAACCCTCAGGCTGTATTTCTCCGGGAAGGTGACAGAGTCTTGCACCTGGCGTCACATTTGTTCTCTTCCTTGACTCAGCATCTGCTTCATGACATGTGTGTGGCTAGCACAATTTACTTGCAGAGCGAGCTCTACCCACGTGCTATTTCACCTGTGATGTTTAACAGCATTTAGTACCTTGCTTACTTTTAGCAGTACCATTCTGGGAAGTACCTGAGCTGGGTACTGTGAGTTTTGTTCACAATGCGTGGCGTTTAACACAGTGCATTTAAGGTGATCACTTACTGTTAAGTTCCGCCATTGTTCACTAGCAGCATCTATACATCTCTGTACGGTGGACTCCGGGTTGCGATTCCACTTTATTATTTATTTTTATTTAGTGCTATCCGCCAACCCTAACATGATGTTTTGACCTTAAAATGACTTATTGTTCCTCAGTTTTGAAGTGTTAGCCACATGTACATTTTGCAAGGCTTTGATAACTACCAGTCATGGTACTCAGATCAGTGTTTGGTACAAAATTCTCATTGCACTTTTCCTAAATTAAGAGCAAATAGATTATTTTTTCTTCTATAAAAATGGTAGAAAGAACTCTTATATTGGAGATGGAAAGGAGGCTTTGAGGGGATATGGAGGAGGCCTATGTTTTTTTTTCTAGTTTCTTATTTATGCGTGCATTATCTGTTTGTTAATAATTTTGGAAAAGTTTATAAAATGTAGGAAACTGTGATAATTATTACATTTAAAGATGTTTAATGTAAGAAACATACTTTGTACAATGATGCGCAAGGAATATGTGTAAATAGTTTGGTTGTTTATGTGATAACATACGGAAGCAAAACCTGGACAATAAAGAAACTAGACAGAAGGATCATCATCTTCGAAGTGTAGTGCTAGATAAGGTTCTTATCAATGCTATGGAAGGCAAGAAGAAGAAATAATCAATTTTGGATCAAATCAATTGAGACATGTCCTTAGAAGCAACGATCAGCAAGCTATAAATTTCCTATTTTGGACACATCATACCAAGAAAGCAGTCACTGGAGAAGGACATCATCATCAGAAAAATAGAAGAAACATTTAAGTAGAAAAAACAGCAACTTGATACCTTGATATATTCAAAGTAATGGCTGAAAAGACCGTCATAGACCGATCCAGCCATGAATAAGGTTAATCTTCTAACAGATCCTTAATCTGTCAAGTTAACAGGGCTCGAGATCAATACAAGAGTCATTTGAAACAAAACAAAAAAGTAAGAAAAATGGATTTATTTCTGTAATGGGTTTCAGACCTTAAAAGTTGCCGTACATGTTAGACTAAAATCAACCACTTTTGCAGATTTGAGCAAAAGCGGCCTACCTTGTGTTAGGAGATGGGATTCTCCCGCAGAGCGGGATAAATCCCAAGCATTGCCTGGTGCTGGGTCTCCCATTCTGACCCAGCTGCTGCTAATGCTGCTCAGCACAGATGTTGGCCCCTGCATCTTGCGCAGGCTCGTGGTATTCATTTGGTTACAGCTGGCTCTCTAGCTAAGTCTATGGTAACCAGCGTTATGCAGCTGCAGCCTGACACTTGGGAGTCTAAGTTCAGAGATCACCCGACTGAGCATGTCCATGATGTGGCATCTGCTCATTGGTGTTCTGAGGTTTGCTGCTCTGGTGAGGTGGCAGCTGCGGGTTGGTCCGCAGGCGACCTCTTGGCCGACTGGGCGTGAGTGTTTTGGGTAGAGTCTAGTGTATAAAAGGCCCCCAGCGGCACTTGCAGGTGCGTTGGTATCACTTATGTGTGGTTTATGTGAGTGAATACTCTACCACTCTGTCTGCACGTTTGAGTGTGTCGCTCTATTCTCTGAGAGTACTTACGTGGGTAGGTAGGGTTAGGACTGGGTAACTTTCCTTTGGCTTAGCATCTGTCTCCTTCATATGTGCGGTTAGGACAGTTGAGTTACAGAGCAAGTCCAACCCTCAGGCTGTATTTCTCCTGGAAGGTGACAGAGTCTTGCACCTAGCGTCACATGTGTTCTCTTCCTTGACTCAGCATCTGCTTCATGACATGTGTGCGGCTAGCACAATTTACTTGCAGAGCGAGCTCTACCCACGTGCTATTTCACCTGTGATGTTTAACAGCATTTAGTACCTTGCTTACTTTTAGCAGTACCATTCTGGGCAGTACCTGAGCTGGGTACTGTTCACAATGCATGGCGCTTAACACAGTGCGTTTAAGGTGATCGCTTACTGTTAAGTTCCGCCATTGTTCACTAGCAGCATTTATACATCTCTGTACGGTGGACTCCGGGTTGCGATTCCACTTTATTATTTTTTTTTATTTAGTGCTATCCGCCAACCCTAACATGATGTTTTGACCTTAAAATGACTTATTGTTCCTCAGTTTTGAAGTGTTAGCCACATGTACATTTTGCAAGGCTTTGATAACTACCAGTCATGGTACTCAGATCAGTGTTTGGTACAAAATTCTCACTGCACTTTTCCTAAATTAAGAGCAAATAGATTATTTTTTCTTCTATTAAAATGGTAGAAAGAACTCTTATATTGGAGATGGAAAGGAGGCTTTGAGGGGATATGGAGGAGGCCTGTTTTTTTTTTAGTTTCTTATTTATGCATGCAATTATCTGTTTGTTAATAATTTTGGAAAAGTTTATAAAATGTAGTAAACTGTGATAATGATTACATTTAAAGATGTTTAATGAAAGAAACATACTTTGTACAATGATGCGCAAGGAATATGTGTAAATAGTTTGGTTGTTTATGTGATAACATACATGTCATGGTCACGTGTGTCTGGACGCAGATGATACCGCAAGGCGAACCCATAACACACGTGACCCTGGATACACCGCCTCCAGTGGGGCGCATTTAAATAATAAAACGTGCAGGTGGATACGCCGCCTCCACCTGGCGAATTTAGGTATTACACGTTATACATACAATATCTGGAAACACCGCCTCCAGTAAGGCGCATTTAAATAATAAAGGGGGGAACCTGGGTAACTATAACAATGGTGGGCCCTGCAATAGGGAAAAGGGAATTGGAGACCTCCTGAGCTCCCCTGAGCCAGTGTCCCTGCACTCCTAACGTTCCCTATGCCGGTTTCGCACCGGGCGCCGCACGCATACCTCAACGCCCTTGCTCACCCTGAACCTAAACCCTCACTAGGGAATGGGTCGGTGCGGAGACTAATCCCACCACTGCACTAATAACACACATGAGGAAAGAGACAATACAGGGGAAACACCACTTAGCTTTGCTCTGTTGCGTGCGCTCCTAGCAACAGAGCCCTCCACCTGAGTGCATCTTCTCCTCCACCTGGATCCATCACCATAACAGGATCCTTCACCTTAGTGCAGCCTTGGAGCGGAGTCCAACACCAGTTGCAGCTGCTTAGTACCAGAGTCCCAAGGATGAATTCAGCTGCTGACACGAAGTCGAGCATGCTTGAGTCCAGCTCAGCGGCCAAGTCCCACATGGTGAGTGCCACTCTCCATAGTCGCCACTCCACCAGCCCATGCAGACACTTCCCGCTGACACCATCACTGCGACTCCACCACGCCATGCCAGCCCTTCGTCCAGACACCATAGCTGAAACACATCCCCCTGGCTAAGCTGCGCAGGACTCCTCACCAGCTCCATCCTTCCTCCAGGCTCTCCAAAAACAGAGTGAACAAAAACTCACAATATCACAAGCAGTGATTGCACACCTCTAGCACACCTTTATAGGGTGTAACACCTGATACATGATTAAGTGCACAAAACCTAAAGTACAATATCAAAACCACCACCGGGGACAGTCAAGACACCTTGGAACTTTCCAAAGTAAAAAAAGTTCACCCAGTGATTTAAAACTGTCAGATCACTTCAGATCATGACAGTACCCCCTCCTTAATGAGGGGCCTCTGGACCCTCAAGACCACCCCTCATTAGGGAAACACCTACAGCGGGGACGCCCAGACCCTGAGTTCACCCCACCATTACCTGACACTTCAGGTTTATGACAAACGCACCGCTGGTATTGGCAATACATGTTCATTTTGGAGGCACCACTCATCTCCACAGCGCCGACCTGGGGAACGAGATTATGTATGTGTATGTATGCTAAGAGCTGATCAGACTCCACAACACATTTCCAAGATGTTTTTTGGGTGGGACCCATACATGCTCGTTCACACACAGGTCCGGACCTGAACGTTTATTGCACACATACATTTGTCATTTTTTTGGTGAACTCACTCTGGACTTGACAACAAAGGCGTCCCCCTGTGTCACCACACTCACACCCCCACTATTCACCAAGGGATCACCACCCTCCAACCCTCTTCACCATGAGGTCTGCGCCCCCCAGGGTTGGTTTAATGGCGAGGGTTGAGATTTGTCCCTACTCCCCCGCAGCACACCAGCTGCTCACACCAGGAGGAGAAGGAACGCATATGGAGGAAATATACACTCACTGGCCGCCTCCACACGGCCAGGAGGGGCGGCTTCTACGGTGGTATTTGAAGATTTGGCGTAAACCCCGCGGACTCTACATCAGTCTGCTCATCACTGGAACGCACCCCTTCACCTCGGGGAACACCAAGCAGCTCCGTGGGGCACCATTCCTCCCACCTGCCTGGGTACGCCCACGTGCATGAGCAAATCCCGCTCCCCAGCAGCGACTCCAGGGGCTTTTGCGAGACCCGCAATTTGCCAAAGCCGCCATTTTTTTTTTCTCTGGTTATCTGAGCAGAGGCCCCAGACCGTGATAACTGCTACTGCAGCGGCTCTAAACACCTTGCCGCTCCCCACTCACATCAGTGAGGCCCGGCAGCAATTACTCAGCGGTCTCCACGTGGCCAAAGCTCACCAGAAAAAAAAACTGTATGGCCTGTGATAATGTCATGGTCACGTGTGTCTGGACGCAGATGATACCGCAAGGCGAACCCATAACACACGTGACCCTGGATACACCGCCTCCAGTGGGGCGCATTTAAATAATAAAACGTGCAGGTGGATACGCCGCCTCCACCTGGCGAATTTAGGTATTACACGTTATACATACAATATCTGGAAACACCGCCTCCAGTAAGGCGCATTTAAATAATAAAGGGGGGAACCTGGGTAACTATAACAATGGTGGGCCCTGCAATAGGGAAAAGGGAATTGGAGACCTCCTGAGCTCCCCTGAGCCAGTGTCCCTGCACTCCTAACGTTCCCTATGCCGGTTTCGCACCGGGCGCCGCACGCGTACCTCAACGCCCTTGCTCACCCTGAACCTAAACCCTCACTAGGGAATGGGTCGGTGCGGAGACTAATCCCACCACTGCACTAATAACACACGAGGAAAGAGACAATACAGGGGAAACACCACTTAGCTTTGCTCTGTTGCGTGCGCTCCTAGCAACAGAGCCCTCCACCTGAGTGCATCTTCTCCTCCACCTGGATCCATCACCATAACAGGATCCTTCACCTTAGTGCAGCCTTGGAGCGGAGTCCAACACCAGTTGCAGCTGCTTAGTACCAGAGTCCCAAGGATGAGTTCAGCTGCTGACACGAAGTCGAGCATGCTTGAGTCCAGCTCAGCGGCCAAGTCCCACATGGTGAGTGCCACTCTCCATAGTCGCCACTCCACCAGCCCATGCAGACACTTCCTGCTGACACCATCACTGCGACTCCACCACGCCATGCCAGCCCTTCGTCCAGACACCATAGCTGAAACACATCCCCCCTGGCTAAGCTGCGCAGGACTCCTCACCTGCTCCATCCTTCCTCCAGGCTCTCCAAAAACAGAGTGAACAAAAACTCACAATATCACAGGCAGTGATTGCACACCTCTAGCACACCTTTATAGGGTGTAACACCTGATACATGATTAAGTGCACAAAACCTAAAGTGCAATATCAAAACCACCACCGGGGACAGTCAAGACACCTTGGAACTTTCCAAAGTAAAAAAAGTTCACCCAGTGATTTAAAACTGTCAGATCACTTCAGATCATGACAATACAGAAGCAAAACCTGGACAATAAAGAAACAAGACAGAAGGATCATCACCTTCGAAGTGTAGTGCTAGATAAGGTTCTTATCAATGCTATGAAAGGCAAGAAGAAGAAATAATCAATTTTGGATCAAATCAATTGAGACATGTCCCTAGAAGCAACGATCAGCAAGCTATAAATTTCCTACTTTGGACACATCATACCAAGAAAGGAGTCACTGGAGAAGGACATCATCAGAAAAATAGAAGGAACATTTAAATAGAATAAACAGCAACTTGATACCTTGATATATTCAAAGTAATGGCTGAAAAGACCCTGATAGACCGATCCAGCCATGAATAAGGTTAATCTTCTAACAGATCCTTAATCTGTCAAGTTAACAGGGCTCGAGATCAATACTAGAGTCATTTAAAACAAAACAAAAAAGTAAGAAAAATGGATTTTTTTCTGTAATGGGTTTCAAACCTTAAAAGTTGCTGTACATTTTTAGACTAAAATCAACCACTTTTGCATATTTGAGCAAAAGCGGCCTACCTTGTGTTAGGTGTTGGGATTCTCCCGCAGTGCAAGATAGATCCCAAGCACTGTCTGGTGCTGGGTTCTCCCATTCTGACCCAGCTGCTGCTAATGCTGCTCAGCACAGATGTTGGCCCTAGCGTCTTGCACGGGCTCGTGGTATTCGTTTGGTTACAGCTGGCTCTCTAGCTAAGTCTATGGTAACCAGCGTTATGCATCTGCAGCCTGACACTTGGGAGTCTAAGTCCAGAGATCACCCGACTGAGCATGTCCATGATGTGGCGTCTGCTCATTGGTGTTCTGAGGTTTGCTGCTCTGGTGAGGTGGCAGCTGCGGGTTGGTCCGCAGGCGACCTCTTGGCCGACTGGGCGTGAGTGCTTTGGGTAGAGTCTAGTGTATAAAAGGCCCCCAGCGGCACTTGCAGGTGCGTTGGTATCACTTATGTGTGGTTTATGTGAGTGAATACTCTACCACTCTGTCTGCACGTTTGAGTGTGTCGCTCTATTCTCTGAGAGTACTTACGTGGGTAGGTAGGGTTAGGACTGGGTAACTTTCCTTTGGCTTAGCATCTGTCTCCTTCATATGTGCAGTTAGGACAGTTGAGTTACAGAGCAAGTCCAACCCTCAGGCTGTATTTCTCCTGGAAGGTGACAGAGTCTTGCACCTAGCGTCACATGTGTTCTCTTCCTTGACTCAGCATCTGCTTCATGACATGTGTGCGGCTAGCACAATTTACTTGCAGAGCGATCTCTACCCACGTGCTATTTCACCTGTGATGTTTAACAGCATTTAGTACCTTGCTTACTTTTAGCAGTACCATTCTGGGCGGTACCTGAGCTGGGTACTGTTCACAATGTGTGGCGCTTAACACAGTGCGTTTAAGGTGATCGCTTACTGTTAAGTTCCGCCATTGTTCACTAGCAGCATTTATACATCTCTGTACGGTGGACTCCGGGTTGCGATTCCACTTTATTATTTATTTTTATTTAGTGCTATCCGCCAACCCTAACATGATGTTTTGACCTTAAAATGACTTATTGTTCCTCAGTTTTGAAGTGTTAGCCACATGTACATTTTGCAAGGCTTTGATAACTACCAGTCATGGTACTCAGATCAGTGTTTGGTACAAAATTCTCATTGCACTTTTCCTAAATAAAGAGCAAATAGATTATTTTTTCTTCTATAAAAATGGTAGAAAGAACTCTTATATTGGAGATGGAAAGGAGGCTTTGAGGGGATATGGAGGAGGCCTATGTTTTTTTTTTTTTTAGTTTCTTATTTATGCGTGCAATTATCTGTTTGTTAATAATTTTGGAAAAGTTTATAAAATGTAGTAAACTGTGATAATGATTACATTTAAAGATGTTTAATGAAAGAGACATACTTTGTACAATCATGCGCAAGGAATATGTGTAAATAGTTTGGTTGTTTATGTGATAACATACGGAAGCAAAGCCTGGACAATAAAGAAACAAGACAGAAGGATCATCACCTTCGAAGTGTAGTGCTACATAAGGTTCTTATCAATGCTATGGAAGGCAAGAAGAAGAAATAATCAATTTTGGATGAAATCAATTGAGACATGTCCCTAGAAGCAACGATCAGCAAGCTATAAATTTCCTACTTTGGACACATCATACCAAGAAAGGAGTCACTGGAGTAGGACATCATCATCAGAAAAATAGAAGGAATATTTAAATTGAAAAAACAGCAACTTGATACCTTGATATATTCAAAGTAATGGCTGAAAAGACCCTGATAGACCGATCCAGCCATGAATAAGGTTTATCTTCTAACAGATCCTTAATCTGTCAAATTAACAGGGCTCGACATCAATACAAGAGTGTTTTGAAACAAAACAAAAAAGTAAGAAAAATGGTTTTATTTCTGTAATGGGTTTCAGACCTTAAAAGTTGCGGTACATTTTAGACTAAAATCAACCACTTTTGCAGATTTGAGCAAAAGCGGCCTACCTTGTGTTAGGAGTTGGGATTCTCCCGCAGAGCGGGATAAATCCCAAGCATTGCCTGGTGCTGGGTCTCCCATTCTGACCCAGCTGCTGCTAATGCTGCTCAGCACAGATGTTGGCCCCTGCATCTTGCACAGGCTTGTGGTATTCGTTTGGTTACTGCTGGCTCTCTAGCTAAATCTATGGTAACCAGCGTTATTCAGCTGCAGCCTGACGTTTGGGAATCTAAGTCCAGAGATCACCCGACTTAGCATGTCCATGATGAGACGACGGCTCATTGGTGGACTGACGTTTGCTGCTCTGGTGAGGTGGCAGCTGCGGATTGGTCCGCAGTCGACGTCTTGAGTGACTGGGCGTGAGTGTTTTGGTTACAATCTAGTGTATAAAAGGCCCCCAGCGGCACTTGTGGGCGCGCTGGTATCACTTATGTGTGGTTTACATGAGTGGATACTCTACCACTCTGTCTGCACATTTGAGTGTTTCGCTCTTTTCTCTGAGAGTACTTGCGTGGGTAGGTAGGGTTAGGACTGGGTAACTTTCCTTTGGCTTAGCATCTTTCTTCTTCATGTGTGCGGTTAGGACAGTTGCGTTACAGAGCAAGTCCAACCCTCAGGCTGTATGTCTCTGGGAAAGCGACAGGGTCTTGCACCTGGCGTCACATGTGTTCTCTTCCTTGATTCAGCATCTGCTTTATTACACGTGTGCGGCTAGCACAATTTACTTGAAGAGCGAGCTTTACCCACGTGCTATTTCCCCAGTGACGTTTAACAGCATTTAGTACCTTGCTTACTTTTAGCAGCACCATTCTAGGCAGTAACTGAGCTGGGTACTGTGAGTTTTGTTCACAATGCATGGCTTTTAACACAGTGCGTTTAAGGTGATCGCTTACTGTTAATCTCCGCCATTGTTCACTAGCAGCATTTATACATCTCTTTACGGTGGACCATGTGTTGCGATTGCACTTTGTTATTTATTTTTATTTTGTTCAATCCGCCAACCCTAACATGATGTTTTGACCTTAAAATATCTTATTGTTCCTCAGTTTTGAACTGTTAGCCACATGTACATGTTGCAAGGCTTTGATAACTACCAGTCATGGTACCCAGATCAAGACATACGATGTGTTTGGTACAAAATTCTCCTAGCACTTTTCCTAAATTATGAGCAAATAGATTATTTTTTCTTCTATAAAAATGGTAGAAAGAACACTTATATTGGAGATGGAAAGGAGGCTTTGAGGGGATATGGAGGAGGCCTATGTTTTTAATTTCATTTTTAGGTGTGCAATTATCTGTTTTCTGATAATTTTGGAAAAGTAGCTAAAATTAATGAAACTGTCAAAGTTGTTAATTTTTAAGTTGTGGAATGTGTGAAAATATGTTTTTGTGATCTATCATATGCTTTTTAAATGAGGCTCCTTTACACAAAATACTAAAATAATGCAAGTCTGTAAATGTGTGTAAGATCCAATTACCTTGTAATTTGCAATATGCGTTTCTCTGACATTTTAGTTCAAAGTGAGCTAGAAAGTTGCTTTTGAAGATATATTTGTTAGGCAGATCGCTGAAATAGACATTGCGTAGCTGTGTCCATTCTTATTCTACTTTTCCTAGATTATGAGCAAATTGCTGAGCTTTTTTTCTACTACAATGGTAGAAAACACACCTTTATTGGCTATGGAAACAAGGCTTTGAGAGGATATGTAGGAGGCCTATGTTTTTTTTTCCAAGTTTCTTATTTGTGCGTGCAATCATCTGTTTGTGAATAATTTTGGAAAAGTTGATAGGAAACTGTGATAATTGTTAAGTTTAAGGATGTTTAATGTAAGAAACATACTTTGTACAATGATGCGTAAGGAATATGTGTAAATAGTTTGGTTGTTTCTGTGATAACATACGGATGCAAAACCTGGACTATAAAGAAACAAGATAGAAGGATCATCACCTTCGAAATGCAGTGCTAGATAAGGTTCTTATCAATGGTATTGATTGCAAGAAGAACAAATAATCAATTTTGGATTAAATCAAGTAAGACATGTCCCTTGAAGCAACGATCACTAAGCTATATATTTCGTACTTTGGACACATCATACCAAGAAAGGAATCACTGGAGAAGGAAATCATCATCAGAAAAATAGAAGGAACATTCAAACAGAAAAAACAGCAACTCGATGTCTTGATATAGTTAAAGTAATGTCAGAAAAGACCCTGACAGACTGATCCAGCCGTGAATAAGGTTAATCTTCTAACAGATCCTTAATCTGTCAAGTTAACATGGCTCGAGATCAATGCTAGAGTCATTTAAAACAAAACAAAAAAGTAAGAAAAATGGATTTTTTTCTGTAATGGGTTTCAGACCTTAAAAGTTGCTGTACATTTTTAGACTAAAATAAACCACTTTTGCAGATTTGAGCAAAAGCGGCCTACCCTGTGTTAGGAGTTGGGATTCTCCCGCAGAGCGGGATAAATCCTAAGCACTGTCTGGTGCTGGGTTCTCCCATTCTCACCCAGCTGCTGCTCAGCACAGATGTTGGCCCTAGAGTCTTGCACAGGCTTGTGGTATTCGTTTGGTTATAGCTGGCTCTCTAGCTAAGTCTATGGTAACCAGCGTTATGCAGCTGCAGCCTGACACTTGGGAGTCTAAGTTCAGAGATCACCCGACTGAGCATGTCCATGATGTGGCATCTGCTCATTGGTGTTCTGACGTTTGCTGCTCTGGTGAGGTGGCAGCTGCGGGTTGGTCCGCAGGCGACCTCTTGGCCGACTGGGTGTGAGTGTTTTGGGTAGAGTCTAGTGTATAAAAGGCCCCCAGCGGCACTTGCAGGTGCGTTGGTATCACTTATGTGTGGTTTATGTGAGTGAATACTTTACCACTCTGTCTGCACGTTTGAGTGTGTCGCTCTATTCTCTGAGAGTACTTACGTGGGTAGGTAGGGTTAGGACTGGGTAACTTTCCTTTGGCTTAGCATCTGTCTCCTTCATATGTGCGGTTAGGACAGTTGAGTTACAGAGAAAGTCCAACCCTCAGTCTGCATTTCTCCGGGAAGGTGACAGAGTCTTGCACCTAGCGTCACATGTGTTCTCTTCCTTGAATCAGCATCTGCTTCATGACATGTGTGCGGCTAGCACAATTTACTTGCAGAGCGAGCTCTACCCACGTGCTATTTCACCTGTGATGTTTAACAGCATTTAGTACCTTGCTTACTTTTAGCAGTACCATTCTGGGCTGTACCTGAGCTGGGTACTGTTCACAATGCATGGCGTTTAACACAGTGCGTTTAAGGTGATCGCTTACTGTTAAGTTCCGCCATTGTTCACTAGCAGCATTTATACATCTCTGTACGGTGGACTCCGGGTTGCGATTCCACTTTATTATTTATTTTTATTTAGTGCTATCCGCCAACCCTAAGATGATGTTTTGACCTCAAAATGACTTATTGTTCCTCAGTTTTGAAGTGTTAGCCACATGTACATTTTGCAAGGCTTTGATAACTACCAGTCATGGTACTCAGATCAGTGTTTGGTACAAAATTCTCATTGCACTTTTCCTAAATTAAGAGCAAATAGATTATTTTTTCTTCTATTAAAATGGTAGAAAGAACTCTTATATTGGAGATGGAAAGGAGGCTTTGAGGGGATATGGAGGAGGCCTATGTTGTTTTTTTTTAGTTTCTTATTTATGCATGCAATTATCTGTTTGTTAATAATTTTGGAAAAGTTTATAAAATGTAGTAAACTGTGATAATGATTACATTTAAAGATGTTTAATGAAAGAAACATACTTTGTACAATGATGCGCAAGGAATATGTGTAAATAGTTTGGTTGTTTATGTGATAACATACAGAAGCAAAACCTGGACAATAAAGAAACAAGACAGAAGGATCATCACCTTCGAAGTGTAGTGCTAGATAAGGTTCTTATCAATGCTATGGAAGGCAAGAAGAAGAAATAATCAATTTTGGATCAAATCAATTGAGACATGTCCCTAGAAGCAAAGATCAGCAAGCTATAAATTTCCTACTTTGGACACATCATACCAAGAAAGGAGTCACTGGAGAAGGACATCATCATCAGAAAAATAGAAGGAACATTTAAATAGAATAAACAGCAACTTGATACCTTGATATATTCAAAGTAATGGCTGAAAAGACCTGATAGACCGATCCAGCCATGAATAAGGTTAATCTTCTAACAGATCCTTAATCTGTCATGTTAACAGGGCTCGAGATCAATACAAGAGTCATTTGAAACAAAACAAAAAAGTAAGAAAAATGGTTTTATTTCTGTAATAGGTTTCAGACCTTAAAAGTTGCGGTACATTTTAGACTAAAATCAACCACTTTTGCAGATTTGAGCAAAAGCAGCCTACCTTGTGTTAGGAGTTGGGATTCTCCCGCAGAGCGGGATAAATCCCAAGCATTGCCTGGTGCTGGGTCTCCCATTCTGACCCAGTTGCTGCTAATGCTGCTCAGCACAGATGTCGGCCCCTGCATCTTGCACAGGCTCGTGGTATTCGTTTGGTTACTGCTGGCTCTCTAGCTAAGTCTATGGTAACCAGCGTTATGCAGCTGCAGCCTGACGCTTGTTAATCCAAGTTCAGAGATCACCTGACTGAGCATGTCCATGATGTGGCGTCTCCTCATTGGTGGACTGACGTTTGCTGCTCTGGTGAGGTGGCAGCTGCGGATTGGTCCGCAGTCGACGTCTTGAGTGACTGGGTGTGAGTGTTTTGGGTAGAATCTTGTGTATAAAAGGCCCCCAGCGGCACTTGTGGGCGCGCTGGTATCACTTATGTGTGGTTTACATGAGTGGATACTCTACCACTCTGTCTGCACATTTGAGTGTTTCGCTCTTTTCTCTGAGAGTACTTACGTGGGTAGGTAGGGTTAGGACTGGGTAACTTTCCTTTGGCTTAGCGTCTTCTTCATGTGTGCGGTTAGGACAGTTGAGTTACAGAGCAAGTCCAACCCTCAGGCTGTATTTCTCTGGGAAAGCGACAGGGTCTTGCACCTGGCGTCACATGTGTTCTCTTCCTTGATTCAGCATCTGCTTTATTACACATGTGCGACTAGCACAATTTACTTGAAGAGCGAGCTCTACCCACATCCTATTTCCCCAGTGACGTTTAACAGCATTTAGTACCTTGCTTACTTTTAGCAGTACCATTCTAGGCAGTAACTGAGCTGGGTACTGTGAGTTTTGTTCACAATGCATGGCTTTTAACACAGTGTGTTTAAGGTGATCGCTTACTGTTAAGCTCCGCCATTGTTCACTAGCAGCATTTATACATCTCTTTACGGTGGACCACGGGTTGCGATTGCATTTTACTATTTATTTTTATTTTGTTCAATCCGCCAACCCTAACATGATGTTTTGACCTTAAAATATCTTATTGTTCCTCAGTTTTGAACTGATAGCCACATGTACATGTTGCAAGGCTTTGATAACTACCAGTCATGGTACCCAGATCAAGACATACGATGTGTTTGGTACAAAATTCTCCTTGCACTTTTCCTAAATTATGAGCAAATAGATTATTTTTTTCTTCTATAAAAATGGTAGAAAGAACACTTATATTGGAGATGGAAAGGAGGCTTTGAGGGGATATGGATGAGGCCTATGTTTTTAATTTTATTTTTAGGTGTGCAATTATCTGTTTTATGATAATTTTGGAAAAGTAGCTAAAATTAATGAAACTGTCAAAGTTGTAAATTTTTAAGTTGTGGAATGTGTGAAAATATGTTTTTGTGATCTATCATATGCTTTTTAAATGAGGCTCCTTTACACAATAGACTAAAATAATGCAAGTCTGTAAATGTGTGTAAGATCCAATTACCTTGTAATTTGCAATATGCGTTTCTCTGACCTTTTAGTTCAAAGTGAGCTAAAAAGTTGCTTTTTGAAGATATATTTGTTAGGCAGATCGCTGAAATAGACATTGCGGAGCTGTGTCCATTCTTATTCTACTTTTCCTAGATTATGAGCAAATTGCTGAGCTTTTTTCTACTAAAATGGTAGAAAACACACCTTTATTGGCTATGGAAACAAGGCTTTGAGAGGATATGTAGGAGGTCTATGTTTTTTTTCCAAGTTTCTTATTTGTGCGTGCAATCATCTATTTGTGAATAATTTTGGAAAAGTTGATAGGAAACTGTGATAATTGTTAAGTTTAAGGATGTTTAATGTAAGAAACATACTTTGTACAATGATGCGTAAGGAATATGTGTAAATAGTTTGTTTCTGTGATAACATACGGATGCAAAACCTGGACAATAAAGAAACAAGATAGAAGGATCATCACCTTCAAAATGTAGTGCTAGATAAGGTTCTTATCAATGCTATTGATTGCAAGAAGAACAAATAATCAATTTTGGATTAAATCAAGTAAGACATGTCCCTTGAAGCAACGATCACTAAGCTATATATTTCCTACTTTGGACACATCATACCAAGAAAGGAATCACTGGAGAAGGAAATCATCATCAGAAAAATAGAAGGAACATTCAAACAGAAAAAACAGCAACTCGATGTCTTGATATAGTTAAAGTAATGTCAGAAAAGACCCTGACAGACCGATCCAGCCGTGAATAAGGTTAATCTTCTAACAGATCCTTAATCTGTCAAGTTAACAGGGCTCGAGATCAATACTAGAGTCATTTAAAACAAAACAAAAAAGTAAGAAAAATGGATTTTTTTCTGTAATGGGTTTCAGACCTTAAAAGTTGCTGTACATTTTTAGACTAAAATCAACCACTTTTGCAGATTTGAGCAAAAGCGGCCTACCTTGTGTTAGGTGTTGGGATTCTCCCACAGTGCAAGATAGATCCCAAGCACTGTCTGGTGCTGGGTTCTCCCATTCTGACCCAGCTGCTGCTAATGCTGCTCAGCACAGATGTTGGCCCTAGCGTCTTGCACAGGCTCGTGGTATTCGTTTGGTTACAGCTGGCTCTCTAGCTAAGTCTATGACAACCAGCGTTATGCAGCTGCAGCCTGACACTTGGCAGCCTAAGTCCAGAGATCACCCGACTGAGCATGTCCATGATGTGGCATCTGCTCATTGGTGTTCTGACGTTTGCTGCTCTGGTGAGGTGGCAGCTGCGGGTTGGTCCGCAGGCGACCTCTTGGCCGACTGGGCGTGAGTGTTTTGGGTAGAGTCTAGTGTATAAAAGGCCCCCAGCGGCACTTGCAGGTGCGTTGGTATCACTTATGTGTGATTTATGTGAGTGAATACTCTACCACTCTGTCTGCACGTTTGAGTGTGTCGCTCTATTCTCTGAGAGTACTAACGTGGGTAGGTAGGGTTAGGACAGGGTAACTTTCCTTTGGCTTAGCATCTGTCTCCTTCATATGTGCGGTTAGGACAGTTGAGTTACAGAGCAAGTCCAACCCTCAGGCTGTATTTCTCCGGGAAGGTGACAGAGTCTTGCACCTAGCGTCACATGTGTTCTCTTCCTTGACTCAGCATCTGCTTCATGACATGTGTGCGGCTAGCACAATTTACTTGCAGAGCGAGCTCTACCCACGTGCTATTTCACCTGTGATGTTTAACAGCATTTAGTACCTTGCTTACTTTTAGCAGTACCATTCTGGGCAGTACCTGAGCTGGGTACTGTTCACAATGCATGTCATTTAACAGTGCGTTTAAGGTGATCGCTTACTGTTAAGTTCCGCCATTGTTCACTAGCAGCATTTATACATCTCTGTACTGTGGACTCCGGGTTGCGATTCCACTTTATTATTTATTTTTATTTAGTGCTATCCGCCAACCCTAACATGATGTTTTGACCTTAAAATGACTTATTGTTCCTCAGTTTTGAAGTATTAGCCACATGTACATTTTGCAAGGCTTTGATAACTACCAGTCATGGTACTCAGATCAGTGTTTGGTACAAAATTCTCATTGCACTTTTCCTAAATTAAGAGCAAATAGATTATTTTTTCTTCTATAAAAATGGTAGAAAGAACTCTTATATTGGAGATGGAAAGGAGGCTTTGAGGGGATATGGAGGAGGCCTATGTTTTTTTTTTTAGTTTCTTATTTATGCGTGCAATTATCTGTTTGTTAATAATTTTGGAAAAGTTTATAAAATGTAGTAAACTGTGATAATGATTACATTTAAAGATGTTTAATGTAAGAAACATACTTTGTACAATGATGCGCAAGGAATATGTGTAAATAGTTTGGTTGTTTATGTGATAACATACGGAAGCAAAACCTGGACAATAAAGAAACAAGACAGAAGGATCATCACCTTCGAAGTGTAGTGCTAGATAAGGTTCTTATCAATGCTATGGAAGGCAAGAAGAAGAAATAATCAATTTTGGATCAAATCAATTGAGACATGTCCCTAGAAGCAACGATCAGCAAGCTATAAATTTCCTACTTTGGACACATCATACCAAGAAAGGAGTCACTGGAGAAGGACATCATCATCAGAAAAGTAGAAGGAACATTTAAATAGAATAAACAGCAACTTGATACCTTGATATATTCAAAGTAATGGCTGAAAAGACCCTGATAGACCGATCCAGCCATGAATAAGGTTAATCTTCTAACAGATCCTTAATCTGTCATGTTAACAGGGCTCGAGATCAATACAAGAGTCATTTGAAACAAAACAAAAAAGTAAGAAAAATGGTTTTATTTCTGTAATAGGTTTCAGACCTTAAAAGTTGCGGTACATTTTAGACTAAAATCAACCACTTTTGCAGATTTGAGCAAAAGCGGCCTACCTTGTGTTAGGAGTTGGGATTCTCCCGCAGAGCGGGATAAATCCCAAGCATTGCCTGGTGCTGGGTCTCCCATTCTGACCCAGTTGCTGCTAATGCTGCTCAGCACAGATGTCGGCCCCTGCATCTTGCACAGGCTCGTGGTATTCGTTTGGTTACTGTTGGCTCTCTAGCTAAGTCTATGGTAACCAGCGTTATGCAGCTGCAGCCTGCCGCTTATTAATCTAAGTCCAGAGATCACCCGACTGAGCATGTCCATGATGTGGCGTCTCCTCATTGGTGGACTGACGTTTGCTGCTCTGTTGAGGTGGCAGCTGCGGATTGGTCCGCAGTCGACGTCTTGAGTGACTGGGTGTGAGTGTTTTGGGTAGAATCTTGTGTATAAAAGGCCCCCAGCGGCACTTGTGGGCGCGCTGGTATCACTTATGTGTGGTTTACATGAGTGGATACTCTACCACTCTGTCTGCACATTTGAGTGTTTCGCTCTTTTCTCTGAGAGTACTTACGTGGGTAGGTAGGGTTAGGACTGGGTAACTTTCCTTTTGCTTAGCGTCTTCTTCATGTGTGCGGTTAGGACAGTTGCGTTACAGAGCAAGTCCAACCCTCAGGCTGTATTTCTCTGGGAAAGCGACAGGGTCTTGCACCTGGCGTCACATGTGTTCTCTTCCTTGATTCAGCATTTGCTTTATTACACGTGTGCAACTAGCACAATTTACTTGAAGAGCGAGCTCTACCCACATGCTATTTCCCCAGTGACGTTTAACAGCATTTAGTACCTTGCTTACTTTTAGCAGTACCATTCTAGGCAGTAACTGAGCTGGGTACTGTGAGTTTTGTTCACAATGCATGGCTTTTAACACAGTGTGTTTAAGGTGATCGCTTACTGTTAAGCTCCGCCATTGTTCACTAGCAGCATTTATACATGTCTTTACGGTGGACCACGGGTTGCGATTGCATTTTACTATTTATTTTTATTTTGTTCAATCCGCCAACCCTAACATGATGTTTTGACCTTAAAATATCTTATTGTTCCTCAGTTTTGAACTGATAGCCACATGTACATGTTGCAAGGCTTTGATAACTACCAGTCATGGTACCCAGATCAAGACATACGATGTGTTTGGTACAAAATTCTCCTTGCACTTTTCCTAAATTATGAGCAAATAGATTATTTTTTTCTTCTATAAAAATGGTAGAAAGAACACTTATATTGGAGATGGAAAGGAGGCTTTGAGGGGATATGGAGGAGGCCTATGTTTTTAATTTTATTTTTTGGTGTGCAATTATCTGTTTTCTGATAATTTTGGAAAAGTAGCTCAAATTAATGAAACTGTCAAAGTTGTTAATTTTTAAGTTGTGGAATGTGTGAAAATATGTTTTTGTGATCTATCATATGCTTTTTAAATGAGGCTCCTTTACACAATAGACTAAAATAATGCAAGTCTGTAAATGTGTGTAAGATCCAATTACCTTGTAATTTGCAATATGCGTTTCTGACCTTTTAGTTCAAAGTGAGCTAAAAAGTTGCTTTTTGAAGATATATTTGTTAGGCAGATCGCTGAAATAGACATTGCGGAGCTGTGTCCATTCTTATTCTACTTTTCCTAGATTATGAGCAAATTGCTGAGCTTTTTTCTACTAAAATGGTAGAAAACACACCTTTATTGGCTATGGAAACAAGGCTTTGAGAGGATATGTAGGAGGTCTATGTTTTTTTTTCCAAGTTTCTTATTTGTGCGTGCAATCATCTGTTTGTGAATAATTTTGGAAAAGTTGATAGGAAACTGTGATAATTGTTAAGTTTAAGGATGTTTAATGTAAGAAACATACTTTGTACAATGATGCGTAAGGAATATGTGTAAATAGTTTGTTTGTTTCTGTGATAACATACGGATGCAAAACCTGGACAATAAAGAAACAAGATAGAAGGATCATCACCTTCAAAATGTAGTGCTAGATAAGGTTCTTATCAATGCTATTGATTGCAAGAAGAACAAATAATCAATTTTGGATTAAATCAAGTAAGACATGTCCCTTGAAGCAACGATCACTAAGCTATATATTTCCTACTTTGGACACATCATACCAAGAAAGGAATCACTGGAGAAGGAAATCATCATCAGAAAAATAGAAGGAACATTCAAACAGAAAAAACAGCAACTCGATGTCTTGATATAGTTAAAGTAATGTCAGAAAAGACCCTGACAGACCGATCCAGCTGTGAATAAGGTTAATCTTCTAACAGATCCTTAATCTGTCAAGTTAACAGGGCTCGAGATCAATACTAGAGTCATTTAAAACAAAACAAAAAAGTAAGAAAAATGGATTTTTTTCTGTAATGGGTTTCAGACCTTAAAAGTTGCTGTACATTTTTAGACTAAAATCAACCACTTTTGCAGATTTGAGCAAAAGCAGCCTACCTTGTGTTAGGTGTTGGGATTCTCCCACAGTGCAAGATAGATCCCAAGCACTGTCTGGTGCTGGGTTCTCCCATTCTGACCCAGCTGCTGCTAATGCTGCTCAGCACAGATGTTGGCCCTAGCGTCTTGCACAGGCTCGTGGTATTCGTTTGGTTACAGCTGGCTCTCTAGCTAAGTCTATGACAACCAGCGTTATGCAGCTGCAGCCTGACACTTGGGAGCCTAAGTCCAGAGATCACCCGACTGAGCATGTCCATGATGTGGCATCTGCTCATTGGTGTTCTGACGTTTGCTGCTCTGGTGAGGTGGCAGCTGCGGGTTGGTCTGCAGGCGACCTCTTTGCCGACTGGGCGTGAGTGTTTTGGGTAGAGTCTAGTGTATAAAAGGCCCCCAGCGGCACTTGCAGGTGCGTTGGTATCACTTATGTGTGGTTTATGTGAGTGAATACTCTACCACTCTGTCTGCACATTTGAGTGTGTCGCTCTATTCCCTGAGAGTACTAACGTGGGTAGGTAGGGTTAGGACAGGGTAACTTTCCTTTGGCTTAGCATCTGTCTCCTTCATATGTGCGGTTAGGACAGTTGAGTTACAGAGCAAGTCCAACCCTCAGGCTGTATTTCTCCGGGAAGGTGACAGTCTTGCACCTAGCGTCACATGTGTTCTCTTCCTTAACTCAGCATCTGCTTCATGACATGTGTGCGGCTAGCACAATTTACTTGCAGAGCGAGCTCTACCCACGTGCTATTTCACCTGTGATGTTTAACAGCATTTAGTACCTTGCTTACTTTTAGCAGTACCATTCTGGGCAGTACCTGAGCTGGGTACTGTTCACAATGCATGGCGTTTAACAGTGCGTTTAAGGTGATCGCTTACTGTTAAGTTCCGCCATTGTTCACTAGCAGCATTTATACATCTCTACTGTGGACTCCGGGTTGCGATTCCACTTTATTATTTATTTTTATTTAGTGCTATCCGCCAACCCTAACATGATGTTTTGACCTTAAAATGACTTATTGTTCCTCAGTTTTGAAGTGTTAGCCACATGTACATTTTGCAAGGCTTTGATAACTACCAGTCATGGTACTCAGATCAGTGTTTGGTACAAAATTCTCATTGCACTTTTCCTAAATTAAGAGCAAATAGATTATTTTTTCTTCTATAAAAATGGTAGAAAGAACTCTTATATTGGAGATGGAAAGGAGGCTTTGAGGGGATATGGAGGAGGCCTATGTTTTTTTTTTTAGTTTCTTATTTATGCGTGCAATTATCTGTTTGTTAATAATTTTGGAAAAGTTTATAAAATGTAGTAAACTGTGATAATGATTACATTTAAAGATGTTTAATGTAAGAAACATACTTTGTACAATGATGCGCAAGGAATATGTGTAAATAGTTTGGTTGTTTATGTGATAACATACGGAAGCAAAACCTGGACAATAAAGAAACAAGACAGAAGGATCATCACCTTCGAAGTGTAGTGCTAGATAAGGTTCTTATCAATGCTATGGAAGGCAAGAAGAAGAAATAATCAATTTTGGATCAAATCAATTGAGACATGTCCCTAGAAGCAACGATCAGCAAGCTATAAATTTCCTACTTTGGACACATCATACCAAGAAAGGAGTCACTGGAGAAGGACATCATCATCAGAAAAATAGAAGGAACATTTAAATAGAATAAACAGCAACTTGATACCTTGATATATTCAAAGTAATGGCTGAAAAGACCCTGATAGACCGATCCAGCCATGAATAAGGTTAATCTTCTAACAGATCCTTAATCTGTCATGTTAACAGGGCTCGAGATCAATACAAGAGTCATTTGAAACAAAACAAAAAAGTAAGAAAAATGGTTTTATTTCTGTAATAGGTTTCAGACCTTAAAAGTTGCGGTACATTTTAGACTAAAATCAACCACTTTTGCAGATTTGAGCAAAAGCAGCCTACCTTGTGTTAGGAGTTGGGATTCTCCCGCAGAGCGGGATAAATCCCAAGCATTGCCTGGTGCTGGGTCTCCCATTCTGACCCAGTTGCTGCTAATGCTGCTCAGCACAGATGTCGGCCCCTGCATCTTGCACAGGCTCGTGGTATTCGTTTGGTTACTGCTGGCTCTCTAGCTAAGTCTATGGTAACCAGCGTTATGCAGCTGCAGCCTGACGCTTGTTAATCCAAGTTCAGAGATCACCTGACTGAGCATGTCCATGATGTGGCGTCTCCTCATTGGTGGACTGACGTTTGCTGCTCTGGTGAGGTGGCAGCTGCGGATTGGTCCGCAGTCGACGTCTTGAGTGACTGGGTGTGAGTGTTTTGGGTAGAATCTTGTGTATAAAAGGCCCCCAGCGGCACTTGTGGGCGCGCTGGTATCACTTATGTGTGGTTTACATGAGTGGATACTCTACTACTCTGTCTGCACATTTGAGTGTTTCGCTCTTTTCTCTGAGAGTACTTACGTGGGTAGGTAGGGTTAGGACTGGGTAACTTTCCTTTGGCTTAGCGTCTTCATGTGTGCGGTTAGGACAGTTGAGTTACAGAGCAAGTCCAACCCTCAGGCTGTATTTCTCTGGGAAAGCGACAGGGTCTTGCACCTGGCGTCACATGTGTTCTCTTCCTTGATTCAGCATCTGCTTTATTACACATGTGCGACTAGCACAATTTACTTGAAGAGCGAGCTCTACCCACATGCTATTTCCCCAGTGACGTTTAACAGCATTTAGTACCTTGCTTACTTTTAGCAGTACCATTCTAGGCAGTAACTGAGCTGGGTACTGTGAGTTTTGTTCACAATGCATGACTTTTAACACAGTGTGTTTAAGGTGATCGCTTACTGTTAAGCTCCACCATTGTTCACTAGCAGCATTTATACATCTCTTTACGGTGGACCACGGGTTGCGATTGCATTTTACTATTTATTTTTATTTTGTTCAATCCGCCAACCCTAACATGATGTTTTGACCTTAAAATATCTTATTGTTCCTCAGTTTTGAACTGATAGCCACATGTACATGTTGCAAGGCTTTGATAACTACCAGTCATGGTACCCAGATCAAGACATACGATGTGTTTGGTACAAAATTCTCCTTGCACTTTTCCTAAATTATGAGCAAATAGATTATTTTTTTTCTTCTATAAAAATGGTAGAAAGAACACTTATATTGGAGATGGAAAGGAGGCTTTGAGGGGATATGGAGGAGGCCTATGTTTTTAATTTTATTTTTAGGTGTGCAATTATCTGTTTTCTGATAATTTTGGAAAAGTAGCTAAAATTAATGAAACTGTCAAAGTTGTTAATTTTTAAGTTGTGGAATGTGTGAAAATATGTTTTTGTGATCTATCATATGCTTTTTAAATGAGGCTCCTTTACACAATAGACTAAAATAATGCAAGTCTGTAAATGTGTGCAAGATCCAATTACCTTGTAATTTGCAATATGCGTTTCTCTGACCTTTTAGTTCAAAGTGAGCTAAAAAGTTGCTTTTTGAAGATATATTTGTTAGGCAGATCGCTGAAATAGACATTGCGGAGCTGTGTCCATTCTTATTCTACTTTTCCTAGATTATGAGCAAATTGCTGAGCTTTTTTCTACTAAAATGGTAGAAAACACACCTTTATTGGCTATGGAAACAAGGCTTTGAGAGGATATGTAGGAGGTCTATGTTTTTTTTTCCAAGTTTCTTATTTGTGCGTGCAATCATCTGTTTGTGAATAATTTTGGAAAAGTTGATAGGAAACTGTGATAATTGTTAAGTTTAAGGATGTTTAATGTAAGAAACATACTTTGTACAATGATGCGTAAGGAATATGTGTAAATAGGTTGGTTGTTTCTGTGATAACATACGGATGCAAAACCTGGACAATAAAGAAACAAGATAGAAGGATCATCACCTTCAAAATGTAGTGCTAGATAAGGTTCTTATCAATGCTATTGATTGCAAGAAGAACAAATAATCAATTTTGGATTAAATCAAGTAAGACATGTCCCTTGAAGCAACGATCACTAAGCTATATATTTCCTACTTTGGACACATCATACCAAGAAAGGAATCACTGGAGAAGGAAATCATCATCAGAAAAATAGAAGGAACATTCAAACAGAAAAAACAGCAACTCGATGTCTTGATATAGTTAAAGTAATGTCAGAAAAGACCCTGACAGACCGATCCAGCCGTGAATAAGGTTAATCTTCTAACAGATCCTTAATCTGTCAAGTTAACAGGGCTCGAGATCAATACTAGAGTCATTTAAAACAAAACAAAAAAGTAAGAAAAATGGATTTTTTTCTGTAATGGGTTTCAGACCTTAAAAGTTGCTGTACATTTTTAGACTAAAATCAACCACTTTTGCAGATTTGAGCAAAAGCAGCCTACCTTGTGTTAGGTGTTGGGATTCTCCAACAGTGCAAGATAGATCACAAGCACTGTCTGGTGCTGGGTTCTCCCATTCTGACCCAGCTGCTGCTAATGCTGCTCAGCACAGATGTTGGCCCTAGCGTCTTGCACAGGCTCGTGGTATTCGTTTGGTTACAGCTGGCTCTCTAGCTAAGTCTATGGTAACCAGCGTTATGCAGCTGCAGCCTGACACTTGGGAGCCTAAGTCCAGAGATCACCCGACTGAGCATGTCCATGATGTGGTATCTGCTCATTGGTGTTCTGACGTTTGCTGCTCTGGTGAGGTGGCAGCTGCGGGTTGGTCTGCAGGCGACCTCTTGGCCGACTGGGCGTGAGTGTTTTGGGTAGAGTCTAGTGTATAAAAGGACCCCAGCGGCACTTGCAGGTGCGTTGGTATCACTTATGTGTGGTTTATGTGAGTGAATACTCTACCACTCTGTCTGCACGTTTGAGTGTGTCGCTCTATTCTCTGAGAGTACTTACGTGGGTAGGTAGGGTTAGGACAGGGTAACTTTCCTTTGGCTTAGCATCTGTCTCCTTCATATGTGCGGTTAGGACAGTTGAGTTACAGAGCAAGTCCAACCCTCAGGCTGTATTTCTCTGGGAAGGTGACAGAGTCTTGCACCTAGCGTCACATGTGTTCTCTTCCTTGACTCAGCATCTGCTTCATGACATGTGTGCGGCTAGCACAATTTACTTGCAGAGCGAGCTCTACCCACGTGCTATTTCACCTGTGATGTTTAACAGCATTTAGTACCTTGCTTACTTTTAGCAGTACCATTTTGGGCAGTACCTGAGCTGGGTACTGTTCACAATGCATGTAATTTAACAGTGCGTTTAAGGTGATCGCTTACTGTTAAGTTCCGCCATTGTTCACTAGCAGCATTTATACATCTCTGTACTGTGGACTCCGGGTTGCGATTCCACTTTATTATTTATTTTTATTTTGTGCTATCCGCCAACCCTAACATGATGTTTTGACCTTAAAATGACTTATTGTTCCTCAGTTTTGAAGTGTTAGCCACATGTACATTTTGCAAGGCTTTGATAACTACCAGTCATGGTACTCAGATCAGTGTTTGGTACAAAATTCTCATTGCACTTTTCCTAAATTAAGAGCAAATAGATTATTTTTTCTTCTATAAAAATGGTAGAAAGAACTCTTATATTGGAGATGGAAAGGAGGCTTTGAGGGGATATGGAGGAGGCCTATTTTTTTTTTTAGTTTCTTATTTATGCGTGCAATTATCTGTTTGTTAATAATTTTGGAAAAGTTTATAAAATGTAGTAAACTGTGATAATGATTACATTTAAAGATGTTTAATGTAAGAAACATACTTTGTACAATGATGCGCAAGGAATATGTGTAAATAGTTTGGTTGTTTATGTGATAACATACGGAAGCAAAACCTGGACAATAAAGAAACAAGACAGAAGGATCATCACCTTCGAAGTGTAGTGCTAGATAAGGTTCTTATCAATGCTATGGAAGGCAAGAAGAAGAAATAATCAATTTTGGATCAAATCAATTGAGACATGTCCCTAGAAGCAACGATCAGCAAGCTATAAATTTCCTACTTTGGACACATCATACCAAGAAAGGAGTCACTGGAGAAGGACATCATCATCAGAAAAATAGAAGGAACATTTAAATAGAATAAACAGCAACTTGATACCTTGATATATTCAAAGTAATGGCTGAAAAGACCCTGATAGACCGATCCAGCCATGAATAAGGTTAATCTTCTAACAGATCCTTAATCTGTCATGTTAACAGGGCTCGAGATCAATACAAGAGTCATTTGAAACAAAACAAAAAAGTAAGAAAAATGGTTTTATTTCTGTAATAGGTTTCAGACCTTAAAAGTTGCGGTACATTTTAGACTAAAATCAACCACTTTTGCAGATTTGAGCAAAAGCAGCCTACCTTGTGTTAGGAGTTGGGATTCTCCCGCAGAGCGGGATAAATCCCAAGCATTGCCTGGTGCTGGGTCTCCCATTCTGACCCAGTTGCTGCTAATGCTGCTCAGCACAGATGTCGGCCCCTGCATCTTGCACAGGCTCGTGGTATTCGTTTGGTTACTGCTGGCTCTCTAGCTAAGTCTATGGTAACCAGCGTTATGCAGCTGCAGCCTGACGCTTGTTAATCCAAGTTCAGAGATCACCTGACTGAGCATGTCCATGATGTGGCGTCTCCTCATTGGTGGACTGACGTTTGCTGCTCTGGTGAGGTGGCAGCTGCGGATTGGTCCGCAGTCGACGTCTTGAGTGACTGGGTGTGAGTGTTTTGGGTAGAATCTTGTGTATAAAAGGCCCCCAGCGGCACTTGTGGGCGCGCTGGTATCACTTATGTGTGGTTTACATGAGTGGATACTCTACCACTCTGTCTGCACATTTGAGTGTTTCGCTCTTTTCTCTGAGAGTACTTACGTGGGTAGGTAGGGTTAGGACTGGGTAACTTTCCTTTGGCTTAGCGTCTTCATGTGTGCGGTTAGGACAGTTGAGTTACAGAGCAAGTCCAACCCTCAGGCTGTATTTCTCTGGGAAAGCGACAGGGTCTTGCACCTGGCGTCACATGTGTTCTCTTCCTTGATTCAGCATCTGCTTTATTACACATGTGCGACTAGCACAATTTACTTGAAGAGCGAGCTCTACCCACATGCTATTTCCCCAGTGACGTTTAACAGCATTTAGTACCTTGCTTACTTTTAGCAGTACCATTCTAGGCAGTAACTGAGCTGGGTACTGTGAGTTTTGTTCACAATGCATGACTTTTAACACAGTGTGTTTAAGGTGATCGCTTACTGTTAAGCTCCACCATTGTTCACTAGCAGCATTTATACATCTCTTTACGGTGGACCACGGGTTGCGATTGCATTTTACTATTTATTTTTATTTTGTTCAATCCGCCAACCCTAACATGATGTTTTGACCTTAAAATATCTTATTGTTCCTCAGTTTTGAACTGATAGCCACATGTACATGTTGCAAGGCTTTGATAACTACCAGTCATGGTACCCAGATCAAGACATACGATGTGTTTGGTACAAAATTCTCCTTGCACTTTTCCTAAATTATGAGCAAATAGATTATTTTTTTCTTCTATAAAAATGGTAGAAAGAACACTTATATTGGAGATGGAAAGGAGGCTTTGAGGGGATATGGAGGAGGCCTATGTTTTTAATTTTATTTTTAGGTGTGCAATTATCTGTTTTCTGATAATTTTGGAAAAGTAGCTAAAATTAATGAAACTGTCAAAGTTGTTAATTTTTAAGTTGTGGAATGTGTGAAAATATGTTTTTGTGATCTATCATATGCTTTTTAAATGAGGCTCCTTTACACAATAGACTAAAATAATGCAAGTCTGTAAATGTGTGTAAGATCCAATTACCTTGTAATTTGCAATATGCGTTTCTCTGACCTTTTAGTTCAAAGTGAGCTAAAAAGTTGCTTTTTGAAGATATATTTGTTAGGCAGATCGCTGAAATAGACATTGCGGAGCTGTGTCCATTCTTATTCTACTTTTCCTAGATTATGAGCAAATTGCTGAGCTTTTTTCTACTAAAATGGTAGAAAACACACCTTTATTGGCTATGGAAACAAGGCTTTGAGAGGATATGTAGGAGGTCTATGTTTTTTTTTCCAAGTTTCTTATTTGTGCGTGCAATCATCTGTTTGTGAATAATTTTGGAAAAGTTGATAGGAAACTGTGATAATTGTTAAGTTTAAGGATGTTTAATGTAAGAAACATACTTTGTACAATGATGCGTAAGGAATATGTGTAAATAGTTTGGTTGTTTCTGTGATAACATACGGATGCAAAACCTGGACAATAAAGAAACAAGATAGAAGGATCATCACCTTCAAAATGTAGTGCTAGATAAGGTTCTTATCAATGCTATTGATTGCAAGAAGAACAAATAATCAATTTTGGATTAAATCAAGTAAGACATGTCCCTTGAAGCAACGATCACTAAGCTATATATTTCCTACTTTGGACACATCATACCAAGAAAGGAATCACTGGAGAAGGAAATCATCATCAGAAAAATAGAAGGAACATTCAAACAGAAAAAACAGCAACTCGATGTCTTGATATAGTTAAAGTAATGTCAGAAAAGACCCTGACAGACCGATCCAGCCGTGAATAAGGTTAATCTTCTAACAGATCCTTAATCTGTCAAGTTAACAGGGCTCGAGATCAATACTAGAGTCATTTAAAACAAAACAAAAAAGTAAGAAAAATGGATTTTTTTCTGTAATGGGTTTCAGACCTTAAAAGTTGCTGTACATTTTTAGACTAAAATCAACCACTTTTGCAGATTTGAGCAAAAGCAGCCTACCTTGTGTTAGGTGTTGGGATTCTCCAACAGTGCAAGATAGATCACAAGCACTGTCTGGTGCTGGGTTCTCCCATTCTGACCCAGCTGCTGCTAATGCTGCTCAGCACAGATGTTGGCCCTAGCGTCTTGCACAGGCTCGTGGTATTCGTTTGGTTACAGCTGGCTCTCTAGCTAAGTCTATGGTAACCAGCGTTATGCAGCTGCAGCCTGACACTTGGGAGCCTAAGTCCAGAGATCACCCGACTGAGCATGTCCATGATGTGGTATCTGCTCATTGGTGTTCTGACGTTTGCTGCTCTGGTGAGGTGGCAGCTGCGGGTTGGTCTGCAGGCGACCTCTTGGCCGACTGGGCGTGAGTGTTTTGGGTAGAGTCTAGTGTATAAAAGGACCCCAGCGGCACTTGCAGGTGCGTTGGTATCACTTATGTGTGGTTTATGTGAGTGAATACTCTACCACTCTGTCTGCACGTTTGAGTGTGTCGCTCTATTCTCTGAGAGTACTTACGTGGGTAGGTAGGGTTAGGACAGGGTAACTTTCCTTTGGCTTAGCATCTGTCTCCTTCATATGTGCGGTTAGGACAGTTGAGTTACAGAGCAAGTCCAACCCTCAGGCTGTATTTCTCTGGGAAGGTGACAGAGTCTTGCACCTAGCGTCACATGTGTTCTCTTCCTTGACTCTGCATCTGCTTCATGACATGTGTGCGGCTAGCACAATTTACTTGCAGAGCGAGCTCTACCCACGTGCTATTTCACCTGTGATGTTTAACAGCATTTAGTACCTTGCTTACTTTTAGCAGTACCATTCTGGGCAGTACCTGAGCTGGGTACTGTTCACAATGCATGTAATTTAACAGTGCGTTTAAGGTGATCGCTTACTGTTAAGTTCCGCCATTGTTCACTAGCAGCATTTATACATCTCTGTACTGTGGACTCCGGGTTGCGATTCCACTTTATTATTTATTTTTATTTTGTGCTATCCGCCAACCCTAACATGATGTTTTGACCTTAAAATGACTTATTGTTCCTCAGTTTTGAAGTGTTAGCCACATGTACATTTTGCAAGGCTTTGATAACTACCAGTCATGGTACTCAGATCAGTGTTTGGTACAAAATTCTCATTGCACTTTTCCTAAATTAAGAGCAAATAGATTATTTTTTCTTCTATAAAAATGGTAGAAAGAACTCTTATATTGGAGATGGAAAGGAGGCTTTGAGGGGATATGGAGGAGGCCTATTTTTTTTTTTTAGTTTCTTATTTATGCGTGCAATTATCTGTTTGTTAATAATTTTGGAAAAGTTTATAAAATGTAGTAAACTGTGATAATGATTACATTTAAAGATGTTTAATGTAAGAAACATACTTTGTACAATGATGCGCAAGGAATATGTGTAAATAGTTTGGTTGTTTATGTGATAACATACGGAAGCAAAACCTGGACAATAAAGAAACAAGACAGAAGGATCATCACCTTCGAAGTGTAGTGCTAGATAAGGTTCTTATCAATGCTATGGAAGGCAAGAAGAAGAAATAATCAATTTTGGATCAAATCAATTGAGACATGTCCCTAGAAGCAACGATCAGCAAGCTATAAATTTCCTACTTTGGACACATCATACCAAGAAAGGAGTCACTGGAGAAGGACATCATCATCAGAAAAATAGAAGGAACATTTAAATAGAATAAACAGCAACTTGATACCTTGATATATTCAAAGTAATGGCTGAAAAGACCCTGATAGACCGATCCAGCCATGAATAAGGTTAATCTTCTAACAGATCCTTAATCTGTCATGTTAACAGGGCTCGAGATCAATACAAGAGTCATTTGAAACAAAACAAAAAAGTAAGAAAAATGGTTTTATTTCTGTAATAGGTTTCAGACCTTAAAAGTTGCGGTACATTTTAGACTAAAATCAACCACTTTTGCAGATTTGAGCAAAAGCAGCCTACCTTGTGTTAGGAGTTGGGATTCTCCCGCAGAGCGGGATAAATCCCAAGCATTGCCTGGTGCTGGGTCTCCCATTCTGACCCAGTTGCTGCTAATGCTGCTCAGCACAGATGTCGGCCCCTGCATCTTGCACAGGCTCGTGGTATTCGTTTGGTTACTGCTGGCTCTCTAGCTAAGTCTATGGTAACCAGCGTTATGCAGCTGCAGCCTGACGCTTGTTAATCCAAGTTCAGAGATCACCTGACTGAGCATGTCCATGATGTGGCGTCTCCTCATTGGTGGACTGACGTTTGCTGCTCTGGTGAGGTGGCAGCTGCGGATTGGTCCGCAGTCGACGTCTTGAGTGACTGGGTGTGAGTGTTTTGGGTAGAATCTTGTGTATAAAAGGCCCCCAGCGGCACTTGTGGGCGCGCTGGTATCACTTATGTGTGGTTTACATGAGTGGATACTCTACCACTCTGTCTGCACATTTGAGTGTTTCGCTCTTTTCTCTGAGAGTACTTACGTGGGTAGGTAGGGTTAGGACTGGGTAACTTTCCTTTGGCTTAGCGTCTTCTTCATGTGTGCGGTTAGGACAGTTGAGTTACAGAGCAAGTCCAACCCTCAGGCTGTATTTCTCTGGGAAAGCGACAGGGTCTTGCACCTGGCGTCACATGTGTTCTCTTCCTTGATTCAGCATCTGCTTTATTACACGTGTGCGACTAGCACAATTTACTTGAAGAGCGAGCTCTACCCACATGCTGTTTCCCCAGTGACGTTTAACAGCATTTAGTACCTTGCTTACTTTTAGCAGTACCATTCTAGGCAGTAACTGAGCTGGGTACTGTGAGTTTTGTTCACAATGCATGGCTTTTAACACAGTGCATTTAAGGTGATCGCTTACTGTTAAGCTCCACCATTGTTCACTAGCAGCATTTATACATCTCTTTACGGTGGACCACGGGTTGCGATTGCATTTTACTATTTATTTTTATTTTGTTCAATCCGCCAACCCTGACATGATGTTTTGACCTTAAAATATCTTATTGTTCCTCAGTTTTGAACTGTTAGCCACATGTACATGTTGCAAGGCTTTGATAACTACCAGTCATGGTACCCAGATCAAGACATACGATGTGTTTGGTACAAAATTCTCCTTGCACTTTTCCTAAATTATGAGCAAATAGATTATTTTTTTCTTCTATAAAAATGGTAGAAAGAACACTTATATTGGAGATGGAAAGGAGGCTTTGAGGGGATATGGAGGAGGCCTATGTTTTTAATTTTATTTTTAGGTGTGCAATTATCTGTTTTCTGATAATTTTGGAAAAGTAGCTAAAATTAATGAAACTGTCAAAGTTGTTAATTTTTAAGTTGTGGAATGTGTGAAAATATGTTTTTGTGATCTATCATATGCTTTTTAAATGAGGCTCCTTTACACAATAGACTAAAATAATGCAAGTCTGTAAATGTGTGTAAGATCCAATTACCTTGTAATTTGTAATATGCGTTTCTCTGACCTTTTAGTTCAAAGTGAGCTAAAAAGTTGCTTTTTGAAGATATATTTGTTAGGCAGATCGCTGAAATAGACATTGCGGAGCTGTGTCCATTCTTATTCTACTTTTCCTAGATTATGAGCAAATTGCTGAGCTTTTTTCTACTAAAATGGTAGAAAACACACCTTTATTGGCTATGGAAACAAGGCTTTGAGAGGATATGTAGGAGGTCTATGTTTTTTTTCCAAGTTTCTTATTTGTGCGTGCAATCATCTGTTTGTGAATAATTTTGGAAAAGTTGATAGGAAACTGTGATAATTGTTAAGTTTAAGGATGTTTAATGTAAGAAACATACTTTGTACAATGATGCGTAAGGAATATGTGTAAATAGTTTGGTTGTTTCTGTGATAACATACGGATGCAAAACCTGGACAATAAAGAAACAAGAT
Organism: Dendrobates tinctorius; assembly: GCF_039654945.1. Taxonomy (NCBI): domain Eukaryota; kingdom Metazoa; phylum Chordata; class Amphibia; order Anura; family Dendrobatidae; genus Dendrobates; species Dendrobates tinctorius. Next base: position 49,956,915 of record NW_027361679.1, on the reverse strand, counting down.
AGAAGGATCATCACCTTCAAAATGTAGTGCTAGATAAGGTTCTTATCAATGCTATTGATTGCAAGAAGAACAAATAATCAATTTTGGATTAAATCAAGTAAGACATGTCCCTTGAAGCAACGATCACTAAGCTATATATTTCCTACTTTGGACACATCATACCAAGAAAGGAATCACTGGAGAAGGAAATCATCATCAGAAAAATAGAAGGAACATTCAAACAGAAAAAACAGCAACTCGATGTCTTGATATAGTTAAAGTAATGTCAGAAAAGACCCTGACAGACCGATCCAGCCGTGAATAAGGTTAATCTTCTAACAGATCCTTAATCTGTCAAGTTAACAGGGCTCGAGATCAATACTAGAGTAATTTAAAACAAAACAAAAAAGTAAGAAAAATTGATTTTTTTTCTGTAATGGGTTTCAGACCTTAAAAGTTGCTGTACATTTTTAGACTAAAATCAACCACTTTTGCAGATTTGAGCAAAAGCGGCCTACCTTGTGTTAGGTGTTGGGATTCTCCCATAGTGCAAGATAGATCCCAAGCACTGTCTGGTGCTGGGTTCTCCCATTCTGACCCAGCTGCTGCTAATGCTGCTCAGCACAGATGTTGGCCCTAGCGTCTTGCACAGGCTCGTGGTATTCGTTTGGTTACAGCTGGCTCTCTAGCTAAGTCTATGGTAACCAGCGTTATGCAGCTGCAGCCTGACACTTGGGAGCCTAAGTCCAGAGATCACCCGACTGAGCATGTCCATGATGTGGCATCTGCTCATTGGTGTTCTGACGTTTGCTGCTCTGGTGAGGTGGCAGCTGCGGGTTGGTCCGCAGGCGACCTCTTGGCCGACTGGGCGTGAGTGTTTTGGGTAGAGTCTAGTGTATAAAAGGCCCCCAGCGGCACTTGCAGGTGCGTTGGTATCACTTATGTGTGGTTTATGTGAGTGAATACTCTACCACTCTGTCTGCACGTTTGAGTGTGTCGCTCTATTCTCTGAGAGTACTTACGTGGGTAGGTAGGGTTAGGACAGGGTAACTTTCCTTTGGCTTAGCATCTGTCTCCTTCATATGTGCGGTTAGGACAGTTGAGTTACAGAGCAAGTCCAACCCTCAGTCTGTATTTCTCCGGGAAGGTGACAGAGTCTTGCACCTAGCGTCACATGTGTTCTCTTCCTTGACTCTGCATCTGCTTCATGACATGTGTGCGGCTAGCACAATTTACTTGCAGAGCGAGCTCTACCCACGTGCTATTTCACCTGTGATGTTTAACAGCATTTAGTACCTTGCTTACTTTTAGCAGTACCATTCTGGGCAGTACCTGAGCTGGGTACTGTTCACAATGCATGGCGTTTAACAGTGCGTTTAAGGTGATCGCTTACTGCTAAGTTCCGCCATTGTTCACTAGCAGCATTTATACATCTCTGTACTGTGGACTCCGGGTTGCGATTCCACTTTATTATTTATTTTTATTTAGTGCTATCCGCCAACCCTAACATGATGTTTTGACCTTAAAATGACTTATTGTTCCTCAGTTTTGAAGTGTTAGCCACATGTACATTTTGCAAGGCTTTGATAACTACCAGTCATGGTACTCAGATCAGTGTTTGGTACAAAATTCTCATTGCACTTTTCCTAAATTAAGAGCAAATAGATTATTTTTTCTTCTATAAAAATGGTAGAAAGAACTCTTATATTGGAGATGGAAAGGAGGCTTTGAGGGGATATGGAGGAGGCCTATGTTTTTTTTTTTAGTTTCTTATTTATGCGTGCAATTATCTGTTTGTTAATAATTTTGGAAAAGTTTATAAAATGTAGTAAACTGTGATAATGATTACATTTAAAGATGTTTAATGTAAGAAACATACTTTGTACAATGATGCGCAAGGAATATGTGTAAATAGTTTGGTTGTTTATGTGATAACATACGGAAGCAAAACCTGGACAATAAAGAAACAAGACAGAAGGATCATCACCTTCGAAGTGTAGTGCTAGATAAGGTTCTTATCAATGCTATGGAAGGCAAGAAGAAGAAATAATCAATTTTGGATCAAATCAATTGAGACATGTCCCTAGAAGCAACGATCAGAAAGCTATAAATTTCCTACTTTGGACACATCATACCAAGAAAGGAGTCACTGGAGAAGGACATCATCATCAGAAAAATAGAAGGAACATTTAAATAGAATAAACAGCAACTTGATACCTTGATATATTCAAAGTAATGGCTGAAAAGACCCTGATAGACCGATCCAGCCATGAATAAGGTTAATCTTCTAACAGATCCTTAATCTGTCATGTTAACAGGGCTCGAGATCAATACAAGAGTCATTTGAAACAAAACAAAAAAGTAAGAAAAATGGTTTTATTTCTGTAATAGGTTTCAGACCTTAAAAGTTGCGGTACATTTTAGACTAAAATCAACCACTTTTGCAGATTTGAGCAAAAGCAGCCTACCTTGTGTTAGGAGTTGGGATTCTCCCGCAGAGCGGGATAAATCCCAAGCATTGCCTGGTGCTGGGTCTCCCATTCTGACCCAGTTGCTGCTAATGCTGCTCAGCACAGATGTCGGCCCCTGCATCTTGCACAGGCTCGTGGTATTCGTTTGGTTACTGCTGGCTCTCTAGCTAAGTCTATGGTAACCAGCGTTATGCAGCTGCAGCCTGACGCTTGTTAATCCAAGTTCAGAGATCACCTGACTGAGCATGTCCATGATGTGGCGTCTCCTCATTGGTGGACTGACGTTTGCTGCTCTGGTGAGGTGGCAGCTGCGGATTGGTCCGCAGTCGACGTCTTGAGTGACTGGGTGTGAGTGTTTTGGGTAGAATCTTGTGTATAAAAGGCCCCCAGCGGCACTTGTGGGCGCGCTGGTATCACTTATGTGTGGTTTACATGAGTGGATACTCTACCACTCTGTCTGCACATTTGAGTGTTTCGCTCTTTTCTCTGAGAGTACTTACGTGGGTAGGTAGGGTTAGGACTGGGTAACTTTCCTTTGGCTTAGCGTCTTCATGTGTGCGGTTAGGACAGTTGAGTTACAGAGCAAGTCCAACCCTCAGGCTGTATTTCTCTGGGAAAGCGACAGGGTCTTGCACCTGGCGTCACATGTGTTCTCTTCCTTGATTCAGCATCTGCTTTATTACACATGTGTGACTAGCACAATTTACTTGAAGAGCGAGCTCTACCCACATGCTATTTCCCCAGTGACGTTTAACAGCATTTAGTACCTTGCTTACTTTTAGCAGTACCATTCTAGGCAGTAACTGAGCTGGGTACTGTGAGTTTTGTTCACAATGCATGACTTTTAACACAGTGTGTTTAAGGTGATCGCTTACTGTTAAGCTCCGCCATTGTTCACTAGCAGCATTTATACATCTCTTTACGGTGGACCACGGGTTGCGATTGCATTTTACTATTTATTTTTATTTTGTTCAATCCGCCAACCCTAACATGATGTTTTGACCTTAAAATATCTTATTGTTCCTCAGTTTTGAACTGATAGCCACATGTACATGTTGCAAGGCTTTGATAACTACCAGTCATGGTACCCAGATCAAGACATACGATGTGTTTGGTACAAAATTCTCCTTGCACTTTTCCTAAATTATGAGCAAATAGATTATTTTTTTCTTCTATAAAAATGGTAGAAAGAACACTTATATTGGAGATGGAAAGGAGGCTTTGAGGGGATATGGAGGAGGCCTATGTTTTTAATTTTATTTTTAGGTGTGCAATTATCTGTTTTCTGATAATTTTGGAAAAGTAGCTAAAATTAATGAAACTGTCAAAGTTGTTAATTTTTAAGTTGTGGAATGTGTGAAAATATGTTTTTGTGATCTATCATATGCTTTTTAAATGAGGCTCCTTTACACAATAGACTAAAATAATGCAAGTCTGTAAATGTGTGTAAGATCCAATTACCTTGTAATTTGCAATATGCGTTTCTCTGACCTTTTAGTTCAAAGTGAGCTAAAAAGTTGCTTTTTGAAGATATATTTGTTAGGCAGATCGCTGAAATAGACATTGCGGAGCTGTGTCCATTCTTATTCTACTTTTCCTAGATTATGAGCAAATTGCTGAGCTTTTTTCTACTAAAATGGTAGAAAACACACCTTTATTGGCTATGGAAACAAGGCTTTGAGAGGATATGTAGGAGGTCTATGTTTTTTTTTCCAAGTTTCTTATTTGTGCGTGCAATCATCTGTTTGTGAATAATTTTGGAAAAGTTGATAGGAAACTGTGATAATTGTTAAGTTTAAGGATGTTTAATGTAAGAAACATACTTTGTACAATGATGCGTAAGGAATATGTGTAAATAGTTTGGTTGTTTCTGTGATAACATACGGATGCAAAACCTGGACAATAAAGAAACAAGATAGAAGGATCATCACCTTCAAAATGTAGTGCTAGATAAGGTTCTTATCAATGCTATTGATTGCAAGAAGAACAAATAATCAATTTTGGATTAAATCAAGTAAGACATGTCCCTTGAAGCAACGATCACTAAGCTATATATTTCCTACTTTGGACACATCATACCAAGAAAGGAATCACTGGAGAAGGAAATCATCATCAGAAAAATAGAAGGAACATTCAAACAGAAAAAACAGCAACTCGATGTCTTGATATAGTTAAAGTAATGTCAGAAAAGACCCTGACAGACCGATCCAGCCGTGAATAAGGTTAATCTTCTAACAGATCCTTAATCTGTCAAGTTAACAGGGCTCGAGATCAATACTAGAGTCATTTAAAACAAAACAAAAAAGTAAGAAAAATGGATTTTTTTCTGTAATGGGTTTCAGACCTTAAAAGTTGCTGTACATTTTTAGACTAAAATCAACCACTTTTGCAGATTTGAGCAAAAGCAGCCTACCTTGTGTTAGGTGTTGGGATTCTCCAACAGTGCAAGATAGATCACAAGCACTGTCTGGTGCTGGGTTCTCCCATTCTGACCCAGCTGCTGCTAATGCTGCTCAGCACAGATGTTGGCCCTAGCGTCTTGCACAGGCTCGTGGTATTCGTTTGGTTACAGCTGGCTCTCTAGCTAAGTCTATGGTAACCAGCGTTATGCAGCTGCAGCCTGACACTTGGGAGCCTAAGTCCAGAGATCACCCGACTGAGCATGTCCATGATGTGGTATCTGCTCATTGGTGTTCTGACGTTTGCTGCTCTGGTGAGGTGGCAGCTGCGGGTTGGTCTGCAGGCGACCTCTTGGCCGACTGGGCATGAGTGTTTTGGGTAGAGTCTAGTGTATAAAAGGACCCCAGCGGCACTTGCAGGTGCGTTGGTATCACTTATGTGTGGTTTATGTGAGTGAATACTCTACCACTCTGTCTGCACGTTTGAGTGTGTCGCTCTATTCTCTGAGAGTACTTACGTGGGTAGGTAGGGTTAGGACAGGGTAACTTTCCTTTGGCTTAGCATCTGTCTCCTTCATATGTGCGGTTAGGACAGTTGAGTTACAGAGCAAGTCCAACCCTCAGGCTGTATTTCTCTGGGAAGGTGACAGAGTCTTGCACCTAGCGTCACATGTGTTCTCTTCCTTGACTCTGCATCTGCTTCATGACATGTGTGCGGCTAGCACAATTTACTTGCAGAGCGAGCTCTACCCACGTGCTATTTCACCTGTGATGTTTAACAGCATTTAGTACCTTGCTTACTTTTAGCAGTACCATTCTGGGCAGTACCTGAGCTGGGTACTGTTCACAATGCATGTAATTTAACAGTGCGTTTAAGGTGATCGCTTACTGTTAAGTTCCGCCATTGTTCACTAGCAGCATTTATACATCTCTGTACTGTGGACTCCGGGTTGCGATTCCACTTTATTATTTATTTTTATTTTGTGCTATCCGCCAACCCTAACATGATGTTTTGACCTTAAAATGACTTATTGTTCCTCAGTTTTGAAGTGTTAGCCACATGTACATTTTGCAAGGCTTTGATAACTACCAGTCATGGTACTCAGATCAGTGTTTGGTACAAAATTCTCATTGCACTTTTCCTAAATTAAGAGCAAATAGATTATTTTTTCTTCTATAAAAATGGTAGAAAGAACTCTTATATTGGAGATGGAAAGGAGGCTTTGAGGGGATATGGAGGAGGCCTATTTTTTTTTTTTAGTTTCTTATTTATGCGTGCAATTATCTGTTTGTTAATAATTTTGGAAAAGTTTATAAAATGTAGTAAACTGTGATAATGATTACATTTAAAGATGTTTAATGTAAGAAACATACTTTGTACAATGATGCGCAAGGAATATGTGTAAATAGTTTGGTTGTTTATGTGATAACATACGGAAGCAAAACCTGGACAATAAAGAAACAAGACAGAAGGATCATCACCTTCGAAGTGTAGTGCTAGATAAGGTTCTTATCAATGCTATGGAAGGCAAGAAGAAGAAATAATCAATTTTGGATCAAATCAATTGAGACATGTCCCTAGAAGCAACGATCAGCAAGCTATAAATTTCCTACTTTGGACACATCATACCAAGAAAGGAGTCACTGGAGAAGGACATCATCATCAGAAAAATAGAAGGAACATTTAAATAGAATAAACAGCAACTTGATACCTTGATATATTCAAAGTAATGGCTGAAAAGACCCTGATAGACCGATCCAGCCATGAATAAGGTTAATCTTCTAACAGATCCTTAATCTGTCATGTTAACAGGGCTCGAGATCAATACAAGAGTCATTTGAAACAAAACAAAAAAGTAAGAAAAATGGTTTTATTTCTGTAATAGGTTTCAGACCTTAAAAGTTGCGGTACATTTTAGACTAAAATCAACCACTTTTGCAGATTTGAGCAAAAGCAGCCTACCTTGTGTTAGGAGTTGGGATTCTCCCGCAGAGCGGGATAAATCCCAAGCATTGCCTGGTGCTGGGTCTCCCATTCTGACCCAGTTGCTGCTAATGCTGCTCAGCACAGATGTCGGCCCCTGCATCTTGCACAGGCTCGTGGTATTCGTTTGGTTACTGCTGGCTCTCTAGCTAAGTCTATGGTAACCAGCGTTATGCAGCTGCAGCCTGACGCTTGTTAATCCAAGTTCAGAGATCACCTGACTGAGCATGTCCATGATGTGGCGTCTCCTCATTGGTGGACTGACGTTTGCTGCTCTGGTGAGGTGGCAGCTGCGGATTGGTCCGCAGTCGACGTCTTGAGTGACTGGGTGTGAGTGTTTTGGGTAGAATCTTGTGTATAAAAGGCCCCCAGCGGCACTTGTGGGCGCGCTGGTATCACTTATGTGTGGTTTACATGAGTGGATACTCTACCACTCTGTCTGCACATTTGAGTGTTTCGCTCTTTTCTCTGAGAGTACTTACGTGGGTAGGTAGGGTTAGGACTGGGTAACTTTCCTTTGGCTTAGCGTCTTCTTCATGTGTGCGGTTAGGACAGTTGAGTTACAGAGCAAGTCCAACCCTCAGGCTGTATTTCTCTGGGAAAGCGACAGGGTCTTGCACCTGGCGTCACATGTGTTCTCTTCCTTGATTCAGCATCTGCTTTATTACACGTGTGCGACTAGCACAATTTACTTGAAGAGCGAGCTCTACCCACATGCTGTTTCCCCAGTGACGTTTAACAGCATTTAGTACCTTGCTTACTTTTAGCAGTACCATTCTAGGCAGTAACTGAGCTGGGTACTGTGAGTTTTGTTCACAATGCATGGCTTTTAACACAGTGCATTTAAGGTGATCGCTTACTGTTAAGCTCCACCATTGTTCACTAGCAGCATTTATACATCTCTTTACGGTGGACCACGGGTTGCGATTGCATTTTACTATTTATTTTTATTTTGTTCAATCCGCCAACCCTGACATGATGTTTTGACCTTAAAATATCTTATTGTTCCTCAGTTTTGAACTGTTAGCCACATGTACATGTTGCAAGGCTTTGATAACTACCAGTCATGGTACCCAGATCAAGACATACGATGTGTTTGGTACAAAATTCTCCTTGCACTTTTCCTAAATTATGAGCAAATAGATTATTTTTTTCTTCTATAAAAATGGTAGAAAGAACACTTATATTGGAGATGGAAAGGAGGCTTTGAGGGGATATGGAGGAGGCCTATGTTTTTAATTTTATTTTTAGGTGTGCAATTATCTGTTTTCTGATAATTTTGGAAAAGTAGCTAAAATTAATGAAACTGTCAAAGTTGTTAATTTTTAAGTTGTGGAATGTGTGAAAATATGTTTTTGTGATCTATCATATGCTTTTTAAATGAGGCTCCTTTACACAATAGACTAAAATAATGCAAGTCTGTAAATGTGTGTAAGATCCAATTACCTTGTAATTTGTAATATGCGTTTCTCTGACCTTTTAGTTCAAAGTGAGCTAAAAAGTTGCTTTTTGAAGATATATTTGTTAGGCAGATCGCTGAAATAGACATTGCGGAGCTGTGTCCATTCTTATTCTACTTTTCCTAGATTATGAGCAAATTGCTGAGCTTTTTTCTACTAAAATGGTAGAAAACACACCTTTATTGGCTATGGAAACAAGGCTTTGAGAGGATATGTAGGAGGTCTATGTTTTTTTTTCCAAGTTTCTTATTTGTGCGTGCAATCATCTGTTTGTGAATAATTTTGGAAAAGTTGATAGGAAACTGTGATAATTGTTAAGTTTAAGGATGTTTAATGTAAGAAACATACTTTGTACAATGATGCGTAAGGAATATGTGTAAATAGTTTGGTTGTTTCTGTGATAACATACGGATGCAAAACCTGGACAATAAAGAAACAAGATAGAAGGATCATCACCTTCAAAATGTAGTGCTAGATAAGGTTCTTATCAATGCTATTGATTGCAAGAAGAACAAATAATCAATTTTGGATTAAATCAAGTAAGACATGTCCCTTGAAGCAACGATCACTAAGCTATATATTTCCTACTTTGGACACATCATACCAAGAAAGGAATCACTGGAGAAGGAAATCATCATCAGAAAAATAGAAGGAACATTCAAACAGAAAAAACAGCAACTCGATGTCTTGATATAGTTAAAGTAATGTCAGAAAAGACCCTGACAGACCGATCCAGCCGTGAATAAGGTTAATCTTCTAACAGATCCTTAATCTGTCAAGTTAACAGGGCTCGAGATCAATACTAGAGTCATTTAAAACAAAACAAAAAAGTAAGAAAAATTGATTTTTTTCTGTAATGGGTTTCAGACCTTAAAAGTTGCTGTACATTTTTAGACTAAAATCAACCACTTTTGCAGATTTGAGCAAAAGCGGCCTACCTTGTGTTAGGTGTTGGGATTCTCCCATAGTGCAAGATAGATCCCAAGCACTGTCTGGTGCTGGGTTCTCCCATTCTGACCCAGCTGCTGCTAATGCTGCTCAGCACAGATGTTGGCCCTAGCGTCTTGCACAGGCTCGTGGTATTCGTTTGGTTACAGCTGGCTCTCTAGCTAAGTCTATGGTAACCAGCGTTATGCAGCTGCAGCCTGACACTTGGGAGCCTAAGTCCAGAGATCACCCGACTGAGCATGTCCATGATGTGGCATCTGCTCATTGGTGTTCTGACGTTTGCTGCTCTGGTGAGGTGGCAGCTGCGGGTTGGTCTGCAGGCGACCTCTTGGCCGACTGGGCGTGAGTGTTTTGGGTAGAGTCTAGTGTATAAAAGGACCCCAGCGGCACTTGCAGGTGCGTTGGTATCACTTATGTGTGGTTTATGTGAGTGAATACTCTACCACTCTGTCTGCACGTTTGAGTGTGTCGCTCTATTCTCTGAGAGTACTTACGTGGGTAGGTAGGGTTAGGACAGGGTAACTTTCCTTTGGCTTAGCATCTGTCTCCTTCATATGTGCGGTTAGGACAGTTGAGTTACAGAGCAAGTCCAACCCTCAGGCTGTATTTCTCTGGGAAGGTGACAGAGTCTTGCACCTAGCGTCACATGTGTTCTCTTCCTTGACTCTGCATCTGCTTCATGACATGTGTGCGGCTAGCACAATTTACTTGCAGAGCGAGCTCTACCCACGTGCTATTTCACCTGTGATGTTTAACAGCATTTAGTACCTTGCTTACTTTTAGCAGTACCATTCTGGGCAGTACCTGAGCTGGGTACTGTTCACAATGCATGTAATTTAACAGTGCGTTTAAGGTGATCGCTTACTGTTAAGTTCCGCCATTGTTCACTAGCAGCATTTATACATCTCTGTACTGTGGACTCCGGGTTGCGATTCCACTTTATTATTTATTTTTATTTTGTGCTATCCGCCAACCCTAACATGATGTTTTGACCTTAAAATGACTTATTGTTCCTCAGTTTTGAAGTGTTAGCCACATGTACATTTTGCAAGGCTTTGATAACTACCAGTCATGGTACTCAGATCAGTGTTTGGTACAAAATTCTCATTGCACTTTTCCTAAATTAAGAGCAAATAGATTATTTTTTCTTCTATAAAAATGGTAGAAAGAACTCTTATATTGGAGATGGAAAGGAGGCTTTGAGGGGATATGGAGGAGGCCTATTTTTTTTTTTTAGTTTCTTATTTATGCGTGCAATTATCTGTTTGTTAATAATTTTGGAAAAGTTTATAAAATGTAGTAAACTGTGATAATGATTACATTTAAAGATGTTTAATGTAAGAAACATACTTTGTACAATGATGCGCAAGGAATATGTGTAAATAGTTTGGTTGTTTATGTGATAACATACGGAAGCAAAACCTGGACAATAAAGAAACAAGACAGAAGGATCATCACCTTCGAAGTGTAGTGCTAGATAAGGTTCTTATCAATGCTATGGAAGGCAAGAAGAAGAAATAATCAATTTTGGATCAAATCAATTGAGACATGTCCCTAGAAGCAACGATCAGCAAGCTATAAATTTCCTACTTTGGACACATCATACCAAGAAAGGAGTCACTGGAGAAGGACATCATCATCAGAAAAATAGAAGGAACATTTAAATAGAATAAACAGCAACTTGATACCTTGATATATTCAAAGTAATGGCTGAAAAGACCCTGATAGACCGATCCAGCCATGAATAAGGTTAATCTTCTAACAGATCCTTAATCTGTCATGTTAACAGGGCTCGAGATCAATACAAGAGTCATTTGAAACAAAACAAAAAAGTAAGAAAAATGGTTTTATTTCTGTAATAGGTTTCAGACCTTAAAAGTTGCGGTACATTTTAGACTAAAATCAACCACTTTTGCAGATTTGAGCAAAAGCAGCCTACCTTGTGTTAGGAGTTGGGATTCTCCCGCAGAGCGGGATAAATCCCAAGCATTGCCTGGTGCTGGGTCTCCCATTCTGACCCAGTTGCTGCTAATGCTGCTCAGCACAGATGTCGGCCCCTGCATCTTGCACAGGCTCGTGGTATTCGTTTGGTTACTGCTGGCTCTCTAGCTAAGTCTATGGTAACCAGCGTTATGCAGCTGCAGCCTGACGCTTGTTAATCCAAGTTCAGAGATCACCTGACTGAGCATGTCCATGATGTGGCGTCTCCTCATTGGTGGACTGACGTTTGCTGCTCTGGTGAGGTGGCAGCTGCGGATTGGTCCGCAGTCGACGTCTTGAGTGACTGGGTGTGAGTGTTTTGGGTAGAATCTTGTGTATAAAAGGCCCCCAGCGGCACTTGTGGGCGCGCTGGTATCACTTATGTGTGGTTTACATGAGTGGATACTCTACCACTCTGTCTGCACATTTGAGTGTTTCGCTCTTTTCTCTGAGAGTACTTACGTGGGTAGGTAGGGTTAGGACTGGGTAACTTTCCTTTGGCTTAGCGTCTTCTTCATGTGTGCGGTTAGGACAGTTGAGTTACAGAGCAAGTCCAACCCTCAGGCTGTATTTCTCTGGGAAAGCGACAGGGTCTTGCACCTGGCGTCACATGTGTTCTCTTCCTTGATTCAGCATCTGCTTTATTACACGTGTGCGACTAGCACAATTTACTTGAAGAGCGAGCTCTACCCACATGCTGTTTCCCCAGTGACGTTTAACAGCATTTAGTACCTTGCTTACTTTTAGCAGTACCATTCTAGGCAGTAACTGAGCTGGGTACTGTGAGTTTTGTTCACAATGCATGGCTTTTAACACAGTGCATTTAAGGTGATCGCTTACTGTTAAGCTCCACCATTGTTCACTAGCAGCATTTATACATCTCTTTACGGTGGACCACGGGTTGCGATTGCATTTTACTATTTATTTTTATTTTGTTCAATCCGCCAACCCTGACATGATGTTTTGACCTTAAAATATCTTATTGTTCCTCAGTTTTGAACTGTTAGCCACATGTACATGTTGCAAGGCTTTGATAACTACCAGTCATGGTACCCAGATCAAGACATACGATGTGTTTGGTACAAAATTCTCCTTGCACTTTTCCTAAATTATGAGCAAATAGATTATTTTTTTCTTCTATAAAAATGGTAGAAAGAACACTTATATTGGAGATGGAAAGGAGGCTTTGAGGGGATATGGAGGAGGCCTATGTTTTTAATTTTATTTTTAGGTGTGCAATTATCTGTTTTCTGATAATTTTGGAAAAGTAGCTAAAATTAATGAAACTGTCAAAGTTGTTAATTTTTAAGTTGTGGAATGTGTGAAAATATGTTTTTGTGATCTATCATATGCTTTTTAAATGAGGCTCCTTTACACAATAGACTAAAATAATGCAAGTCTGTAAATGTGTGTAAGATCCAATTACCTTGTAATTTGTAATATGCGTTTCTCTGACCTTTTAGTTCAAAGTGAGCTAAAAAGTTGCTTTTTGAAGATATATTTGTTAGGCAGATCGCTGAAATAGACATTGCGGAGCTGTGTCCATTCTTATTCTACTTTTCCTAGATTATGAGCAAATTGCTGAGCTTTTTTCTACTAAAATGGTAGAAAACACACCTTTATTGGCTATGGAAACAAGGCTTTGAGAGGATATGTAGGAGGTCTATGTTTTTTTTTCCAAGTTTCTTATTTGTGCGTGCAATCATCTGTTTGTGAATAATTTTGGAAAAGTTGATAGGAAACTGTGATAATTGTTAAGTTTAAGGATGTTTAATGTAAGAAACATACTTTGTACAATGATGCGTAAGGAATATGTGTAAATAGTTTGGTTGTTTCTGTGATAACATACGGATGCAAAACCTGGACAATAAAGAAACAAGATAGAAGGATCATCACCTTCAAAATGTAGTGCTAGATAAGGTTCTTATCAATGCTATTGATTGCAAGAAGAACAAATAATCAATTTTGGATTAAATCAAGTAAGACATGTCCCTTGAAGCAACGATCACTAAGCTATATATTTCCTACTTTGGACACATCATACCAAGAAAGGAATCACTGGAGAAGGAAATCATCATCAGAAAAATAGAAGGAACATTCAAACAGAAAAAACAGCAACTCGATGTCTTGATATAGTTAAAGTAATGTCAGAAAAGACCCTGACAGACCGATCCAGCCGTGAATAAGGTTAATCTTCTAACAGATCCTTAATCTGTCAAGTTAACAGGGCTCGAGATCAATACTAGAGTCATTTAAAACAAAACAAAAAAGTAAGAAAAATTGATTTTTTTCTGTAATGGGTTTCAGACCTTAAAAGTTGCTGTACATTTTTAGACTAAAATCAACCACTTTTGCAGATTTGAGCAAAAGCGGCCTACCTTGTGTTAGGTGTTGGGATTCTCCCATAGTGCAAGATAGATCCCAAGCACTGTCTGGTGCTGGGTTCTCCCATTCTGACCCAGCTGCTGCTAATGCTGCTCAGCACAGATGTTGGCCCTAGCGTCTTGCACAGGCTCGTGGTATTCGTTTGGTTACAGCTGGCTCTCTAGCTAAGTCTATGGTAACCAGCGTTATGCAGCTGCAGCCTGACACTTGGGAGCCTAAGTCCAGAGATCACCCGACTGAGCATGTCCATGATGTGGCATCTGCTCATTGGTGTTCTGACGTTTGCTGCTCTGGTGAGGTGGCAGCTGCGGGTTGGTCCGCAGGCGACCTCTTGGCCGACTGGGCGTGAGTGTTTTGGGTAGAGTCTAGTGTATAAAAGGCCCCCAGCGGCACTTGCAGGTGCGTTGGTATCACTTATGTGTGGTTTATGTGAGTGAATACTCTACCACTCTGTCTGCACGTTTGAGTGTGTCGCTCTATTCTCTGAGAGTACTTACGTGGGTAGGTAGGGTTAGGACAGGGTAACTTTCCTTTGGCTTAGCATCTGTCTCCTTCATATGTGCGGTTAGGACAGTTGAGTTACAGAGCAAGTCCAACCCTCAGTCTGTATTTCTCCGGGAAGGTGACAGAGTCTTGCACCTAGCGTCACATGTGTTCTCTTCCTTGACTCAGCATCTGCTTCATGACATGTGTGCGGCTAGCACAATTTACTTGCAGAGCGAGCTCTACCCACGTGCTATTTCACCTGTGATGTTTAACAGCATTTAGTACCTTGCTTACTTTTAGCAGTACCATTCTGGGCAGTACCTGAGCTGGGTACTGTTCACAATGCATGGCGTTTAACAGTGCGTTTAAGGTGATCGCTTACTGCTAAGTTCCGCCATTGTTCACTAGCAGCATTTATACATCTCTGTACTGTGGACTCCGGGTTGCGATTCCACTTTATTATTTATTTTTATTTAGTGCTATCCGCCAACCCTAACATGATGTTTTGACCTTAAAATGACTTATTGTTCCTCAGTTTTGAAGTGTTAGCCACATGTACATTTTGCAAGGCTTTGATAACTACCAGTCATGGTACTCAGATCAGTGTTTGGTACAAAATTCTCATTGCACTTTTCCTAAATTAAGAGCAAATAGATTATTTTTTCTTCTATAAAAATGGTAGAAAGAACTCTTATATTGGAGATGGAAAGGAGGCTTTGAGGGGATATGGAGGAGGCCTATGTTTTTTTTTTTTAGTTTCTTATTTATGCGTGCAATTATCTGTTTGTTAATAATTTTGGAAAAGTTTATAAAATGTAGTAAACTGTGATAATGATTACATTTAAAGATGTTTAATGTAAGAAACATACTTTGTACAATGATGCGCAAGGAATATGTGTAAATAGTTTGGTTGTTTATGTGATAACATACGGAAGCAAAACCTGGACAATAAAGAAACAAGACAGAAGGATCATCACCTTCGAAGTGTAGTGCTAGATAAGGTTCTTATCAATGCTATGGAAGGCAAGAAGAAGAAATAATCAATTTTGGATCAAATCAATTGAGACATGTCCCTAGAAGCAACGATCAGCAAGCTATAAATTTCCTACTTTGGACACATCATACCAAGAAAGGAGTCACTGGAGAAGGACATCATCATCAGAAAAATAGAAGGAACATTTAAATAGAATAAACAGCAACTTGATACCTTGATATATTCAAAGTAATGGCAGAAAAAGACCCTGATAGACCGATCCAGCCATGAATAAGGTTAATCTTCTAACAGATCCTTAATCTGTCATGTTAACAGGGCTCGAGATCAATACAAGAGTCATTTGAAACAAAACAAAAAAGTAAGAAAAATGGTTTTATTTCTGTAATAGGTTTCAGACTTTAAAAGTTGCGGTACATTTTAGACGAAAATCAACCATTTTTGCAGATTTGAGCAAAAGCAGCCTACCTTGTGTTAGGAGTTGGGATTCTCCCGCAGAGCGGGATAAATCCCAAGCATTGCCTGGTGCTGGGTCTCCCATTCTGACCCAGTTGCTGCTAATGCTGCTCAGCACAGATGTCGGCCCCTGCATCTTGCACAGGCTCGTGGTATTCGTTTGGTTACTGCTGGCTCTCTAGCTAAGTCTATGGTAACCAGCGTTATGCAGCTGCAGCCTGACGCTTGTTAATCTAAGTCCAGAGATCACCTGACTGAGCATGTCCATGATGTGGCGTCTCCTCATTGGTGGACTGACGTTTGCTGCTCTGTTGAGGTGGCAGCTGCGGATTGGTCCGCAGTCGACGTCTTGAGTGACGGTGTGAGTGTTTTGGGTAGAATCTTGTGTATAAAAGGCCCCCAGCGGCACTTGTGGGCGCGCTGGTATCACTTATGTGTGGTTTACATGAGTGGATACTCTACCACTCTGTCTGCACATTTGAGTGTTTCGCTCTTTTCTCTGAGAGTACTTACGTGGGTAGGTAGGGTTAGGACTGGGTAACTTTCCTTTTGCTTAGCGTCTTCTTCATGTGTGCGGTTAGGACAGTTGCGTTACAGAGCAAGTCCAACCCTCAGGCTGTATTTCTCTGGGAAAGCGACAGGGTCTTGCACCTGGCGTCACATGTGTTCTCTTCCTTGATTCAGCATTTGCTTTATTACACGTGTGCGACTAGCACAATTTACTTGAAGAGCGAGCTCTACCCACATGCTATTTCCCCAGTGACGTTTAACAGCATTTAGTACCTTGCTTACTTTTAGCAGTACCATTCTAGGCAGTAACTGAGCTGGGTACTGTGAGTTTTGTTCACAATGCATGGCTTTTAACACAGTGTGTTTAAGGTGATCGCTTACTGTTAAGCTCCGCCATTGTTCACTAGCAGCATTTATACATGTCTTTACGGTGGACCACGGGTTGCGATTGCATTTTACTATTTATTTTTATTTTGTTCAATCCGCCAACCCTAACATGATGTTTTGACCTTAAAATATCTTATTGTTCCTCAGTTTTGAACTGATAGCCACATGTACATGTTGCAAGGCTTTGATAACTACCAGTCATGGTACCCAGATCAAGACATACGATGTGTTTGGTACAAAATTCTCCTTGCACTTTTCCTAAATTATGAGCAAATAGATTATTTTTTTCTTCTATAAAAATGGTAGAAAGAACACTTATATTGGAGATGGAAAGGAGGCTTTGAGGGGATATGGAGGAGGCCTATGTTTTTAATTTTATTTTTTGGTGTGCAATTATCTGTTTTCTGATAATTTTGGAAAAGTAGCTAAAATTAATGAAACTGTCAAAGTTGTTAATTTTTAAGTTGTGGAATGTGTGAAAATATGTTTTTGTGATCTATCATATGCTTTTTAAATGAGGCTCCTTTACACAATAGACTAAAATAATGCAAGTCTGTAAATGTGTGTAAGATCCAATTACCTTGTAATTTGCAATATGCGTTTCTGACCTTTTAGTTCAAAGTGAGCTAAAAAGTTGCTTTTTGAAGATATATTTGTTAGGCAGATCGCTGAAATAGACATTGCGGAGCTGTGTCCATTCTTATTCTACTTTTCCTAGATTATGAGCAAATTGCTGAGCTTTTTTCTACTAAAATGGTAGAAAACACACCTTTATTGGCTATGGAAACAAGGCTTTGAGAGGATATGTAGGAGGTCTATGTTTTTTTTTCCAAGTTTCTTATTTGTGCGTGCAATCATCTGTTTGTGAATAATTTTGGAAAAGTTGATAGGAAACTGTGATAATTGTTAAGTTTAAGGATGTTTAATGTAAGAAACATACTTTGTACAATGATGCGTAAGGAATATGTGTAAATAGTTTGTTTGTTTCTGTGATAACATACGGATGCAAAACCTGGACAATAAAGAAACAAGATAGAAGGATCATCACCTTCAAAATGTAGTGCTAGATAAGGTTCTTATCAATGCTATTGATTGCAAGAAGAACAAATAATCAATTTTGGATTAAATCAAGTAAGACATGTCCCTTGAAGCAACGATCACTAAGCTATATATTTCCTACTTTGGACACATCATACCAAGAAAGGAATCACTGGAGAAGGAAATCATCATCAGAAAAATAGAAGGAACATTCAAACAGAAAAAACAGCAACTCGATGTCTTGATATAGTTAAAGTAATGTCAGAAAAGACCCTGACAGACCGATCCAGCTGTGAATAAGGTTAATCTTCTAACAGATCCTTAATCTGTCAAGTTAACAGGGCTCGAGATCAATACTAGAGTCATTTAAAACAAAACAAAAAAGTAAGAAAAATGGATTTTTTTCTGTAATGGGTTTCAGACCTTAAAAGTTGCTGTACATTTTTAGACTAAAATCAACCACTTTTGCAGATTTGAGCAAAAGCAGCCTACCTTGTGTTAGGTGTTGGGATTCTCCCACAGTGCAAGATAGATCCCAAGCACTGTCTGGTGCTGGGTTCTCCCATTCTGACCCAGCTGCTGCTAATGCTGCTCAGCACAGATGTTGGCCCTAGCGTCTTGCACAGGCTCGTGGTATTCGTTTGGTTACAGCTGGCTCTCTAGCTAAGTCTATGACAACCAGCGTTATGCAGCTGCAGCCTGACACTTGGGAGCCTAAGTCCAGAGATCACCCGACTGAGCATGTCCATGATGTGGCATCTGCTCATTGGTGTTCTGACGTTTGCTGCTCTGGTGAGGTGGCAGCTGCGGGTTGGTCCGCAGGCGACCTCTTTGCCGACTGGGCGTGAGTGTTTTGGGTAGAGTCTAGTGTATAAAAGGCCCCCAGCGGCACTTGCAGGTGCGTTGGTATCACTTATGTGTGGTTTATGTGAGTGAATACTCTACCACTCTGTCTGCACATTTGAGTGTGTCGCTCTATTCCCTGAGAGTACTAACGTGGGTAGGTAGGGTTAGGACAGGGTAACTTTCCTTTGGCTTAGCATCTGTCTCCTTCATATGTGCGGTTAGGACAGTTGAGTTACAGAGCAAGTCCAACCCTCAGGCTGTATTTCTCCGGGAAGGTGACAGAGTCTTGCACCTAGCGTCACATATGTTCTCTTCCTTAACTCAGCATCTGCTTCATGACATGTGTGCGGCTAGCACAATTTACTTGCAGAGCGAGCTCTACCCACGTGCTATTTCACCTGTGATGTTTAACAGCATTTAGTACCTTGCTTACTTTTAGCAGTACCATTCTGGGCAGTACCTGAGCTGGGTACTGTTCACAATGCATGGCGTTTAACAGTGCGTTTAAGGTGATCGCTTACTGTTAAGTTCCGCCATTGTTCACTAGCAGCATTTATACATCTCTGTACTGTGGACTCCGGGTTGCGATTCCACTTTATTATTTATTTTTATTTAGTGCTATCCGCCAACCCTAACATGATGTTTTGACCTTAAAATGACTTATTGTTCCTCAGTTTTGAAGTGTTAGCCACATGTACATTTTGCAAGGCTTTGATAACTACCAGTCATGGTACTCAGATCAGTGTTTGGTACAAAATTCTCATTGCACTTTTCCTAAATTAAGAGCAAATAGATTATTTTTTCTTCTATAAAAATGGTAGAAAGAACTCTTATATTGGAGATGGAAAGGAGGCTTTGAGGGGATATGGAGGAGGCCTATGTTTTTTTTTTTAGTTTCTTATTTATGCGTGCAATTATCTGTTAATAATTTTGGAAAAGTTTATAAAATGTAGTAAACTGTGATAATGATTACATTTAAAGATGTTTAATGTAAGAAACATACTTTGTACAATGATGCGCAAGGAATATGTGTAAATAGTTTGGTTGTTTATGTGATAACATACGGAAGCAAAACCTGGACAATAAAGAAACAAGACAGAAGGATCATCACCTTCGAAGTGTAGTGCTAGATAAGGTTCTTATCAATGCTATGGAAGGCAAGAAGAAGAAATAATCAATTTTGGATCAAATCAATTGAGACATGTCCCTAGAAGCAACGATCAGCAAGCTATAAATTTCCTACTTTGGACACATCATACCAAGAAAGGAGTCACTGGAGAAGGACATCATCATCAGAAAAATAGAAGGAACATTTAAATAGAATAAACAGCAACTTGATACCTTGATATATTCAAAGTAATGGCTGAAAAGACCCTGATAGACCGATCCAGCCATGAATAAGGTTAATCTTCTAACAGATCCTTAATCTGTCATGTTAACAGGGCTCGAGATCAATACAAGAGTCATTTGAAACAAAACAAAAAAGTAAGAAAAATGGTTTTATTTCTGTAATAGGTTTCAGACCTTAAAAGTTGCGGTACATTTTAGACTAAAATCAACCACTTTTGCAGATTTGAGCAAAAGCAGCCTACCTTGTGTTAGGAGTTGGGATTCTCCCGCAGAGCGGGATAAATCCCAAGCATTGCCTGGTGCTGGGTCTCCCATTCTGACCCAGTTGCTGCTAATGCTGCTCAGCACAGATGTCGGCCCCTGCATCTTGCACAGGCTCGTGGTATTCGTTTGGTTACTGCTGGCTCTCTAGCTAAGTCTATGGTAACCAGCGTTATGCAGCTGCAGCCTGACGCTTGTTAATCCAAGTTCAGAGATCACCTGACTGAGCATGTCCATGATGTGGCGTCTCCTCATTGGTGGACTGACGTTTGCTGCTCTGGTGAGGTGGCAGCTGCGGATTGGTCCGCAGTCGACGTCTTGAGTGACTGAGTGTGAGTGTTTTGGGTAGAATCTTGTGTATAAAAGGCCCCCAGCGGCACTTGTGGGCGCGCTGGTATCACTTATGTGTGGTTTACATGAGTGGATACTCTACCACTCTGTCTGCACATTTGAGTGTTTCGCTCTTTTCTCTGAGAGTACTTACGTGGGTAGGTAGGGTTAGGACTGGGTAACTTTCCTTTGGCTTAGCGTCTTCATGTGTGCGGTTAGGACAGTTGAGTTACAGAGCAAGTCCAACCCTCAGGCTGTATTTCTCTGGGAAAGCGACAGGGTCTTGCACCTGGCGTCACATGTGTTCTCTTCCTTGATTCAGCATCTGCTTTATTACACATGTGCGACTAGCACAATTTACTTGAAGAGCGAGCTCTACCCACATGCTATTTCCCCAGTGACGTTTAACAGCATTTAGTACCTTGCTTACTTTTAGCAGTACCATTCTAGGCAGTAACTGAGCTGGGTACTGTGAGTTTTGTTCACAATGCATGACTTTTAACACAGTGTGTTTAAGGTGATCGCTTACTGTTAAGCTCCACCATTGTTCACTAGCAGCATTTATACATCTCTTTACGGTGGACCACGGGTTGCGATTGCATTTTACTATTTATTTTTATTTTGTTCAATCCGCCAACCCTAACATGATGTTTTGACCTTAAAATATCTTATTGTTCCTCAGTTTTGAACTGATAGCCACATGTACATGTTGCAAGGCTTTGATAACTACCAGTCATGGTACCCAGATCAAGACATACGATGTGTTTGGTACAAAATTCTCCTTGCACTTTTCCTAAATTATGAGCAAATAGATTATTTTTTTTCTTCTATAAAAATGGTAGAAAGAACACTTATATTGGAGATGGAAAGGAGGCTTTGAGGGGATATGGAGGAGGCCTATGTTTTTAATTTTATTTTTAGGTGTGCAATTATCTGTTTTCTGATAATTTTGGAAAAGTAGCTAAAATTAATGAAACTGTCAAAGTTGTTAATTTTTAAGTTGTGGAATGTGTGAAAATATGTTTTTGTGATCTATCATATGCTTTTTAAATGAGGCTCCTTTACACAATAGACTAAAATAATGCAAGTCTGTAAATGTGTGTAAGATCCAATTACCTTGTAATTTGCAATATGCGTTTCTCTGACCTTTTAGTTCAAAGTGAGCTAAAAAGTTGCTTTTTGAAGATATATTTGTTAGGCAGATCGCTGAAATAGACATTGCGGAGCTGTGTCCATTCTTATTCTACTTTTCCTAGATTATGAGCAAATTGCTGAGCTTTTTTCTACTAAAATGGTAGAAAACACACCTTTATTGGCTATGGAAACAAGGCTTTGAGAGGATATGTAGGAGGTCTATGTTTTTTTTTCCAAGTTTCTTATTTGTGCGTGCAATCATCTGTTTGTGAATAATTTTGGAAAAGTTGATAGGAAACTGTGATAATTGTTAAGTTTAAGGATGTTTAATGTAAGAAACATACTTTGTACAATGATGCGTAAGGAATATGTGTAAATAGTTTGGTTGTTTCTGTGATAACGTACGGATGCAAAACCTGGACAATAAAGAAACAAGATAGAAGGATCATCACCTTCAAAATGTAGTGCTAGATAAGGTTCTTATCAATGCTATTGATTGCAAGAAGAACAAATAATCAATTTTGGATTAAATCAAGTAAGACATGTCCCTTGAAGCAACGATCACTAAGCTATATATTTCCTACTTTGGACACATCATACCAAGAAAGGAATCACTGGAGAAGGAAATCATCATCAGAAAAATAGAAGGAACATTCAAACAGAAAAAACAGCAACTCGATGTCTTGATATAGTTAAAGTAATGTCAGAAAAGACCCTGACAGACCGATCCAGCCGTGAATAAGGTTAATCTTCTAACAGATCCTTAATCTGTCAAGTTAACAGGGCTCGAGATCAATACTAGAGTCATTTAAAACAAAACAAAAAAGTAAGAAAAATGGATTTTTTTCTGTAATGGGTTTCAGACCTTAAAAGTTGCTGTACATTTTTAGACTAAAATCAACCACTTTTGCAGATTTGAGCAAAAGCAGCCTACCTTGTGTTAGGTGTTGGGATTCTCCAACAGTGCAAGATAGATCACAAGCACTGTCTGGTGCTGGGTTCTCCCATTCTGACCCAGCTGCTGCTAATGCTGCTCAGCACAGATGTTGGCCCTAGCGTCTTGCACAGGCTCGTGGTATTCATTTGGTTACAGCTGGCTCTCTAGCTAAGTCTATGGTAACCAGCGTTATGCAGCTGCAGCCTGACACTTGGGAGCCTAAGTCCAGAGATCACCCGACTGAGCATGTCCATGATGTGGTATCTGCTCATTGGTGTTCTGACGTTTGCTGCTCTGGTGAGGTGGCAGCTGCGGGTTGGTCTGCAGGCGACCTCTTGGCCGACTGGGCGTGAGTGTTTTGGGTAGAGTCTAGTGTATAAAAGGACCCCAGCGGCACTTGCAGGTGCGTTGGTATCACTTATGTGTGGTTTATGTGAGTGAATACTCTACCACTCTGTCTGCACGTTTGAGTGTGTCGCTCTATTCTCTGAGAGTACTTACGTGGGTAGGTAGGGTTAGGACAGGGTAACTTTCCTTTGGCTTAGCATCTGTCTCCTTCATATGTGCGGTTAGGACAGTTGAGTTACAGAGCAAGTCCAACCCTCAGGCTGTATTTCTCTGGGAAGGTGACAGAGTCTTGCACCTAGCGTCACATGTGTTCTCTTCCTTGACTCAGCATCTGCTTCATGACATGTGTGCGGCTAGCACAATTTACTTGCAGAGCGAGCTCTACCCACGTGCTATTTCACCTGTGATGTTTAACAGCATTTAGTACCTTGCTTACTTTTAGCAGTACCATTCTGGGCAGTACCTGAGCTGGGTACTGTTCACAATGCATGTAATTTAACAGTGCGTTTAAGGTGATCGCTTACTGTTAAGTTCCGCCATTGTTCACTAGCAGCATTTATACATCTCTGTACTGTGGACTCCGGGTTGCGATTCCACTTTATTATTTATTTTTATTTTGTGCTATCCGCCAACCCTAACATGATGTTTTGACCTTAAAATGACTTATTGTTCCTCAGTTTTGAAGTGTTAGCCACATGTACATTTTGCAAGGCTTTGATAACTACCAGTCATGGTACTCAGATCAGTGTTTGGTACAAAATTCTCATTGCACTTTTCCTAAATTAAGAGCAAATAGATTATTTTTTCTTCTATAAAAATGGTAGAAAGAACTCTTATATTGGAGATGGAAAGGAGGCTTTGAGGGGATATGGAGGAGGCCTATGTTTTTTTTTTAGTTTCTTATTTATGCGTGCAATTATCTGTTTGTTAATAATTTTGGAAAAGTTTATAAAATGTAGTAAACTGTGATAATGATTACATTTAAAGATGTTTAATGTAAGAAACATACTTTGTACAATGATGCGCAAGGAATATGTGTAAATAGTTTTGTTGTTTATGTGATAACATACGGAAGCAAAACCTGGACAATAAAGAAACAAGACAGAAGGATCATCACCTTCGAAGTGTAGTGCTAGATAAGGTTCTTATCAATGCTATGGAAGGCAAGAAGAAGAAATAATCAATTTTGGATCAAATCAATTGAGACATGTCCCTAGAAGCAACGATCAGCAAGCTATAAATTTCCTACTTTGGACACATCATACCAAGAAAGGAGTCACTGGAGAAGGACATCATCATCAGAAAAATAGAAGGAACATTTAAATAGAATAAACAGCAACTTGATACCTTGATACATTCAAAGTAATGGCTGAAAAGACCCTGATAGACCGATCCAGCCATGAATAAGGTTAATCTTCTAACAGATCCTTAATCTGTCATGTTAACAGGGCTCGAGATCAATACAAGAGTCATTTGAAACAAAACAAAAAAGTAAGAAAAATGGTTTTATTTCTGTAATAGGTTTCAGACCTTAAAAGTTGCGGTACATTTTAGACTAAAATCAACCACTTTTGCAGATTTGAGCAAAAGCAGCCTACCTTGTGTTAGGAGTTGGGATTCTCCCGCAGAGCGGGATAAATCCCAAGCATTGCCTGGTGCTGGGTCTCCCATTCTGACCCAGTTGCTGCTAATGCTGCTCAGCACAGATGTCGGCCCCTGCATCTTGCACAGGCTCGTGGTATTCGTTTGGTTACTGCTGGCTCTCTAGCTAAGTCTATGGTAACCAGCGTTATGCAGCTGCAGCCTGACGCTTGTTAATCCAAGTTCAGAGATCACCTGACTGAGCATGTCCATGATGTGGCGTCTCCTCATTGGTGGACTGACGTTTGCTGCTCTGGTGAGGTGGCAGCTGCGGATTGGTCCGCAGTCGACGTCTTGAGTGACTGGGTGTGAGTGTTTTGGGTAGAATCTTGTGTATAAAAGGCCCCCAGCGGCACTTGTGGGCGCTCTGGTATCACTTATGTGTGGTTTACATGAGTGGATACTCTACCACTCTGTCTGCACATTTGAGTGTTTCGCTCTTTTCTCTGAGAGTACTTACGTGGGTAGGTAGGGTTAGGACTCGGTAACTTTCCTTTGGCTTAGCGTCTTCTTCATGGTGTGCGGTTAGGACAGTTGAGTTACAGAGCAAGTCCAACCCTCAGGCTGTATTTCTCTGGGAAAGCGACAGGGTCTTAAACCTGGCGTCACATGTGTTCTCTTCCTTGATTCAGCATCTGCTTTATTACACGTGTGCGACTAGCACAATTTACTTGAAGAGCGAGCTCTACCCACATGCTGTTTCCCCAGTGACGTTTAACAGCATTTAGTACCTTGCTTACTTTTAGCAGTACCATTCTAGGCAGTAACTGAGCTGGGTACTGTGAGTTTTGTTCACAATGCATGGCTTTTAACACAGTGCATTTAAGGTGATCGCTTACTGTTAAGCTCCGCCATTGTTCACTAGCAGCATTTATACATCTCTTTACGGTGGACCACGGGTTGCGATTGCATTTTACTATTTATTTTTATTTTGTTCAATCCGCCAACCCTGACATGATGTTTTGACCTTAAAATATCTTATTGTTCCTCAGTTTTGAACTGTTAGCCACATGTACATGTTGCAAGGCTTTGATAACTACCAGTCATGGTACCCAGATCAAGACATACGATGTGTTTGGTACAAAATTCTCCTTGCACTTTTCCTAAATTATGAGCAAATAGATTATTTTTTTCTTCTATAAAAATGGTAGAAAGAACACTTATATTGGAGATGGAAAGGAGGCTTTGAGGGGATATGGAGGAGGCCTATGTTTTTAATTTTATTTTTAGGTGTGCAATTATCTGTTTTCTGATAATTTTGGAAAAGTAGCTAAAATTAATGAAACTGTCAAAGTTGTTAATTTTTAAGTTGTGGAATGTGTGAAAATATGTTTTTGTGATCTATCATATGCTTTTTAAATGAGGCTCCTTTACACAATAGACTAAAATAATGCAAGTCTGTAAATGTGTGTAAGATCCAATTACCTTGTAATTTGTAATATGCGTTTCTCTGACCTTTTAGTTCAAAGTGAGCTAAAAAGTTGCTTTTTGAAGATATATTTGTTAGGCAGATCGCTGAAATAGACATTGCGGAGCTGTGTCCATTCTTATTCTACTTTTCCTAGATTATGAGCAAATTGCTGAGCTTTTTTCTACTAAAATGGTAGAAAACACACCTTTATTGGCTATGGAAACAAGGCTTTGAGAGGATATGTAGGAGGTCTATGTTTTTTTTTCCAAGTTTCTTATTTGTGCGTGCAATCATCTGTTTGTGAATAATTTTGGAAAAGTTGATAGGAAACTGTGATAATTGTTAAGTTTAAGGATGTTTAATGTAAGAAACATACTTTGTACAATGATGCGTAAGGAATATGTGTAAATAGTTTGGTTGTTTCTGTGATAACATACGGATGCAAAACCTGGACAATAAAGAAACAAGATAGAAGGATCATCACCTTCAAAATGTAGTGCTAGATAAGGTTCTTATCAATGCTATTGATTGCAAGAAGAACAAATAATCAATTTTGGATTAAATGAAGAAAGACATGTCCCTTGAAGCAACGATCACTAAGCTATATATTTCCTACTTTGGACACATCATACCAAGAAAGGAATCACTGGAGAAGGAAATCATCATCAGAAAAATAGAAGGAACATTCAAACAGAAAAAACAGCAACTCGATGTCTTGATATAGTTAAAGTAATGTCAGAAAAGACCCTGACAGACCGATCCAGCCGTGAATAAGGTTAATCTTCTAACAGATCCTTAATCTGTCAAGTTAACAGGGCTCGATATCAATACTAGAGTCATTTAAAACAAAACAAAAAAGTAAGAAAAATGGATTTTTTTTGTAATGGGTTTCAGACCTTAAAAGTTGCTGTACATTTTTAGACTAAAATCAACCACTTTTGCAGATTTGAGCAAAAGCGGCCTACCTTGTGTTAGGTGTTGGGATTCTCCCACAGTGCAAGATAGATCCCAAGCACTGTCTGGTGCTGGGTTCTCCCATTCTGACCCAGCTGCTGCTAATGCTGCTCAGCACAGATGTTGGCCCTAGCGTCTTGCACAGGCTCGTGGTATTCGTTTGGTTACAGCTGGCTCTCTAGCTAAGTCTATGGTAACCAGCGTTATGCAGCTGCAGCCTGACACTTGGTAGCCTAAGTCCAGAGATCACCCGACTGAGCATGTCCATGATGTGGCATCTGCTCATTGGTGTTCTGACGTTTGCTGCTCTGGTGAGGTGGCAGCTGCGGGTTGGTCCGCAGGCGACCTCTTGGCCGACTGGGCGTGAGTGTTTTGGGTAGAGTCTAGTGTATAAAAGGCCCCCAGCGGCACTTGCAGGTGCGTTGGTATCACTTATGTGTGGTTTATGTGAGTGAATACTCTACCACTCTGTCTGCACGTTTGAGTGTGTCGCTCTATTCTCTGAGAGTACTTACGTGGGTAGGTAGGGTTAGGACAGGGTAACTTTCCTTTGGCTTAGCATCTGTCTCCTTCATATGAGCGGTTAGGACAGTTGAGTTACAGAGCAAGTCCAACCCTCAGGCTGTATTTCTCCGGGAAGGTGACAGAGTCTTGCACCTAGCGTCACATGTGTTCTCTTCCTTGACTCAGCATCTGCTTCATGACATGTGTGCGGCTAGCACAATTTACTTGCAGAGCGAGCTCTACCCACGTGCTATTTCACCTGTGATGTTTAACAGCATTTAGTACCTTGCTTACTTTTAGCAGTACCATTCTGGGCAGTACCTGAGCTGGGTACTGTTCACAATGCATGGCGTTTAACAGTGCGTTTAAGGTGATCGCTTACTGCTAAGTTCCGCCATTGTTCACTAGCAGCATTTATACATCTCTGTACTGTGGACTCCGGGTTGCGATTCCACTTTATTATTTATTTTTATTTAGTGCTATCCGCCAACCCTAACATGATGTTTTGACCTTAAAATGACTTATTGTTCCTCAGTTTTGAAGTGTTAGCCACATGTACATTTTGCAAGGCTTTGATAACTACCAGTCATGGTACTCAGATCAGTGTTTGGTACAAAATTCTCATTGCACTTTTCCTAAATTAAGAGCAAATAGATTATTTTTTCTTCTATAAAAATGGTAGAAAGAACTCTTATATTGGAGATGGAAAGGAGGCTTTGAGGGGATATGGAGGAGGCCTATGTTGTTTTTTTTAGTTTCTTATTTATGCGTGCAATTATCTGTTTGTTAATAATTTTGGAAAAGTTTATAAAATGTAGTAAACTGTGATAATGATTACATTTAAAGATGTTTAATGTAAGAAACATACTTTGTACAATGATGCGCAAGGAATATGTGTAAATAGTTTGGTTGTTTATGTGATAACATACGGAAGCAAAACCTGGACAATAAAGAAACAAGACAGAAGGATCATCACCTTCGAAGTGTAGTGCTAGATAAGGTTCTTATCAATGCTATGGAAGGCAAGAAGAAGAAATAATCAATTTTGGATCAAATCAATTGAGACATGTCCCTAGAAGCAACGATCAGCAAGCTATAAATTTCCTACTTTGGACACATCATACCAAGAAAGGAGTCACTGGAGAAGGACATCATCATCAGAAAAATAGAAGGAACATTTAAATAGAATAAACAGCAACTTGATACCTTGATATATTCAAAGTAATGGCTGAAAAGACCCTGATAGACCGATCCAGCCATGAATAAGGTTAATCTTCTAACAGATCCTTAATCTGTCATGTTAACAGGGCTCGAGATCAATACAAGAGTCATTTGAAACAAAACAAAAAAGTAAGAAAAATGGTTTTATTTCTGTAATAGGTTTCAGACCTTAAAAGTTGCGGTACATTTTAGACTAAAATCAACCACTTTTGCAGATTTGAGCAAAAGCAGCCTACCTTGTGTTAGGAGTTGGGATTCTCCCGCAGAGCGGGATAAATCCCAAGCATTGCCTGGTGCTGGGTCTCCCATTCTGACCCAGTTGCTGCTAATGCTGCTCAGCACAGATGTCGGCCCCTGCATCTTGCACAGGCTCGTGGTATTCGTTTGGTTACTGCTGGCTCTCTAGCTAAGTCTATGGTAACCAGCGTTATGCAGCTGCAGCCTGACGCTTGTTAATCTAAGTCCAGAGATCACCTGACTGAGCATGTCCATGATGTGGCGTCTCCTCATTGGTGGACTGACGTTTGCTGCTCTGGTGAGGTGGCAGCTGCGGATTGGTCCGCAGTCGACGTCTTGAGTGACTGGGTGTGAGTGTTTTGGGTAGAATCTTGTGTATAAAAGGCCCCCAGCGGCACTTGTGGGCGCGCTGGTATCACTTATGTGTGGTTTACATGAGTGGATACTCTACCACTCTGTCTGCACATTTGAGTGTTTCGCTCTTTTCTCTGAGAGTACTTACGTGGGTAGGTAGGGTTAGGACTGGGTAACTTTCCTTTGGCTTAGCGTCTTCTTCATGTGTGCGGTTAGGACAGTTGAGTTACAGAGCAAGTCCAACCCTCAGGCTGTATTTCTCTGGGAAAGCGACAGGGTCTTTCACCTGGCGTCACATGTGTTCTCTTCTTTGATTCAGCATCTGCTTTATTACACGTGTGCGACTAGCACAATTTACTTGAAGAGCGAGCTCTACCCACATGCTATTTCCCCAGTGACGTTTAACAGCATTTAGTACCTTGCTTACTTTTAGCAGTACCATTCTAGGCAGTAACTGAGCTGGGTACTGTGAGTTTTGTTCACAATGCATGGCTATTAGCACAGTGTGTTTAAGGTGATCGCTTACTGTTAAGCTCCGCCATTGTTCACTAGCAGCATTTATACATCTCTTTACAGTGGACCACGGGTTGCGATTGCATTTTACTATTTATTTTTATTTTGTTCAATCCGCCAACCCTAACATGATGTTTTGACCTTAAAATATCTTATTGTTCCTCAGTTTTGAACTGTTAGCCACATGTACATGTTGCAAGGCTTTGATAACTACCAGTCATGGTACCCAGATCAAGACATACGATGTGTTTGGTACAAAATTCTCCTTGCACTTTTCCTAAATTATGAGTAAATAGATTATTTTTTTCTTCTATAAAAATGGTAGAAAGAACACTTATATTGGAGATGGAAAGGAGGCTTAGAGGGGATATGGAGGAGGCCTATGTTTTTAATTTTATTTTTAGGTGTGCAATTATCTGTTTTCTGATAATTTTGGAAAAGTAGCTAAAATAATGAAACTGTCAAAGTTGTTAATTTTTAAGTTTTGGAATGTGTGAAAATATGTTTTTGTGATCTATCATATGCTTTTTAAATGAGGCTCCTTTACACAATAGACTAAAATAATGCAAGTCTGTAAATGTGTGTAAGATCCAATTACCTTGTAATTTGCAATATGCGTTTCTCTGACCTTTTAGTTCAAAGTGAGCTAAAAAGTTGCTTTTTGAAGATATATTTGTTAGGCAGATCGCTGAAATAGACATTGCGGATCTGTGTCCATTCTTATTCTACTTTTCCTAGATTATGAGCAAATTGCTGAGCTTTTTTCTACTAAAATGGTAGAAAACACACCTTTATTGGCTATGGAAACAAGGCTTTGAGAGGATATGTAGGAGGTCTATGTTTTTTTTCCAAGTTTCTTATTTGTGCGTGCAATCATCTGTTTGTGAATAATTTTGGAAAAGTTGATAGGAAACTGTGATAATTGTTAAGTTTAAGGATGTTTAATGTAAGAAACATACTTTGTACAATGATGCGTAAGGAATATGTGTAAATAGTTTGGTTGTTTCTGTGATAACATACGGATGCAAAACCTGAACAATAAAGAAACAAGATAGAAGGATCATCACCTTCAAAGTGTAGTGCTAGATAAGGTTCTTATCAATGCTATTGATTGCAAGAAGAACAAATAATCAATTTTGGATTAAATCAAGTAAGACATGTCCCTTGAAGCAACGATCACTGAGCTATATATTTCCTACTTTGGACACATCATACCAAGAAAGGAATCACTGGAGAAGGAAATCATCATCAGAAAAATAGAAGGAACATTCAAACAGAAAAAACAGCAACTCGATGTCTTGATATAGTTAAAGTAATGTCAGAAAAGACCCTGACAGACCGATCCAGCCGTGAATAAGGTTAATCTTCTAACAGATCCTTAATCTGTCAAGTTAACAGGGCTCGAGATCAATACTAGAGTCATTTAAAACAAAACAAAAAAGTAAGAAAAATGGATTTTTTTCTGTAATGGGTTTCAGACCTTAAAAGTTGCTGTACATTTTTAGACTAAAATCAACCACTTTTGCAGATTTGAGCAAAAGCGGCCTACCTTGTGTTAGGTGTTGGGATTCTCCCACAGTGCAAGATAGATCCCAAGCACTGTCTAGTGCTGGGTTCTCCCATTCTGACCCAGCTGCTGCTAATGCTGCTCAGCACAGATGTTGGCCCTAGCGTCTTGCACAGGCTCGTGGTATTCGTTTGGTTACAGCTGGCTCTCTAGCTAAGTCTATGGTAACCAGCGTTATGCAGCTGCAGCCTGACACTTGGGAGCCTAAGTCCAGAGATCACCCAACTGAGCATGTCCATGATGTGGTATCTGCTCATTGGTGTTCTGACGTTTGCTGCTCTGGTGAGGTGGCAGCTGCGGGTTTGTCCGCAGGCGACCTCTTGGCCGACTGGGCGTGAGTGTTTTGGGTAGAGTCTAGTGTATAAAAGACCCCCAGCGGCACTTGCAGGTGCGTTGGTATCACTTATGTGTGGTTTATGTGAGTGAATACTCTACCGCTCTGTCTGCACGTTTGAGTGTGTCGCTCTATTCTCTGAGAGTACTTACGTGGGTAGGTAGGGTTAGGACTGGGTAACTTTCCTTTGGCTTAGCATCTGTCTCCTTCATATGTGCGGTTAGGACAGTTGAGTTACAGAGCAAGTCCAACCCTCAGGCTGTATTTCTCCGGGAAGGTGACAGAGTCTTGCACCTAGCGTCACATGTGTTCTCTTCCTTGACTCAGCATCTGCTTCATGACATGTGTGCGGCTAGCACAATTTACTTGCAGAGCGAGCTCTACCCACGTGCTATTTCACCTGTGATGTTTAACAGCATTTAGTACCTTGCTTACTTTTAGCAGTACCATTCTGGGCAGTACCTGAGCTGGGTACTGTTCACAATGCATGGCGTTTAACAGTACGTTTAAGGTGATCGCTTACTGTTAAGTTCCGCCATTGTTCACTAGCAGCATTTATACATCTCTGTACTGTGGACTCCGGGTTGCGATTCCACTTTATTATTTATTTTTATTTAGTGCTATCCGCCAACCCTAACATGATGTTTTGACCTTAAAATGACTTATTGTTCCTCAGTTTTGAAGTGTTAGCCACATGTACATTTTGCAAGGCTTTGATAACTACCAGTCATGGTACTCAGATCAGTGTTTGGTACAAAATTCTCATTGCACTTTACCTAAATTAAGAGCAAATAGATTATTTTTTCTTCTATAAAAATGGTAGAAAGAACTCTTATATTGGAGATGGAAAGGAGGCTTTGAGGGGATATGGAGGAGGCCTGTTTTTTTTTTAAGTTTCTTATTTATGCGTGCAATTATCTGTTTGTTAATAATTTTGGAAAAGTTTATAAAATGTAGTAAACTGTGATAATGATTACATTTAAAGATGTTTAATGTAAGAAACATACTTTGTACAATGATGCGCAAGGAATATGTGTAAATAGTTTGGTTGTTTATGTGATAACATACGGAAGCAAAACCTGGACAATAAAGAAACAAGACAGAAGGATCATCACCTTCGAAGTGTAGTGCTAGATAAGGTTCTTATCAATGCTATGGAAGGCAAGAAGAAGAAATAATCAATTTTGGATCAAATCAATTGAGACATGTCCCTAGAAGCAACGATCAGCAAGCTATAACTTTCCTACTTTGGACACATCATACCAAGAAAGGAGTCACTGGAGAAGGACATCATCATCAGAAAAATAGAAGGAACATTTAAATAGAATAAACAGCAACTTGATACCTTGATATATTCAAAGTAATGGCTGAAAAGACCCTGATAGACCGATCCAGCCATGAATAAGGTTAATCTTCTAACAGATCCTTAATCTGTCATGTTAACAGGGCTCGAGATCAATACAAGAGTCATTTGAAACAAAACAAAAAAGTAAGAAAAATGGTTTTATTTCTGTAATAGGTTTCAGACCTTAAAAGTTGCGGTACATTTTAGACTAAAATCAACCACTTTTGCAGATTTGAGCAAAAGCGGCCTACCTTGTGTTAGGAGTTGGGATTCTCCCACAGAGCGGGATAAATCCCAAGCATTGCCTGGTGCTGGGTCTCCCATTCTGACCCAGCTGCTGCTAATGCTGCTCAGCACAGATGTCGGCCCCTGCATCTTGCACAGGCTCGTGGTATTCGTTTGGTTACTGCTGGCTCTCTAGCTAAGTCTATGGTAACCAGTGTTATGCAGCTGCAGCCTGACGCTTGGGAATCTAAGTCCAGAGATCACCCGACTGAGCATGTCCATGATGTGGCGTCTGCTCATTGGTGGACTGACGTTTGCTGCTCTGGTGAGGTGGCAGCTGCGGATTGGTCCGCAGTCGACATCTTGACTGACTGGGCGTGAGTGTTTTGGGTAGAATCTAGTGTATAAAAGGCCCCCAGCGGCACTTGTGGGCGCGCTGGTATCACTTATGTGAGGTTTACATGAGTGGATACTCTACCACACTGTCTGCACATTTGAGTGTTTCGCTCTTTTCTCTGAGAGTACTTACGTGGGTAGGTAGGGTTAGGACTGGGTAACTTTCCTTTGGCTTAGCGTCTTTCTTCTTCATGTGTGCGGTTAGGACAGTTGAGTTACAGAGCAAGTCCAACCCTCAGGCTGTATTTCTCTGGGAAAGCGACAGGGTCTTGCACCTGGCGTCACATGTGTTCTCTTCCTTGATTCAGCATCTGCTTTATTACACGTGTGCGGCTAGCACAATTTACTTGAAGTGCGAGCTCTACCCACGTGCTATTTCCCCAGTGACGTTTAACAGCATTTAGTACCTTGCTTACTTTTAGCAGTACCATTCTAGGCAGTAACTGAGCTGGGTACTGTGAGTTTTGTTCACAATGCATGGCTTTTAACACAGTGCGTTTAAGGTGATCGCTTACTGTTAAGCTCCGCCATTGTTCACTAGCAGCATTTATACATCTCTTTACGGTGGACCACGGGTTGCGATTGCACTTTATAATTTATTTTTATTTTGTTCAATCCGCCAACCCTAACATGATGTTTTGACCTTAAAATATCTTATTGTTCCTCAGATTTTGAACTGTTATCCACATGTACATGTTGCAAGGCTTTGATGACTACCAGTCATGGTACCCAGATCAAGACATACGATGTGTTTGGTACAAAATTCTCCTTGCACTTTTCCTAAATTATGAGCAAATTGATTATTTTTTCTTCTATAAAAATGGTAGAAAGAACACTTATATTGGAGATGGAAAGGAGGCTTTGAGGGGATATGGAGGAGGCCTATGATTTTAATTTTATTTTTAGGTGTGCAATTATCTGTTTTCTGATAATTTTGGAAAAGTAGCTAAAATTAATGAAACTGTCAAAGTTGTTAATTTTTAAGTTGTGGAATGTGTGAAAATATGTTTTTGTGATCTATCATATGCTTTTTAAATGAGGCTCCTTTACACAATAGACTAAAATAATGCAAGTCTGTAAATGTGTGTAAGATCCAATTACCATGTAATTTGCAATATGCGTTTCTCTGACATTTTAGTTCAAAGTGAGCTAAAAAGTTGCTTTTTGAAGCTATATTTGTTAGGCAGATCGCTGAAATAGACATTGCGGAGCTGTGTCCATTCTTATTCTACTTTTTCTAGATTATGAGCAAATTGCTGAGCTTTTTTTCTACTAAAATGGTAGAAAACACACCTTTATTGGCTATGGAAACAAGGCTTTGAGAGGATATGTAGGAGGCCTATGTTTTTTTTTCCAAGTTTCTTATTTGTGCGTGCAATCATCTGTTTGTGAATAATTTTGGAAAAGTTGATAGGAAACTGTGATGATTTTTAAGTTTAAGGATGTTTAATGTAAGATACATACTTTGTACAATGATGCGTAAGGAATATGTGTAAATAGTTTGGTTGTTTCTGTGATAACATACGGATGCAAAACCTGGACAATAAAGAAACAAGATAGAAGGATCATCACCTTCGAAATGTAGTGCTAGATAAGGTTCTTATCAATGCTATTGATTGCAAGAAGAACAAATAATCAATTTTGGATTAAATCAAGAAAGACTTGTCCCTTGAAGCAACGATCAGTAAGCTTTATATTTCCTACTTTGGACACATCATACCAAGAAAGGAATCACTGGAGAAGGAAATCATCATCAGAAAAATAGAAGGAACATTCAAACAGAAAAAACAGCAACTCGATGTCTTGATATAGTTAAAGTAATGTCAGAAAAGACCCTGACAGACCGATCCAGCCGTGAATAAGGTTAATCTTCTAACAGATCCTTAATCTGTCAAGTTAACAGGGCTCGAGATCAATACTAGTCATTTAAAACAAAGCAAAAAAGTAAGAAAAATGGATTTTTTTCTGTAATGGGTTTCAGACCTTAAAAGTTGCTGTACATTTTTAGACTAAAATCAACCACTTTTGCAGATTTGAGCAAAAGCGGCCTACTTTGTGTTAGGTGTTGGGATTCTCCCGCAGTGCAAGATAGATCCCAAGCACTTTCTGGTGCTGGGTTCTCCCATTCTGACCCAGCTGCTGCTAATGCTGCTCAGCACAGATGTTGGCCCTAGCGTCTTGCACAGGCTCGTGGTATTCGTTTGGTTACAGCTGGCTCTCTAGCTAAGTCTATGGTAACCAGCGTTATGCAGCTGCAGCCTGACACTTGGGAGTCTAAGTCCAGAGATCACCCGACTGAGCATGTCCATGATGTGGCATCTGCTCATTGGTGTTCTGACGTTTGCTGCTCTGGTGAGGTGGCAGCTGCGGGTTGGTCCGCAGGCGACCTCTTGGCCGACTGGGCGTGAGTGTTTTGGGTAGAGTCTAGTGTATAAAAGGCCCCCAGCGGCACTTGCAGGTGCGTTGGTATCACTTATGTGTGGTTTATGTGACTGAATACTCTACCACTCTGTCTGCACGTTTGAGTGTGTCGCTCTATTCTCTGAGAGTACTTACGTGGGTAGGTAGGGTTAGGACAGGGTAACTTTCCTTTGGCTTAGCATCTGTCTCCTTCATATGTGCGGTTAGGACAGTTGAGTTACAGAGCAAGTCCAACCCTCAGGCTGTATTTCTCCGGGAAGGTGACAGAGTCTTGCACCTAGCGTCACATGTGTTCTCTTCCTTGACTCAGCATCTGCTTCATGACATGTGTGCGGCTAGCACAATTTACTTGCAGAGCGAGCTCTACCCACGTGCTATTTCACCTGTGATGTTTAACAGCATTTAGTACCTTGCTTACTTTTAGCAGTACCATTCTGGGCAGTACCTGAGCTGGGTACTGTTCACAATGCATGGTGTTTAACAGTGCGTTTAAGGTGATCGCTTACTGTTAAGTTCCGCCATTGTTCACTAGCAGCATTTATACATCTCTGTACTGTGGACTCCGGGTTGCGATTCCACTTTATTATTTATTTTTATTTAGTGCTATCCGCCAACCCTAACATGATGTTTTGACCTTAAAATGACTTATTGTTCCTCAGTTTTGAAGTGTTAGCCACATATACATTTTGCAAGGCTTTGATAACTACCAGTCATGGTACTCAGATCAGTGTTTGGTACAAAATTCTCATTGCACTTTTCCTAAATTAAGAGCAAATAGATTATTTTTTCTTCTATAAAAATGGTAGAAAGAACTCTTATATTGGAGATGGAAAGGAGGCTTTGAGTGGATATGGAGGAGGCCTATGTTTTTAATTTTATTTTTAGGTGTGCAATTATCTGTTTTCTGATAATTTTGGAAAAGTAGCTAAAATTAATGAAACTGTCAAAGTTGTTAATTTTTAAGTTGTGGAATGTGTGAAAATATGTTTTTGTGATCTATCATATGCTTTTTAAATGAGGCTCCTTTACACAATAGACTAAAATAATGCAAGTCTGTAAATGTGTGTAAGATCCAATTACCTTGTAATTTGCAATATGCGTTTCTCTGACCTTTTAGTTCAAAGTGAGCTAAAAAGTTGCTTTTTGAAGCTATATTTGTTAGGCAGATCGCTGAAATAGACATTGCGGAGCTGTGTCCATTCTTATTCTACTTTTCCTAGATTATGAGCAAATTGCTGAGCTTTTTTTCTACTAAAATGGTAGAAAACACACCTTTATTGGCTATGGAAACAAGGCTTTGAGAGGATATGTAGGAGGCCTGTTTTTTTGTCAAGTTTCCTATTTGTGCGTGCAATCATCTGTTTGTGAATAATTTTGGAAAAGTTGATAGGAAACTGTGATAATTGTTAAGTTTAAGGATGTTTAATGTAAGAAACATACTTTGTACAATGATGCGTAAGGAATATGTGTAAATAGTTTGGTTGTTTCTGTGATAACATACGGATGCAAAACCTGGACAATAAAGAAACAAGATAGAAGGATCATCACCTTCGAAATGTAGTGCTAGATAAGGTTCTTATCAATGCTATTGATTGCAAGAAGAACAAATAATCAATTTTGGATTAAATCAAGAAAGACTTGTCCCTTGAAGCAACGATCAGTAAGCTTTATATTTCCTACTTTGGACACATCATACCAAGAAAGGAATCAAAGGAGAAGGAAATCATCATCAGAAAAATAGAAGGAACATTCAAACAGAAAAAACAGCAACTCGATGTCTTGATATAGTTAAAGTAATGTCAGAAAAGACCCTGACAGACCGATCCAGCCGTGAATAAGGTTAATCTTCTAACAGATCCTTAATCTGTCAAGTTAACAGGGCTCGAGATCAATGCTAGAGTCATTTAAAACAAAACAAAAAAGTAAGAAAAATGGATTTTTTTCTGTAATGGGTTTCAGACCTTAAAAGTTGCTGTACATTTTTAGACTAAAATCAACCACTTTTGCAGATTTGAGCAAAAGCGGCCTACCTTGTGTTAGGTGTTGGGATTCTACTGCATTGCAAGATAGATCCCAAGCACTGTCTGGTGCTGGGTTCTCCCATTCTGACCCAGCTGCTGCTAATTCTGCTCAGCACAGATGTTGGCCCCTTGCGTCTTGCACAGGCTCGTGGTATTCGTTTGGTTACAGCTGGCTCTCTAGCTAAGTCTATGGTAACCAGCGTTATGCAGCTGCAGCCTGACACTTGGGAGTCTAAGTCCAGAGATCACCCGACTGAGCATGTCCATGATGTGGCATCTGCTCATTGGTGTTCTGACGTTTGCTGCTCTGGTGAGGTGGCAGCTGTGGGTTGGTCCGCAGGCGACCTCTTGGCCGGCTGGGCGTGAGTGTTTTGGGTAGAGTCTAGTGTATAAAAGGCCCCCAGCGGCACTTGCAGGTACGTTGGTATCACTTATGTGTGGTTTATGTGAGTGAATACTCTACCACTCTGTCTGCACGTTTGAGTGTGTCGCTCTTTTCTCTGAGAGTACTTACGTGGGTAGGTAGGGTTAGGACAGGGTAACTTTCCTTTGGCTTAGCATCTGTCTCCTTCATATGTGCGGTTAGGACAGTTGAGTTACAGAGCAAGTCCAACCCTCAGGCTGTATTTCTCCGGGAAGGTGACAGTCTTGCACCTAGCATCACATGTGTTCTCTTCCTTGACTCAGCATCTGCTTCATGACATGTGTGCGGCTAGCACAATTTACTTGCAGAGCGAGCTCTACCCACATGCTATTTCACCTGTGATGTTTAACAGCATTTAGTACCTTGTTTACTTTTAGCAGTACCATTCTGGGCAGTACCTGAGCTGGGTACTGTTCACAATGCATGGCGTTTAACACAGTGCATTTAAGGTGATTGCTTAATGTTAAGTTCCGCCATTGTTCACTAGCAGCATTTATACATCTCTGTACGGTGGACTCCGGGTTGCGATTCCACTTTATTATTTATTTTTATTTAGTGCTATCCGCCAACCCTAACAAGATGTTTTGACCTTAAAATGACTTATTGTTCCTCAGTTTTGAAGTGTTAGCCACATGTACATTTTGCAAGGCTTTGATAACTACCAGTCATGGTACTCAGATCAGTGTTTGGTACAAAATTCTCATTGCACTTTTCCTAAATTAAGAGCAAATAGATTATTTTTCCTTCTATAAAAATGGTAGAAAGAACTCTTATATTGGAGATGGAAAGGAGGCTTTGAGGGGATATGGAGGAGGCCTATGTTTTTTTTTTTTAGTTTCTTATTTATGCGTGCAATTATCTGTTTGTTAATAATTTTGGAAAAGTTTATAAAATGTAGTAAACTGTGATAATGATTACATTTAAAGATGTTTAATGTAAGAAACATACTTTGTACAATGATGCGCAAGGAATATGTGTAAATAGTTTGGTTGTTTATGTGATAACATACAGAAGCAAAACCTGGACAATAAAGAAACAAGACAGAAGGATCATCACCTTCGAAGTGTAGTGCTAGATAAGGTTCTTATCAATGCTATGGAAGGCAAGAAGAAGAAATAATCAATTTTGGATCAAATCAATTGAGACATGTCCCTAGAAGCAACGATCAGCAAGCTATAAATTTCCTACTTTGGACACATCATACCAAGAAAGGAGTCACTGGAGAAGGACATCATCATCAGAAAAATAGAAGGAACATTTAAATAGAGTAAACAGCAACTTGATACCTTGATATATTCAAAGTAATGGCTGAAAAGACCCTGATAGACCGATCCAGCCATGAATAAGGTTAATCTTCTAACAGATCCTTAATCTGTCATGTTAACAGGGCTCGAGATCAATACAAGAGTCATTTGAAACAAAACAAAAAAGTAAGAAAAATGGTTTTATTTCTGTAATAGGTTTCAGACCTTAAAAGTTGCGGTACATTTTAGACTAAAATCAACCACTTTTGCAGATTTGAGCAAAAGCGGCCTACCTTGTGTTAGGAGTTGGGATTCTCCCGCAGAGCGGGATAAATCCCAAGCATTGCCTGGTGCTGGGTCTCCCATTCTGACCCAGCTGTTGCTAATGCTGCTCAGCACAGATGTCGGCCCCTGCATCTTGCACAGGCTCGTGGTATTCGTTTGGTTACTGCTGGCTCTCTAGCTAAGTCTATGGTAACCAGCGTTATGCAGCTGCAGCCTGACGCTTGGGAATCTAAGTCCAGAGATCACCCGACTGAGCATGTCCATGATGTGGCATCTGCTCATTTCTGGACTGACGTTTGCTGCTCTGGTGAGGTGGCAGCTGCGGATTGGTCCGCAGTCGACATCTTGACTGACTGGGCGTGAGTGTTTTGGGTAGAATCTAGTGTATAAAAGGCCCCCAGCGGCACTTGTGGGCGCGCTGGTATCACTTATGTGAGGTTTACATGAGTGGATACTCTACCACTCTGTCTGCACATTTGAGTGTTTCGCTCTTTTCTCTGAGAGTACTTACGTGGGTAGGTAGGATTAGGACTGGGTAACTTTCCTTTGGCTTAGCGTCTTTCTTCTTCATGTGTGCGGTTAGGACAGTTGAGTTACAGAGCAAGTCCAACCCTCAGGCTGTATTTCTCTGGGAAAGCGACAGGGTCTTGCACCTGGCGTCACATGTGTTCTCTTCCTTGATTCAGCATCTGCTTTATTACACGTGTGCGGCTAGCACAATTTACTTGAAGAGCGAGCTCTACCCACGTGCTATTTCCCCAGTGATGTTTAACAGCATTTAGTACCTTGCTTACTTTTAGCAGTACCATTCTAGGCAGTAACTGAGCTGGGTACTGTGAGTTTTGTTCACAATGCATGGCTTTTAACACAGTGCGTTTTAGGTGATCGCTTACTGTTAAGCTCCGCCATTGTTCACTAGCAGCATTTATACATCTCTTTACGGTATACCACGGGTTGCGATTGCACTTTATTATTTATTTTTATTTTGTTCAATCCGCCAACCCTAACATGATGTTTTGACCTTAAAATATCTTATTGTTCCTCAGTTTTGAACTGTTAGCCACATGTACATGTTGCAAGGCTTTGATAACTACCAGTCATGGTACCCAGATCAAGACATACGATGTGTTTGGTACAAAATTCTCCTTGCACTTTTCCTAAATTATGAGCAAATAGATATTTTTTTCTTCTATAAAAATGGTAGAAAGAACACTTATATTGGAGATGGAAAGGAGGCTTTGAGGGGATATGGAGGAGGCCTATGTTATTAATTTTATTTTTAGGTGTGCAATTATCTGCTTTCTGATAATTTTGGAAAAGTAGCTAAAATTAATGAAACTGTCAAAGTTGTTAATTTTTAAGTTGTGGAATGTGTGAAAATATGTTTTTGTGATCTATCATATGCTTTTTAAATGAGGCTCCTTTACACAATAGACTAAAATAATGCAAGTCTGTAAATGTGTGTAAGATCCATTTACCTTGTAATTTGCAATATGCGTTTCTCTGACCTTTTAGTTCAAAGTGAGCTAAAAAGTTGCTTTTTGAAGCTATATTTGTTAGGCAGATCGCTGAAATAGACATTGCGGAGCTGTGTCCATTCTTATTCTACTTTTCCTAGATTATGAGCAAATTGCTGAGCTTTTTTTCTACTAAAATGGTAGAAAACACACCTTTATTGGCTATGGAAACAAGGCTTTGAGAGGATATGTAGGAGGCCTATTTTTTTTTTCCAAGTTTCTTATTTGTGTGTGCAATCATCTGTTTGTGAATAATTTTGGAAAAGTTGATAGGAAACTGTGATAATTGTTAAGTTTAAGGATGTTTAATGTAAGAAACATACTTTGTACAATGATGCGTAAGGAATATGTGTAAATAGTTTGGTTGTTTCTGTGATAACATACGGATGCAAAACCTGGACAATAAAGAAACAAGATAGAAGGATCATCACCTTCGAAATGTAGTGCTAGATAAGGTTCTTATCAATGCTATTGATTGCAAGAAGAACAAATAATCAATTTTGGATTAAATCAAGAAAGACTTGTCCCTTGAAGCAACGATCAGTAAGCTTTATATTTCCTACTTTGGACACATCATACCAAGAAAGGAATCACTGGAGAAGGAAATCATCATCAGAAAAATAGAAGGAACATTCAAACAGAAAAAACAGCAACTCGATGTCTTGATATAGTTAAAGTAATGTCAGAAAAGACCCTGACAGACCAATCCAGCCGTGAATAAGGTTAATCTTCTAACAGATCCTTAATCTGTCAAGTTAACAGGGCTCGAGATCAATACTAGAGTCATTTAAAACAAAGCAAAAAAGTAAGAAAATGGATTTTTTTCTGTAATGGGTTTCAGACCTTAAAAGTTGCTGTACATTTTTAGACTAAAATCAACCACTTTTGCAGATTTGAGCAAAAGCGGCCTACCTTGTGTTAGGTGTTGGGATTCTCCCGCAGTGCAAGATAGATCCCAAGCACTGTCTGGTGATGGGTTCTCCCATTCTGACCCAGCTGCTGCTAATGCTGCTCAGCACAGATGTTGGCCCTAGCGTCTTGCACAGGCTCGTGGTATTCGTTTGGTTACAGCTGGCTCTCTAGCTAAGTCTATGGTAACCAGCGTTATGCAGCTGCAGCCTGACACTTGGGAGTCTAAGTCCAGAGATCACCCGACTGAGCATGTCCATGATGTGGCATCTGCTCATTGGTGTTCTGACGTTTGCTGCTCTGGTGAGGTGGCAGCTGCGGGTTGGTCCGCAGGCGACCTCTTGGCCGGCTGAGCGTGAGTGTTTTGGGTAGAGTCTAGTGTATAAAAGGCCCCCAGCGGCACTTGCAGGTACGTTGGTATCACTTATGTGTGGTTTATGTGAGTGAATACTCTACCACTCTGTCTGCACGTTTGAGTGTGTCGCTCTATTCTCTGAGAGTACTTACGTGGGTAGGTAGGGTTAGGACTGGGCAACTTTCCTTTGGCTTAGCATCTGTCTCCTTCATATGTGCGGTTAGGACAGTTGAGTTACAGAGCAAGTCCAACCCTCAGGCTGTATTTCTCCGGGAAGGTGACAGTCTTGCACCTGGCGTCACATGTGTTCTCTTCCTTGACTCAGCATCTGCTTCATGACATGTGTGCGGCTAGCACAATTTACTTGCAGAGCGAGCTCTACCCACGTGCTATTTCACCTGTGATGTTTAACAGCATTTAGTACCTTGTTTACTTTTAGCAGTACCATTCTGGGCAGTACCTGAGCTGGGTACTGTTCACAATGCATGGCGTTTAACACAGTGCATTTAAGGTGATCGCTTACTGTTAAGTTCCGCCATTGTTCACTAGCAGCATTTATACATCTCTACGGTGGACTCCGGGTTGCTATTCCACTTTATTATTTATTTTTATTTAGTGCTATCCGCCAACCCTAACATGATGTTTTGACCTTAAAATGACTTATTGTTCCTCAGTTTTGAAGTGTTAGCCACATGTACATTTTGCAAGGCTTTGATAACTACCAGTCATTGTACTCAGATCAGTGTTTGGTACAAAATTCTCATTGCACTTTTCCTAAATTAAGAGCAAATAGATTATTTTTTCTTCTATTAAAATGGTAGAAAGAACTCTTATATTGGAGATGGAAAGGAGGCTTTGAGGGGATATGGAGGAGGCCTATGTTTTTTTTTTTAGTTTCTTATTTATACATGCAATAATCTGTTTGTTAATAATTTTGGAAAAGTTTATAAAATGTAGTAAACTGTGATAATTATTACATTTAAAGATGTTTAATGTAAGAAACATACTTTGTACAATGATGCGCAAGGAATATGTGTAAATAGTTTGGTTGTTTATGTGATAACATACGGAAGGAAAACCTGGACAATAAAGAAACAAGACAGAAGGATCATCACCTTTGAAGTGTAGTTCTAGATAAGTTTGTTATCAATGCTATGGAAGGCAAGAAGAAATAATCAATTTTGGATCAAATCAATTGAGACATGTCCCTAGAAGCAACGATCAGCAAGCTATAAATTTCCTACTTTGGACACATCATACCAAGAAAGGAGTCACTGGAGAAGGACATCATCATCAGAAAAATAGAAGGAACATTTAAATAGAAAAAACAGCAACTTGATACCTTGATATATTCAAAGTAATGGCTGAAAAGACCCTGATAGACCGATCCAGCCATGAATAAGGTTTATCTTCTAACAGATCTTTAATCTGTCAAGTTAACAGGGCTCGAGATCAATAGAAGAGTCATTTGAAACAAAGCAAAAAAGTAAGAAAAATTGTTTTATTTCTGTAATTGGTTTCAGACCTTAAAAGTTGCAGTACATTTTAGACTAAAATCAACCACTTTTGCAGATTTGAGCAAAAGCGGCCTACCTTGTGTTAGGAGTTGGGATTCTCCCGCAGAGCGGGATAAATCCCAAGCATTGCCTGGTGCTGGGTCTCCCATTCTGACCCAGCTGCTGCTAATGCTGCTCAGCACAGATGTCGGCCCCTGCATCTTGCACAGGCTCGTGGTATTCGTTTGGTTACTGCTGGCTCTCTAGCTAAGTCTATGGTAACCAGCGTTATGCAGCTGCAGCCTGACGCTTGGGAATCTAAGTCCAGAGATCACCCGACTGAGCATGTCCATGATGTGGCGTCTTCTCATTGGTGGACTGATGTTTGCTGCTCTGGTGAGGTGGCAGCTGCGGATTGATCCGCAGTCGACGTCTTGACTGACTGGGCGTGAGTGTTTTGGGTAGAATCTAGTGTATAAAAGGCCCCCAGCGGCACTTGTGGGCGCGCTGGTATCACTTATGTGTGGTTTACATGAGTGGATACTCTACCACTCTGTCTGCACATTTGAGTGTTTCGCTCTTTTCTCTGATAGTA
This sequence comes from Dendrobates tinctorius, assembly GCF_039654945.1. NCBI lineage: Eukaryota > Metazoa > Chordata > Amphibia > Anura > Dendrobatidae > Dendrobates > Dendrobates tinctorius. The sequence continues at coordinate 49,912,266 of NW_027361679.1, read as the reverse complement.
CTTACGTGGGTAGGTAGGGTTAGGACTGGGTAACTTTCCTTTGGCTTAGCGTCTTTCTTCTTCATGTGTGCGGTTGGGACAGTTGAGTTACAGAGCAAGTCCAACCCTCAGGCTGTATTTCTCTGGGAAAGCGACAGGGTCTTGCACCTGACGTTACATGTGTTCTCTTCCTTGATTCAGCATCTGCTTTATTACACGTGTGCGGCTAGCACAATTTACTTGAAGAGCGAGCTCTACCCACGTGCTATTTCCCCAGTGACGTTTAACAGCATTTAGTACCTTGCTTACTTTTAGCAGTACCATTCTAGGCAGTAACTGAGCTGGGTACTGTGAGTTTTGTTCACAATGCATGGCTTTTAACACAGTGCGTTTAAGGTGATCGCTTACTGTTAAGCTCCGCCATTGTTCACTAGCAGCATTTATACATCTCTTTACGGTGGACCACGGGTTGCGATTGCACTTTATTATTTATTTTTATTTTGTTCAATCCGCCAACCCTAACATGATGTTTTGACCTTAAAATATCTTATTGTTCCTCAGTTTTGAACTGTTAGCCACATGTACATGTTGCAAGGCTTTGATAACTACCAGTCATGGTACCCAGATCAAGACATACGATGTGTTTGGTACAAAATTCTCCTTGCACTTTTCCTAAATTATGAGCAAATAGATTATTTTTTCTTCTATAAAAATGGTAGAAAGAACACTTATATTGGAGATGGAAAGGAGGCTTTGAGGGGATATGGAGGAGGCCTATGTTTTTAATTTTATTTTTAGGTGTGCAATTATCTGTTTTCTGATAATTTTGGAAAAGTAGCTACAATTATTGAAACTGTCAAAGTTGTTAATTTTTAAGTTGTGGAATGTGTGAAAATATGTTTTTGTGATCTATCCTATGCTTTTTAAATGAGGCTCCTTTACACAATAGACTAAAATAATGCAAGTCTGTAAATGTGTGTAAGATCCAATTACCTTGTAATTTGTAATATGCGTTTCTCTGACCTTTTAGTTCAAAGTGAGCTAAAAAGTTGCTTTTTGAAGATATATTTGTTAGGCAGATCGCTGAAATAGACATTGCGGAGCTGTGTCCATTCTTATTCTACTTTTCCTAGATTATGAGCAAATTGCTGAGCTTTTTTTCTACTAAAATGGTAGAAAACACACCTTTATTGGCCATGAAAACAAGGCTTTGAGAGGATATGTAGGAGGCCTATGTTTTTTTCTCCAAGTTTCTTATTTGTGCGTGCAATCATCTGTTTGTGAATAATTTTGGAAAAGTTGATAGGAAACTGTGATAATTGTTAAGTTTAAGGATGTTTAATGTAAAAAACATACTTTGTACAATGATGCGTAAGGAATATGTGTAAATAGTTTGGTTGTTTCTGTGATAACATACGGATGCAAAACCTGGACAATAAAGAAACAAGATAGAAGGATCATCACCTTCGAAATGTAGTGCTAGATAAGGTTCTTATCAATGCTATTGATTGCAAGAAGAACAAATGATCAATTTTGGATTAAATCAAGTAAGACATGTCCCTTGAAGCAACGATCACTAAGCTATATATTTCCTACTTTGGACACATCATACCAAGAAAGGAATCACTGGAGAAGGAAATCATCATCAGAAAAATAGAAGGAACATTCAAACAGAAAAAACAGCAACTCGATGTCTTGATATAGTTAAAGTAATGTCAGAAAAGACCCTGACAGACCAATCCAGCCGTGAATGAGGTTAATCTTCTAACAGATCCTTAATTTGTCAAGTTAACAGGGCTCGAGATCAATACTAGAGTCATTTAAAACAAAACAAAAAAGTAAGAAAAATGGATTTTTTTCTGTAATGGGTTTCAGACCTTAAAAGTTGCTGTACATTTTTAGACTAAAATCAACCACTTTTGCAGATTTGAGCAAAAGCGGCCTACCTTGTTTTAGGTGTTGGGATTCTACCACAGTGCAAGATAGATGCCATGCACTGTCTGGTGCTGGGTTCTCCCATTCTGACCCAGCTACTGCTAATGCTGCTCAGCACAAATGTTGGCCCTAGCGTCTTGCACAGGCACGTGGTATTCGTTTGGTTACAGCTGGCTCTATAGCTAAGTCTATGGTAACCAGCATTATGCAGCTGCAGCCTGACACTTGGGAGCCTAAGTCCAGAGATCACCCGACTGAGCATGTCCATGATGTGGCATCTGCTCATCTGTGTTCTGACGTTTGCTGCTCTGGTGAGGTGGCAGCTGCGGGTTGGCCCGCAGGCGACCTCTTGGCCGACTGGGCGTGAGTGTTTTGGGTAAAGTCTAGTGTATAAAAGGCCCCCAGTGGCACTTGCAGGTGCGTTGGTATCACTTATGTGTGGTTTATGTGAGTGAATACTCTGCCACTCTGTCTGCACGTTTGAGTGTGTCGCTCTATTCTCTGAGAGTATTTACGTGGGTAGGTAGGGTTAGGACTGGGTAATTTTCCTTTGGCTTAGCATCTGTCTCCTTCATATGTGCGGTTAGGACAGTTGAGTTACAGAGCAAGTCCAAACCTCAGGCTGTATTTCTCCGGGAAGATGACAGAGTCTTGCACCTAGCGTCACATGTGTTCTCTTCCTTGACTCAGCATCTGCTTCATGACATGTGTGCGGCTAGCACAATTTACTTGCAGAGCGAGCTCTACCCACGTGCTATTTCACCTGTGATGTTTAACAGCATTTAGTACCTTGTTTACTTTTAGCAGTACCATTCTGGGCAGTACCTGAGCTGGGTACTGTTCACAATGCATGGCGTTTAACACAGTGCATTTAAGGTGATTGCTTAATGTTAAGTTCCGCCATTGTTCACTAGCAGCATTTATACATCTCTGTACGGTGGACTCCGGGTTGCGATTCCACTTTATTATTTATTTTTATTTAGTGCTGTCCGCCAACCCTAACAAGATGTTTTGACCTTAAAATGACTTATTGTTCCTCAGTTTTGAAGTGTTAGCCACATGTACATTTTGCAAGGCTTTGATAACTACCAGTCATGGTACTCAGATCAGTGTTTGGTACAAAATTCTCATTGCACTTTTCCTAAATTAAGAGCAAATAGATTATTTTTCCTTCTATAAAAATGGTAGAAAGAACTCTTATATTGGAGATGGAAAGGAGGCTTTGAGGGGATATGGAGGAGGCCTATGTTTTTTTTTTTTAGTTTCTTATTTATGCGTGCAATTATCTGTTTGTTAATAATTTTGGAAAAGTTTATAAAATGTAGTAAACTGTGATAATGATTACATTTAAAGATGTTTAATGTAAGAAACATACTTTGTACAATGATGCGCAAGGAATATGTGTAAATAGTTTGGTTGTTTATGTGATAACATACGGAAGCAAAACCTGGACAATAAAGAAACAAGACAGAAGGATCATCACCTTCGAAGTGTAGTGCTAGATAAGGTTCTTATCAATGCTATGGAAGGCAAGAAGAAGAAATAATCAATTTTGGATCAAATCAATTGAGACATGTCCCTAGAAGCAACGATCAGCAAGCTATAAATTTCCTACTTTGGACACATCATACCAAGAAAGGAGTCACTGGAGAAGGACATCATCATCAGAAAAATAGAAGGAACATTTAAATAGAGTAAACAGCAACTTGATACCTTGATATATTCAAAGTAATGGCTGAAAAGACCCTGATAGACCGATCCAGCCATGAATAAGGTTAATCTTCTAACAGATCCTTAATCTGTCATGTTAACAGGGCTCGAGATCAATACAAGAGTCATTTGAAACAAAACAAAAAAGTAAGAAAAATGGTTTTATTTCTGTAATAGGTTTCAGACCTTAAAAGTTGCGGTACATTTTAGACTAAAATCAACCACTTTTGCAGATTTGAGCAAAAGCGGCCTACCTTGTGTTAGGAGTTGGGATTCTCCCGCAGAGCGGGATAAATCCCAAGCATTGCCTGGTGCTGGGTCTCCCATTCTGACCCAGCTGTTGCTAATGCTGCTCAGCACAGATGTCGGCCCCTGCATCTTGCACAGGCTCGTGGTATTCGTTTGGTTACTGCTGGCTCTCTAGCTAAGTCTATGGTAACCAGCGTTATGCAGCTGCAGCCTGACGCTTGGGAATCTAAGTCCAGAGATCACCCGACTGAGCATGTCCATGATGTGGCATCTGCTCATTTCTGGACTGACGTTTGCTGCTCTGGTGAGGTGGCAGCTGCGGATTGGTCCGCAGTCGACATCTTGACTGACTGGGCGTGAGTGTTTTGGGTAGAATCTAGTGTATAAAAGGCCCCCAGCGGCACTTGTGGGCGCGCTGGTATCACTTATGTGAGGTTTACATGAGTGGATACTCTACCACTCTGTCTGCACATTTGAGTGTTTCGCTCTTTTCTCTGAGAGTACTTACGTGGGTAGGTAGGATTAGGACTGGGTAACTTTCCTTTGGCTTAGCGTCTTTCTTCTTCATGTGTGCGGTTAGGACAGTTGAGTTACAGAGCAAGTCCAACCCTCAGGCTGTATTTCTCTGGGAAAGCGACAGGGTCTTGCACCTGGCGTCACATGTGTTCTCTTCCTTGATTCAGCATCTGCTTTATTACACGTGTGCGGCTAGCACAATTTACTTGAAGAGCGAGCTCTACCCACGTGCTATTTCCCCAGTGATGTTTAACAGCATTTAGTACCTTGCTTACTTTTAGCAGTACCATTCTAGGCAGTAACTGAGCTGGGTACTGTGAGTTTTGTTCACAATGCATGGCTTTTAACACAGTGCGTTTTAGGTGATCGCTTACTGTTAAGCTCCGCCATTGTTCACTAGCAGCATTTATACATCTCTTTACGGTATACCACGGGTTGCGATTGCACTTTATTATTTATTTTTATTTTGTTCAATCCGCCAACCCTAACATGATGTTTTGACCTTAAAATATCTTATTGTTCCTCAGTTTTGAACTGTTAGCCACATGTACATGTTGCAAGGCTTTGATAACTACCAGTCATGGTACCCAGATCAAGACATACGATGTGTTTGGTACAAAATTCTCCTTGCACTTTTCCTAAATTATGAGCAAATAGATATTTTTTTCTTCTATAAAAATGGTAGAAAGAACACTTATATTGGAGATGGAAAGGAGGCTTTGAGGGGATATGGAGGAGGCCTATGTTATTAATTTTATTTTTAGGTGTGCAATTATCTGCTTTCTGATAATTTTGTAAAAGTAGCTAAAATTAATGAAACTGTCAAAGTTGTTAATTTTTAAGTTGTGGAATGTGTGAAAATATGTTTTTGTGATCTATCATATGCTTTTTAAATGAGGCTCCTTTACACAATAGACTAAAATAATGCAAGTCTGTAAATGTGTGTAAGATCCATTTACCTTGTAATTTGCAATATGCGTTTCTCTGACCTTTTAGTTCAAAGTGAGCTAAAAAGTTGCTTTTTGAAGCTATATTTGTTAGGCAGATCGCTGAAATAGACATTGCGGAGCTGTGTCCATTCTTATTCTACTTTTCCTAGATTATGAGCAAATTGCTGAGCTTTTTTTCTACTAAAATGGTAGAAAACACACCTTTATTGGCTATGGAAACAAGGCTTTGAGAGTATATGTAGGAGGCCTATTTTTTTTTTCAAAGTTTCTTATTTGTGTGTGCAATCATCTGTTTGTGAATAATTTTGGAAAAGTTGATAGGAAACTGTGATAATTGTTAAGTTTAAGGATGTTTAATGTAAGAAACATACTTTGTACAATGATGCGTAAGGAATATGTGTAAATAGTTTGGTTGTTTCTGTGATAACATACGGATGCAAAACCTGGACAATAAAGAAACAAGATAGAAGGATCATCACCTTCGAAATGTAGTGCTAGATAAGGTTCTTATCAATGCTATTGATTGCAAGAAGAACAAATAATCAATTTTGGATTAAATCAAGAAAGACTTGTCCCTTGAAGCAACGATCAGTAAGCTTTATATTTCCTACTTTGGACACATCATACCAAGAAAGGAATCACTGGAGAAGGAAATCATCATCAGAAAAATAGAAGGAACATTCAAACAGAAAAAACAGCAACTCGATGTCTTGATATAGTTAAAGTAATGTCAGAAAAGACCCTGACAGACCAATCCAGCCGTGAATAAGGTTAATCTTCTAACAGATCCTTAATCTGTCAAGTTAACAGGGCTCGAGATCAATACTAGAGTCATTTAAAACAAAGCAAAAAAGTAAGAAAATGGATTTTTTTCTGTAATGGGTTTCAGACCTTAAAAGTTGCTGTACATTTTTAGACTAAAATCAACCACTTTTGCAGATTTGAGCAAAAGCGGCCTACCTTGTGTTAGGTGTTGGGATTCTCCCGCAGTGCAAGATAGATCCCAAGCACTGTCTGGTGATGGGTTCTCCCATTCTGACCCAGCTGCTGCTAATGCTGCTCAGCACAGATGTTGGCCGTAGCGTCTTGCACAGGCTCGTGGTATTCGTTTGGTTACAGCTGGCTCTCTAGCTAAGTCTATGGTAACCAGCGTTATGCAGCTGCAGCCTGACACTTGGGAGTCTAAGTCCAGAGATCACCCGACTGAGCATGTCCATGATGTGGCATCTGCTCATTGGTGTTCTGACGTTTGCTGCTCTGGTGAGGTGGCAGCTGCGGGTTGGTCCGCAGGCGACCTCTTGGCCGGCTGGGCGTGAGTGTTTTGGGTAGAGTCTAGTGTATAAAAGGCCCCCAGCGGCACTTGCAGGTACGTTGGTATCACTTATGTGTGGTTTATGTGAGTGAATACTCTACCACTCTGTCTGCACGTTTGAGTGTGTCGCTCTATTCTCAGAGTACTTACGTGGGTAGGTAGGGTTAGGACTGGGCAACTTTCCTTTGGCTTAGCATCTGTCTCCTTCATATGTGCGGTTAGGACAGTTGAGTTACAGAGCAAGTCCAACCCTCAGGCTGTATTTCTCCGGGAAGGTGACAGTCTTGCACCTGGCGTCACATGTGTTCTCTTCCTTGACTCAGCATCTGCTTCATGACATGTGTGCGGCTAGCACAATTTACTTGCAGAGCGAGCTCTACCCACGTGCTATTTCACCTGTGATGTTTAACAGCATTTAGTACCTTGTTTACTTTTAGCAGTACCATTCTGGGCAGTACCTCAGCTGGGTACTGTTCACAATGCATGGCGTTTAACACAGTGCATTTAAGGTGATCGCTTACTGTTAAGTTCCGCCATTGTTCACTAGCAGCATTTATACATCTCTACGGTGGACTCCGGGTTGCTATTCCACTTTATTATTTATTTTTATTTAGTGCTATCCGCCAACCCTAACATGATGTTTTGACCTTAAAATGACTTATTGTTCCTCAGTTTTGAAGTGTTAGCCACATGTACATTTTGCAAGGCTTTGATAACTACCAGTCATTGTACTCAGATCAGTGTTTGGTACAAAATTCTCATTGCACTTTTCCTAAATTAAGAGCAAATAGATTATTTTTTCTTCTATTAAAATGGTAGAAAGAACTCTTATATTGGAGATGGAAAGGAGGCTTTGAGGGGATATGGAGGAGGCCTATGTTTTTTTTTTTAGTTTCTTATTTATACATGCAATAATCTGTTTGTTAATAATTTTGGAAAAGTTTATAAAATGTAGTAAACTGTGATAATTATTACATTTAAAGATGTTTAATGTAAGAAACATACTTTGTACAATGATGCGCAAGGAATATGTGTAAATAGTTTGGTTGTTTATGTGATAACATACGGAAGGAAAACCTGGACAATAAAGAAACAAGACAGAAGGATCATCACCTTTGAAGTGTAGTTCTAGATAAGTTTGTTATCAATGCTATGGAAGGCAAGAAGAAATAATCAATTTTGGATCAAATCAATTGAGACATGTCCCTAGAAGCAAAGATCAGCAAGCTATAAATTTCCTACTTTGGACACATCATACCAAGAAAGGAGTCACTGGAGAAGGACATCATCATCAGAAAAATAGAAGGAACATTTAAATAGAAAAAACAGCAACTTGATACCTTGATATATTCAAAGTAATGGCTGAAAAGACCCTGATAGACCGATCCAGCCATGAATAAGGTTTATCTTCTAACAGATCTTTAATCTGTCAAGATAACAGGGCTCGAGATCAATAGAAGAGTCATTTGAAACAAAGCAAAAAAGTAAGAAAAATTGTTTTATTTCTGTAATTGGTTTCAGACCTTAAAAGTTGCAGTACATTTTAGACTAAAATCAACCACTTTTGCAGATTTGAGCAAAAGCGGCCTACCTTGTGTTAGGAGTTGGGATTCTCCCGCAGAGCGGGATAAATCCCAAGCATTGCCTGGTGCTGGGTCTCCCATTCTGACCCAGCTGCTGCTAATGCTGCTCAGCACAGATGTCGGCCCCTGCATCTTGCACAGGCTCGTGGTATTCGTTTGGTTACTGCTGGCTCTCTAGCTAAGTCTATGGTAACCAGCGTTATGCAGCTGCAGCCTGACGCTTGGGAATCTAAGTCCAGAGATCACCCGACTGAGCATGTCCATGATGTGGCGTCTGCTCATTGGTGGACTGATGTTTGCTGCTCTGGTGAGGTGGCAGCTGCGGATTGATCCGCAGTCGACGTCTTGACTGACTGGGCGTGAGTGTTTTGGGTAGAATCTAGTGTATAAAAGGCCCCCAGCGGCACTTGTGGGCGCGCTGGTATCACTTATGTGTGGTTTACATGAGTGGATACTCTACCACTCTGTCTGCACATTTGAGTGTTTCGCTCTTTTCTCTGATAGTACTTACGTGGGTAGGTAGGGTTAGGACTGGGTAACTTTCCTTTGGCTTAGCGTCTTTCTTCTTCATGTGTGCGGTTGGGACAGTTGAGTTACAGAGCAAGTCCAACCCTCAGGCTGTATTTCTCTGGGAAAGCGACAGGGTCTTGCACCTGACGTTACATGTGTTCTCTTCCTTGATTCAGCATCTGCTTTATTACACGTGTGCGGCTAGCACAATTTACTTGAAGAGCGAGCTCTACCCACGTGCTATTTCCCCAGTGACGTTTAACAGCATTTAGTACCTTGCTTACTTTTAGCAGTACCATTCTAGGCAGTAACTGAGCTGGGTACTGTGAGTTTTGTTCACAATGCATGGCTTTTAACACAGTGCGTTTAAGGTAATCGCTTACTGTTAAGCTCCGCCATTGTTCACTAGCAGCATTTATACATCTCTTTACGGTGGACCACGGGTTGCGATTGCACTTTATTATTTATTTTTATTTTGTTCAATCCGCCAACCCTAACATGATGTTTTGACCTTAAAATATCTTATTGTTCCTCAGTTTTGAACTGTTAGCCACATGTACATGTTGCAAGGCTTTGATAACTACCAGTCATGGTACCCAGATCAAGACATACGATGTGTTTGGTACAAAATTCTCCTTGCACTTTTCCTAAATTATGAGCAAATAGATTATTTTTTCTTCTATAAAAATGGTAGAAAGAACACTTATATTGGAGATGGAAAGGAGGCTTTGAGGGGATATGGAGGAGGCCTATGTTTTTAATTTTATTTTTAGGTGTGCAATTATCTGTTTTCTGATAATTTTGGAAAAGTAGCTACAATTATTGAAACTGTCAAAGTTGTTAATTTTTAAGTTGTGGAATGTGTGAAAATATGTTTTTGTGATCTATCCTATGCTTTTTAAATGAGGCTCCTTTACACAATAGACTAAAATAATGCAAGTCTGTTAATGTGTGTAAGATCCAATTACCTTGTAATTTGTAATATGCGTTTCTCTGACCTTTTAGTTCAAAGTGAGCTAAAAAGTTGCTTTTTGAAGATATATTTGTTAGGCAGATCGCTGAAATAGACATTGCGGAGCTGTGTCCATTCTTATTCTACTTTTCCTAGATTATGAGCAAATTGCTGAGCTTTTTTTCTACTAAAATGGTAGAAAACACACCTTTATTGGCTATGGAAACAAGGCTTTGAGAGGATATGTAGGAGGCCTATGTTTTTTTCTCCAAGTTTCTTATTTGTGCGTGCAATCATCTGTTTGTGAATAATTTTGGAAAAGTTGATAGGAAACTGTGATAATTGTTAAGTTTAAGGATGTTTAATGTAAAAAACATACTTTGTACAATGATGCGTAAGGAATATGTGTAAATAGTTTGGTTGTTTCTGTGATAACATACGGATGCAAAACCTGGACAATAAAGAAACAAGATAGAAGGATCATCACCTTCGAAATGTAGTGCTAGATAAGGTTCTTATCAATGCTATTGATTGCAAGAAGAACAAATTATCAATTTTGGATTAAATCAAGTAAGACATGTCCCTTGAAGCAACGATCACTAAGCTATATATTTCCTACTTTGGACACATCATACCAAGAAAGGAATCACTGGAGAAGGAAATCATCATCAGAAAAATAGAAGGAACATTCAAACAGAAAAAACAGCAACTCGATGTCTTGATATAGTTAAAGTAATGTCAGAAAAGACCCTGACAGACCAATCCAGCCGTGAATGAGGTTAATCTTCTAACAGATCGTTAATCTGTCAAGTTAATAGGGCTCGAGATCAATACTAGAGTCATTAAAAACAAAACAAAAAAGTAAGAAAAATGGATTTTTTTCTGTAATGGGTTTCAGACCTTAAAAGTTGCTGTACATTTTTAGACTAAAATCAACCACTTTTGCAGATTTGAGCAAAAGCGGCCTACCTTGTTTTAGGTGTTGGGATTCTCCCACAGTGCAAGATAGATGCCATGCACTGTCTGGTGCTGGGTTCTCCCATTCTGACCCAGCTACTGCTAATGCTGCTCAGCACAAATGTTGGCCCTAGCGTCTTGCACAGGCACGTGGTATTCGTTTGGTTACAGCTGGCTCTATAGCTAAGTCTATGGTAACCAGCATTATGCAGCTGCAGCCTGACACTTGGGAGCCTAAGTCCAGAGATCACCCGACTGAGCATGTCCATGATGTGGCATCTGCTCATCTGTGTTCAGACGTTTGCTGCTCTGGTGAGGTGGCAGCTGCGTGTTGGCCCGCAGGCGACCTCTTGGCCGACTGGGCGTGAGTGTTTTGGGTAAAGTCTAGTGTATAAAAGGCCCCCAGTGGCACTTGCAGGTGCGTTGGTATCACTTATGTGTGGTTTATGTGAGTGAATACTCTACCACTCTGTCTGCACGTTTGAGTGTGTCGCTCTATTCTCTGAGAGTATTTACGTGGGTAGGTAGGGTTAGGACTGGGTAATTTTCCTTTGGCTTAGCATCTGTCTCCTTCATATGTGCGGTTAGGACAGTTGAGTTACAGAGCAAGTCCAAACCTCAGGCTGTATTTCTCCGGGAAGATGACAGAGTCTTGCACCTAGCGTCACATGTGTTCTCTTCCTTGACTCAGCATCTGCTTCATGACATGTGTGCGGCTAGCACAATTTACTTGCAGAGCGAGCTCTACCCACGTGCTATTTCACCTGTGATGTTTAACAGCATTTAGTGCCTTGCTTACTTTTAGCAGTACCATTCTGGGCAGTACCTGAGCTGGGTCCTGTTCACAATGCATGGCGCTAAACACAGTGCGTTTAAGGTGATCGCTTACTGTTAAGTTCCGCCATTGTTCACTAGCAGCATTTATACATCTCTGTACGGTGGACTCCGGGTTGCGATTCCACTTTATTATTTTTTATTTAGTGCTATCCGCCAACCCTAACATGATGTTTTGACCTTAAAATGACTTATTGTTCCTCAGTTTTGAAGTGTTAGCCACATGTACATTTTGCAAGGCTTTGATAACTACCAGTCATGGTACTCAGATCAGTGTTTGGTACAAAATTCTCATTGCACTTTTCCTAAATTAAGAGCAAATAGATTATTTTTTCTTCTATTAAAATGGTAGAAAGAACTCTTATATTGGAGATGGAAAGGAGGCTTTGAGGGGATATGGAGGAGGCCTATGGTTTTTTTTTTTAGTTTCTTATTTATGCATGCAATTATCTGTTTGTTAATAATCTTGGAAAAGTTTATAAAATGTAGTAAACTGTGATAATTATTACATTTAAAGATGTTTAATGTAAGAAACATACTTTTTACAATGATGCGCAAGGAATATGTGTAAATAGTTTGGTTGTTTATGTGATAACATACGGAAGCAAAACCTGGACAATAAAGAAACAAGACAGAAGGATCATCACCTTCGAAGTGTAGTGCTAGATAAGGTTCTTATCAATGCTATGGAAGGCAAGAAGAAGAAATAATCAATTTTGGATCAAATCAATTGAGACATGTCCCTAGAAGCAACGATCAGCAAGCTATAAATTTCCTACTTTGGACACATCATACCAAGAAAGGAGTCACTGGAGAAGGACATCATCATCAGAAAAATAGAAGGAACATTTAAATAGAAAAAACAGCAATTTGATACCTTGATATATTGAAAGTAATGGCTGAAAAGACCCTGATAGACCGATCCAGCCATGAATAAGGTTTATCTTCTAACGGATCCTTAATCTGTCAAGTTAACTGGGCTCGAGATCAATACAAGAGTCATTTGAAACAAAACAAAAAAGTAATAAAAATGGTTTTATTTCTGTAATGGGTTTCAGACCTTAAAAGTTGCGGTACATTTTAGACTAAAATCAACCACTTTTGCAGATTTGAGCAAAAGCGGCCTACCTTGTGTTAGGAGTTGGGATTCTCCCGCAGAGCGGGATAAATCCCAAGCATTGTCTGGTGCTGGGTCTCCCATTCTGACCCAGCTGCTGCTAATGCTGCTCAGCACAGATGTCGGCCCCTGCATCTTGCACAGGCTCGTGGTATTCGTTTGGTTACTGCTGGCTCTCTAGCTAAGTCTATGGTAACCAGCGTTATGCAGCTGCAGCCTGACGCTTGGGAATCTAAGTCCAGAGATCACCCGACTGAGCATGTCCATGATGTGGCATCTGCTCATTGGTGGACTGACGTTTGCTGCTCTGGTGAGGTGGCAGCTGCGGATTGGTCCGCAGTCGACATCTTGACTGACTGGGCGTGAGTGTTTTGGGTAGAATCTAGTGTATAAAAGGCCCCCAGCGGCACTTGTGGGTGCGCTGGTATCACTTATGTGTGGTTTACATGAGTGGATACTCTACCACTGTGTCTGCACATTTGAGTGTTTCGCTCTTTTCTCTGAGAGTACTTACGTGGGTAGGTAGGGTTAGGACTGGGTAACTTTCCTTTGGCTTAGCGTCTTTCTTCTTCATGTGTGCGGTTAGGACAGTTGAGTTACAGAGCAAGTCCAACCCTCAGGCTGTATTTCTCTGGGAAAGCGACAGGGTCTTGCACCTGGCGTCACATGTGTTCTCTTCCTTGATTCAGCATCTGCTTTATTACACGTGTGCGGCTAGCACAATTTACTTGAAGAGCGAGCTCTACCCACGTGCTATTTCCCCAGTGATGTTTAACAGCATTTAGTACCTTGCTTACTTTTAGCAGTACCATTCTAGGCAGTAACTGAGCTGGGTACTGTGAGTTTTGTTCACAATGCAAGGCTTTTAACACAGTGCGTTTAAGGTGATCGCTTACTGTTAAGCGCCGCCATTGTTCACTAGCAGCATTTATACATCTCTTTACGGTGGACCACGGGTTGCGATTGCACTTTATTATTTATTTTTATTTTGTTCAATCCGCCAACCCTAACATGATGTTTTGACCTTAAAATATCTTATTGTTCCTCAGTTTTGAACTGTTAGCCACATGTACATGTTGCAAGGCTTTGATAACTACCAGTCATGGTACCCAGATCAAGACATACGATGTGTTTGGTACAAAATTCTCCTTGCACTTTTCCTAAATTATGAGCAAATAGATTATTTTTTCTTCTATAAAAATGGTAGAAAGAACTCTTATATTGGAGATGGAAAGGAGGCTTTGAGGGGATATGGAGGAGGCCTATGTTTTTAATTTTATTTTTAGGTGTGCAATTATCTGTTTTCTGATAATTTTGGAAAAGTAGCTAAAATTAATGAAACTGTCAAAGTTGTTAATTTTTAAGTTGTGGAATGTGTGAAAATATGTTTTTGTGATCTATCATATGCTTTTTAAATGAGGCTCCTTTACACAATAGACTAAAATAATGCAAGTCTGTAAATGTGTGTAAGATCCAATTACCTTGTAATTTGCAATATGCGTTTCTCTGACCTTTTAGTTCAAAGTGAGCTAAAAAGTTGCTTTTTGAAGCTATATTTGTTAGGCAGATCGCTGAAATAGACATTGCGGAGCTGTGTCCATTCTTATTCTACTTTTCCTAGATTATGAGCAAATTGCTGAGCTTTTTTTCTACTAAAATGGTAGAAAACACACCTTTATTGGCTATGGAAACAAGGCTTTGAGAGGATATGTAGGAGGCCTATGTTTTTTTTTCCAAGTTTCTTATTTGTGCGTGCAATCATCTGTTTGTGAATAATTTTGGAAAAGTTGATAGGAAACTGTGAAAATTGTTAAGTTTAAGGATGTTTAATGTAAGAAACATACTTTGTACAATGATGCGTAAGGAATATGTGTAAATAGTTTGGTTGTTTCTGTGATAACATACGGATGCAAAACCTGGACAATAAAGAAACAAGATGGAAGGATCATCACCTTCGAATTGTAGTGCTAGATAAGGTTCTTATCAATGCTATTGATTGCAAGAAGAACAAATAATCATTTTTGGATTAAATCAAGAAAGACTTGTCCCTTGAAGCAACGATCAGTAAGCTTTATATTTCCTACTTTGGACACATCATACCAAGAAAGGAATCACTGGAGAAGGAAAAAATCATCAGAAAAATAGAAGGAACATTCAAACAGAAAAAACAGCAACTCGATGTCTTGATATAGTTAAAGTAATGTCAGAAAAGACCCTGACAGACCGATCCAGCCGTGAATAAGGTTAATCTTCTAACAGATCCTTAATCTGTCAAGTTAACAGGACTCGATATCAATACTAGAGTCATTTAAAACAAAGCAAAAAAGTAAGAAAAATGGATTTTTTTCTGTAATGGGTTTCAGACCTTAAATGTTGCTGTACATTTTTAGACTAAAATCAACCACTTTTGCAGATTTGAGCAAAAGCGGCCTACCTTGTGTTAGGTGTTGGGATTCTCCCGCAGTGCAAGATAGATCCCAAGCACTGTCTGGTGCTGGGTTCTCCCATTCTGACCCAGCTGCTGCTAATGCTGCTCAGCACAGATGTTGGCCCTAGCGTCTTGCACAGGCTTGTGGTATTCGTTTGGTTACAGCTGGCTCTCTAGCTAAGTCTATGGTAACCAGCGTTATGCAGCTGCAGCCTGACACTTGGGAGTCTAAGTCCAGAGTTCACCCGACTGAGCATGTCCATGATGTTTCATCTGCTCATTGGTGTTCTGACGTTTGCTGCTCTGGTGAGGTGGCAGCTGAGGGTTGGTCCGCAGGCGACCTCTTGGCCGGCTGGGCGTGAGTGTTTTGGGTAAAGTCTAGTGTATAAAAGGCCCCCAGCGGCACTTGCAGGTGCGTTGGTATCACTTATGTGTGGTTTATGTGAGTGAATACTCTACCACTCTGTCTGCACGTTTGAGTGTGTCGCTCTATTCTCTGAGAGTACTTACGTGGGTAGGTAGGGTTAGGACTGGGCAACTTTCCTTTGGCTTAGCATCTGTCTCCTTCATATGTGCGGTTAGGACAGTTGAGTTACAGAGCAAGTCCAACCCTCAGGCTGTATTTCTCCGGGAAGGTGACAGTCTTGCACCTAGCGTCACATGTGTTCTCTT
Organism: Dendrobates tinctorius; assembly: GCF_039654945.1. Taxonomy (NCBI): domain Eukaryota; kingdom Metazoa; phylum Chordata; class Amphibia; order Anura; family Dendrobatidae; genus Dendrobates; species Dendrobates tinctorius. Next base: position 49,896,562 of record NW_027361679.1, on the reverse strand, counting down.
CCTTGACTCAGCATCTGCTTCATGACATGTGTGTGGCTAGCACAATTTACTTGCAGAGCGAGCTCTACCCATGTGCTATTTCACCTGTGATGTTTAACAGCATTTAGTACCTTGTTTACTTTTAGCAGTACCATTCTGGGCAGTACCTGAGCTGGGTACTGTTCACAATGCATGGCGTTTAACACAGTGCATTTAAGGTGATCGCTTACTGTTAAGTTCCGCCATTGTTCACTAGCAGCATTTATACATCTCTGTACGGTGGACTCCGGGTTGCGATTCCACTTTATTATTTATTTTTATTTAGTGCTATCCGCCAACCCTAACATGATGTTTTGACCTTAAAATGACTTATTGTTCTTCAGTTTTTAAGTGTTAGCCACATGTACATTTTGCAAGGCTTTGCTAACTACCAGTCATTGTACTCAGATCAGTGTTTGGTACAAAATTCTCATTGCACTTTTCCTAAATTAAGAGCAAATATTTTATTTTTTCTTCTATTAAAATGGTAGAAAGAACTCTTATATTGGAGATGGAAAGGAGGCTTTGAGGGGATATGGAGGAGGCCTATGGTTTTTTTTTGTTTCTTATTTATGCATGCAATTATCTGTTTGTTACTAATTTTGGAAAAGTTTATAAAATGTAGTAAACTGTGATAATTATTACATTTAAAGATGTTTAATGTAAGAAACATACTTTGTACAATGATGCGCAAGGAATATGTGTAAATAGTTTGGTTGTTTATGCGATAACATACGGAAGTAAAACCTGGACAATAAAGAAACAAGACAGAAGGATCATCACCTTCGAAATGTAGTGCTAGATAAGGTTCTTATCAATGCTATGGAAGGCAAGAAGAAGAAATAATCAATTTTGGATCAAATCAATTGAGACATGTCCCTAGAAGCAATGATCAGCAAGCTATAAATTTCCTACTTTGGACACATCATACCAAGAAAGGAGTCACTGGAGAAGGACATCATCATCAGAAAAATAGAAGGAACATTTAAATAGAAAAAACAGCAACTTGATACCTTGATATATTCAAAGTAATGGCTGAAAAGACCCTGATAGACCGATCCAGCCATGAATAAGGTTAATCTTCTAACAGATCCTTAATCTGTCAAGTTAACAGGGCTCAAGATCAATACAAGAGTCATTTGAAACAAAACAAAAAAGTAAGAAAAATGGTTTTATTTCTGTAATGGGTTTCAGACCTTAAAAGTTGCGGTACATTTTAGACTAAAATCAACCACTTTTGCAGATTTGAGCAAAAGTGGCCTACCTTGTGTTAGGAGTTGGGATTCTCCCGCAGAGCGGGATAAATCCCAAGAATTGCCTGGTGCTGGGTCTCCCATTCTGACCCAGCTGCTGCTAATGCTACTCAGCACAGATGTCGGCCCCTGCATCTTGCACAGGCTCGTGGTATTCGTTTGGTTACTGCTGGCTCTCTAGCTAAGTCTATGCTAACCAGCGTTATGCAGCTGCAGCCTGACGCTTGGGAATCTAAGTCCAGAGATCACCCAACTAAGCATGTCCATGATGTGGCGTCTGTTCATTGGTGGACTGACGTTTGCTGCTCTGGTGAGGTGGCAGCTGCGGATTGGTCCGCAGTCGACATCTTGACTGACTGGGCGTGAGGGTTTTGGGTAGAATCTAGTGTATAAAAGGCCCCCAGCGGCACTTGTGGGAGCGCTGGTATCACTTATGTGTGGTTTACATGAGTGGATACTCTACCACTCTGTCTGCACATTTGAGTGTTTCGCTCTTTTCTCTGAGAGTACTTACGTGGGTAGGTAGGGTTAGGACTGGGTAACTTTCCTTTGGCTTAGCATCTTTATTCTTCATGTGTGCGGTTAGGACAGTTGAGTTACAGAGCAAGTCCAACCCTCAGGCTGTATTTCTCTGGGAAAGCGACAGGGTCTTGCACCTGGCGTCACATGTGTTCTCTTCCTTGATTCAGCATCTGCTTTATTACACGTGTGCGGCTAGCACAATTTACTTGAAGAGCGAGCTCTACCCACGTGCTATTTCCCCAGTGACGTTTAACAGCATTTAGTACCTTGCTTACTTTTAGCAGTACCATTCTAGGCAGTAACTGAGCTGGGTACTGTGAGTTTTGTTCACAATGCATGGCTTTTAACACAGTGCGTTTAAGGTGATCGCTTACTGTTAATCTCCGCCATTGTTCACTAGCAGCATTTATACATCTCTTTACGGTGGACCACGGGTTGCGATTGCACTTTATTATTTATTTTTATTTTGTTCAATCCGCCAACCCTAACATGATGTTTTGACCTTAAAATATCTTATTGTTCCTCAGTTTTGAACTGTTAGCCACATGTACATGTTGCAAGGCTTTGATAACTACCAGTCATGGTACCCAGATCAAGACATACGATGTGTTTGGTACAAAATTCTCCTTGCACTTTTCCTAAATTAAGAGCAAATAGATTATTTTTTCTTCTATAAAAATGGTAGAACGAACACTTATATTGGAGATGGAAAGGAGGCTTTGAGGGGATATGGAGGAGGCCTATGTTTTTAATTTTATTTTTAGGTGTGCAATTATCTGTTTTCTGATAATTTTGGAAAAGTAGCTAAAATTAATGAAACTGTCAAAGTTGTTAATTTTTAAGTTGTGGAATGTGTGAAAATATGTTTTTGTGATCTATCATATGCTTTTTAAATGAGGCTCCTTTACACAATAGACTAAAATAATGCAAGTCTGTAAATGTGTGTAAGATCCAATTACCTTGTAATTTGCAATATGCGTTTCTCTGACCTTTTAGTTCAAAGTGAGCTAAAAAGTTGCTTTTTGAAGATATATTTGTTAGGCAGATCGCTGAAATAGACATTGCGGAGCTGTGTCCATTCTTATTCTACTTTTCCTAGATTATGAGCAAATTGCTGAGCTTTTTTCTACTAAAATGGTAGAAAACACACCTTTATTGGCTATGGAAACAAGGCTTTGAGAGGATATGTAGGAGGCCTATGTTTTTTTTCCCAAGTTTCTTATTTGGGCGTGCAATCATCTGTTTGTGAATAATTTTGGAAAAGTTGATAGGAAACTGTGCATTTATACATCTCTGTACGGTGGACCCCGGGTTGCGATTCCACTTTATTATTTATTTTTATTTAGTGCTATCCGCCAAACCTAACATGATGTTTTGACCTTAAAATGACTTATTGTTCCTCAGTTTTGAAGTGTTAGCCACATGTACATTTTGCAAGGCTTTGATAACTACCAGTCATGGTACTCAGATCAGTGTTTGGTACAAAATTCTCATTGCACTTTTCCTAAATTAAGAGCAAATAGATTATATTTTCTTCTATTAAAATGGTAGAAAGAACTCTTATATTGGAGATGGAAAGGAGGCTTTGAGGGGATATGGAGGAGGCCTATGGTTTTTTTTTTTAGTTTCTTATTTAAGCGTGCAATTATCTGTTTGTTAATAATTTTGGAAAAGTTTATAAAATGTAGTAAACTGTGATAATTATTACATTTAAAGATGTTTAATGTAAGAAACATACCTTGTACAATGATGCGCAAGGAATATGAATAAATAGTTTCGTTGTTTCTGTGATAACATACGGATGCAAAACCTGGACAATAAAGAAACAAGATAGAAGGATCATCACCTTCGAAATGTAGTGCTAGATAAGGTTCTTATCAATGCTATTGATTGCAAGAAGAACAAATAATCAATTTTGGATTAAATCAAGTAAGACATGTCCCTTGAAGCAACGATCACTAAGCTATATATTTCCTACTTTGGACACATCATACCAAGAAAGGAATCACTGGAGAAGGAAATCATCATCAGAAAAATAGAGGGAACATTCAAACAGAAAAAACAGCAACTCGATGTCTTGATATAGTTAAAATAATGTCAGAAAAGACCCTGACAGACCGATCCAGCCGTGAATAAGGTTAATCTTCTAACAGATCCTTAATCTGTCAAGTTAACAGGGCTCGAAATCAATACTAGTCATTTAAAACAAAACAAAAAAGTAAGAAAAATGGATTTTTTTCTGTAATGGGTTTCAGACCTTAAAAGTTGCTGTACATTTTTAGACTAAAATCAACCACTTTTGCAGATTTGAGCAAAAGCGGCCTACCTTGTGTTAGGTGTTGGGATTCTCCCGCAGTGCAAGATAGATCCCAAGCACTGTCTGGTGCTGGGTTCTCCCATTCTGACCCAGCTGCTGCTAATGCTGCTCAGCACAGATGTTGGCCCTAGCGTCTTGCTCAGGCTCATGGTATTCGTTTGGTTACAGATGGCTCTCTAGCTAAGTCTATGGTAACCAGCGTTATGCAGCTGCAGCCTGACACTTGGGAGTCTAAGTCCAGAGATCACCCGACTGAGCATGTCCATGATGTGGCATCTGCTCATTGGTGTTCTGACGTTTGCTGCTCTGGTGAGGCAGCAGCTGCGGGTTGTTCCGCAGGTGACCTCTTGGCTGGCTGGGCCTGAGTGTTTTGGGTAGAGTCTAGTGTATAAAAGGCCCCCAGTGGCACTTGCAGGTGCGTTGGTATCACTTATGTGTGGTTTATGTGAGTGAATACCACTCTGTCTGCACATTTGAATGTGTCGCTCTATTCTCTGAGAGTACTTACGTGGGTAGGTAGGGTTAGGACTGGGTAACTTTCCTTTGGCTTAGTATCTGTCTCCTTCATATGTACGGTTAGGACAGTTGAGTTACAGAGCAAGTCCAACCCTCAGGCTGTATTTCTCCAGGAAGGTGACAGAGTCTTGCACCTAGTGTCACATGTGTTCTCTTCCTTGACTCAGCATCTGCTTCATGACATGTGTGCGGCTAGCACAATTTACTTGCAGAGCGAGCTCTACCCACGTGCTATTTCACCTGTGATGTTTAACAGCATTTAGTACCTTGCTTACTTTTAGCAGTACCATTCTGGGCAGTACCTGAGCTGGGTACTGTTCACAATGCATGGCGTTTAACACAGTGCGTTTAAGGTGATCGCTTACTGTTAAGTTCCGCCATTGTTCACTAGCAGCATTTATACATCTCTGTACGGTGGACTCCGGATTGCGATTCCACTTTATGATTTATTTTTATTTAGTGCTATCCGCCAACCCTAACATGATGTTTTGACCTTAAAATGACTTATTGTCCCTCAGTTTTGAAGTGTTAGCCACATGTACATTTTGCAAGGCTTTGATAACTACCAGTCATGGTACTCAGATCAGTGTTTGGTACAAAATTCTCATTGCACTTTTCCTAAATTAAGAGCAAATAGATTATTTTTTCTTCTATTAAAATGGTAGAAAGAACTCTTATATTGGAGATGGAAAGGAGGCTTTGAGGGGATATGGAGGAGGCCTATGTTTTTTTTTAAGTTTCTTATTTATGCGTGCAATTATCTGTTTGTTAATAATTTTGGAAAAGTTTATAAAATGTAGTAAACTGTGATAATTATTACATTTAAAGATGTTTAATGTAAGAAACATACTTTGTACAATGATGCGCAAGGAATATGTGTAAATAGTTTGGTTGTTTATGTGATAACATACGGAAGCAAAACCTGGACAATAAAGAAACAAGACAGAAGGATCATCACCTTCGAAGTGTAGTGCTAGATAAGGTTCTTATCAATGCTATGGAAGGCAAGAAGAAGAAATAATCAATTTTGGATCAAATCAATTGAGACATGTCCCTAGAAGCAACGATCAGCAAGCTATAAATTTCCTACTTTGGACACATCATACCAAGAAAGGAGTCACTGGAGAAGGACATCATCATCAGAAAAATAGAAGGAACATTTAAATAGAAAAATCAGCAATTTGGTACCTTGATATATTCAAAGTAATTTCTGAAAAGACCCTGATAGACAGATCCAGCCATGAATAAGGTTTATCTTCTAACAGATCCTTAATCTGTCAAGTTAACAGGGCTCGAGATCAATACAAGAGTTATTTGAAACAAAACAAAAAAGTAAGAAAAATGGTTTTATTTCTGTAATGGGTTTCAGACCTTAAAAGTTGCGGTACATTTTGGACTAAAATCAACCACTTTTGCAGATTTGAGCAAAAGCGGCCTACCTTGTGTTAGGAGTTGGGATTCTCCCGCAGAGCGGGATAAATCCCAAGCATTGCCTGGTGCTGGGTCTCCCATTCTGACCCAGCTGCTGCTATTGCTGCTCAGCACAGATGTCGGCCCCTGCATCTTGCACAGGCTCGTGGTATTCGTTTGGTTACTGCTGGCTCTCTAGCTAAGTCTATGGTAACCAGCGTTATGCAGCTGCAGCCTGACGCTTGGGAATCTAAGTCCAGAGATCACCCGACTGAGCATGTCCCTGATGTGGCGTCTGCTCATTGGTGGGCTGACGTTTGCTGCTCTGGTGAGGTGGCAGCTGCGGATTGGTCCGCAGTCGACGTTTTGACTGATTGGGCGTGAGTGTTTTGGGTAGAATCTAGTGTATAAAAGGCCCCCAGCGGCACTTGTGGGCCCGCTGGTATCACTTATGTGTGGTTTACATGAGTGGATACTCTACCACTCTGCACATTTGAGTGTTTTGCTCTTTTCTCTGAGAGTACTTACGTGGGTAGGTAGGGTTAGGACTGGGTAACTTTCCTTTGGCTTAGCGTCTTTCTTCTTCATGTGTGCGGTTAGGACAGTTGAGTTACAGAGCAAGTCAAACCCTCTGGCTGTATTTCTCTGGGAAAGCGACAGGGTCTTGCACCTGGCGTCACATGTGTTCTCTTCCTTGATTCATCATCTGCTTTATTACACGTGTGCGGCTAGCACAATTTACTTGAAGAGCGAGCTCTACCCACGTGCTATTTCCCCAGTGACGTTTAACAGCATTTAGTACCTTGCTTACTTTTAGCAGTACCATTCTAGGCAGTAACTGAGCTGGGTACTGTGAGTTTTGTTCACAATGCATGGCTTTTAACACAGTGTGTTTAAGGTGATCGCTTACTGTTAAGCTCCGCCATTGTTCACTAGCAGCATTTATACATCTCTTTACTGCGGACCACGGGTTGCGATTGCACTTTATTATTTATTTTTATTTTGTTCAATCCGCAAACCCTAACATGATGTTTTGACCTTAAAATATCTTATTGTTCCTCAGTTTTGAACTGTTAGCCACATGTACATGTTGCAAGGCTTTGATAACTACCAGTCATGGTACCCAGATCAAAACATACGATGTGTTTGGTACAAAATTTTCCTTGCACTTTTCCTAAATTATGAGAAAATAGATTATTTTTTCTTCTATAAAAATGGTAGAAAGAACACTTATATTGGAGATGGAAAGGAGGCTTTGAGGGGATATGGAGGAGGCCTATGTTTTTAATTTTATTTTTAGGTGTGCAATTATCTGTTTTCTGATAATTTTGGAAAAGTAGCTAAAATTAATGAAACTGTCAAAGTTGTTAATTTTTAAGTTGTGGAATGTGTGAAAATATGTTTTTGTGATCTATCATATGCTTTTTAAATGAGGCTCCTTTACACAATAGACTAAAATAATGAAAGTCTGTAAATGTGTGTAAGATCCAATTACCTTGTAATTTGCAATATGCGTTTCTCTGACCTTTTAGTTCGAAGTGAGCTAAAAAGTTGCTTTTTGAAAATATATTTGTTAGGCAGATCGCTGAAATAGACATTGTGGAGCTGTGTCCATTCTTATTCTACTTTTCCTAGATTATGAGCAAATTGCTGAGCTTTTTTTCTACTAAAATGGTAGAAAACACACCTTTATTGGCTATGAAAACAAGTCTTTGAGAGGATATGTAGGAGGCCTATGTTTTTTTTTCCAAGTTTCTTATTTGTGCGTGCAATCATCTGTTTGTGAATAATTTTGGAAAAGTTGATAGGAAACTGTGATAATTGTTAAGTTTAAGGATGTTTAATGTAAGAAACATACTTTGTACAATGATGCATAAGGAATATGTGTAAATAGTTTGGTTGTTTCTGTGATAACATACGGATGCAAAACCTGGACAATAAAGAAACAAGATAGAAGGATCATCACCTTCGAAATGTAGTGCTAGATAAGGTTCTTATCAATGCTATTGATTGCAAGAAGAACAAATAATCAATTTTGGATTAAATCAAGTAAGACATGTCCCTTGAAGCAACGATCACTAAGCTATGTATTTCCTACTTTGGACACATCATACCAAGAAAGGAATCACTGGAGAAGGAAATCATCATCAGAAAAATAGAAGGAACATTCAAACAGAAAAAACAGCAACTCGATGTCTTGATATAGTTAAAGTAATGTCAGAAAAGACCCTGACAGACCGATCCAGCCGTGAATAAGGTTAATCTTCTAACAGATCCTTAATCTGTCAAGTTAACAGGACTCGAGATCAATACTAGAGTCATTTAAAACAAAACAAAAAAGTAATGAAAATGGATTTTTTTCTGTAATGGGTTTCAGACCTTAAAAGTTGCGGTACATTTTAGACTAAAATCAACCACTTTTGCAGATTTGAGCAAAAGCGGCCTACCTTGTGTTAGGAGTTGGGATTCTCCCGCAGAGCGGGATAAATCCCAAGCATTGCCTGGTGTTGGGTCTCCCATTCTGACCCAGCTGCTGCTAATGCTGCTCAGCACAGATGTCGGCCCCTGCATCTTGCACTGGCTCGTGGTATTCGTTTGGTTACTGCTGGCTCTCTAGCTAAGTCTATGGTAACCAGCGTTATGCAGCTGCAGCCTGACGCTTGGGAATCTAAGTCCAGAGATTACCCGACTGAGCATGTCCATGATGTGGCGTCTGCTCACTGGTGGACTGACGTTTGCTGCTCTGGTGAGGTGGCAGCTGCGGATTGGTCCGCAGTCGACATCTTGACTGACTGGGCGTGAGTGTTTTGGGTAGAATCTAGTGTATAAAAGGCCCCCAGCGGCACTTGTGGGCCCGCTGGTATCACTTATGTGTGGTTTACATGAGTGGATACTCTACCACTCTGTCTGCACATTTGAGTGTTTCGCTCTTTTCTCTAAGAGTACTTACGTGGGTAGGTAGGGTTAGGACTGGGTAACTTTCCTTTGGTTTAGCGTCTTTCTTCTTCATGTGTGCGGTTAGGACAGTTGAGTTACAGAGCAAGTCAAACCCTCAGGCTGAATTTCTCTGAGAAAGCGACAGGGTCTTGCACCTGGCATCACATGTGTTCTCTTCATTGATTCAGCATCTGCTTTATTACACGTGTGCGGCTAGCACAATTTACTTGAAGAGCGAGCTCTACCCACGTGCTATTTCCCCAGTGACGTTTAACAGCATTTAGTACCTTGCTTACTTTTAGCAGTACCATTCTAGGCAGTAACTGAGCTGGGTACTGTGAGTTTTGTTCACAATGCATGGCTTTTAACACAGTGCGTTTAAGGTGATCGCTTACTGTTAAGCTCCGCCATTGTTCACTAGCAGCATTTATACATCTCTTTACGGTGGACCACGGGTTGCGATTGCACTTTATTATTTATTTTTATTTTGTTCAATCCGCCAACCCTAACATGATGTTTTGACCTTAAAATATCTTATTGTTCCTCAGTTTTGAACTGTTAGCCACATGTACATGTTGCAAGGCTTTGATAACTACCAGTCATGGTACCCAGATCAAGACATACGATGTGTTTGGTACAAAATTCTCCTTGCACTTTTCCTAAATTATGAGCAAATAGATTATTTTTTCTTCTATAAAAATGGTAGAAAGAACACTTATATTGGAGATGGAAAGGAGGCTTTGAGGGGATATGGAGGAGGCCTATGTTTTTAATTTTATTTTTAGGTGTGCAATTATCTGTTTTCAGATAATTTTGGAAAAGTAGCTAAAATTAATGAAACTGTCAAAGTTGTTAATTTTTAAGTTGTGGAATGTGTGAAAATATGTTTTTGTGATCTATCATATGCTTTTTAAATGAGGCTCCTTTACACAATAGACTAAAATAATGCAAGTCTGTAAATGTGTGTAAGATCCAATTACCTTGTAATTTGCAATATGCGTTTCTCTGACCTTTTAGTGCAAAGTGAGCTAAAAAGTTGCTTTTTGAAGCTATATTTGTTAGGCAGATCGCTGAAATAGACATTGCGGAGCTATGTCCATTCTTATTCTACTTTTCCTAGATTATGAGCAAATTGCTGAGCTTTTTTTCTACTAAAATGGTAGAAAACACACCTTTATTGGCTATGGAAACAAGGCTTTGAGAGGATATGTAGGAGGCCTATGTTTTTTTTTCCAAGTTTCTTATTTGTGCGTGCAATCATCTGTTTGTGAATAAGTTTAGAAAAGTTGATAGGAAACTGTGATAATTGTTAAGTTTAAGGATGTTTAATGTAAGAAACATACTTTGTACAATGATGCGTAAGGAATATGTGTAAATAGTTTGGTTGTTTCTGTGATAACATACGGATGCAAAACCTGGACAATAAAGAAACAAGATAGAAGGATCATCACCTTCGAAATGTAGTGCTAGATAAGGTTCTTATCAATGCTATTGATTGCAAGAAGAACAAATAATCAATTTTGGATTAAATCAAGAAAGACTTGTCCCTTGAAGCAACGATCAGTAAGCTTTAGATTTCCTACTTTGGACACATCATACCAAGAAAGGAATCACTGGAGAAGGAAATCATCAGAAAAATAGAAGGAACATTCAAACAGAAAAAACAGCAACTCGATGTCTTGATATAGTTAAAGTAATGTCAGAAAAGACCCTGACAGACCGATCCAGCCGTGAATAAGGTTAATCTTCTATCAGATCCTTAATCTGTCAAGTTAACAGGGCTCGAGATCAATACTAGAGTCATTTAAAACAAAACAAAAAGTAAGAAAAATGGATTTTTTTCTGTAATGGGTTTCAGACCTTAAAAGTTGCTGTACATTTTTAGACTAAAATCAACCCCTTTTGCAGATTTGAGCAAAAGCGGCCTACCTTGTGTTAGGTGTTGGGATTCTCCCGCAGTGCAAGATAGATCCCAAGCACTGTCTGGTGCTGGGTTCTCCCATTCTGACCCAGCTGCTGCTAATGCTGCTCAGCACAGATGTTGGCCCTAGCGTCTTGCACAGGCTCGTGGTATTCGTTTGGTTACAGCTGGCTCTCTAGCTAAGTCTATGGTAACCAGCGTTATGCAGCTGCAGCCTGACACTTGGGAGTCTAAGTCCAGAGATCACCCGACTGAGCATGTCCATGATGTGGCATCTGCTCATTGGTGTTCTGACGTTTGCTGCTCTGGTTAGGTGGCAGCTGCGGGTTGGTCCACAGGCGACCTCTTGGCCGGCTGGGCGTGAGTGTTTTGGGTAGAGTCTAGTGTATAAAAGGCCCCCAGCGGCACTTGCAGGTGCGTTGGTATCACTTATGTGTGGTTTATGTGAGTGAATACTCTACCACTCTGTCTGCACGTTTGAGTGTGTCGCTCTATTCTCTGAGAGTACTTACGTGGGTAGGTAGGGTTAGGACTGGGCAACTTTCCTTTGGCTTAGCATCTGTCTCCTTCATATGTGCGGTTAGGACAGTTGAGTTACAGAGCAAGTCCAACCCTCAGGCTGTATTTCTCCGGGAAGGTGACAGAGTCTTGCACCTAGCGTCACATGTGTTCTCTTCCTTGACTAAGCATCTGCTTCATGACATGTGTGCGGCTAGCACAATTTACTTGCAGAGTGAGCTCTACCCACGTGCTATTTCACCTGTGATGTTTAACAGCATTTAGTACCTTGTTTACTTTTAGCAGTACCATTCTGGGCAGTACCTGAGCTGGGTACTGTTCACAATGCATGGCGTTTAACACAGTGCATTTAAGGTGATCGCTTACTGTTAAGTTCCGCCATTGTTCACTAGCAGCATTTATATATCTCTGTACGGTGGACTCCGGGTTGCGATTCCACTTTATTATTTATTTTTATTTAGTGCTATCCACCAACCCTAACATGATGTTTTGACCTTAAAATGACTTATTGTTCCTCAGTTTTGAAGTGTTAGCCACATGTACATTTTGCAAGGCTTTGATAACTACCAGTCATGGTACTCAGATCAGTGTTTGGTACAAAATTCTCATTGCACTTTTCCTAAATTAAGAGCAAATAGATTATTTTTTCTTCTATTAAAATGGTAGAAAGAACTCTTATATTGGAGATGGAAAGGAGGCTTTGAGGGGATATGGAGGAGGCCTATGTTTTTTTTTTTAGTTTCTTATTTATGCATGCAATAATCTGTTTGTTAATAATTTTGGAAAAGTTTATAAAATGTAGTAAACTGTGATAATTATTACATTTAAAGATGTTTAATGTAAGAAACATACTTTGTACAATGATGCGCAAGGAATATGTGTAAATAGTTTGGTTGTTTATGTGATAACATACGGAAGGAAAACCTGGACAATAAAGAAACAAGACAGAAGGATCATCACCTTCGAAGTGTAGTGCTAGATAAGGTTCTTATCAATGCTATGGAAGGCAAGAAGAAGAAATAATCAATTTCGGATCAAATCAATTGAGACATGTCCCTAGAAGCAACGATCAGCAAGCTATAAATTTCCTACTTTGGACACATCATACCAAGAAAGGAGTCACTGGAGAAGGACATCATCATCAGAAAAATAGAAGGAACATTTAAATAGAAAAAACAGCAACTTGATACCTTGATATATTCAAAGTAATGGCTGAAAAGACCCTGATAGACCGATCCAGCCATGAATAAGGTTTATCTTCTAACAGATCTTTAATCTGTCAAGTTAACAGGGCTAGAGATCAATACAAGAGTCATTTGAAACAAAGCAAAAAAGTAAGAAAAATTGTTTTATTTCTGTAATGGGTTTCAGACCTTAAAAGTTGCGGTACATTTTAGACTAAAATCAACCACTTTTGCAGATTTGAGCAAAAGCGGCCTACCTTGTGTTAGGAGTTGGGATTCTCCCGCAGAGCGGGATAAATCCCAAGCATTGCCTGGTGCTGGGTCTCCCATTCTGACCCAGCTGCTGCTAATGCTGCTCAGCACAGATGTCGGCCCCTGCATCTTGCACAGGCTCGTGGTATTCGTTTGGTTACTGCTGGCTCTCTAGCTAAGTCTATGGTAACCAGCATTATGCAGCTGCAGCCTGACGCTTGGGAATCTAAGTCCAGAGATCACCCGACTGAGCATGTCCATGATGTGGCATCTGCTCATTGGTGGACTGATGTTTGCTGCTCTGGTGAGGTGGCAGCTGCGGATTGATCTGCAGTCGACATCTTGACTGACTGGGCGTGAGTGTTTTGGGTAGAATCTAGTGTATAAAAGGCCCCCAGCGGCACTTGTGGGCGCGCTGTTATCACTTATGTGTGGTTTACATGAGTGGATACTCTACCACTCTGTCTGCACATTTGAGTGTTTCGCTCTTTTCTCTGATATAACTTACGTGGGTAGGTAGGGTTAGGACTGGGTAACTTTCCTTTGGCTTAGCGTCTTTCTTCTTCATGTGTGCGGTTAGGACAGTTGAGTTACAGAGCAAGTCCAACCCTCAGGCTGTATTTCTCTGGGAAAGCGACAGGGTCTTGCACCTGGCATCACATGTGTTCTCTTCCTTGATTCAGCATCTGCTTTATTACACGTGTGCGGCTAGCACAATTTACTTGAAGAGCGAGCTCTACCCACGTGCTATTTCCCCAGTGACGTTTAACAGCATTTAGTACCTTGCTTACTTTTAGCAGTACCATTCTAGGCAGTAACTGAGCTGGGTACTGTGAGTTTTGTTCACAATGCATGGCTTTTAACACAGTGCGTTTAAGGTGATCGCTTACTGTTAAGCTCCGCCATTGTTCACTAGCAGCATTTATACATCTCTTTACGGTGGACCACGGGTTGCGATTGCACTTTATTATTTTTATTTTGTTCAATCCGCCAACCCTAACATGATGTTTTGACCTTAAAATATCTTATTGTTCCTCAGTTTTGAACTGTTAGCCACATGTACATGTTGCAATGCTTTGATAACTACCAGTCATGGTACCCAGATCAAGACATACGATGTGTTTGGTACAAAATTCTCCTTGCACGTTTCCTAAATTATGAGCAAATAGATTATTTTTTCTTCTATAAAAATGGTAGAAAGAACACTTATATTGGAGATGGAAAGGAGGCTTTGAGGGGATATGGAGGAGGCCTGTTTTTAATTTTATTTTTAGGTGTGCAATTATCTGTTTTCTGATAATTTTGGAAAAGTAGCTAAAATTAATGAAACTGTCAAAGTTGTTAATTTTTAAGTTGTGGAATGTGTGAAAATATGTTTTTGTGATCTATCATATGCTTTTTAAATGAGGCTCCTTTACACAATAGACTAAAATAATGCAAGTCTGTAAATGTGTGTAAGATCCAATTACCTTGTAATTTGCAATATGCGTTTCTCTGACCTTTTAGTTCAAAGTGAGCTAAAAAGTTGCTTTTTGAAGCTATATTTGTTAGGCAGATCGCTGAAATAGACATTGCGGAGCTGTGTCCATTCTTATTCTACTTTTCCTAGATTATGAGCAAATTGCTGAGCTTTTTTTCTACTAAAATGGTAGAAAACACACCTTTATTGGCTATGGAAACAAGGCTTTGAGAGGATATGTAGGAGGCCTATGTTTTTTTTTCCAAGTTTCTTATTTGTGCGTGCAATCATCTGTTTGTGAATAATTTTGGAAAAGTTGATAGGAAACTGTGATAATTGTTAAGTTTAAGGATGTTTAATGTAAGAAACATACTTTGTACAATGATGCGTAAGGAATATGTGTAAATAGTTTGGTTGTTTCTGTGATAACATACGGATGCAAAACCTGGACAATAAAGAAGCAAGATAGAAGGATCATCACCTTCGAAATGTAGTGCTAGATAAGGTTCTTATCAATGCTATTGATTGCAAGAAGAACAAATAATCAATTTTGGATTAAATCAAGAAAGACTTGTCCCTTGAAGCAACGATCAGTAAGCTTTAGATTTCCTACTTTGGACACATCATACCAAGAAAGGAATCACTGGAGAAGGAAATCATCATCAGAAAAATAGAAGGAACATTCAAACAGAAAAAACAGCAACTCGATGTCTTGATATAGTTAAAGTAATGTCAGAAAAGACCCTGACAGACCGATCCAGCCGTGAATAAGGTTAATCTTCTAACAGATCCTTAATCTGTCAAGTTAACAGGGCTCGAGATCAATACTAGAGTCATTTAAAACAAAACAAAAAAGTAATAAAAATGGATTTTTTTCTGTAATGGGTTTCAGACCTTAAAAGTTGCTGTACATTTTTAGACTAAAATCAACCCCTTTTGCAGATTTGAGCAAAAGCGGCCTACCTTGTGTTAGGTGTTGGGATTCTCCCGCAGTGCAAGATAGATCCCAAGCACTGTCTGGTGCTGGGTTCTCCCATTCTGACCCAGCTGCTGCTAATGCTGCTCAGCACAGATGTTGGCCCTAGCGTCTTGCACAGGCTCGTGGTATTCGTTTGGTTACAGCTGGCTCTCTAGCTAAGTCTATGGTAACCAGCGTTATGCAGCTGCAGCCTGACACTTGGGAGTCTAAGTCCAGAGATCACCCGACTGAGCATGTCCATGATGTGGCATCTGCTCATTGGTGTTCTGATGTTTGCTGCTCTGGTTAGGTGGCAGCTGCGGGTTGGTCCACAGGCGACCTCTTGGCCGGCTGGGCGTGAGTGTTTTGGGTAGAGTCTAGTGTATAAAAGGCCCCCAGCGGCACTTGCAGGTGCGTTGGTATCACTTATGTGTGGTTTATGTGAGTGAATACTCTACCACTCTGTCTGCACGTTTGAGTGTGTCGCTCTATTCTCTGAGAGTACTTACGTGGGTAGGTAGGGTTAGGACTGGGCAACTTTCCTTTGGCTTAACATCTGTCTCCTTCATATGTGCGGTTAGGACAGTTGAGTTACAGAGCAAGTCCAACCCTCAGGCTGTATTTCTCCGGGAAGGTGACAGAGTCTTGCACCTAGCGTCACATGTGTTCTCTTCCTTGACTCAGCATCTGCTTCATGACATGTGTGCGGCTAGCACAATTTACTTGCAGAGTGAGCTCTACCCACGTGCTATTTCACCTGTGATGTTTAACAGCATTTAGTACCTTGTTTACTTTTAGCAGTACCATTCTGGGCAGTACCTGAGCTGGGTACTGTTCACAATGCATGGCGTTTAACACAGTGCATTTAAGGTGATCGCTTACTGTTAAGTTCCGCCATTGTTCACTAGCAGCATTTATACATCTCTGTACGGTGGACTCCGGGTTGCGATTCCACTTTATTATTTATTTTTATTTAGTGCTATCCACCAACCCTAACATGATGTTTTGACCTTAAAATGACTTATTGTTCCTCAGTTTTGAATTTTTAGCCACATGTACATTTTGCAAGGCTTTGATAACTACCAGTCATGGTACTCAGATCAGTGTTTGGTACAAAATTCTCATTGCACTTTTCCTAAATTAAGAGCAAATAGATTATTTTTTCTTCTATTAAAATGGTAGAAAGAACTCTTATATTGGAGATGGAAAGGAGGCTTTGAGGGGATATGGAGGAGGCCTATGTTTTTTTTTTTAGTTTCTTATTTATGCATGCAATAATCTGTTTGTTAATAATTTTGGAAAAGTTTATAAAATGTAGTAAACTGTGATAATTATTACATTTAAAGATGTTTAATGTAAGAAACATACTTTGTACAATGATGCGCAAGAAATATGTGTAAATAGTTTGGTTGTTTATGTGATAACATACGGAAGGAAAACCTGGACAATAAAGAAACAAGACAGAAGGATCATCACCTTCGAAGTGTAGTGCTAGATAAGGTTCTTATCAATGCTATGGAAGGCAAGAAGAAGAAATAATCAATTTCGGATCAAATCAATTGAGACATGTCCCTAGAAGCAACGATCAGCAAGCTATAAATTTCCTACTTTGGACACATCATACCAAGAAAGGAGTCACTGGAGAAGGACATCATCATCAGAAAAATAGAAGGAACATTTAAATAGAAAAAACAGCAACTTGATACCTTGATATATTCAAAGTAATGGCTGAAAAGACCCTGATAGACCGATCCAGCCATGAATAAGGTTTATCTTCTAACAGATCTTTAATCTGTCAAGTTAACAGGGCTCGAGATCAATACAAGAGTCATTTGAAACAAAGCAAAAAAGTAAGAAAAATTGTTTTATTTCTGTAATGGGTTTCAGACCTTAAAACTTGCGGTACATTTTAGACTAAAATCAACCACTTTTGCAGATTTGAGCAAAAGCGGCCTACCTTGTGTTAGGAGTTGGGATTCTCCCGCAGAGCGGGATAAATCCCAAGCATTGCCTGGTGCTGGGTCTCCCATTCTGACCCAGCTGCTTCTAATGCTGCTCAGCACAGATGTCGGCCCCTGCATCTTGCACAGGCTCGTGGTATTCGTTTGGTTACTGCTGGCTCTCTAGCTAAGTCTATGGTAACCAGCATTATGCAGCTGCAGCCTGACGCTTGGGAATCTAAGTCCAGAGATCACCCGACTGAGCATGTCCATGATGTGGCATCTGCTCATTGGTGGACTGATGTTTGCTGCTCTGGTGAGGTGGCAGCTGCGGATTGATCTGCAGTCGACATCTTGACTGACTGGGCGTGAGTGTTTTGGGTAGAATCTAGTGTATAAAAGGCCCCCAGCGGCACTTGTGGGCGCGCTGTTATCACTTATGTGTGGTTTACATGAGTGGATACTCTACCACTCTGTCTGCACATTTGAGTGTTTCGCTCTTTTCTCTGATAGAACTTACGTGGGTAGGTAGGGTTAGGACTGGGTAACTTTCCTTTGGCTTAGCGTCTTTCTTCTTCATGTGTGCGGTTAGGACAGTTGAGTTACAGAGCAAGTCCAACCCTCAGGCTGTATTTCTCTGGGAAAGCGACAGGGTCTTGCACCTGGCATCACATGTGTTCTCTTCCTTGATTCAGCATCTGCTTTATTACACGTGTGCGGCTAGCACAATTTACTTGAAGAGCGAGCTCTACCCACGTGCTATTTCCCCAGTGACGTTTAACAGCATTTAGTACCTTGCTTACTTTTAGCAGTACCATTCTAGGCAGTAACTGAGCTGGGTACTGTGAGTTTTGTTCACAATGCATGGCTTTTAACACAGTGCGTTTAAGGTGATCGCTTACTGTTAAGCTCCGCCATTGTTCACTAGCAGCATTTATACATCTCTTTACGGTGGACCACGGGTTGCGATTGCACTTTATTATTTTTATTTTGTTCAATCCGCCAACCCTAACATGATGTTTTGACCTTAAAATATCTTATTGTTCCTCAGTTTTGAACTGTTAGCCACATGTACATGTTGCAATGCTTTGATAACTACCAGTCATGGTACCCAGATCAAGACATACGATGTGTTTGGTACAAAATTCTCCTTGCACTTTTCCTAAATTATGAGCAAATAGATTATTTTTTCTTCTATAAAAATGGTAGAAAGAACACTTATATTGGAGATGGAAAGGAGGCTTTGAGGGGATATGGAGGAGGCCTGTTTTTAATTTTATTTTTAGGTGTGCAATTATCTGTTTTCTGATAATTTTGGAAAAGTAGCTAAAATTAATGAAACTGTCAAAGTTGTTAATTTTTAAGTTGTGGAATGTGTGAAAATATGTTTTTGTGATCTATCATATGCTTTTTAAATGAGGCTCCTTTACACAATAGACTAAAATAATGCAAGTCTGTAAATGTGTGTAAGATCCAATTACCTTGTAATTTGCAATATGCGTTTCTCTGACCTTTTAGTTCAAAGTGAGCTAAAAAGTTGCTTTTTGAAGCTATATTTGTTAGGCAGATCGCTGAAATAGACATTGCGGAGCTGTGTCCATTCTTATTCTACTTTTCCTAGATTATGAGCAAATTGCTGAGCTTTTTTTCTACTAAAATGGTAGAAAACACACCTTTATTGGCTATGGAAACAAGGCTTTGAGAGGATATGTAGGAGGCCTATGTTTTTTTTTCCAAGTTTCTTATTTGTGCGTGCAATCATCTGTTTGTGAATAATTTTGGAAAAGTTGATAGGAAACTGTGATAATTGTTAAGTTTAAGGATGTTTAATGTAAGAAACATACTTTGTACAATGATGCGTAAGGAATATGTGTAAATAGTTTGGTTGTTTCTGTGATAACATACGGATGCAAAACCTGGACAATAAAGAAACAAGATAGAAGGATCATCACCTTCGAAATGTAGTGCTAGATAAGGTTCTTATCAATGCTATTGATTGCAAGAAGAACAAATAATCAATTTTGGATTAAATCAAGAAAGACTTGTCCCTTGAAGCAACGATCAGTAAGCTTTAGATTTCCTACTTTGGACACATCATACCAAGAAAGGAATCACTGGAGAAGGAAATCATCATCAGAAAAATAGAAGGAACATTCAAACAGAAAAAACAGCAACTCGATGTCTTGATATAGTTAAAGTAATGTCAGAAAAGACCCTGACAGACCGATCCAGCCGTGAATAAGGTTAATCTTCTAACAGATCCTTAATCTGTCAAGTTAACAGGGCTCGAGATCAATACTAGAGTCATTTAAAACAAAACAAAAAAGTAATAAAAATGGATTTTTTTCTGTAATGGGTTTCAGACCTTAAAAGTTGCTGTACATTTTTAGACTAAAATCAACCCCTTTTGCAGATTTGAGCAAAAGCGGCCTACCTTGTGTTAGGTGTTGGGATTCTCCCGCAGTGCAAGATAGATCCCAAGCACTGTCTGGTGCTGGGTTCTCCCATTCTGACCCAGCTGCTGCTAATGCTGCTCAGCACAGATGTTGGCCCTAGCGTCTTGCACAGGCTCGTGGTATTCGTTTGGTTACAGCTGGCTCTCTAGCTAAGTCTATGGTAACCAGCGTTATGCAGCTGCAGCCTGACACTTGGGAGTCTAAGTCCAGAGATCACCCGACTGAGCATGTCCATGATGTGGCATCTGCTCATTGGTGTTCTGATGTTTGCTGCTCTGGTTAGGTGGCAGCTGCGGGTTGGTCCACAGGCGACCTCTTGGCCGGCTGGGCGTGAGTGTTTTGGGTAGAGTCTAGTGTATAAAAGGCCCCCAGCGGCACTTGCAGGTGCGTTGGTATCACTTATGTGTGGTTTATGTGAGTGAATACTCTACCACTCTGTCTGCACGTTTGAGTGTGTCGCTCTATTCTCTGAGAGTACTTACGTGGGTAGGTAGGGTTAGGACTGGGCAACTTTCCTTTGGCTTAACATCTGTCTCCTTCATATGTGCGGTTAGGACAGTTGAGTTACAGAGCAAGTCCAACCCTCAGGCTGTATTTCTCCGGGAAGGTGACAGAGTCTTGCACCTAGCGTCACATGTGTTCTCTTCCTTGACTCAGCATCTGCTTCATGACATGTGTGCGGCTAGCACAATTTACTTGCAGAGTGAGCTCTACCCACGTGCTATTTCACCTGTGATGTTTAACAGCATTTAGTACCTTGTTTACTTTTAGCAGTACCATTCTGGGCAGTACCTGAGCTGGGTACTGTTCACAATGCATGGCGTTTAACACAGTGCATTTAAGGTGATCGCTTACTGTTAAGTTCCGCCATTGTTCACTAGCAGCATTTATACATCTCTGTATGGTGGACTCCGGGTTGCGATTCCACTTTATTATTTATTTTTATTTAGTGCTATCCACCAACCCTAACATGATGTTTTGACCTTAAAATGACTTATTGTTCCTCAGTTTTGAATTTTTAGCCACATGTACATTTTGCAAGGCTTTGATAACTACCAGTCATGGTACTCAGATCAGTGTTTGGTACAAAATTCTCATTGCACTTTTCCTAAATTAAGAGCAAATAGATTATTTTTTCTTCTATTAAAATGGTAGAAAGAACTCTTATATTGGAGATGGAAAGGAGGCTTTGAGGGGATATGGAGGAGGCCTATGTTTTTTTTTTTAGTTTCTTATTTATGCATGCAATAATCTGTTTGTTAATAATTTTGGAAAAGTTTATAAAATGTAGTAAACTGTGATAATTATTACATTTAAAGATGTTTAATGTAAGAAACATACTTTGTACAATGATGCGCAAGAAATATGTGTAAATAGTTTGGTTGTTTATGTGATAACATACGGAAGGAAAACCTGGACAATAAAGAAACAAGACAGAAGGATCATCACCTTCGAAGTGTAGTGCTAGATAAGGTTCTTATCAATGCTATGGAAGGCAAGAAGAAGAAATAATCAATTTCGGATCAAATCAATTGAGACATGTCCCTAGAAGCAACGATCAGCAAGCTATAAATTTCCTACTTTGGACACATCATACCAAGAAAGGAGTCACTGGAGAAGGACATCATCATCAGAAAAATAGAAGGAACATTTAAATAGAAAAAACAGCAACTTGATACCTTGATATATTCAAAGTAATGGCTGAAAAGACCCTGATAGACCGATCCAGCCATGAATAAGGTTTATCTTCTAACAGATCTTTAATCTGTCAAGTTAACAGGGCTCGAGATCAATACAAGAGTCATTTGAAACAAAGCAAAAAAGTAAGAAAAATTGTTTTATTTCTGTAATGGGTTTCAGACCTTAAAAGTTGCGGTACATTTTAGACTAAAATCAACCACTTTTGCAGATTTGAGCAAAAGCGGCCTACCTTGTGTTAGGAGTTGGGATTCTCCCGCAGAGCGGGATAAATCCCAAGCATTGCCTGGTGCTGGGTCTCCCATTCTGACCCAGCTGCTGCTAATGCTGCTCAGCACAGATGTCGGCCCCTGCATCTTGCACAGGCTCGTGGTATTCGTTTGGTTACTGCTGGCTCTCTAGCTAAGTCTATGGTAACCAGCGTTATGCAGCTGCAGCCTGACGCTTGGGAATCTAAGTCCAGAGATCACCCGACTGAGCATGTCCATGATGTGGCGTCTGCTCATTGGTGGACTGATGTTTGTTGCTCTGGTGAGGTGGCAGCTGCGGATTGATCCGCAGTCGACGTCTTGACTGACTGGGCGTGAGTGTTTTGGGTAGAATCTAGTGTATAAAAGGCCCCCAGTGGCACTTGTGGGTGCGCTGGTATCACTTATGTGTGGTTTACATGAGTGGATACTCTACCACTCTGTCTGCACATTTGAGTGTTTCGCTCTTTTCTCTGATAGTACTTATGTGGGTAGGTAGGGTTAGGACTGGGTAACTTTCCTTTGGCTTAGCGTCTTTCTTATTCATGTGTGCGGTTAGGACAGTTGAGTTACAGAGCAAGTCCAACCCTCAGGCTGTATTTCTCTGGGAAAGCGACAGGGTCTTGCACCTGGCGTCACATGTGTTCTCTTCCTTGATTCAGCATCTGCTTTATTACACGTGTGCGGCTAGCACAATTTACTTGAAGAGCGAGCTCTACCCACGTGCTATTTCCCCAG
The DNA here is from genome assembly GCF_039654945.1 of Dendrobates tinctorius. Classification (NCBI taxonomy): domain Eukaryota; kingdom Metazoa; phylum Chordata; class Amphibia; order Anura; family Dendrobatidae; genus Dendrobates; species Dendrobates tinctorius. Next base: position 49,874,216 of record NW_027361679.1, on the reverse strand, counting down.
TGACGTTTAACAGCATTTAGTACCTTGCTTACTTTTAGCAGTACCATTCTAGGCAGTAACTGAGCTGGGTACTGTGAGTTTTGTTCACAATGCATGGCTTTTAACACAGTGCGTTTAAGGTGATCGCTTACTGTTAAGCACCGCCATTGTTCACTAGCAGCATTTATACATCTCTTTACGGTGGACCACGGGTTGCGATTGCACTTTATTATTTATTTTTATTTTGTTCAATCCGCCAACCCTAACATGATGTTTTGACCTTAACATATCTTATTGTTCCTCAGTTTTGAACTGTTAGCCACATGTACATGTTGCAAGGCTTTGATAACTACCAGTCATGGTACCCAGATCAAGACATACGATGTGTTTGGTACAAAATTCTCCTTGCACTTTTCCTAAATTATGAGCAAATAGATTATTTTTTCTTCTATAAAAATAGTAGAAGGAACACTTATATTGGAGATGGAAAGGAGGCTTTGAGGGGATATGGAGGAGGCCTATGTTTTTAATTTTATTTTTAGGTGTGCAATTATCTGTTTTCTGATAATTTTGGAAAAGTAGCTAAAATTAATGAAACTGTCAAAGTTGTTAATTTTTAAGTTGTGGAATGTGTGAAAATATGTTTTTGTGATCTATCATATGCTTTTTAAATGAGGCTCCTTTACACAAGAGACTAAAATAATGCAAGTCTGTAAATGTGTGTAAGATCCAATTACCTTGTAATTTGCAATATGCGTTTCTCTGACCTTTTAGTTCAAATTGAGCTAAAAAGTTGCTTTTTGAAGCTATATTTGTTAGGCAGATCGCTGAAATAGACATTGCGGAGCTATGTCCATTCTTATTCTACTTTTCCTAGATTATGAGCAAATTGCTGAGCTTTTTTCTACTAAAATGGTAGAAAACACACCTTTATTGGCTATGGAAACAAGGCTTTGAGAGGATATGTAGGAGGCCTATGTTTTTTTTTCCAAGTTTCTTATTTGTGCGTGCAATCATCTGTTTGTGAATAATTTTGGAAAAGTTGATAGGAAACTGTGATAATTGTTAAGTTTAAGGATGTTTAATGTAAGAAACATACTTTGTACAATGATGCGTACGGAATATGTGTAAATAGTTTGGTTGTTTCTATGATAACATACGGATGCAAAACCTGGACAATAAAGAAACAAGATAGAAGGATCATCACCTTCGAAATGTAGTGCTAGATAAGGTTCTTATCAATGCTATTGATTGCAAGAAGAACAAATAATCAATTTTGGATTAAATCAAGAAAGACTTGTCCCTTGAAGCAACGATCAGTAAGCTTTAGATTTCCTACTTTGGACACATCATACCAAGAAAGGAATCACTGGAGAAGGAAATCATCATCAGAAAAATAGAAGGAACATTCAAACAGAAAAAACAGCAACTCGATGTCTTGATATAGTTAAAGTAATGTCAGAAAAGACCCTGACAGACCGATCCAGCCGTGAATAAGGTTAATCTTCTAACAGATCCTTAATCTGTCAAGTTAACAGGGCTCGAGATCAATACTAGAGTCATTTAAAACAAAACAAAAAAGTAAGAAAAATGGATTTTTTTCTGTAATGGGTTTCAGACCTTAAAAGTTGCTGTACATTTTTAGACTAAAATCAACCCCTTTTGCAGATTTGAGCAAAAGCGGCCTACCTTGTGTTAGGTGTTGGGATTCTCCCGCAGTGCAAGATAGATCCCAAGCACTGTCTGGTGCTGGGTTCTCCCATTCTGACCCAGCTGCTGCTAATGCTGCTTAGCACAGATGTTGGCCCTAGCGTCTTGCACAGGCTCGTGGTATTCGTTTGGTTACAGCTGGCTCTCTAGCTAAGTCTATGGTAACCAGCGTTATGCAGCTGCAGCCTGACACTTGGGAGTCTAAGTCCAGAGATCACCCGACTGAGCATGTCCATGATGTGGCATCTGCTCATTGGTGTTCTGACGTTTGCTGCTCTGGTTAGGTGGCAGCTGCGGGTTGGTCCACAGGCGACCTCTTGGCCGGCTGGGCGTGAGTGTTTTGGGTAGAGTCTAGTGTATAAAAGGCCCCCAGCGGCACTTGCAGGTGCGTTGGTATCACTTATGTGTGGTTTATGTGAGTGAATACTCTACCACTCTGTCTGCACGTTTGAGTGTGTCGCTCTATTCTCTGAGAGTACTTACGTGGGTAGGTAGGGTTAGGACTGGGCAACTTTCCTTTGGCTTAGCATCTGTCTCCTTCATATGTGCGGTTAGGACAGTTGAGTTACAGAGCAAGTCCAACCCTCAGGCTGTATTTCTCCGGGAAGGTGACAGAGTCTTGCACCTAGCGTCACATGTGTTCTCTTCCTTGACTCAGCATCTGCTTCATGACATGTGTGCGGCTAGCACAATTTACTTGCAGAGTGAGCTCTACCCACGTGCTATTTCACCTGTGATGTTTAACAGCATTTAGTACCTTGTTTACTTTTAGCAGTACCATTCTGGGCAGTACCTGAGCTGGGTACTGTTCACAATGCATGGCGTTTAACACAGTGCATTTAAGGTGATCGCTTACTGTTAAGTTCCGCCATTGTTCACTAGCAGCATTTATACATCTCTGTACGGTGGACTCCGGGTTGCGATTCCACTTTATTATTTATTTTTATTTAGTGCTATCCACCAACCCTAACATGATGTTTTGACCTTAAAATGACTTATTGTTCCTCAGTTTTGAATTTTTAGCCACATGTACATTTTGCAAGGCTTTGATAACTACCAGTCATGGTACTCAGATCAGTGTTTGGTACAAAATTCTCATTGCACTTTTCCTAAATTAAGAGCAAATAGATTATTTTTTCTTCTATTAAAATGGTAGAAAGAACTCTTATATTGGAGATGGAAAGGAGGCTTTGAGGGGATATGGAGGAGGCCTATGTTTTTTTTTTTAGTTTCTTATTTATGCATGCAATAATCTGTTTGTTAATAATTTTGGAAGAGTTTATAAAATGTAGTAAACTGTGATAATTATTACATTTAAAGATGTTTAATGTAAGAAACATACTTTGTACAATGATGCGCAAGGAATATGTGTAAATAGTTTGGTTGTTTATGTGATAACATACGGAAGCAAAACCTGGACAATAAAGAAACAAGACAGAAGGATCATCACCTTCGAAGTGTAGTGCTAGATAAGGTTCTTATCAATGCTATGGAAGGCAAGAAGAAGAAATAATCAATTTCGGATCAAATCAATTGAGACATGTCCCTAGAAGCAACGATCAGTAAGCTGTAAATTTCCTACTTTGGACACATCATACCAAGAAAGGAGTCACTGGAGAAGGACATCATCATCAGAAAAATAGAAGGAACATTTAAATAGAAAAAACAGCAACTTGATACCTTGATATATTCAAAGTAATGGCTGAAAAGACCCTGATAGACCGATCCAGCCATGAATAAGGTTTATCTTCTAACAGATCCTTAATCTGTCAAGTTAACAGGGCTCGAGATCAATACAAGAGTCATTTGAAACAAAGCAAAAAAGTAAGAAAAATTGTTTTATTTCTGTAATGGGTTTCAGACCTTAAAAGTTGCGGTACATTTTAGACTAAAATCAACCACTTTTGCAGATTTGAGCAAAAGCGGCCTACCTTGTGTTAGGAGTTGGGATTCTCCCGCAGAGCGGGATAAATCCCAAGCATTGCCTGGTGCTGGGTCTCCCATTCTGACCCAGCTGCTGCTAATGCTGCTCAGCACAGATGTCGGCCCCTGCATCTTGCACAGGCTCGTGGTATTCGTTTGGTTACTGCTGGCTCTCTAGCTAAGTCTATGGTAACCAGCGTTATGCAGCTGCAGCCTGACGCTTGGGAATCTAAGTCCAGAGATCACCCGACTGAGCATGTCCATGATGTGGCGTCTGCTCATTGGTGGACTGATGTTTGCTGCTCTGGTGAGATGGCAGCTGCGGATTGATCCGCAGTCGACGTCTTGACTGACTGGGCGTGAGTGTTTTGGGTAGAATCTAGTGTATAAAAGGCCCCCAGTGGCACTTGTGGGCGTGCTGGTATCACTTATGTGTGGTTTACATGAGTGGATACTCTACCACTCTGTCTGCACATTTGAGTGTTTCGCTCTTTTCTCTGATAGTACTTATGTGGGTAGGTAGGGTTAGGACTGGGTAACTTTCCTTTGGCTTAGCGTCTTTCTTCTTCATGTGTGCGGTTAGGACAGTTGAGTTACAGAGCAAGTCCAACCCTCAGGCTGTATTTCTCTGGGAAAGCGACAGGGTCTTGCACCTGGCGTCACATGTGTTCTCTTCCTTGATTCAGCATCTGCTTTATTACACGTGTGCGGCTAGCACAATTTACTTGAAGAGCGAGCTCTACCCACGTGCTATTTCCCCAGTGACGTTTAACAGCATTTAGTACCTTGCTTACTTTTAGCAGTACCATTCTAGGCAGTAACTGAGCTGGGTACTGTGAGTTTTGTTCACAATGCATGGCTTTTAACACAGTGCGTTTAAGGTGATCGCTTACTGTTAAGCACCGCCATTGTTCACTAGCAGCATTTATACATCTCTTTACGGTGGACCACGGGTTGCGATTGCACTTTATTATTTATTTTTATTTTGTTCAATCCGCCAACCCTAACATGATGTTTTGACCTTAACATATCTTATTGTTCCTCAGTTTTGAACTGTTAGCCACATGTACATGTTGCAAGGCTTTGATAACTACCAGTCATGGTACCCAGATCAAGACATACGATGTGTTTGGTACAAAATTCTCCTTGCACTTTTCCTAAATTATGAGCAAATAGATTATTTTTTCTTCTATAAAAATGGTAGAAAGAACACTTATATTGGAGATGGAAAGGAGGCTTTGAGGGGATATGGAGGAGGCCTATGTTTTTAATTTTATTTTTAGGTGTGCAATTATCTGTTTTCTGATAATTTTGGAAAAGTAGCTAAAATTAATGAAACTGTCAAAGTTGTTAATTTTTAAGTTGTGGAATGTGTGAAAATATGTTTTTGTGATCTATCATATGCTTTTTAAATGAGGCTCCTTTACACAATAGACTAAAATAATGCAAGTCTGTAAATGTGTGTAAGATCCAATTACCTTGTAATTTGCAATATGCGTTTCTCTGACCTTTTAGTTCAAAGTGAGCTAAAAAGTTGCTTTTTGAAGCTATATTTGTTAGGCAGATCGCTGAAATAGACATTGCGGAGCTGTGTCCATTCTTATTCTACTTTTCCTAGATTATGAGCAAATTGCTGAGCTTTTTTTCTACTAAAATGGTAGAAAACACACCTCTATTGGCTATGGAAACAAGGCTTTGAGAGGATATGTAGGAGGCCTATGTTTTTTTTTCCAAGTTTCTTATTTGTGCGTGCAATCATCTGTTTGTGAATAATTTTGGAAAAGTTGATAGGAAACTGTGATAATTGTTAAGTTTAAGGATGTTTAATGTAAGAAACATACTTTGTACAATGATGCGTAAGGAATATGTGTAAATAGTTTGGTTGTTTCTGTGATAACATACGGATGCAAAACCTGGACAATAAAGAAACAAGATAGAAGGATCATCACCTTCGAAATGTAGTGCTAGATAAGGTTCTTATCAATGCTATTGATTGCAAGAAGAACAAATAATCAATTTTGGATTAAATCAAGAAAGACTTGTCCCTTGAAGCAACGATCAGTAAGCTTTAGATTTCCTACTATGGACACATCATACCAAGAAAGGAATCACTGGAGAAGGAAATCATCATCAGAAAAATAGAAGGAACATTCAAACAGAAAAAACAGCAACTCGATGTCTTGATATAGTTAAAGTAATGTCAGAAAAGACCCTGACAGACCGATCCAGCCGTGAATAAGGTTAATCTTCTAACAGATCCTTAATCTGTCAAGTTAACAGGGCTCGAGATCAATACTAGAGTCATTTAAAACAAAACAAAAAAGTAAGAAAAATGGATTTTTTTCTGTAATGGGTTTCAAACCTTAAAAGTTGCTGTACATTTTTAGACTAAAATCAACCACTTTTGCAGATTTCAGCAAAAGCGGCCTACCTTGTGTTAGGTGTTGGGATTCTCCCGCAGTGCAAGATAGATCCCAAGCACTGTCTGGTGCTGGGTTCTCCCATTCTGACCCAGCTGCCGCTAATGCTGCTCAGCACAGATGTTGGCCCTAGCGTCTTGCACAGGCTCGTGGTATTCGTTTGGTTACAGCTGGCTCTCTAGCTAAGTCTATGGTAACCAGCGTTATGCAGCTGCAGCCTTACACTTGGGAATCTAAGTCCAGAGATCACCCGACTGAGCATGTCCATGATGTGGCATCTGCTCATTGGTGTTCTGACGTTTGCTGCTCTGGTGAGGTGGCAGCTGCGGGTTGGTCCACAGGCGACCTCTTGGCCGGCTGGGCGTGAGTGTTTTGGGTAGAGTCTAGTGTATAAAAGGCCCCCAGCGGCACTTGCAGGTGCGTTGGTATCACTTATGTGTGGTTTATGTGAGTGAATACTCTACCACTCTGTCTGCACGTTTGAGTGTGTCGCTCTATTCTCTGAGAGTACTTACGTGGGTAGGTAGGGTTAGGACTGGGCAACTTTCCTTTGGCTTAGCATCTGTCTACTTCATATGTGCGGTTAGGACAGTTGAGTTACAGAGCAAGTCCAACCCTCAGGCTGTATTTCTCCGGGAAGGTGACAGAGTCTTGCACCTAGCGTCACATGTGTTCTCTTCCTTGACTAAGCATCTGCTTCATGACATGTGTGCGGCTAGCACAATTTACTTGCAGAGTGAGCTCTACCCACGTGCTATTTCACCTGTGATGTTTAACAGCATTTAGTAAATTGTTTACTTTTAGCAGTACCATTCTGGGCAGTACCTGAGCTGGGTACTGTTCACAATGCATGGCGTTTAACACAGTGCATTTAAGGTGATCGCTTACTGTTAAGTTCCGCAATTGTTCACTAGCAGCATTTATACATCTCTGTACGGTGGACTCCGGGTTGCGATTCCACTTTATTATTTATTTTTATTTAGTGCTATCCGCCAACCCTAACATGATGTTTTGACCTTAAAATGACTTATTGTTCCTCAGTTTTGAAGTGTTAGCCACATGTACATTTTGCAAGGCTTTGATAACTACCAGTCATGGTACTCAGATCAGTGTTTGGTACAAAATTCTCATTGTACTTTTCCTAAATTAAGAGCAAATAGATTATTTTTTCTTCTATTAAAATGGTAGAAAGAACTCTTATATTGGAGATGGAAAGGAGGCTTTGAGGGGATATGGAGGAGGCCTATGTTTTTTTTTTTAGTTTCTTATCTATGCGTGCAATAATCTGTTTGTTAATAATTTTGGAAGAGTTTATAAAATGTAGTAAACTGTGATAATTATTACATTTAAAGATGTTTAATGTAAGAAACATACTTTGTACAATGATGCGCAAGGAATATGTGTAAATAGTTTGGTTGTTTATGTGATAACATACGGAAGCAAAACCTGGACAATAAAGAAACAAGACAGAAGGATCATCACCTTCGAAGTGTAGTGCTAGATAAGGTTCTTATCAATGCTATGGAAGGCAAGAAGAAGAAATAATCAATTTCGGATCAAATCAATTGAGACATGTCCCTAGAAGCAACGATCAGCAAGCTATAAATTTCCTACTTTGGACACATCATACCAAGAAAGGAGTCACTGGAGAAGGACATCATCATCAGAAAAATAGAAGGAACATTTAAATAGAAAAAACAGCAACTTGATACCTTGATATATTCAAAGTAATGGCTGAAAAGACCCTGATAGACCGATCCAGCCATGAATAAGGTTTATCTTCTAACAGATCTTTAATCTGTCAAGTTAACAGGGCTCGAGATCAATACAAGAGTCATTTGAAACAAAGCAAAAAAGTAAGAAAAATTGTTTTATTTCTGTAATGGGATTCAGACCTTAAAAGTTGCGGTACATTTTAGACTAAAATCAACCACTTTTGCAGATTTGAGCAAAAGCGGCCTACCTTGTGTTAGGAGTTGGGATTCTCCCGCAGAGCGGGATAAATCCCAAGCATTGCCTGGTGCTGGGTCTCCCATTCTGACTCAGCTGCTGCTAATGCTGCTCAGCACAGATGTCGGCCCCTACATCTTGCACAGGCTCGTGGTATTCGTTTGGTTACTGCTGGCTCTCTAGCTAAGTCTATGGTAACCAGCGTTATGCAGCTGCAGCCTGACGCTTGGGAATCTAAGTCCAGAGATCACCCGTCTGAGCATGTCCATGATGTGGCGTCTGCTCATTGGTGGACTGACGTTTGCTGCTCTGGTGAGGTGGCAGCTGCGGATTGATCCGCAGTCGACGTCTTGACTGACTGGGCGTGAGTGTTTTGGGTAGAATCTAGTGTATAAAAGGCCCCCAGCGGCACTTGTGGGCGCGCTGGTATCACTTATGTGTGGTTTACATGAGTGGATACTCTACCACTCTGTCTGCACATTTGAGTGTTTCGCTCTTTTCTCTGATAGTACTTACGTGGGTAGGTAGGGTTAGGACTGGGTAACTTTCCTTTGGCTTAGCGTCTTTCTTCTTCATGTGTGCGGTTAGGACAGTTGAGTTACAGAGCAAGTCCAACCCTCAGGCTGTATTTCTCTGGGAAAGCGACAGGGTCTTGCACCTGACGTTACATGTGTTCTCTTCCTTGATTCAGCATCTGCTTTATTACACGTGTGTGGCTAGCACAATTTACTTGAAGAGCGAGCTCTACCCACGTGCTATTTCCCCAGTGACGTTTATCAGCATTTAGTACCTTGCTTACTTTTAGCAGTACCATTCTAGGCAGTAACTGAGCTGGGTACTGTGAGTTTTGTTCACAATGCATGGCTTTTAACACAGTGCGTTTAAGGTGATCGCTTACTGTTAAGCTCCGCCATTGTTCACTAGCAGCATTTATACATCTCTTTACTGCGGACCACGGGTTGCGATTGCACTTTATTATTTATTTTTATTTTGTTCAATCCGCCAACCCTAACATGATGTTTTGACCTTAAAATATCTTATTGTTCCTCAGTTTTGAACTGTTAGCCACATGTACATGTTGCAAGACTTTGATAACTACCAGTCATGGTACCCAGATCAAAATATACGATGTGTTTGGTACAAAATTCTCCTTGCACTTTTCCTAAATTATGAGCAAATAGATTATTTTTTCTTCTATAAAAATGGTAGAAAGAACACTTATATTGGAGATGGAAAGGAGGCTTTGAGGGGATATGGAGGAGGCCTATGTTTTTAATTTTATTTTTAGGTGTGCAATTATCTGTTTTCTGATAATTTTGGAAAAGTAGCTAAAATTAATGAAACTGTCAAAGTTGTTAATTTTTAAGTTGTGGAATGTGTGAAAATATGTTTTTGTGATCTATCATATGCTTTTTAAATGAGGCTCCTTTACACAATAGACTAAAATAATGAAAGTCTGTAAATGTGTGTAAGATCCAATTACCTTGTAATGTGCAATATGCGTTTCTCTGACCTTTTAGTTCAAAGTGAGCTAAAAAGTTGCTTTTTGAAAATATATTTGTTAGGCAGATCGCTGAAATAGACATTGTGGAGCTGTGTCCATTCTTATTCTACTTTTCCTAGATTATGAGCAAATTGCTGAGCTTTTTTTCTACTAAAATGGTAGAAAACACACCTTTATTGGCTATGAAAACAAGTCTTTGAGAGGATATGTAGGAGGCCTATGTTTTTTTTTTCCAAGTTTCTTATTTGTGCGTGCAATCATCTGTTTGTGAATAATTTTGGAAAAGTTGATAGGAAACTGTGATAATTGTTAAGTTTAAGGATGTTTAATGTAAGAAACATACTTTGTACAATGATGCATAAGGAATATGTGTAAATAGTTTGGTTGTTTCTGTGATAACATACGGATGCAAAACCTGGACAATAAAGAAACAAGATAGAAGGATCATCACCTTCGAAATGTAGTGCTAGATAAGGTTCTTATCAATGCTATTGATTGCAAGAAGAACAAATAATCAATTTTGGATTAAATCAAGTAAGACATGTCCCTTGAAGCAACGATCACTAAGCTATGTATTTCCTACTTTGGACACATCATACCAAGAAAGGAATCACTGGAGAAGGAAATCATCATCAGAAAAATAGAAGGAACATTCAAACAGAAAAAACAGCAACTCGATGTCTTGATATAGTTAAAGTAATGTCAGAAAAGACCCTGACAGACCGATCCAGCCGTGAATAAGGTTAATCTTCTAACAGATCCTTAATCTGTCAAGTTAACAGGACTCGAGATCAATACTAGAGTCATTTAAAACAAAACAAAAAAGTAAGAAAAATGGATTTTTTTCTGTAATGGGTTTCAGACCTTAAAAGTTGCGGTACATTTTAGACTAAAATCAACCACTTTTGCAGATTTGAGCAAAAGCGGCCTACCTTGTGTTAGGAGTTGGGATTCTCCCGCAGAGCGGGATAAATCCCAAGCATTGCCTGGTGCTGGGTCTCCCATTCTGACCCAGCTGCTGCTAATGCTGCTCAGCACAGATGTCGGCCCCTGCATCTTGCACAGGCTCGTGGTATTCGTTTGGTTACTGCTGGCTCTCTAGCTAAGTCTATGGTAACCAGCGTTATGCAGCTGCAGCCTGACGCTTGGGAATCTAAGTCCAGAGATTACCCGACTGAGCATGTCCATGATGTGGCGTCTGCTCACTGGTGGACTGACGTTTGCTGCTCTGGTGAGGTGGCAGCTGCGGATTGGTCCGCAGTCGACATCTTGACTGGGCGTGAGTGTTTTGGGTAGAATCTAGTGTATAAAACTCCCCCAGCGGCACTTGTGGGCGCGCTGGTATCACTTATGTGTGGTTTACATGAGTGGATACTCTACCACTCTGTCTGCACATTTGAGTGTTTCGCTCTTTTCTCTAAGAGTACTTACGTGGGTAGGTAGGGTTAGGACTGGGTAACTTTCCTTTGGTTTAGCGTCTTCTTCATGTGTGCGGTTAGGACAGTTGAGTTACAGAGCAAGTCAAACCCTCAGGCTGAATTTCTCTGGGAAAGCGACAGGGTCTTGCACCTGGCGTCACATGTGTTCTCTTCCTTGATTCAGCATCTGCTTTATTACACGTGTGCGGCTAGCACAATTTACTTGAAGAGCGAGCTCTACCCACGTGCTATTTCCCCAGTGACGTTTAACAGCATTTAGTACCTTGCTTACTTTTAGCAGTACCATTCTAGGCAGTAACTGAGCTGGGTACTGTGAGTTTTGTTCACAATGCATGGCTTTTAACACAGTGCGTTTAAGGTGATCGCTTACTGTTAAGCTCCGCCATTGTTCACTAGCAGCATTTATACATCTCTTTACGGTGGACCACGGGTTGCGATTGCACTTTATTATTTATTTTTATTTTGTTCAATCCGCCAACCCTAACATGATGTTTTGACCTTAAAATATCTTATTGTTCCTCAGTTTTGAACTGTTAGCCACATGTACATGTTGCAATGCTTTGATAACTACCAGTCATGGTACCCAGATCAAAACATACGATGTGTTTGGTACAAAATTCTCCTTGCACTTTACCTAAATTATGAGCAAATAGATTATTTTTTCTTCTATAAAAATGGTAGAAAGAACACTTATATTGGAGATGGAAAGGAGGCTTTGAGGGGATAAGGAGGAGGCCTATGTTTTTAATTTTATTTTTAGGTGTGCAATTATCTGTTTTCTGATAATTTTGGAAAAGTAGCTAAAATTAACGAAACTGTCAAAGTTGTTAATTATTAAGTTGTGGAATGTGTGAAAATATGTTTTTGTGATCTATCATATGCTTTTTAAATGAGGCTCCTTTACACAATAGACTAAAATAATGAAAGTCTGTAAAAGTGTGTAAGATCCAATTACCTTGTAATTTGCAATATGCGTTTCTCTGACCTTTTAGTTCAAAGTGAGCTAAAAAGTTGCTTTTTGAAAATATATTTGTTAGGCAGATCGCTGAAATAGACATTGTGGAGCTGTGTCCATTCTTATTCTACTTTTCCTAGATTATGAGCAAATTGCTGAGCTTTTTTTCTACTAAAATGGTAGAAAACACACCTTTATTGGCTATGAAAACAAGTCTTTGAGAGGATATGTAGGAGGCCTATGTTTTTTTTTCCAAGTTTCTTATTTGTGCGTGCAATCATCTGTTTGTGAATAATTTTGGAAAAGTTGATAGGAAACTGTGATAATTGTTAAGTTTAAGGATGTTTAATGTAAGAAACATACTTTGTACAATGATGCATAAGGAATATGTGTAAATAGTTTGGTTGTTTCTGTGATAACATACGGATGCAAAACCTGGACAATAAAGAAACAAGATAGAAGGATCATCACCTTCGAAATGTAGTGCTAGATAAGGTTCTTATCAATGCTATTAATTGCAAGAAGAACAAATAATCAATTTTGGATTAAATCAAGTAAGACATGTCCCTTGAAGCAATGATCACTAAGCTATGTATTTCCCACTTTGGACACATCATACCAAGAAAGGAATCACTGGAGAAGGAAATCATCATCAGAAAAATAGAAGGAACATTCAAACAGAAAAAACAGCAACTCGATGTCTTGATATAGCTAAAGTAATGTCAGAAAAGACCCTGACAGACCGATCCAGCCGTGAATAAGGTTAATCTTCTAACAGATCCTTAATCTGTCAAGTTAACAGGACTCGAGATCAATACTAGAGTCATTTAAAACAAAACAAAAAAGTAAGAAAAATGGATTTTTTTCTGTAATGGGTTTCAGACCTTAAAAGTTGCTGTACATTTTTAGACTAAAATCAACCACTTTTGCAGATTTGAGCAAAATCGGCCTACCTTGTGTTAGGTGTTGGGATTCTCCCGCAGTGCAAGATAGATCCCAAGCACTGTCTGGTGCTGGGTTCTCCCATTCTGACCCAGCTGCTGCTAATGCTGCTCAGCACAGATGTTGACCCTAGCGTCTTGCACAGGCTCGTGGTATTCGTTTGGTTACAGCTGGCTCTCTAGCTAAGTCTATGGTAACCAGCGTTATGCAGCTGCAGCCTGACACTTGGGAGTCTAAGTCCAGAGATCACCCGACTGAGCATGTCCATGATGTGGCATCTGCTCATTGGTGTTCTGACGTTTGCTGCTCTGGTGAGGTGGCAGCTGCGGATTGGTCCGCAGGCGACCTCTTGGCCGACTGGGCGTGAGTGTTTTGGGTAGAGTCTAGTGTATAAAAGGCCCCCAGCAGCACTTGCAGATGCGTTGGTATCACTTATGTGTGGTTTATGTGAGTGAATACTCTACCACTCTGTCTGCTCGTTTGAGTGTGTCGCACTATTCGCTTAGAGTACTTACGTGGGTAGGTAGGGTTAGGACTGGGTAACTTTCCTTTGGCTTAGCATCTGTCTCCTTCATATGTGCAGTTAGGACAGTTGAGTTACAGAGCAAGTCCAACCCTCAGGCTGTATTTCTCCGGGAAGGTGACAGAGTCTTGCACCTAGCATCACATGTGTTCTCTTCCTTGACTCAGCATCTGCTTCATGACATGTGTGCAGCCAGCACAATTTACTTGCAGAGCGAGCTCTACCCACGTGCTATTTCACCTGTGATGTTTAACAGCATTTAGTACCTTGCTTACTTTTAGCAGTACCATTCTGGGCAGTACCTGAGCTGGTTACTGTTCACAATGCATGGTGTTTAGCACAGTGCGTTTAAGGTGATCGCTTACTGTTAAGTTCAGCCATTGTTCACTAGCAGCATTTATACATCTCTGTACGGTGGACTCCGGGTTGCGATTCCACTTTATTATTTATTTTTATTTAGTGCTATCCGCCAACCCTAACATGATGTTTTGACCTTAAAATGACTTATTGTTCCTCAGTTTTGAAGTGTTAGCCACATGTACATTTTGCAAGGCTTTGATAACTACCAGTCATAGTACTCAGATCAGTGTTTGGTACAAAATTCTCATTGCACTTTTCCTAAATTAAGAGCAAATAGATTATTTTTTCTTCTATTAAAATGGTAGAAAGAACTCTTATATTGGAGATGGAAAGGAGGCTTTGAGGGGATATGGAGGAGGCCTATGTTGTTTTTTTTTTAGTTTCTTATTTATGCATGCAATTATCTGTTTGTTAATAATTTTGGAAAAGTTTTATAAAATGTAGTAAACTGTGATAATTATTACATTTAAAGATGTTTAATGTAAGAAACATACTTTGTACAATGATGCGCAAGGAAAATGTGTAAATAGTTTGGTTGTTTATGTGATAACATACGGAAGCAAAACCTGGACAATAAAGAAACAATACAGAAGGATCATCACCTTCGAAGTGTAGTGCTAGATAAGGTTCTTATCAATGCTATGGAAGGCAAGAAGAAGAAATAATCAATTTTGGATCAAATCAATTGAGACATGTCCCTAGAAGCAACGATCAGCAAGCTATAAATTTCCTACTTTGGACACATCATACCAAGAAAGGAGTCACTGGAGAAGGACATCATCATCAGAAAAATAGAAGGAACATTTAAATAGAAAAAACAGCAACTTGATACCTTGATATATTCAAAGTAATGGCTGAAAAGACCCTGATAGACCGATCCAGCCATGAATAAGGTTTATCTTCTAACAGATCCTTAATCTGTCAAGTTAACAGGGCTCGAGATCAATACAAGAGTCATTTGAAACAAAACAAAAAAGTAAGAAAAATGGTTTTATTTCTGTAATGGGTTTCAGACCTTAAAAGTTGCGGTACATTTTAGACTAAAATCAACCACTTTTGCAGATTTGAGCAAAAGCGGTCTACCTTGTGTTAGGAGTTGGGATTCTCCCGCAGAGCGGGATAAATCCCAAGCATTGCCTGGTGCTGGGTCTCCCATTCTGACCCAGCTGCTGCTAATGCTGCTCAGCACAGATGTCGGCCCCTGCATCTTGCACAGGCTCGTGGTATTCGTTTGGTTACTGCTGGCTCTCTAGCTAAGTCTATGGTAACCAGCGTTATGCAGCTGCAGCCTGACGCTTGGGAATCTAAGTCCAGAGATTACCCGACTGAGCATGTCCATGATGTGGCGTCTGCTCACTGGTGGACTGACGTTTGCTGCTCTGGTGAGGTGGCAGCTGCGGATTGGTCCGCAGTCGACGTCTTGACTGACTGGGCGTGAGTGTTTTGGGTAGAATCTAGTGTATAAAAAGCCCCCAGCGGCACTTGTGGGCGCGCTGGTATCACTTATGTGTGGTTTACATGAGTGGATACTCTACCACTCTGTCTGCACATTTGAGTGTTTCGCTCTTTTCTCTGAGAGTACTTACGTGGGTAGGTAGGGTTAGGACTGGGTAACTTTCCTTTGGCTTAGCGTCTTTCTTCTTCATGTGTGCGGTTAGGACAGTTGAGTTACAGAGCAAGTCCAACCTTCAGGCTGTATTTCTCTGGGAAAGCGACAGGGTCTTGCACCTGGCGTCACATGTGTTCTCTTCCTTGATTCAGCATCTGCTTTATTACACGTGTGCAGCTAGCATAATTTACTTGAAGAGCGAGCTCTACCCACGTGCTATTTCCCCAGTGACGTTTAACAGCATTTAGTACCTTGCTTACTTTTAGCAGTACCATTCTAGGCAGTAACTGAGCTGGGTACTGTGAGTTTTGTTCACAATGCATGGCTTTTAACATTTAAGGTGATCGCTTACTGTTAAGCTCCGCCATTGTTCACTAGCAGCATTTATACATCTCTTTACGGTGGACCACGGGTTGTGATTGCACTTTATTATTTATTTTTATTTTGTTCAATCCGCCAACCCTAACTTGATGTTTTGACCTTAAAATATCTTATTGTTCCTCAGTTTTGAACTGTTAGCCACATGTACATGTTGCAAGGCTTTTATAACTACCAGTCATGGTACCCAGATCAAGACATACGATGTGTTTGGTACAAAATTCTCCTTGTACTTTTCCTAAATTATGAGCAAATAGATTATTTTTTCTTCTATAAAAATGGTAGAAAGAACACTTATATTGGAGATGGAAAGGAGGCTTTGAGGGGATATGGAGGAGGCCTATGTTTTTAATTTTATTTTTAGGTGTGCAATTATCTGTTTTCTGATAATTTTGGAAAAGTAGCTAAAATTAATGAAACTGTCAAAGTTGTTAATTTTTAAGTTGTGGAATGTGTGAAAATATGTTTTTGTGATCCATCATATGCTTTTTAAATGAGGCTCCTTTACACAATAGACTAAAATAATGCAAGTCTGTAAATGTGTGTAAGATCCAATTACCTTGTAATTTGCAATATGCGTTTCTCTGACCTTTTAGTTCAAAGTGAGCTAAAAAGTTGCTTTTTGAAGATATATTTGTTAGGCAGATCGCTGAAATAGACATTGCGGAGCTGGTTCCATTCTTATTCTACTTTTCCTAGATTATGAGCAAATTGCTGAGCTTTTTTTCTACTAAAATGGTAGAAAACACACCTTTATTGGCTATGGAAACAAGTCTTTGAGAGGATATGTAGGAGGCCTATGTTTTTTTTTCCAAGTTTCTTATTTGTGCGTGCAATCATCTGTTTGTGAATAATTTTGGAAAAGTTGATAGGAAACTGTGATAATTGTTAAGTTTAAGGATGTTTAATGTAAGAAACATACTTTGTACAATAATGCGTAAGGAATATGTGTAAATAGTTTGGTTGTTTCTGTGATAACATACGGATGCAAAACCTGGACAATAAAGAAACAAGATAGAAGGATCATCACCTTCAAAATGTAGTGCTAGATAAGGTTCTTATCAATGCTATTGATTGCAAGAAGAACAAATAATCAATTTTGGATTAAATCAAGTAAGACATGTCCCTTGAAGCAACGATCACTAAGCTATATATTTCCTACTTTGGACACATCATACCAAGAAAGGAATCACTGGAGAAGGAAATCATCATCAGAAAAATAGAAGGAACATTCAAACAGAAAAAACAGCAACTCGATGTCTTGATATAGTTAAAGTAATGTCAGAAAAGACCCTGACAGACCGATCCAGCCGTGAATAAGGTTAATCTTCTAACAGATCCTTAATCTGTCAAGTTAACAGGGCTCGAAATCAATACTAGTCATTTAAAACAAAACAAAAAAGTAAGAAAAATGGATTTTTTTCTGTAATGGGTTTCAGACCTTAAAAGTTGCTGTACATTTTTAGACTAAAATCAACCACTTTTGCAGATTTGAGCAAAAGCGGCCTACCTTGTGTTAGGTGTTGGGATTCTCCCGCAGTGCAAGATAGATCCCAAGCACTGTCTGGTGCTGGGTTCTCCCATTCTGACCCAGCTGCTGCTAATGCTGCTCAGCACAGATGTTGGCCCTAGCGTCTTGCACAGGCTCGTGGTATTTGTTTGGTTACAGATGGCTCTCTAGCTAAGTCTATGGTAACCAGCATTATGCAGCTGCAGCCTGACACTTGGGAGTCTAAGTCCAGAGAACACCCAACTGAGCATGTCCATGATGTGGCATCTGCTCATTGGTGTTCTGACGTTTGCTGCTCTGGTGAGGTAGCAGCTGCGGGTTGGTCCGCAGGCGACCTCTTGGCTGGCTGGGCGTGAGTGTTTTGGGTAGAGTCTAGTGTATAAAAGGCCCCCAGCGGCACTTGCAGGTGCGTTGGTATCACTTATGTGTGGTTTATGTGAGTGAATACTCTACCACTCTGTCTGCACGTTTGAGTGTGTCGCTCTATTCTCTGAGAGTACTTACGTGGGTAGGTAGGGTTAGGACTGGGTAACTTTCCTTTGGCTTAGCATCTGTCTCCTTCATATGTGCGCTTAGGACAGTTGAGTTACAGAGCAAGTCCAACCCTCAGGCTGTATTTCTCCGGGAAGGTGACAGAGTCTTGCACCTAGCGTCACATGTGTTCTCTTCCTTGACTCAGCATCTGCTTCATGACATGTGTGCGGCTAGCACAATTTACTTGCAGAGCGAGCTCTACCCACGTGCTATTTCACCTGTGATGTTTAACAACGTTTAGTACCTTGCTTACTTTTAGCAGTACCATTCTGGGCAGTACCTGAGCTGAGTACTTTTCACAATGCATGGCGTTTAACACAGTGCGTTTAAGGTGATCGCTTACTGTTAAGTTCCGCCTTTGTTCACTAGCAGCATTTATACATCTCTGTACGGTGGACTCCGGGTTGCGATTCCACTTTATTATTTATTTTTATTCAGTGCTATCCGCCAACCCTAACATGATGTTTTGACCTTAAAATGACTTATTGTTCCTCAGTTTTGAAGTGTTAGCCACATGTACATTTTGCAAGGCTTTGATAACTACCAGTCATGGTACTCAGATCAGTGTTTGGTACAAAATTCTCATTGCACTTTTCCTAAATTAAGAGCAAATAGATTATTTTTTCTTCTATTAAAATGGTAGAAAGAACTCTTATATTGGAGATGGAAAGGAGGCTTTGAGGGGATATGGAGGAGGCCTATGGTTTTTTTTTTAGTTTCTTATTTATGCATGCAATTATCTGTTTGTTAATAATTTTGGAAAAGTTTATAAAATGTAGTAAACTGTGACAATTATTACATTTAAAGATGTTTAATGTAAGAAACATACTTTGTGCAATGATGCGCAAGGAATATGTGTAAATAGTTTGGTTGTTTATGTGATAACATACGGAAGCAAAACCTGGACAATAAAGAAACAAGACAGAAGGATCATCACCTTCGAAGTGTAGTGCTAGATAAGGTTCTTATCAATGCTATGGAAGGCAAGAAAAAGAAATAATCAATTTTGGATCAAATCAATTGAGACATGTCCCTAGAAGCAACGATCAGCAAGCTATAAATTTCCTACTTTGGACACATCATACCAAAAAAGGAATCACTGGAGAAGGTCATCATCATCAGAAAAATAGAAGGAACATTTAAATTGAAAAAACAGCAACTTGATACCTTGATATATTCAAAGTAATGGCTGAAAAGACCCTGATAGACCGATCCAGCCATGAATAAGGTTTATCTTCTAACAGATCCTTAATCTGTCAAGTTAACAGGGCTCGAAGTCAATACAAGAGTCATTTGAAACAAAACAAAAAAGTAAGAAAAATGGTTTTATTTCTGTAATGGGTTTCAGACCTTAAAAGTTGCGGTACATTTTAGACTAAAATCAACCACTTTTGCAGATTTGAGCAAAAGCGGCCTACCTTGTGTTAGGAGTTGGGATTCTCCCGCAGAGCGGGATAAATCCCAAGCATTGCCTGGTGCTGGGTCTCCCATTCTGACCCAGCTGCTGCTAATGCTGCTCAGCACAGATGTCGGCCCCTGCATCTTGCACAGGCTCGTGGTATTCGTTTGGTTACTGCTGGCTCTCTAGCTAAGTCTATGGTAACCAGCGTTATGCAGCTGCAGCCTGACACTTGGGAATCTAAGTCCAGAGATCACCCGACTGAGCATGTCCATGATGTGGCATCTGCTCATTGGTGGACTGACGTTTGCTGCTCTGGTGAGGTGGCAGCTGCGGATTGGTCCGCAGTCGACGTCTTGACCGACTGGGCGTGAGTGTTTTGGGTAGAATCTAGTGTATAAAAGGCCCCCAGCGGCACTTGTGGGCGCGCTGGTATCACTTATGTGTGGTTTACATGAGTGGATACTCTACCACTCTGTCTGCACGTTTGAGTGTTTCGCTCTTTTCTCTGAGAGTACTTACGTGGGTAGGTAGGGTTAGGACTGGGTAACTTTCCTTTGGCTTAGCGTCTTTCTTCTTCATGTTTGCGGTTAGGACAGTTGAGTTACAGAGCAAGTCCAACCCTCAGGCTGTATATCTCTGGGAAAGCGACAGGGTCTTGCACCAGGCGTCACATGTGTTCTCTTCCTTGATTCAGCATCTGCTTTATTACATGTGTGCGGCTAGCACAATTTACTTGAAGAGCGAGCTCTACCCACGTGCTATTTCCCCAGTGACGTTTAACAGCATTTAGTACCTTGCTTACTTTTAGCAGTACCATTCTAGGCAGTAACTGAGCTGGGTACTGTGAGTTTTGTTCACAATGCATGGCTTTTAACACAGTGCGTTTAAGGTGATCGCTTACTGTTAAGCTCCGCCATTGTTCACTAGCAGCATTTATACATCTCTTTACGGTGGACCACGGGTTGCGATTGCACTTTATTATTTATTTTTATTTTGTTCAATCCGCCAACCCTAACATGATGTTTTGACCTTAAAATATCTTATTGTTCCTCAGTTTTGAACTGTTAGCCACATGTACATGTTGCAAGGCTTTGATAACTACCAGTCATGGTACCCAGATCAAAACATACGATGTGTTTGGTACAAAATTCTCCTTGCACTTTTCCTAAATTATGAGCAAATAGATTATTTTTTCTTCTATAAAAATGGTAGAAAGAACACTTATATTGGAGCTGGAAAGGAGGCTTTGAGGGGATATGGAGGAGGCCTATGTTTTTAATTTTATTTTTAGGTGTGCAATTATCTGTTTTCTGATAATTTTGAAAAAGTAGCTAAAATTAATGAAACTGTCAAAGTTGTTAATTTTTAAGTTGTGGAATGTGTGAAAATATGTTTTTATGATCATATGCTTTTTAAATGATGCTCCTTTACACAATAGACTAAAATAATGCAAGTCTGTAAATGTGTGTAAGATCCAATTACCTTGTAATTTGTAATATGCGTTTCTCTGACCTTTTAGTTCAAAGTGAGCTAAAAAGTTGCTTTTTGAAGATATATTTGTTAGGCAGATCGCTGAAATAGACATTGCGGAGCTGTGTCGATTCTTATTCTACTTTTCCTAGATTATGAGCAAATTGCTGAGCTTTTTTTCTACTAAAATGGTAGAAAACACACCTTTATTGGCTATGGAAACAAGGCTATGAGAGGATATGTAGGAGGCCTATGTTTTTTTTTCCAAGTTTCTTATTTGTGCGTGCAATCATCTGTTTGTGAATAATTTTGGAAAAGTTGATAGGAAACTGATAATTGTTAAGTTTAAGGATGTTTAATGTAAGAAACATACTTTGTACAATGATGCATAAGGAATATGTGTAAATAGTTTGGTTGTTTCTGTGATAACATACTGATGCAAAACCTGGACAATAAAGAAACAAGATAGAAGGATCATCACCTTCGAAATGTAGTGCTAGATAAGGTTCTTATCAATGCTATTGATTGCAAGAAGAACAAATAATCAATTTTGGATTAAATCAAGTAAGACATGTCCCTTGAAGCAACGATCACTAAGCTATATATTTCCTACTTTGGACACATCATACCAAGAAAGGAATCACTGGAGAAGGAAATCATCATCAGAAAAATAGAAGGAACATTCAAACAGAAAAAACAGCAACTCGATGTCTTGATATAGTTAAAGTAATGTCAGAAAAGACCCTGACAGACCGATCCAGCCGTGAATAAGGTTAATCTTCTAACAGATCCTTAATCTGTCAAGTTAACAGGGCTCGAGATCCATACTAGAGTCATTTAAAACAAAACAAAAAAGTAAGAAAAATGGATTTTTTTCTGTAATGGGTTTCAGACCTTAAAAGTTGCTATACATTTTAGACTAAAATCAACCACTTTTGCAGATTTGAGCAAAAGCGGCCTACCTTGTGTTAGATGTTGGGATTCTCCCGCAGTGCGAGATAGATCACAAGCACTGTCTGGTGCTGGGTTCTCCCATTCTGACCCAGCTGCTGCTAATGCTGCTCAGCACAGATGTTGGCCCCTGCGTCTTGCACAGGCTCGGGGTATTCGTTTAATTACTGCTGGCTCTCTAGCCAAGTCTATGGTAACCAGCATAATACAGCTGCATCCTAAAGCTTGGGAGTCTAAGTCCAGAGATCACGCGACTGAGCATGTTCGTGACGTGGCGTCTGCTGATTTGGGGTCTGACGTTTGCCACTTTGGTGAGGTGGCAGCTGTGGATTGGTCCGCAGGTGATGTCTTGTCCGACTGGGCGTGAATGTTCGGGGCAGAGTCTAGTGTATAAAAGGCCCCCAGCGGCACTTGCGGGCGCGCTGGTATCACTTATGTGTGGTTTATGTGAGAGGATACTCTACCACTCTGTCTGCACCTTTGAGTGTGTCGCTCTATTCTCTGAGAGTACTTACGTGGGTAGGTAGGGTTAGGGCTGGGTAACTTTCCTTTGGCTTATCATCTGTCTCCTTCATGTGTGCAGTTAGGACAGTTGAGTTACCGAGCAAGTCCTACCATCAGACTGTATTTCTCTGAGAAAATGACAGGGTCTTGCACCTAGAGTCACATGTGTTCACTTTCTTGACTCAGCATCTGCTTTATTACATGTGTGCGGCTAGCACAATTTACTTGCAGAGCGAGCTCTACCCACGAGCTATTTCCCCTGTGACATTTAACAGCTTTTAGTACCTTGATTACTTTTATCAGTACCATTCTGGGCAGTAACTCAGCTGGGTACTCTGAGTTTTGTTCACAATGCGTGGCGTTTTCCACAGTGCGTTTAAGGTGATCGCTTACTGTTAAGCTCCGCCATTGTTCACTAGCAGCATTTATACATCTCTGCACGGTGGACCCCGGGTTGCGATTGCACTTTATTATTTATTTTTATTTAGTGCAATCTTCCAACCCTAACATGATGTTTTGAGCTTAAAATGTCTTATTGTTCCTCAGTTTTGAAGTGTTAGCCCCATGTACATGTTGCAAGGCTTTGATAACTACCAGTCATGGTACTCAGATCAAGACATACGAAGTGTTTGGTACAAAATTCTCCTTGCACTTTTCCTAAATTATGAGCAAATAGATTATTTTTTCTTCTATAAAAATGGTAATAAGAACACTTATATTGGAGATGGAAAGGAGGCTTTGAGGGGATATTGAGGTGGCCTATGTTTTTTTTTTCGAGTTTCTTATTTGAGCGTGCAATCATCTGTTTGTTAATATTTTTGGAAAAGTTGATAAAATGTTGGAAACTGTGATAATTGTTAAGTTTAAAGATGTTTAATGCAAGAAACATACTTTGTACAATGCTGCGTATGTAATATGTGTAAATAGTTTGGTTGTTTATGTGATAACATACGGATGCAAAACCTGGACAAAAATAAACAAGACAGAAGGATCATCACCTTCGAAATGTATTGCAAGATAAGGTTCTTAATGCTATGGATGGCAAGAAGAACAAGTAATCAATTTTGGATCAAATCAAGTGAGACATGTCCCTTGAAGCAACGATCACGAAGCTATATATTTCCTAATTTGGACACATCATACCAAGAAAGTAATCACTGGAGAAGGACATCATCATCTGAAAAACAGAAGGAACATTCAAAGAGAAAAATCAGCAACTCGATGCCTTGATATAGTCAAAGTAATGGCAGAAAAGACCCTGATAGACCGATCCAGCCATGAATAAGGTTAATCTTCTAACAGATCCTTATTCTGTCAAGTTAACAGGGCTCGAGATCAATACAAGAGTCATTTAAAACAAAACAAAAAAGTAAGAAAAATGGATTTATTTATGTAATGTGTTTCAGACTTTAAAAGTTGCCATACATTTTAGACTAAAATCTACCACTTTTGCAGATTTGAGCAAAAGCGGCCTACCTTGTGTTAGATGTTGGGATTCTCCCGCAGTGTGGGATAGATCCCAAGCATTGCCTGGTGCTGGTCTCCCATTCTGACCCAGCTGCTGCTATTACTGCTCAGCACAGATGTTGGCCCCAGCATCTTGCACAGGCTCGTGGTATTCGTTTGCTTACTGTTATCTCTCTAGCTAAGTCTATGGTAACCAGCGTTATGCAGCTGCAGCCTGATGCTTAGGAGTCTAAGAAAAGAGATCACCAGACTGAACATGTCCGTGATGTTGTGTCTGTTCATTGGTGGTCTGACGTTTGCTGCTCTGGTGGGGTGGCAGCTGCGGATTGGTCCGCAGGCGACGTCTTGGCTGACTGGGCGTGAGTGTTTTGGGTAGAGTCTAGTGTCTAAAAGGCCTGGTATCACTTATATGTGGTTTATGTGAGTAGATACTCTACCACTCTGTCTGTATGTTTGAGTGTGTCACTCTAATCTCTGAGAGTACTTACGTGGGTAGGTAGGGTTAGGACTGGGTAACTTTCCTGTGGCTTAGCATCTTTCTTCTTCATGTGTGCGGTTAGGACAGTTGAGTTACAGAGCAAGTCCAACCCTCAGGCTGTATTTCTCTGGGAAAGCGACAGGGTCTTGCACCTAGCATCACATGTGTTCTCTTCCTTATCTCAGCATCTGGTTTATTACTGGTGTGCGGCCAGCACAATTTACTTGCAGAGCAATTTCTACCCACATGCTATTTCCCATGTGACGTTTAACAGCATTTAGTACCTTGCTTACTTTTAACAGTACCATTCTGGGCAGTAACTGAGCTGGGTACTCTGAGTTTTGTTCACAATGCATGGAGTTTAACACAGTGTGTTTAAGGTGATCGCTTACGGTTAAGTTCCGCCATTGTTCACTAGCAGCATTTATACATCTCTGTACGGTGGATCCCAGGTTGCACTTGCACGTTATTATTTATTTTTATTTAGTGCAATCCGCCAACCCTAACATGATGTTTTGACCTTAAAATGACTTATTGTTCCTCTGTTTTGAAGTGTTAGCCACATGTACATGTTGGAAGGCTTTGATGACAACCAGTCATGGTACCCAGATCAAGACATACAAAGTATTTGGTACAAAATTCTCCTTGCACTTTTCCTAAATTATGAGCAAATAGATTATTTTTTCTTCTATAAAAATGGTAGAAAGAACACATATTGGAGATGAAAAGGAGGCTTTGAGGGGATATGGAGGAGGCCTATGTTTTTTTTCGAGTTTCTTATTTATGTGTGCAATTATCTGCTTGTTAATAATTTTGTAAAAGTTGATAAAATGTAGGAAACTGTGATAATTGTTATGTTTAAAGATGTTTAATATAAGAAACATACTTTGTGCAATGATGCTTAAGGAATAGGTGTAAATAGTTTGGTTGTTTCTGTGATAACATACTGCTGCAAAACCTGGACAATAAAGAAACAAGACAGAAGGATCATCACCTTCGAAATGTAGTGCTAGATAAGGTTCTTATCATTACTATGGATGGCAAGAAGAAGAAATAATCAATTTTGGATCAAATCAAGTGAGACATGTCCCTTGAAGCAACGATCACAAAGCTATAAATTTCCTACTTTGTTCACATCATACTAAGAACAGAATCACTGGAGAAGGACATCATCATCAGAAAAATTGAAGGACCATTCAAAAAGAAAAAACAGCAACTCGATGCCTTGATATAGTCAAAGTAATGGCAGAAAAGACCCTGATAGACTGATCCAGCCATGAATAAGGTTTATCTTCTAACAGATCCTTAATCTGTCAAGTTAACAGGGCTCGAGATCAATACAAGAGTCATTTAAAACAAAACAAAAAAGTAAGAAAAATGGATTTATTTCTGTAATGGGTTTCAGACCTTAAAAGTTGCTGTACATTTTAGACTAAAATCAACCAGTTTTGCAGATTTTATCAAAAGCGGCCTACCTTGTGTTAGGAGTTGGGATTCTACCGCAGTGCCGAATAGATCTCAAGCATTGCCTGGTGCTGCGTCTACCATTCTGACCCAGCTGCTGCTAATGCTGCTCAGCACATATGTTGGCCCCAGCGTCTTGCACAGGCTCATGGTATTCGTTTGGTTACTGTTGGCTCTCTAGCTAAGTCTATGGTAACCAGCGTTATGTAGCTGCAGCCTGACGCTTGGGAGTCTAAGTCCAGAGATCACCCGACTGAGCATGTCCGTGATGTGGGGTCTGCTCATTGGTGATCTAATGTTTGCTGCTCTGGTGAGGTGGCAGCTGCGGATTGGTCCGCAGGCGACGTTTTGGCCGACTGGGCATGAGTGTTTGGGGTAGAGTCTAGTGTATAAAAGGCCCCCAGCTGTACTTGCTGGCGCGCTGGTATCAATTATGTGTGGTTTATGGGAGTGTATACTCTTCTACTCTGTCTGCACGTTTGAGTATGTCGCTCTATTCTCTGAGAGTACTTACGTGTGTAGGTAGGGTTAGGACTGGGTAACTTTCCTTTGGCTTAGCATCTATCTCCTTCATGTGTGCAGTTAGGACAGTTGAGTTACAGAGCAAGTCAAACCCTCAGGCTGAATTTCTCTGGGAAAGCGACAGGGTCTTGCACCTGGCATCACATGTGTTCTCTTCCTTGATTCAGCATCTGCTTTATTACACGTGTGCGGCTAGCACAATTTACTTGAAGAGCGAGCTCTACCCACGTGCTATTTCCCCAGTGACGTTTAACAGCATTTAGTACCTTGCTTACTTTTAGCAGTACCATTCTAGGCAGTAACTGAGCTGGGTACTGTGAGTTTTGTTCACAATGCATGGCTTTTAACACAGTGCGTTTAAGGTGATCGCTTACTGTTAAGCTCCGCCATTGTTCACTAGCAGCATTTATACAACTCTGCACGTTGGACCCCGGGTTGCGATTCCACTTTATTATTTATTTTTATTTAGTGCAATCCGCCAACCCTAACGTGATATTTTGACCTTACAATGTTTTATTGTTCTTCAGTTTTGAAGTGTTAGCCATGTACATGTTGCAAGGCTTTGATAACTACCAGTCATGGTACCCAGGTCAAGACATACGAAGTGTTTGGTACAAAATTCTCCTTGCACTTTTCCTAAATTATGAGCAAATAGATTATTTTTTCTTCTATAAAAATGGTCGAAAGAACACTTATATTGGAGATGGAAAGGAGGCTTTGAGGGGATATGGAGGAGGCCTATGTTTTTTAATTTTATTTTTAGGTGAGCAATTATCTGTTTTCTGATAATTTTGGAAAAGTAGCTAAAATGAATGAAACTGTCAAAGTTGCTAATTTTTAAGTTGTGGAATGTGTGAAAATATGTTTTTGTGATCTATCATATGCTTTTTAAATGAGGCTCCTTTACACAATAGACTAAAATCAGCCAATTCTGTAAATTTGTATAAGATCCACTTACCTTGTAATTTGCAATATGCGTTTCTCCGACCTTTTTATTCTAAGTGAGCTTAAAAGTTGCTTTTGAAGATATATTTGCTAGGCAGATCTCTGAAGTAGACATTGCGGAGCTGTGTCCATTCTTATTCTACTTTTCCTAGATGATGAGCAAATCGCTGAGTTTTTTTTTTCTATTAAAATGTTATAAAACACTCCTGTAGTGGCGATGGAAAGGAGGCTTTGAGGGGATATGGAGGAGGCCTATGTTTTTTTTCGAGTCTCTTTGGAGTATTGGGACGGCGGAACGCACCAAATATAAAATAACAGGAGGTGCGTTCGCCGCCCGGAGTCCACCGTGCGGTAGGTGACAAGACCGCTGCTGAACAATGGCAGATGCACCTAATCAATGAGGTACTGCGCTCGGGTTAACGTCACCCGAACGCTAAGGACGGCTCTGTTCTGGCACAGAGTCGCAAGAGGCAATGTGATGCCGAGACGCGGCTCTGTTAATGTCACAGAGACCTGCGTGTGGCGTCGTAACAGCGTCAAAGGGTAGCTGCGGTTAGTGCAGCGCAGCGGCAGGTATAGCCGCAGGCGTCGGCGCTGAGACACGGGCGCCATCGGACGCTAGTGTAGGCGCGGATCACGTGGCGTGTAGCTTGCCACAAGCTGAGACTGACTATCCAACTCTCTGTCACCATTCGTAATATCCGAGGGAAGGGGTTTCATAATGCGTCAGTCACCAGTCCACACATCCGTCACCATACACACACAGCATAATATACTACACTAGCGCATCGCCGAGCCACCATGCGGGCTTTTTATAGCGATGCGCTTCCGGGACCTTCCATTAGCTTGGGAAGGACCAATCAGATCCGACGTAGGACCTGAGCATGTGACCCCTGCTCTCCAGTGAGAGGTCAAGTTGCGGGCATGCCCAGTAGCACGGCATAAGGACTTAGCCTCAGGAGCAGTTCCCTGCAGAGCAGGTTGCGCTGCTATTGCTGCACCAGAGGTGGCAGCAACATCCAGGCTGTCAGAGTGAGTCTGAGCAGCAAGCATGGCTCGCCGTGTTTGCTGAACAACACCCGGAGCGGTCGAAGAAGAATGGGAGACCGCAGGATGTCTGGCTCTGGACTCCCGCTGTGCAGTGCCAGGAATCTGATGCCTAACATGGAGACTCATTGGAGTTTCAATAAATGTGGGGGGAAGGGGCGGAAGGAAAGATGAAATGGAAAAGAAGGAAAAAGGAAGGACAATAAAGTCCAAATGTAAAGAATACATAAAATGTAGCATGTTAATGCAGAAGCATATTATGCAATGAACTAATACAAAGGTAGGTATTTAAGTGTATAATATATTACATTTGTTCCAAGCCGAAGACCTGTACCCAAATGGTCTTAGGCAAGCGCACTCTGGTTGAAGACTTAAGAGAACAACTCCAGCCATCTAGACCATTTCCTAGCATGTTTGGCAAATTGATCATGCAAATTTCAATTCAAATGAGTGATGATGACTAATTTTGTCTATAATATCGTTAATTTGTGGGGGTTTGGGGTTTTTCCAAAGAAAAGCGATATTGTGCTTGGAGACTAATAAAATGTGCTTAATCAACAGCCTGTTATTAGGGTAAATTTTGTCAGCGTCCAGAAAGAGAAGGGCCAGATGAGGAGACAAAGTAAGTCGCATTCCTAAGATAAAATCGATAAGATTTGAAACCTTTCTCCAAAAGGGAACAATTTTGGGACATTACCAAAAGATATGCAGGATATTTCCTGGCCTTCCACAACCCCTCCAACAGAGCGGAGAATTGTCAGGGTGGATTGTATGGAGTCTTACAGGGGTATAATACCATCTCGTTAAAAGTTTGAAGTGGGTATCTTGTAGTGATAAGGAAATGGTAGAGGCGTACGAGAGGGCACATGCCTGTTCAAGGTCAGGATGGTCAATTGTCGTGTGTAATTTGCTTTCCCATTTAACAATATTTTGAGTCTTATTAGCTTCAAAACTATTATTACACCATTTGTACGTGTACTCAAAACTCCAGAATATATTATGATCTATATTACAAATAAGATTAACTGCTGGTTCACAAATTCTTGGGGAGATAGTAAGGAACTCATGGATTTTGTCTTTAAGGATGACATATTGTAAAAAAGCAGGAGTAGTGGATTGAAATCTTTTCTTGAGTTTGTTGTAAGGAGTACAAACGGCGCCATCGTATAAATCTTTGAGTTTTTTGAGTCCAAGAGCAGACCAAATGGGGTCAATAGACTGATTGGATGCTTGAAAAATAACTGATAAGGCCAGGTTTTTTAGTGTAATTTCTTTGTTTGTGCCTCTTTTTAGAACAGTAAATTTTTTCCAAGCTTCAGAGATAGCTTGAAAAATTGGATGAGAATTTTTAATTAATTGTTTATGAAGTAGTTGGTTCAGAATTAGTAAGTGAAGAGGTCTATAGTTGTTTAAAAACAATTCTAGCTCATGCCAAGCTGGTGTCGTATCATGTGGCCACCAGTATAAGCTTTGTTTGACTAAATTTGCAGTGTAATATGCCGTAATATTAGGAGTTCAATGAGGCTTGAAGGTTTTTAAGAGAAGTGGGTATTTTTAAAGGAATTGAGCGAAGTAGATATAGGATTTTTGGAAAAATGTGCAATTTGACCATCATGATTCTTCGCCACCAAGAGAGACCATCATCTTTAGATATACGAAATTTGTTAAAAAGCTTTTTAGTAAGAAGCTCTAAGTTTAGTTTTATTAGAGAGTTTATGCTTTTGACAAATTTTAGGCCTAGGTATGTCAGCCCATCAGTAGCTCAACCCTAAGGTGAGAGACCCTCAATTTCCTCTTGGTCTTTTCCCAGATTAAAGCCAAGTATTTTGGATTTTGAGTCGCTTATTTTAAAATAAGAGATCTTAGAGAAAGTCTGGATTAGGGTTTGTAAGGCAGTGATAGAGTTGCTTGGATCATTAAAGGTAAGAATAATATCATCTGCATACAACGCTATTTTAAAATCTCTATGCAAGGTTTTAATTCCCGAGATCTTTGTACTGTTCCTGATTAATTGGGCCAAAAGTTCAATAGCCAATGCAAAAAGCAATGGTGACAAGGGGCAGCCCTGTCTAGTGCCATTAGCTATATTAAACGTAGAGGAAAGATGATTGTTTGAATATACCCTCGCCCCAGGGCTGGAGTACAAAGCCATAATACCCCTCATGAGCCGAGAATTCATTCCAAATTTTTTGAGAGTCGCTTCGAGATAAGACCAATTAAGGCGGTCAAACGCCTTCTCAGCATCAAGCGAGATAACAGTGGCTTTAAGTTTGTTCGAGGAAATGAGCTTAACCCCTTCACGACCAATGACGCCACATAGGCGTCATGAAAACTGGTACCAATCTGAGCAGTGACGCCTATGTGGCGTCATGACTTTAAAGTCCCCCTGCGGGTCAGGTGACCTAGGTCACTGAAAGGTCACCCGACCCACAGATACAGGGGGCTTTGTACTTCACCATGGGGGGCGTGGCTTCGCCCCCACGTGGCTACAATCACTCTGATTGGCTGTTAAAAGTTAAACAGCCAATCAGAGCGATAGTAATATTTCATCAATGAAAATTGATGAAATATTACAATCCAGCCATGTCCGACGCTGCTGTAGCATCGGACATGGCTGGTGACACCGATCCGACCCCCCGCCGCTGTCATCATCTGCCCCCCGCCTTCCCTCCGCTCCCCCACCTTCCGATCGCCCCCTCCCACCCCCGGTACTCACCGAGTGCCGCTATGGCTCCCGGTGTCCCGCGATATTGGATATGGCGGGCGCATGCGCAGTGCACCCGCCGGCTGCAATTTCCTTTCATTCATTTTGATCACTGTGATAAACTCTCACAGTGATCAAAATAGAATGAAAAGTAAATAAACCCCCCGTTTATCACCCCCATAGGCAGGAACAACTAATAAAATAAAGAAATTTTATTTTTATTTTTCCATTAGGGTTAGGGTTAGGGTTGGAAAGAGGGTTAGGGTTGGAGCGAGGGTTAGGGTTGGAAAGAGGGTTAGGGTTAGTGTTGGAAAGAGGGTTAGGGTTGGAAATAGGGTTAGGGTTAGGGTTGGAATTAGGGTTAGGGTTGGAATTAGGGTTAGTGTTGGAATTAGGGTTAGGGTTGGAATTAGGGTTAGGCTTGTGGTTAGGGTTATGGGTGTGTTGGGGTTAGGGTTATTGTTAGGGTTGGGATTAGGGTTAGGGATTTGTTGGGGTTAGGGCTGTGGTTAGGGGTGTGTTGGGGTTAGGGTTGAAGGTAGAATTAAGGGGTTTCCACTGTTTATGCACATCACGGGGGTCTCCAAATGCGACATGGTGCAACCATTGATTCCAGCCAATTTTGCATTCAAAAAGTCAAACGATGCTTCGTCCCTTCCAAGCCCCGACGTGTGCCCAAACAGTGGTTTACCCCAACATATGGGGTATCAGCGTACTCAGGAAAAATTGCACAACAACCTTGGGGTCTAATTTCTCCTGGTACCCTTGGGAAAATAAAAAATTGGGGGCTAAAATATTTTTGTGGAAAAATTTTTTTTTTTTAATTTTCACGTCTCTGCGTTATAAACTTCTGTGAAGCACTTAGGGGTTCAAAGTGCTCACCAGGCATCTAGATAAGTTCCTTGGGGGTCTAGTTTCCAAAATGGGGTCACTTGTGGGAGGTTTCTATTGTTTAGGCACATCAGGGGCTCTGCAAACGTAACGACAACCGCAGACCATTCCATCAAAGTCTACATTTCAAAATGTCACTACTTCCATTCCGAGCCCTTACGTGTGCCAAAACAATGGTTCCCCCCATATATGGGGTACCAGCGTACTCAGGACAAACTGGACAACAAGTTTTGGGGTCCAATTTACCCTGGTACCCTTGTGAAAAAAAATTGCTGGCTAAAAATCATTTTTTTGAGGAAAAAAAATTATTTTTTATTTTCACGGCTCTGCGTTATAAACTTCTGTGAAGCACTTGGGGGTTCAAGGTGCTCACCACACATCTAGATAAATTCCTTGGGGGGTCTAGTTTCCAAAATGGGGTCACTTGTGGGGGGTTCCAGAGTTTAGGTACATCAGGGGTTCTGCAAATTTAACATGATGCCTGCAGACCATTCCATCAAAGTCAGCATTTCATAATGTCACTACTTCCCTTCTGAGCTCCGACGTGTACCAAAACAGTGGTCCCCACCCACATTTGGGGTACCAGCGTACTCAGGACAAACTGGACAACAACTTTTGAAGTCCAACTTATCCTGGTAACCTTGTGAAAATAAAAAATTGCGCACTAAAAAATAATTTTTTGAGGAAAAAAATATTTTTTATTTTCACGGCTCTGCGTTATAAACTTTTGTGAAGCACTTGGGTATTCAAAGTGCTCACTATGCATCTAGATAAGTTCCTTAGGGGGTCTAATTTCCAAAATGGGGTCATTTGTGGGGGAGCTCCAATGTTTAGGTACCCAGAGGCTCTCCAAACACGACATGGTGTCCGCTAACGATTAGAAGTAATTTGCATTTCAAAAAGTCAAATGGCGCTCCTTCCCTTCTGAGCTCTGCCGTGCCCCCAAACAGTGGTTCCCCCCCACATATGGGGTACCAACGTACTCAGGACAAACTGGACAACAACTTTTGTGGTCCAATTTCTCCTGTTAGCCTTGTGAAAATTAAAAATAGTGTGCTAAAAAATCATTTTTGAGGAAAAAAAATATTTTTTATTTTCTCTGCTCTGTGTTATAAACTTTTGTGAAGCACTTGGGGGTTCAAAGTGCTCACTACACATCTAGATAAGTTCCATAAGGGGTCTAGTTTCCAAAATGGGGTCACTTGTGGGGGAGCTCCAATGTTTAGGTGCACAGGGGCTCTCCAAATGCGACATGGTGTCCGATAGCGATTG
Source organism: Dendrobates tinctorius (assembly GCF_039654945.1). Classification (NCBI taxonomy): domain Eukaryota; kingdom Metazoa; phylum Chordata; class Amphibia; order Anura; family Dendrobatidae; genus Dendrobates; species Dendrobates tinctorius. The sequence goes on along the minus strand of NW_027361679.1, from coordinate 49,841,363 downwards.
GAGCTAATTTTCCATTCAAAAAGTCAAATGGTGCTCCTTCCCTTCCGGACCCTGCCGTACGCCCAAACAGTGGTTTATGACCACAAATGAGGTATCAGTGTACTCAGGAGAAATTGCTCAACAAATTTTAGGATCCATTTTATCCTGTTGCCCATGTGAAAATGAAAAAACTGAGGCTAAAAGAAATTTTTTGTGAAAAAAGTACTTTTTTTACAGATCAATTTGTGAAGCACCTGGGGGTTCAACGTGATCATTATGCATCTAGATAAGTTCCTTGGGGGGTCTAGTTTCCAAAATGGGGTTACTTGTGGGGAGCTCCAATGTTTAGGCACACAGGGGCTCTCCAAATGCGACATGGCAACCGCTAAATATTCCAGCATATTTTCCATTCAAAAAGTCAAATGGCGCTCCTTCCCTTCTGAGCCCTGCCGTGCGCCCAAACAGTGGTTTATGACCACATATGAGGTATCGGTGTACTCAGGAGAAATTGCCCAACAAATTTTAGGATCCATTTTATCCTGTTGGCCATGTGAAAATGAAAAAATTGATGCTAAAAGAAAATTTCAGTTGGAAAAATTAAAATGTCCATTTTTTCTTTCCACGTTGCTTTAGTTCCTGTGAAACACTTGAAGGGTTAATAATCTTCTTGAATGTAGTTTCGAGTAGCTTGAGGGGTGCAGTTTTTAGAATGGTGTCACTTTTGGGTATTTTCTGCCATATAGACCCCTCAAAGTGACTTCAAATGTGAGGTGGTCCCTAAAAAAAATGGTTTTGTAAATTTTGTTGTAAAACTGAGAAATCGCTGGTCAACTTTTAAGCCTTATAACTTCCTAACAAAAAAAATTTTGTTTCCAAAATTGTGCTAATGTAAAGTAGACATGTGGGAAATGTTATTTAGTAACTATTTTGTGTCACATAACTCTCTGGTTTAACAGAATAAAAATTCAAAATTTGAAAATTGCAAAATTTTCTAAATTTTCGCCAAATTTCTGATTTTTTCACAAATAAGTGCAAAAATTATCGACCTAAATTTACCACTAACATGAAGCCCAATTTGTCACGAAAAAACATTCTCAGAATCGCTAGGATCCGTTGAAGCGTTCCTGAGTTGTTACCTCATAAAGGGACACTGGTCAGAATTGCCAAAAATGGGCAGGTCATTAAGGTCAAAATAGGCTTGGTCATGAAGGGGTTAATTATGTTAATGAGCCTTCTCATACCATCTATGGATTGTCTTCCTTTAATGAAGCCTATGTGATTGTTGGAAATTAGTCTCGTGAGGAATTGATTTAGTCTATTAGCCAGGATTTTTGCCTAAATTTTTACGTCTGTGTTGATGAGGGATATAGGTCTGTAATTAAAAACTTGGCTAGTTTCAGAATTTGGTTTTGGGATTATGATAATTGTCGCTTCCAGCATCTCTTTAGGAAATTGACCTGACTGGAAAGCTGAATTAAATACTTTTACAAGGTGAGGGGCTAGTATATTACTAAAAGACTTGAAATAATCATTACTGAACCCATCTGGTACTGATGATTTGAATGTTTTAAGTTTGTTTATAGTTTCTAGGACTTCTTGTTCGTTAAAGGGAGAAGACAAAAATGATAAATCTTCAAAGTTGAGCTTTGGGAGGTTCATGATGGAAAGGAATGATCCAATCTCTGAGGTAGTTGGCTGCATATTAGGGTTGTCCTGATTAATATTGTACAAATTTTTGTAATAATCGGCAAAAGCCTTTACAATAACTTTAGGGTGGACCAGAGATTAACCATTAGAGGAAGTTATATTGTCAATTCTATTCCATTTTCGTATATTCTTAATTCTGTTTGACATGTATTTTGAAGGGTGATTTATAGATAAGTAATGTTTGCATTTTGCTGATCTAATAGCTGAATCGTAAAAATTGAATATGATTCTCCTTAATTGCAACCTAAGATCGGTAAGTTCTGATGATACAGCTTGTTTGTTAGAGGAAACAGAGGATCGACATAATTCCTCTTCTTTAGATTTAATTGACTGTTATAGGGTAAGGATTTTATCCCTGTTAACTTGTTTTAGTCTGGAGGAAATTTGAATTAAAACTCCCCTCAACACCGCCTTCTGAGCATTCCAAAAGGTAAACGGATTGAGGAGGTTTGATTCGTTTTCACTAAAATAGTTCTGTAAGGCTGATATGATTTCAGATTTGATGGAGGGGTTATGAAGCAAAGAGGAGTTAAATTTCCACATGGAATGGGGGTGAATTGGAGGCCCTATTATCAATTCTGCAGTTACCGGGGAATGATCTGAAATAGTTTTATTAAGTATGGAGATGGAGGAGAACCTTGGCAAGGAGAAGACATCTGTGAGTATCAAATCTATTCTAGTGGCCGACTGATGGCCATCAGAAAAATGAGTAAATTCTCTAGATGTGGTGTTCAAACAGCGGAATGAGTCGAATAACTCGTGATTATAAATCCAGCTGTTCAAGGATTGCGATCTTTGCTGGGGGAGGTGGAATCTAGTATATTATCTGGCACCATATTAAAGTCACCTAATAAAAGTAGAGTTCCTGATCGTAAGGTGTCTATTTTTTTCATTAGCTTATTTAGGAAGCTAAGTTGTCTGATGGTGGGCACATAAGTATTAATTATTGTGAAGGTGTGGCCATTCAATTTGCTTAGGAGAATATGATAGTGTCCTTTCTTTGACCTCAGAGAGAAATTCAAAGGAAATTGAATTACCAATGAGGGTTAAAACCACAACTTTCTTTCATGGGCCGCAAGACTCAAATACAAATGGGAAATTTTTGAGATTTATAGAAGGGTGGTTGTCTTTTTTTAACTTAGTTTCTTGGAGGCATACCACCTCAGGATGTAACCCGTTAATTTCTTTACTGATGTAAAATCTCTTCCAAGGGCTATTTAGCCCTCTGACATTATAAGATACAAATGTTATTTTCATGTTACAGAAGTGGCCGGGACCGTATGAAGTGGGGTAGAGGAAATGCGGAAACCAGAGTGCACCTACCTTTTGTAGAACTTAGTTAAGGAAAACCTTAAAACAAAAGACCTGTTTTAAACCAAAACAAAAAAGCACAAAAACAGTAAGAACAAAATTGCCATTCAGAAAGAGCCTAGCCGGTAGGCTCTAATTCCTTAGTGGGGAAAGTATGTGTAAGGATCCCATTGGAGGCATCCTTTAGCTGTCAGTCGTAACAACACTGTTCCTAGAAGGAAAATAATCTCATGTGATATATGAGTCCATAAAGTAGTAGAGAAGTAAGAAAACCTGTGGAAAGAAGAATAATAAGCAATATAATAGACTGAACAAATAATCAAGAAGTGTAGTGAGACCTTTTAACATGGTGAGTATGTATGTAGACAGGGTCTCTCCATTGGATCATCCTTTCTCTGAAGAAGGCCTGTGGTCTTGAGAGCTGGAGTTTCTATGTCGGTCAGGTATCTTGTAGTAGGACAGGAAATCTCTTCCTTCCTTAGGCGAGAATAGGATGGTCATCTTTCCTTTGTAGATTACCAAGAGTTTAAGTGGAAAGCCCCATTTATAGGGGATATTATTTTCCCTCAAGGTGGAGTTGACTGGCTTAAAAGACTTTCTTCCTTCAATCGTTTCCTTTGAAAGATCCATGAATAGCTGGAGGTGAGCATAGGGTTCTGGAAAGCCTCCTAGATCCTTAACCAACTTTTGAATTTTTTCCTTGATCTTGAAGAAGTGTAACCTTAAGATGGTATCTCTAGGTAGATCTTTATCGATATTCCGTGGTTTGAGAAGTCTGTGAATCCTAGCTATGATGAGATCTTGGTCTGTAAGTGCCGGTAGCAATTTTTTGAAAATTGTCTTGACGAAGTCTTCTAGTTTATCCGGTGAAATAGATTCTTGTATTCCTCTTATTTCAAGTTATTCCTTCTATTTCTGTCTTCCATAGCCGCAACTTTAATTTTGAGTCTGTGAAGTTCAGATTTGAGGTCATGAGTGACTTTTGATAAATCGTCAGTATGTTCTTCCACTACAGTTAGCCGTTTTTCGTGGTTGTCTAATCTGTTACTGAATTTATCTAAAGTAGACTGTAAATTTTAGTTTGGTTTTCAAATGTTTGGGTCATACTAGATGTAATTTTCTGGGCAAGGGTGTCCATGTAAGAGTGGATGGATTCGACGTCCAGTTTTTGAGTAGAAGAAGGGTTGGTGTTATCCATCTTAAGTTTCGACCTTTCTGGAGAAAAGGTTGGTGAATTGTCTCTAGATTCAGAACTTAAAGCATCTGCTGGTGAAGTAAATTTTTCAGATTTTTTACCCAGGATTTTTCCTTTTTGATGAGAGAGATGTGTCCATGTCCTCTTTATGAGGAGATTTGGCCTTGAATGGGTTGACGAGATCCACTTGATCTTTAAAGTGAGGACTATAGGTGTCCTGAAATTTTTGTGCTCTTTGAGGAGTCATAGGAGGCACTTTCGTTGACTTGGAGACGGGAGTGGACTTGTGACTCATCATGTGTCCCTTTTTTTTATCCTGTTTTACAGGGATTATATTAAAAGAGTTTTAATCGTCTACTCTTCAGTCCTTTTCCTACTCCACCCCTCCTTTCTTCTTTAGTTTATTGTTATTAATAGTGCTGTTTTTATTATAAAATTAAGTACCACTCCAGTAAAATGGGAAGAGTGAAATAAATACGCACTAAGATTGATTATTATAGGAGACCGCTATGTATATTAGAGTTTTGAGTGCTGAATACTAAACAAAGAACTCTTCACTGAATAAACGCTTAAAATATAGAGAACTCTTGCGTCTTCCTATGCCTTTTCATAAAAGGGGCTGTCAGGAATGAAATAAACTGCAAAGTCATATGGTACCTTTAATATTGGGTGTTTTATACAATAAAATCCATTTTAAACTGCGCGCCGGTCTAGACACGCTCTCTCCGTGACTTTATTGCGGCCGCAGCAGGCGGCTAAACTTCACACAGAGCTCAGTGACGTCAGGCCCCGCTCATAGAATATGCAACAAGTGAGCCGGCAGCTGATATATGGCACCGCTGAAGAAATGCAGATCCCTCCCCCTCTATCGTCACCCCAGTGGAGCCGCACAGGAGTGGTGAAGAGCGGAGGAAACTAGAAGCAGACAAGAGTAATTTAGAGGTCCAGCACTGCTGGGGGCACTTTTCGGATAAAATCAGAGTACTTTTTATTAACCAGGGCTCTCACACCACAAGTCAGTATAACTCGGGACTATTTGATGTTCTTCCGCCCTGCAGCTATAATGCTGCTAATGAGATGCGTATCCTTCCACCTCCATCGTAGCACCCGCAGCTGTGCCCAGAACTGGCGATGAATGTGGTTAAAATCAGGCACATCATGATTTTTTAGGGAACTGATGCAGGTGGGGGGACCCTTCGAGTAAAATTAGCAATCTTAATAATCTGTAAGCGGATCCTCCGCGAAAGTAAGTGTTACTTAGGGACTATTTTGAATCCCTCCGCCCCACAGCTCTAATATGCCGGGATTACAGTGCTTAGGGGGGAGAGCGCTGGGGAGATGTAGATACCTCCGCGTATGCAGTAACTTCCACAGTACCACACGAAACCAGGAAATATAAGTAAATGTGGTCACACTGGTACTTACAAAGGATACGGGATAGGTAAAGGGACTTTAAAATGTGGTAGACAACCGTGGAGACACTTTTTCTGAGGACAAGGACTGCTGGTGGGTGATGGAGGGAGAAGGGAGAGGATTTTTTCACTCACAGACCAAGATGCCATCCTTGCAGTAAAATGTCGGGAAAAGTCCTCAAATTTCAAAACAGTCTTTTTAAACGTCCAAAGCTCAGACAATGGGTATCAGAATATACCTCTGAGTAACGAGAAAACAATCCTTTAGCGGGTTATCGGAGATAGCAATTTTCTTTTACTTTATTTGACGCTTTAGGAGATGCCTCCTCAGAGATCTTGAGCCGTGTGTGTTACTCCATCGCCAGCTCAGGCCACGCCCCTCGAGTTTCTTATTAGTGCTTGCAATCATCTGTTTGTTAATAAATTTGGAAAAGTTGATAAAATGTAGGAAACTGTGATAATTGTTAAGTTTAAAGATGTTTAATGTAAGAAACATACTTTGTACAATGATGCGCAAGGAATATGTGTAAATAGTTTGGTTGTTTATGTGATAACATACAGATGCAAAACTTGGACAATAAAGAAACAAGACAGAAGGATTATCACCTTCGAAATGTAGTGCTAGATAAGGTTCTTATCAATGCTATGTGTAGTGAAACCTCCACCAGGGGGAGCTGGTGAGGGAAGAGAGGTTACACACTAAGAGCAGCAACCCTGAGCAACAGCACAGGTGCCACAGGTAACGAGAGAGAATAGTCAGATGAACCGAGTCAGAAACTAGCAGGAACAGATGTACCAGAGGGAGCAGCAATACACGTAGTCAAAATACCAAGCCGAGAGTCGGAAAGCCAGAACATGAGCACGGGGTCCAAAACGTGAGACGAAATACATGGTCGGGGTACAAGCCGGGGGGTCAGATACCAGAGAGGGAACGTAACAGCAGAGACGAATACCAAGAGATGTGGTCAGAGATCAGTCCGTGTCATACACGTGAATATCAGTCAAAGGCAAGAGGATCACCAAGGTACAAGGGTCAGAGGCTCTAAACTGGAAGCTTGAGCTATCACTAACACTGGTCAGCAGGCTGTGAGAGACTGAAATAGCCCAGCTAGCTCCTGAACGAGGCTGAGGAGATTAACCCCCGCATGACTAGTCCGGAGTGAAGACAGCAGAAGATAAACTCCGGACTGGACCATGACAGTACCCCCCTCTAAATGGGGGGCCACTGGACCCCGAGGCTTCCCTGGATGACGAGCGTGAAAGGCCCGTACCAACCAATCCGCATGGACCGAACACGCCGGCACCCATGACCGATCCTCAGGACCATATCCTTTCCAATGGACCAAGTACTGAAGTGAACGATGGAGCATGCGAGAATCCACCACCTGTTCCACCTCGTACTCGGTCTGACCATCTACCATAACAGGCGGCGGGCGTGAGGGAGACTCATCAGAGGAAGGCACCGACGGCTTCAGAAGCGCCTTATGGAACACATTAGGAATCCGTAATGACGGAGGCAAATGCAAGCGAAAGGCCACAGGATTAATCACCTCAAAAATCTCATACGGACCAATGAACTTGGGACCCAACTTAGCAGAGGCAATTCTCAGCCTTATGTTTTTGGTGGATAACCATACCTTATCCCCCACCTGATAAGTCGGCCCCACCGAGCGTCGTTTATCCACAATAAATTTATATTTGCCCTGAGCCTCCCCAATGTTTCTCTGAACCTCCCTCCAAACCTCCTCCAACCGCAAAAAGGCCGAATCAGCCCTTGGACACTCCGAATCTAGTCTGGAGAATTCCCCAAAATGAGGGAGAAACCCATAGTTGCAGAAGAAAGGAGAAGTACCAGTAGACTGATTGACACAATTATTGAAGGCGAATTCCGCTATAGGTATCACAGAGCACCAATCATCCTGTCTGGATGTGACAAGACACCGCAGGATCTGCTCCAAAGACTGATTGGTCCTTTCAGTCTGACCATTGGTCTCGGGATGGTAGGCTGATGAAAAGGTCAGACTGATGCCCAGCCTTTTACAAAAAGCTCTCAAGAATTTTGCCACGAATTGCACCCCTCTATCAGACACTACACTGACAGGCACACCATGCAACCGAATCACATGCTCAATGAATAGCTTAGATAGAGTCTCAGCATTAGGAAGGCCCATTAAGGGTACAAAATGTGCTTGTTTACTGAACCTATCCACAACTACCCAGATCACGGTTTTGCCATTAGAGGGTGCGAGATCAGTGATGAAATCCATGGACAGGTGAGTCCACGGTCTATCAGGAATTGGCAGTGGCACCAATTCTCCGGCCGGCCGGTTGTGGGAGGTTTTAGCATGGGCACAAGTTTCACAGGAGGACACAAAACCAGTGACGTCAGAGGTCAACAAGGGCCACCAGAACAGCCTAGTGATGGCTTTACGAGTGGCCGAGATTCCAGAATGCCCACTCAGAGCTGAGTCGTGGAACTCCCGAAGCACCCTTAACCGATACTGGACAGGCACAAAGAGCTTATTTTCAGGTATGGATGGAGAAGCAAGAGATTGGGCCTCACGAATCTCCTGCTCCAATCTCGGGGACACCACCCCGCACTGAAGAATGGAGGAAGGAGGCTCAGGAGGCGATACCGGATCTAGGCTGCGAGACAAGGCATCCGCCTTCACATTCTTGGAACCTGGTCTGAAAGTGATGGAAAACTGAAATCGGGAAAAAAAAAGTGACCACCTTGCCTGTCTCGGAGTCAGACGTTTTGCGGATTCGATGTAAGACAGGTTCTTGTGATCTGTAATGACAGTGATACGATGGACAGCCCCCTCCAAAAAATGCCTCCATTCTTCAAAAGCCAATTTAATGGCCAACAACTCTCGGTTACCCTCATCATAATTTCTTTCAGCAGAGGAAAATTTTTTAGAAAAGAAGGCACAGGGTCTTAAGTTAGTTAATGTGGTGGGCCCCTGGGACAACACAGCCCCCACTCCCACCTCAGAGGCATCCACTTCTATGATGAATGGTTTTAGACAAGTCAGGTTGAACCAGTACCGGAGCAGTCATGAAATGTTCTTTTAACAAAGAAAATGCCGCCACAGCTGGAGCTGACCAGTTTTTGAGATCCGCCCCCTTTTGGGTGAGGTCAGTGAGGGGTTTGACCACTTGAGAGAACCCCTTGATGAATTTTCTATAATAATTGTCGAAACCAAGAAATCGCTGAAGACCCTTGAGATCTCTGGGTTGCACCCAATCCACACTGGCCTGTAGGGTCCATACGAAACCCCTCAGCGGACAGGATGACCCCTAGAAAAGACAATTCTTGAGTAAAAAATGAACATTTCTCCAATTTGGCAAAGAGTAAGTTCTCCCTTAGCCTCTGGAGAACCGCATGAAGAAGACCCATATGACTTTGTCTATCAGAAGAATATATGAGTATGTCATCAAGATAAACAACTACAAAGCATCCAATAAAATCAGAAAAAACAAGGTTAATGAAAACTGGTGCGTTAGTCAAACCGAAGGGCATGACCAAATTTTCAAACAGACCCTCAGAGGTGAGAAACGCAGTTTTCCATTCATCTCCCTCCCGCTCACGGATGAGATTGTACGCTCCCCTGAGGTCCAACTTAGAGAACCACCTGGTCCCCGACAATTGATTGTACAAATCAGGTATCAGTGGGAGAGGATAAGTGTTTCTTATGGTTATTTTATTCAGATCTCGAAAATCGAGGCATGGGCGTAAACCACCATCCTTTTTTTTACAAAAAAGAACCCCGCTGCCACGGGAGAGATGACCAGTCCGGAGTGAAGACAGCAGAAGATAAACTCTGGACTGGACCATGACACTATGGATGGCAAGAAGAACAAATAATCAATTTTGGATCAAATCAAGTGAGACATGTCCCTTGAAGCAATGATCACCAAGCTATACATTTCCTACTTTGGACACATCATACCAAGAAAGGAATCACTGGAGAAGGACATCATCATCAGAAAAATAGAAGGAACGTTCGAAGAGAAAAAAACAGCAACTCGATGTCTTGATATAGTCAAAGTAATAGCAGAAAAGACCCTGACAGACCGATCCAGCCATGAATAAGGTTAATCTTCTAACAGATCCTTAATCTTTCAAGTTAACAGAGCTCGAGATCAATACAAGAATCATTTAAAACAAAACAAAAAAGTGAGAAAAATGAATTTATTTCTGTAATGGGTTTCAGACCCTAAAAGTTGCCATACATTTTAGACTAAAATCAACCACTTTTGCAGATTTGAGCAAAAGCGGCCTACCTTGTGTTAGGTGTTGGGATTCTCCCGCAGTGCGGGATAGATCCCAAGCATTGCCTGGTGCTGGGTCTACCATTCTGCTGCTAATGCTCCTCAGCACAGATGTTGGCCCCAGTGTCTTGCACAGGCTCATGATATTCATTTGGTTACTGCTGGCTCTCAAGCTAAATCTATTGTAACTAGCGTTATGCAGCTGCAGCCTGACGCTTGGGAGTCTAAGTCCAGAGATCACCCGACTGAGCATGTCCGTGATGTGGCATCTGCTCATTCATGGTCTGAAGTTTGCTGCTCTGGTGAGGTGGCAGCTGCTGATTGGTTCGCAGGTGACGTCTTGGCCTACTGGGCGTGAGTGTTTTGGGTAGAGTCTAGTGTATAAAAGGCCCCCAGCGGCACTTGCGGGCGCGCTGGTATCACTTATGTGTGGTTTATGTGAGTGGATACTCTACCACGTTTGAGTGTGTCACTCTATTCTCTGAGAGTACTTACGTGGGTAGGTAGGTATTTCTCTGGGAAGGTGACAGAGTCTTGCACCTAGCGTCACATGTGTTCTCTTCCTTGACTCAGCATCTGCTTCATGACATGTGTGCGGCTAGCACAATTTACTTGCAGAGCGAGCTCTACCCACGTGCTATTTCACCTGTGATGTTTAACAGCATTTAGTACCTTGCTTTTAGCAGTACCATTCTGGGCAGTACCTGAGCTGGGTACTGTGAGTTTTGTTCACAATGCGTGGCGTTTAACACAGTGCGTTTAAGGTGATCGCTTACTGTTAAGTTCCGCCATTGTTCACTAGCAGCATTTATACATCTCTGTACGGTGGACTCCGGGTTGCGATTCCACTTTATTATTTATTTTTATTTAGTGCTATCCGCCAACCCTAACATGATGTTTTGACCTTAAAATGACTTATTGTTCCTCAGTTTTGAAGTGTTAGCCACATGTACATGTTGCAAGGCTTTGATAACTACCAGTCATGGTACCCAGATCAAGACATACAAAGTGTTTGGTACAAAATTCTCCTTGCACTTTTCCTAAATTATGAGCAAATAGATTATTTTTTCTTCTATAAAAATGGTCGAAAGAACACTTATATTGGAGATGGAAAGGAGGCTTTGAGGGGATATGGAGGCGGACTATGTTTTTTAATTTTTTTTTTAGGTGTGCAATTATCTGTTTTCTGATAATTTTCGAAATGTAGCTAAAATGCATGAAACTGTCAAAGTTGTTAATTTTTAAGTTGTGGAATGTGTGAAAATATGTTTTTGTGATCTATCATATGCTTTTTAAATGAGGCTCCTTTACACAATAGACTAAAATCAGCCAATTCTGTAAATGTGTATAAGATCCACTTACTTTGTAATTTACAATATGCGTTTCTCTGAGCTTTTAATTCTAAGTGAGCTAAAAAGTTGCTTTTTGAAGATATATTTGTTAGGCAGATCTCTGAAGTAGACATTGCGGAGCTGTGTCCATTCTTATTCTACTTTTCCTAGGTTATGACAAATCGCTGAGCTTTTTTTTCTTCTAAAATGGAAGAAAACACACCTTTATTGGCGATGGAAAGGAGGCTTTGAGGGGATGTGGAGGAGGCCTATGTTTTTTTTTTTTCGAGTTTCTTATTTGTGCATGCAATCATCTGTTTGTTAATAATTTTGGAAACGTTGATAGGAAACTGTGATAATTGTTAAGTTTAAAGATGTTTAATGTAAGAAACATACTTTGTACAATGCTGGATAAAGAATATGTGTGAATAGATGGTTATTTCTATGATAACATACGGATGCAAAACCTGGACAATAAAGAAACAAGATAGAAGGATCATCACCTTCGAAATGTAGTGCTAGATAAGTTTCTTATCAATGCTATGGAAGGCAAGAAGAAGAAATAATCAATTTTGGATCAAATCAAGTGAGACATGTCCCTTGAAGCAACGATCACTAAAGGCCCTTTTACATTTAGCGATGCACCAGCGATCCCGACCACGATAGGACCCGGTCAGGATCGCTGGTGCATTGCTAAATGATCGCTAGTGAGCTGCCACACAGGCAGATCTCACAGCGATGCAGCAGCGATACAGCGGATGATACTTACCTTTCAGACGCGGCAATCCTGACGTCCTCCCGCCCGCCTCCACACGTCGTTCGTCGGCGCCACAGTAAGCCCAGCAGGAAGCGCCCGACGAGAAATGGAGCTGCGAGATCAAAGACAGACAGCGGGGGAGCCGGTTGAAGGTAACTATCACACATAGCGATATCGCTGCTACGTCACCAAATCGGTGATGCTTTAGCGATATCGCTAGCGATATCGCTATGTGTAAAACCCCCTTAAGATATAAATTTCCTACTTTGGACACATACCAAGAAAGGAATCACTGGAGAAGGACATCATCATCAGAAAAATAGAAGGAACATTCGCAGAGAAAAAACAGCAACTCGATGTCTTGATATAGTCAAAGTAATGGCGGAAAAGACCCTGACCGACCGATCCAGCCATGAATAAGGTTAATCTTCTAACAGATCCTTAATCTGTCAAGTTAACAGGGCTCGAGATCAATACAAGAGTCATTTAAAACAAAACAAAAAGTAAGAAAAATGGATTTATTTCTGTAATCGGTTTCAGACCTTAAAAGTTGCTGTACATTTTAGACTAAAATCCACCACTTTTGCAGATTTGAGCAAAAGCGGCCTACCTTGTGTTAGGTGTTGGGATTCTCCCGCAGTGCGGGATAGATCCCAAGCATTGCCTGGTGCTGGGTCTACCATTCTGACCCAGCTGCTGCTAATGCTGCTCAGCACAGATGTTGGCCCCTGCGTCTTGCACAGGCTCATAGTATTCGTTTAGTTACTGCTGGCTCTCTAGCTAATTCTATGGTAACCAGCGTTATGCAGCTGCAGCCTGACGCTTGGGAGTCTAAGTCCAGAGATCACCCGACTGAGCATGTCTGTGATGTGGCGTCTGCTCCTTCATGGTCTGATGTTTGCTGCTCTGGTGAGGTGGCAGCTGCGGAATGGTCCGCAGGCGACGTCTTGGCCGACTGGGCGTGAGTGTTTTGGATAGAGTCTAGTGTATAAAAGGCCCCCAGCAACACTTGCAGGCGCACTGGTATCACTTATGTGTGGTTTATGTGAGTGGATACTCTACCACTCTGTCTGCTTGTTTGAGTGTTTCGCTCTTTTCTCTGAGAGTACTTACGTGGGTAGGTAGGGTTAGGACTGGGTAACTTTCCTTTGGCTTAGCATCTGTCTTCTTCATGTGTGCTGTTAGGACAGTTGAGTTACAGAGCAAGTCCAACCCTCAGGCTGTATTTCTCTGGGAAAGCGACAGGGTCTTGCACCTAGCGTCACATGTGTTCTCTTCCTTGACTCAGCATCTGGTTTATTACACTCGTGCGGCTAGCACAATTTACTTGCAGAGCGAGCTCGACCCACGTGCTATTTCCCCTGTGACGTTTAACAGCGTTTAGTACCTTGCTTACGTTTAGCAGTACCATTCTGGGCAGTTGCTGAGCTGGGTACTCTGAGTTTTGTTCACAATGCGTGGCGTTTAGCACAGTGCATTTAAGGTTATCGCTTACTGTTAAGTTCCGCCATTGTTCACTAGCAGCATTTATACATCTCTGTACGGTGGACCCTGGGTTGCGATTGCACTTTATTATTTATTTTTATGTAGTGCAATCCGCCAACCCTAACATGATGTATTGACCTTAAAATGTCTTATTGTTCCTCAGTTTTGAAGTGTTAGCCCAATGTACCGTATTTTTCGGACTATAAGACGCATGGGACCATAAGACGCACCCCAATTTTCAGAAGGAAATTAGGGAAAAAAATAATAATGTGTCAAATGGGGGTCCGTCTTACAGGCCGAATTCAGCTTACCTGGGAAGGGATCCGGCACAGGTGGAGGAGTAGTCACAGAGGTCATTCAGTGGTCCAGGCTCGTGAGGTGGCGGCTCTGTGCTGGGGCAGGTTGGTTGTGCTGGGGCAGGGGCAGCTGTGCTGGGGCAGGGGCAGCTGGGCTGGGGCAGGGGCAGCTGTGCTGGGGCAGCTGTGCTGAGGCAGGGGTAGCTGTGCTGGGGCAGCTTTGCTGGGGCAGGTGGGCTCTGCTGTGTGGGGGTGGCGGTGGGCTGTGCTCCGGTGCAGGGGTCGGCGGCTCCGCCGGCACTTCCTCGCAGCCCGGAGGCCCCCGCACATCCCTTGCTGGCCGCCGCCATGTTACGGTGGCCTCCGGGAACATGGACGTCGGAAAGATGGCCGCCGGTCTGGGGACGGCGCATGCGCGGGTTCAGATCTCATCCCGAGATCTCGGGGGACGAGATTCAAATCTCGGCATCGAGATCTCGTCCCCCGAGATCTCGGGACGAGATCTGAACCCGCGCATGTGCCGTCCCCGGACCGGCGGCCATCTTTCTGGCGTCCATGTTCCCGGAGGCCACCACAACATGGCAGCAGCCAGCAAGGGATGTGCGGGGGCCTCCAGGCTGCGAGGAAATGCCGGCAGAGCCGCCGACCCCTGCACCGGAGTACAGCCCGCCGCCACCCCCGCACCGCAGAGCCCCGCCCGCTGCCACCACCGCACCGCAGAGCCCGCCTGCTGCCACCACCGCACCACAGAGCCCCGCCCGCTGCCACCACCGCACCGCAGGTTAGTATATTGCGACCATAAGACGCACCCCCCACTTTCCCCCAAAATTTTTTGGGGAAAAAGTGCGTCTTATGGTCGGAAAAATACGGTACATGTTGCAAGGCTTTGATAACTACCAGTCATGGTACTTAGATCAAGACAAACGAAGTGTTTGGTACAAAATTCTCCTTGCACTTTTCCTAAATTATGAGCAAAGAGATCATTTTTTCTTCTATAAAAATGGTAGAAGGAACACTTATATTGGAGATGGAAAGGAGGCTTTGAGGGGATATGGAGGGGGACTATGTTTTTTAATTTTATTTTTAAGTGTGCAATTAACTGTTTTCTGATAATTTTGGAAAAGTAGCTAAAATGAATGAAACTGTCAAAGTTGTTGATTTTTAAGTTGTGGAATGTGTGAAAATATGTTTTTGTGATCTATCAAATGCTTTTTAAATGAGGCTCCTTTACACAACAGACTAAAATCATCCAAGTCTGTAAATGTGTGTAAGATCCACTTAGCTTGTAATTTGCAATATGCGTTTCTCCGACCTTTTAATTCTAAGGCTAGTTTCAGACTAGCGTTTTTGCCCGCAGCGCCCTTTTGACGTGCGCCGAACGCAACATGTTGTATTTTGGTGCGCTCGGAGCACCGTCAAAAGGGCGCAGCGCACGCAAAATCCTACTAGCGCACGGTCTGCGCACCCTATGCTAAATATAGGGTGTGCAGATCGCATGCAGCGATGTGCGATACTAGATGGAGATGACCAGAGGGGTCGCGGCAGGGGGTGGGGCTTAGCGGCACCGTGGGCTGCAGGCAAAAACGCTAGTCTGAAACTAGCCTAAGTGAGCTAAAAAGTTGCTTTTTAAGATTTATTTGTTAGGCAGATCTCTGAAGTAGACATTGCAGAGCTGTGTCCATTCTTATTCTACTCTTCCTAGATTATGAGCAAATCGCTGAGCTTTTTTTTCTACTACAATGGTAGAAAACACACCTTTATTGGCGATAGAAAGAAGGCTTTGAGGGGATATGGAGAACTATGGGGTTTTTTCGCGTTTCTTATTTGTGCGTGCAATCATCTGTTTGTTAATAATTTTGGAAAAGTTGATAAAATGTGGGAAACTGTGATAATTGTTAAGTTTAACCCCTTCATGACCCAGCCTATTTTGACCTTAATGAACTGGCCATTTTTGGCAATTCTTACCAGTGTCCCTTTATGAGATAATAACTCAGGAACGCTTCAACGGATCCTAGCGATTCTGAGATAGTTTTTTTGTGACATATAGGGCTTCATGTTAGTAGTAAATGTAGGTCGATAATTTTTGCATTTATTTGTGAAAAACACGGAAATTTGGCAAAATTTCGAAAATTTCGCAATTTTTAAATTTTGAATTTTTATTCCGTTAAACCAGAGAGTTATGTGACACAAAATAGTTAATAAATAACATTTTCCACATGTCTACTTTACATCAGCACAATTTTGGAAACAACATTTTTTTTGTTAGGAAGTTATAAGGGTTAAAAGTTGACCAGCGATTTCTCATTTTTACAACACAATTTACAAAACCATTTTTTAGGGACCACCTCAAATTTGAAGTCACTGTGAGGGGTCTATATGGCAGAAAATACCCAAAAGTGACACCATACTAAAAACTGCACCCCTCAAGCTACTCAAAACTACATTCAAGAAGATTATTAACCCTTCAGGTGCTTCATAGCAGCTAAAGCAATGTGGAAGGAAAAAATGGACATTTTAATTTTTCCAACAAAAGTTTTCTTTTAGCATCAATTTTTTCATTTTCACATGGGTAACAAGATAAACTGGATCTTAAAATTTGTTGGGCAATTTCTCTTGAGTACACCGATACCTCATATGTGGTTATAAACCACTGTTTGGATGCACGGCAGGGCCCGGAAGGGAAGGAGCACCATTTGACTTTTTGAATGGAAAATATGCTGGAATATTTAGCGGTTGCCATGTCGAGTTTGGAGAGTCCCTGTGTGCCTAAACATTGGAGCTCCCCAACAAGTGACCGCATTTTGGAAACTAGACCCTCCAATAAACTCATCTAGATGCATAGTGAGCACTTTGAACCCCCAGGTGCTTCACAAATTGATCCGTAAAAAAAAAGGACTTTTTCACAAAAAATTTCTTTTAGCCTCAGTTTTTTCATTTTCACATGGGCAACAGGGTAAAATGGATCCTAAAATTTGTTGGTCAATTTCTCCTAATTACACCGATACCTCATTTGTGGTCATAAACCACTGTTTGTGTGCACGGCAGGGCCCGGAAGGGAAGGATCACCATTTGACTTTTTGAATGGAAAATTAGCTCCAATCGTTAGCGGACACCATGTCATGTTTGGAGAGCCCCTGTGTACCTAAACGTTGGAGCTCCCCCACAAGTGACCCCATTTTGGAAACTAGACACCCCAAGGAGCTTATCTAGATGTGTAGTGAGCACTTTGAACCCCCAAGTGCTGCACAGAAGTTTAAAACGCAGAGCCATGAAAATAAAAAATATTTTTTTTTCCTCAAAAATGATTTTTTAGCCCGCTATTTTTTATTTTCACAAGGCTAACAGGAGAAATTGGATGACAAAAGCTGTTGTGCAATTTGTCCTGAGTACACCAATACCCCATATGTGGGGGGAACCACTGTTTGGGCGCATGGGAGAGCTCAGAAGGGAAGGAGCGCGATTTTAGAATGCAGACTGATAGAATCTTCTGCAGGCATCATGTTGCGTTTGCAGAGCCCCTGATGTGCCTAAACAGTGGAAATCCCCCACAAGTGACCCCATTTTGGAAACTAGACCCCCCAAGGAGCTTATCTAGATGTGTAGTGAGCACTTTGAACCCCCAAGTGCTTCACAGAAGTTTATAAACGCAGAGCCATGAAAATAAAAAATATTTTTTTTCCTCAAAAAATGATTTTTAGCCCGCCACTTTTTATTTTCACAAGGGTAACAGGAGAAATTGGACCTCAAAAGTTGTTGTCCAGTTTGTCCTGAGTACGCTGGTACCCCATATGTGTGGGGGAACCACTGGGCACATGTCGGGGCTCAGAAGCCAAGTAGTGACGTTTTGAAATACCGACTTGATGGAATGGTCTGCGGGCGTCATGTTAGGTTTGCAGAGCCTCTGATGTGCCTAAACAGTGGAAACCCCCCACAAGTGACCCCATTTTGGAAACTAGACCCCCCAAGGAACTTATCTAGATGTGTGGTGAGCACTTTGAACCCCCAAGTGCTTCACAGAAGTTTATAACGCAGAGCCGTGAAAATAAAAAAATCATTTTTTTCACAAAAATCATTTTTTTAGCCCCCAATATTTTATTTTCCCAAGGGTAACAGGAGAAATTAGACCCCCAAAGTTGTTGTGCAATTTTTCCTGAGTACGCTGATATCCCATATGTGGGGGTAAACCACTGTTTGGGCACACGTCAGGGCTCGGAATGGAGGGAGCGCTATTTGACTTTTTGAACACAAAATTGGCTGTAATAAATCGTGGCGCCATGTCGCATTCGGAGACCCTGTGATGTGCCTAAACAGTCGAAACCCCTCAATTCCAACTCCAACTCTAATCCCAACACACCACTAACCCTAACCAAACCCTAATCATAACCCTAACTACAACCCTAATCCCCAACACACCCCTAAACCTAATCCCAACTCTAACCCTAACCACATGCCTAACCCTAATCCCAACCCACCCCTAACCCTAATCTTAACCCTAATTCCAGCCCTAACCCTAATTCCAAACCTAACCCTAATTCCAACCCTAACCCTAGTTCTAACCCTAACCCTAATTCTAACCCTAACCCTATTTGTAACTTTAACCCTAATTCTAACCCTAACCCTAATTCCAACCCTAACCCTAATTCCAACCCTAACCCTAATTCTAACCCTAAATGGAAAAATAATATTTTTTTTATTTTATTGTTTGTGCCTGGCTATGGGGGTGATAAACGGGGGGTGTATTTATTTTTTTTTCATTTTGATCACTGTGAGAGCTTATCACAGTGATCAAAATGAAAAATGAATGGGCAGCCAGCAAATTCATTGGTGCCGCCATCTTGTACAATGGCAGGTGGACTGCGCATGCACCCGCCATTTTCCAAGATGGCGGCGCCCATGATCCGGACGGCGGGACACCGGGAGCCACAGCAGGACATCGGAGGTACCAGGGGGGAATCGGAAGGTGGGGGGAGCGAAAGGAAGGGGAGGGGGTGCAGATGATGATGGCGGCGACCGATCGCCGCCGTCCGTCGGTGGCAGAGGCCGATGGCCCCCACCAGTCGGTGTGGGGGGAGGGTCGGGTGTCGGTGTGCAGCCATGTCCGATGCTATTGCAGCATCGGCCATGGCTGGATTGTAATATTTCACCAAATTTGATTGGTGAAATATTACAAATCGCTCTGATTGGCTGTTTCACTTTTAACAGCCAATCAGAGCGATCATAGGCATGTGGGGGCTAAGCCACACCCCCTGGGATTAACTATAGAGTGTCCTCTTTGTGCGGGTCGGGTGACCTTTCAGTGACCCCGGTCACCCGACCCGCAGGAGGGCGATTTATAGCATGACGCCTACGTAGGCGTCATGGGTCGTTTGGGCACGACTTTTCATGATGCCTACATAAGCGTCGTGAAGGGGTTAAAGATGTTTAACGTAAGCTTGCGAGCAGGGCCCTCATTCCTCTTGGTATTTGTTATAAATTATGTGATTATTGTTATGCTGTAATGTCTATTGTCTGTACAAATCCCCTCTGAAATGTAAAGTGCTGCGGAATATGTCGGCGCTATAGAAATAAAATGTATTATTATTATTATAATTAATGTAACAAACATACTTTGTACAATGATGCGTAAGGAATATGTGTAAATAGTTTGGTTGTCTCTGTGATAACATACGGATGCAAAACCTGGACAATAAAGAAACAAGACAGAAGGATAATCACCTTTGAAATGTAGTGCTAGATAAGGTTGTTATCAATGCTATGGATGGCAAGAAGAGCAAAATCAATTTTGGATCAAATCAAGTGAGACATGACCCTTGAAGCAACAATCACCAAGCTATAAATTTCCTACTTGGACTCATCATACCAAGAAAGGAATCACTGGAGAAGGAAATCATCATCAGAAAAATAGAAGGAACATTCGAAGAGATGTCTTCATAGGCCGGAGTCACACTACAGCGAGATACGTCCGAGTCTCGCAGGTTAAAACCAAGCTCTGGCACCGGCACTCCGGAACGGAGCATGCAGCTCCATGTATTGCTGTGCGGCTGCACGCTCCGCTCCGGAGTGCCAGCGCCAGAGCTTGGTTTTAACCTGCGAGACTCGGCCGTATCTCGCTGTATGTGATCCCGGCCATATAGTCAAAGTAATGGCAGAAAAGACCCTGACCGACCGATCCAGCCATGAATAAGGTTAATCTTCTAACAGATCCTTAATCTGTCAAGTTAACAGAGCTCGAGATCAATACAAGAGTCATTTAAAACAAAACAAAAAAGTAAGAAAAATGGATTTATTTCTGTAATGGGTTTCAGACCTTAAAAGTTGCCGTACATTTTAGACTAAAATCAACCACTTTTGCAGATTAGAGCAAAAGCGGCCTACCTTGTGTTAGGTGTTGGGATTCTCCCGCAGTGCGGGATAGATCACAAGCATTGCCTGGTGCTGGGTCTACCATTCTGACCCAGCTGCTGCTAATGCTGCTCAGCACAGATGTTGGCCCCTGCGTCTTGCACAGGCTCATGATATTCATTTGGTTACTGCTGGCTCTCTAGCCAAGTCTATGGTAACCAGCATTATGTAGCTACAGCCTGACTCTTGGGAGTCCAAGTCCATAGATCACCCGACTGAGCATGTCCGTGATGTGGCATCTGCTCATTGGTGGTCGGACGTTTGCTGCTCTGGTGAGGAGGCAGCTCCGGATTAGTCCACAGGCGGCGTCTTGGCCGACTGGGCATGAGTGTTTGGGGTAGAGTCTAGTGTATAAAAGACCCCCAGCGGCTCTTGCGGGCACGCTGGTATCACTTATGTGTGGTTTATGTGAGTGGATACTCAACCACTCTGTCTGCACGTTTGAGTATGTCGCTCTATTCTCTGAGAGTACTTACGTGGGTAGGTAGGGTTAGGACTGGGTAACTTTCCTTTGGCTTATCATCTGTCTTCTTCATGTGTGCGGTTAGGACAGTTGAGTTACAGAGCAAGTCCAACCCTCAGGCTGTATTTCTCTGGGAAGGTGACAGAGTCTTGCACCTAGCATCACATGTGTTCTCTTCCTTGTCTCAGCATCTGCTTTATTACACGTGTGCGGCTAGCACAATTTACTTGCAGAGCGAGCTCTACCCACGTGCTATTTCACCTGTGATGTTTAACAGCATTTAGTACCTTGCTTACTTTTAGCAGTACCATTCTGGGCAGTACCTGAGCTTGGTACTGTGAGTTTTGTTCACAATGCGTGGCTTTTAACACAGTGGGTTTAATGTGATCGCTTACTGTTAAGTTCCGCCATTGTTCACTAGCAGCATTTATACATCTCTGTACGGTGGACCCCGGGTTGCGATTGCACTTTATTATTTATTTTTATTTAGTGCAATCCACCAACCCTAACAAATTGTTAATTGCATTATGTGTTTCGACGACATTTTTTCTGTCTATGCAAGGGTGTAAATATTGGGCATAAAGAAATAAAACATTGTCAAACCATGTGTCCCCAATTGAGACAAGCTGCCACCAAAGGTTTCTGAAATTGACTAAGGCCGGTTTCACATTAGCGCTTTTTAAGCGCACGCACGGCCGGGGGTAGCTCCGCCCCCGAGCCGGCTCTCTGCCCGGCGTGCCCGCCCCTTGCTTGTAGCGCCGCCTACTAGCGGACAGCGGCGCCTGCGATCGGCGCACCCTATCTTTAGCATAGGGTGCGCAGATCGTGCGCAGGCCGTGCGCTAGTTGCGCTTTGACCTGCGCTGCGCACTTTTGACGGTGCGCCGTGCGCGCCAAAATCCGAAAAGTTTGATTTTGGCGCGCACGGCGCACCGTCA
Source organism: Dendrobates tinctorius (assembly GCF_039654945.1). Lineage (NCBI taxonomy): Eukaryota > Metazoa > Chordata > Amphibia > Anura > Dendrobatidae > Dendrobates > Dendrobates tinctorius. The sequence goes on along the minus strand of NW_027361679.1, from coordinate 49,819,813 downwards.
AAAGTGCGCAGCGCAGGTCAAAGCGCAACTAGCGCACGGCCTGCGCACGATCTGCGCACGCTATGCTAAAGATAGGGTGCGCCGATCGCAGGCGCCGCTGTCCGCTAGTAGGCGGCGCTACAAGCAAGGGGCGGGCACGCCGGGCAGAGAGCCGGCTCGGGGGCGGAGCTACCCCCGGCCGTGCGTGCGCTTAAAAAGCGCTAATGTGAAACCGGCCTAACTCACTTCTCCTTATTCACAACACATGCATACTTGGACAATCTGAGCAAGCTTCTGTATAGAGAGTGGAGCAGAAATACCTCTCGCTTTGTTGACAATATCAAATAAGTGACATTGACATTTATTACAATTCTAAAAAGAAAAGAAGACATTTAATCTAAGATTTAAGAATTTTAACTTGGTGGTCAATAGTTAAAGATAGTATATATCACTGATGCTTTCTTCCAATGTCTGTCTACAGCTGATATGTAATTGGCGATGGAAAGGAGGCTTTGACGGGATATGGAGGAGGCCTATGGTTTTTTTTTTCAAGTTTCTTATGTGTGAGTGCAATCTTCTGTTTGATAATAATTTTGGAAAAGTTGATAAAATGTAGGAAACTATGATAATTGTTAAGTTTAAGGATGTTTAACCCCCTTAACCCCCAAGGGTGGTTTACATGTTAATAACCTGATCAATTTTGACCACTGTCCCTTTATGAAGTAATAACTCTGGAATGCTTCCATGGATCCTGGTGATTCTGACAATGTTTTCTCATGACATATTGTACTTCATTTTAGTGGTAAAATTTCTTTGATATAACTTGTTTTTATTTTTGAAAAAAATGGAAATTTGGCAAAAATTTGGAAAATTTAGCAGTTTTCCATCTTCAAATTTCCATGCCCTTAAATCACAAAGATATGGCACATAAAAAACTTAATATGTAACATTTCCCACATGTTTACTTTACATCAGCACAATTTTGGGACCAAAATTTTTTTTTGGTAGGAAGTTATAAGAGTTAAAAGTTGACCAGCGATTTCTCATTTTTGCAACACCATTTTTTTTTAGGGATCACATCAGATTTGAAGTCACTTTGATGGGTCTATATGTTAGAAAATACCCAAAAGTGACACCATTCTAAAAACTGCACCCCTCAAGGTGATCAAAACCACATTCAAGAAGTTTATTAACCCTTCAGGTGCATCACAGGAATTTTTTGAATGTTTAAAAAAATGAACATTTACATTTTTTTGCACGTAAAAATTACTTCAGATCCAATTTTTTTTATTTTACCAAGGGTAACAGGAGAAATTGGACTGCAAAACTTATTGTGCAATTTGTCCTGAGTAAGCTGATACCTAATATGTGGGAGGGAACCACGGTTTTGCCGCTTGGCAGAGCTAGGAAGGGAAGAAGCGCCGTTTGACTTTTTCAATGCAAAATTGGCTGGAATTGAGATCAGATGCCATGTCGCGTTTGGAGAGCTCCTGATGTGCCTAAACAGTAGAAACCCACCACAAGTGACCCCATTTTGGAAACTATACCCCCCAAGGAACTTATCTAGATGTGTGGTGAGAACTTTGAACCCCCCAAGGGCTTCACAGAAGTTTATAACGTACAGCTGTACAATTAAAAAAATGGTATTTTTTCCACAAAAATGATCTTTTCACCCCCAATTTTTATTTTCCCAAGAAAAACAGGACCCCAAAAGTTATTGTGCAATTTATCCTGAGTAAGCTGATATTTGGGGATAAACCACTGTTTGGGCGCATGGCAGAGCTCAGTAGGGAATGATCGCCGTTTGACTTTTTCAAAGCAGAATTGGCTGGACGTCATGTCGCGTTTGGAGAGCCCCTGACAGGGGCGGGCTGGGCCGGGTGGCAGGGAGGCACATGCCCCCTGGGCCACTCCCCCAGGTGCACACGTCGGTGCCGGGGCCGGCAGCTTTCTCTGAGCTGTGCATAGCTCTCTTACCTTGACAGCTGCACAGCTCCGACTCTCTCCCTCTGCTCTCCCTGGACTTCTGGTCAGGTGACATAGTTGTAGCTAGAATGTATGGGCTCCTTGCAGTTCCTGACTACAGCCCATACATTCTAGCTGTCTCAGTAGTGAATGTGCTAGACTGTATGGGCTCCTTTTTGCAGCCCATACAGTCTAGCTGATTCACTGCTGAAAATGATACAATGTATGGGCTCCTTCCAGGTATAGCGTCTACCATGACAAGAGGAGGAGCTGTGCTTGCTGGGGATTGCTTGTAAGGTAAGTATGAAAAATGTTTTTTTTTTTCTTTATAAAATGAATTAAATGGGTGAGGGAGGGCTGCCAATGATGGATGGGGGCTGCTAATGATGAAGGGTGGCTGCCAATGATGGAGGGGGGCTGCTAATGAAGGGTGCTGCCAATGATGGAGGGGGGCTGCTAATGATGAAGGGGGGCTGCCAATGATGGAGGGGGGCTGCCAATGATGGAGGGGGTGCTGCAAATTATGAAAGCAGGGCTGCAAATGATGGAGGGGGTGCTGGAAATGATAAAGGGGGTTGCAAATGATGGAGGGGGCAGCCAATGATGGAAAGGGTGCTGAAAATGATAAAGCGGGGCTGCAAATGATGGAGGGGGTGCTGCAGTGCAAATGATGGAGGGGGTGCTGCAAATGATAAAGGGGGGCTGCCAATGATGGAGGGGGGCTGCCAATGATGGAGGGGGTTCAGCAGTGCAAATGATGGAGGGGGTGCTGCAAATGATGAAAGCGGGGCTGCCTATGATGAAGGGGGCTACAAATGATGGAGGGTGTGCTGGAAATGGTAAAGGGGCGGCAAATAATGGAGGGGATTCTGCAAATGATGAAAGGGGGATGCAAATGATAAAGGGGGCTGCAAATGATGGAGGGGTGCTGCAATTTGCAAATGATGATGGAGTGGGGGCTGCAAATGTTGGAGGGGGCTGGAAATGATGGAAGGGGGCTGCAAATGATGTGAGAGAGGGGACAGGGGACTGCACATGAATGAAAGGGGACTGCGCATGATGAAGTGGGGGAGAATGGGGACTGTAAATGATGAAGTGAGGGGGCAAGGGGGACTGAAAATGATGAAGAGAGAGGGGAAGGGGGCCAGTGAATGATGAAATGAAGGGGACTGCAAATGATGAAGTGAGGGACAGGGGACAGCAATTGAATTGAAGGTGGGGGATGGGGAGAGCAAATGAGGATCTAGGGGAGAGCAAATAATGAGTTTTCAGGGTAATGGAAGTAAATGATGTATTGAATGTGGGGGGAGAGCAGTTGATAATGAATAGAGGGTGGGAGAGAGAGAAGACATGACAATGAATTGGGGTGGAAGGGGCTTGTAAATATAATGAATTAGGGGAGTGGGAGGCACATAGTGGGGGATGTTGAGGATGCAGTGACTGATAATGAATTGGAGGAAGAGTACATGGGCTAATTAATGTATAGGATAATGGATTGGACTTTGTATTATCTCATAATGCATTTAAATTTCTGAACCAATGGTATCTTCAGAAAACTGGTACCGCTATGGGGACACCCGTAGCATGTGTTTTTGCTAATTTGTTTCTAGCAGCATTTGAAGAAAAATATATTACAAATATTTCCAATCCTTTTTTAAAACACATCCGCATCTTCCTGAGATTTGTGGATGATATTTCCATCATATGGGATAGTTCTCAGAATGATTTTGATAATTTCATTAAATATCTAAACGAAATCAATGTGGACAACGTGCGATTTACCTCCTGCTTTGGACAAAAAAATATAGAATTTTTGGATGTAAAAATTGATATTGTCGTTGGTAATATGATCACCAGGGTACATAGAAAACCAACCGCGACTAATTCACTCTGACATTTTAATAGTTCACATCCCATGCACACTAAAAAAGGGCTCCCTTTTAGTCAGATGGTTAGATTAAGGAAATTGAACAATAACGATGATATCTGTAATAAACAAATTGAGGTATTAAAAACACGTTTGTTGAGGAGAGGTTATCCCATTGGTGTTCTGAATGAAGCTCATGAACGGGTTAAAGCTATATCTCAAAGTGATTTATTAAAAAGGGTCACTAAACGCCACAAAAAGCAAATACATAGTGAAATAAATCCACAAAAGAGATTTTTCTTTAGTTTTAAACATAGTTCCATTGATGGGGTTATACACACAGTCATCAGTCATTTTGCGCTCTGATAAAGATTTGCAGGAAATCTGTACTATGGCTCCGCAATTTGCATATAAACGCACTAATAATATAGCTGATCTTATAGTTCATAATCGTTTGTTACCTCTTGATAAAAACTGGTTACAAAAAAATTCACCAAAAGGGAACTTTAAATGCGGTAACTGTAATTCCTGTCACTTACATATGACTTCCAATCCTCTAAAAATCGGACCCATTCAGCATTGGGTAAAAGATTTTATTTCTTGTAAAAGTGAATTTGTGGTATATATTTTGTTTTGTCCTTGTTTATTTTTTTACATAGGAAAAACTATTAGACCACTTGCAACAAGATTTCGTGAACATTATCATTCGATTAGTACAGGAAAAGGGTCTTGCGCTTAATAAAACATATACAAGAAAAACACAATTCCAACCCTGAATTATTACGCTTTGCTGGTTTAGAAATTGTAAAATTCCACCACAAGGTGGTAATCATAATAAATTGTTGATGAGATATGAAGCCAGTTGGATAATTAAATCTAAAGCGCAGGGTCCTTTAAGACTGAATGATAGGTTGGATTTGTCTATTTTTTTCTAAAGAGAAAAAAAATTTTTGTAAAAAAATTCCATTTCTAAAAAAAATTTTCTGTAAAGAAAATAATTTTTTGTAAGGATCTTTATACACTCCTTTTGAAAAAATTTCTTGTTGTGATTGTTCCTGCAGTCAGAATAAAGATGTAATTATGTTACTTGTTTTTAATTGAATATGTCCATTCATGTTTTTTTATATGTTCACCTGTTGTTAGTCATAGACCTATTTAAGTAAATGACAGCAAGTAATTACACACCTGGACCTGTTGAAGCGTCTGTGTACGCGAAACGGCTGTTGTTCGTCTTTTTCCCCGCATGCCTCATGTTATCTGCCCGTCCTTTATTGTGTGACCTTTAATGGTTGAATAAAGAAACACTGCACTGCAAATCTGGGTGAGTGCCGCATCTTTTTCTTTCTTTTACAAATTTAGCATGTTTTTTCTGATGCTGAGCACCGTTATTCCCAGCAGTGTTTTGCACACTGTGTGCCTGTGATTGATCCTCGACTTGTTGCTGGTGGATTAGAGCCTTGGTGCCGTTCATCAGGGCTTTCTTTGAATTTAATTAATGTATATATTTATTCGGTGGGGAAATTACTATTTGTTATTGGTGGGGGCGCAGTGGTGAATTATAATTTATATTTGGAATGGTGGGTTGCATAATAGCTAATTATATATTAATGGTAGGTGCATATCTGTATTCAAATGTGTAGTGTAGCAGAAGGGAAAAGTGGGGAATGTGCTCTGGAAGCAGGGCTCTAGATAACTATGAGTTATTTTATGCAGAGACGGGTCCTGGCTGAAAGAAATGATGGCGGTCTGCGCTGAATAAAATAGAAAAGCAAAGATGAGGGACTTCAGCTAGAGACGTCACTGGTGAGTCAGTGTGTTACCTGTACACTGACACTATACACAATAACCTGTTCACTGCACACTATATGCAGAGCTCCTGTATATAATGTCACTGGTGATCACTGTACTACCTATCCACTGACATATACAGAACTTCTGTGTATAATGTCACTGGTAATCACTGTATTACCTGTATACTATTCTTCCGACAGGTATGTTCATCCACCCAGCTCTCCTGCTCTCCTGCTGTCTGTCTATGAAGAGCACATAGTCCATCACCCAGCTTTGCACATAGACTTGCCTCTGCACCTAGCATTCACATGGTATGTTCATCCACCCAGCTCTCCTGCTCTCCTGCTGTCTGTCTATGAAGAGCACATAGTCCATCACCCAGCTTTGCACATAGACTTGCCTCTGCCCCTAGCATTCACATGGTATGCCTTTCAGCTAACCCCAGCTTACCCCAGAGTTATTTATGACCTTGTTTACTCTGGCTTGATCATATGCATCTGGTCCACTCTTAATGGTGCGACCAAGATGAGCAGAGACCACTCCTCTCTGCTTCACACCTGACTGCACTTAGTTGTACATATATTGCATAGCTCAAGTCTGCATAGACTTCAGTGTGCAGTGTGATTCCTATAAGTGTGTCCTAGAAGTGTGAAGATAAATTTTAGAAATAAAACCAGAATTGAACCAGAAGGGAACTGAAGGTAACTGTATACAGTCATTGTAAACAATGTTTCTGTTTGTTTTCACTTTCACCCCCTATAATCCTTCACTTTCTGCTAATTCCCCTAATCCCTACTCCTAGTAAGGAACTGTTCATCTCTTCTTCCATCCTCCCCATCCACCTCGCCTCCTCCTCAAAACTGTTCCTTAACATACAATCCTCTGTCTCCAAACACAGACAACCCCCTCATGCCCTCTCCTGCTCCCACCTGCTAACACTTTCTCTGCTCCTTCTCACTGCTGGTGATTAGAGTTGAGCGACTTTTGCTTTTTTAGGGTCGCGTTTCGTTTCGTGAAACCCGACTTTTCCAAAAGTCGGGTCGAGCAAGATCGTCCGATTATAGGGAAAAGTCGGGGTCGTCCCGAAACACGAAACCCAATGTAAGTCAATGGGGAATAAAAGTCGGCAGTGAGAGGAGGACAGGAAACACACCTACAGTGCCCATTTGAATGCCAAAAGCATCAATTCTTCTTACTTAAGCTTGTCAACCTTAATTAACTTCATAATACAAGTTACGCACTGAAAAATGGGGGTTATTTGGCTAAATTTGTGGGGGGGGACGGCTGGCTGCAGGTTTTCATGTGCCCTGGGCGAAAGAGCGCCCCTTTAACACATACCACAACTCATCATGCTCCGATACGGCAGAGAAATAGCGGTATAGTACAATGAAAAATACCTCACTTTTTACATCTCATGACGAGGCCCATCTATTTCTCCATACAAAATCATTGGTCCCATATAATGTTTGAAACAGTATATGATGAGCTCCACATAATGCTACAGTATATGTTGGTCCCCATGGATGAAGCTCCACTGTCTTATGGGCCCAAATAATGCTCCAAACATAATGGGCCCCATTTCTAAAGCTCTAGTGTATAATGGGCCCTGTAAATGCTGCTCCAGTGTCTGATGTCCACCTTTGGAATGTTCCAGTGTATGGTGGGCCCCATCTATCATTCTCCAGAGTATAGTGCTCCCCAAAAATTGCTGTCCCAACATAGAAAACAATCAAATAAGTCTCCTCGCTAGGGAATCCCTGTACTTGTCTGGACAGGTGCTGTAGCTTGCTTAACAGCTCGCCAGCCGTTCTCACGCCCAGTATGGATTGCACGTGATTGCACAAAGGTTAGAAAGGGTACCGTATCCCTGGATAACATGTATGGATAGCGTACACATTCAAAATATATGTCTATACAGCATGAGGCAGGCTCAGACGGTGTTAGGCCCAGTATGGATTGCACGTCATTGCACAAAGGTTAGAAGGGGTACCGTATCCCCGGATAACATGTATGGATAGCGTACACATTCAAAATATATGTCTATACAGCATGAGGCAGGCTCAGACGGTGTTAGGCCCAGTATGGATTGCACGTCATTGCACAAAGGTTAGAAGGGGTACCGTATCCCCGGATAACATGTATGGATAGCGTACACATTCAAAATATATGTCTATACAGCATGAGGCAGGCTCAGACGGTGTTAGGCCCAGTATGGATTGCACGTCATTGCACAAAGGTTAGAAGGGGTACCGTATCCCCGGATAACATGTATGGATAGCGTACACATTCAAAATATATGTCTATACAGCATGAGGCAGGCTCAGACGGTGTTAGGCCCAGTATGGATTGCACGTCATTGCACAAAGGTTAGAAAGGGTACCGTATCCCTGGATAACATGTATGGATAGCGTACACATTCAAAATATATGTCTATACAGCATGAGGCAGGCTCAGATGGTGTTAGGCCCAGTATGGATTGCACGTCATTGCACAAAGGTTAGAAGGGGTACCGTATCCCCGGATAACATGTATGGATAGCGTACACATTCAAAATATATGTCTATACAGCATGAGGCAGGCTCAGACGGTGTTAGGCCCAGTATGGATTGCACGTCATTGCACAAAGGTTAGAAGGGGTACCGTATCCCCGGATAACATGTATGGATAGCGTACACATTCAAAATATATGTCTATACAGCATGAGGCAGGCTCAGACGGTGTTAGGCCCAGTATGGATTGCACGTCATTGCACAAAGGTTAGAAAGGGTACCGTATCCCCGGATAACATGTATGGATAGCGTACACATTCAAAATATATGTCTATACAGCATGAGGCAGGCTCAGACGGTGTTAGGCCCAGTATGGATTGCACGTGATTGCAAAAAGGTTAGAAAGGGTACCGTATCCCTGGATAACATGTATGGATAGCGTACACATTCAAAATATATGTCTATACAGCATGAGGCAGGCTCAGACGGTGTTAGGCCCAGTATGGATTGCACGTCATTGCACAAAGGTTAGAAAGGGTACCGTATCCCTGGATAACATGTATGGATAGCGTACACATTCAAAATATATGTCTATACAGCATGAGGCAGGCTCAGACGGTGTTAGGCCCAGTATGGATTGCACGTCATTGCACAAAGGTTAGAAAGGGTACCGTATCCCTGGATAACATGTATGGATAGCGTACACATTCAAAATATATGTCTATACAGCATGAGGCAGGCTCAGACGGTGTTAGGCCCAGTATGGATTGCACGTCATTGCACAAAGGTTAGAAAGGGTACCGTATCCCTGGATAACATGTATGGATAGCGTACACATTCAAAATATATGTCTATACAGCATGAGGCAGGCTCAGACGGTGTTAGGCCCAGTATGGATTGCACGTCATTGCACAAAGGTTAGAAGGGGTACCGTATCCCCGGATAACATGTATGGATAGCGTACACATTCAAAATATATGTCTATACAGCATGAGGCAGGCTCAGACGGTGTTAGGCCCAGTATGGATTGCACGTCATTGCACAAAGGTTGGAAAGGGTACCGTATCCCCGGATAACATGTATGGATAGCGTACACATTCAAAATATATGTCTATACAGCATGAGGCAGGCTCAGACGGTGTTAGGCCCAGTATGGATTGCACGTCATTGCACAAAGGTTAGAAAGGGTACCGTATCCCTGGATAACATGTATGGATAGCGTACACATTCAAAATATATGTCTATACAGCATGAGGCAGGCTCAGACGGTGTTATGCCCAGTATGGATTGCACGTCATTGCACAAAGGTTAGAAGGGGTACCGTATCCCCGGATAACATGTATGGATAGCGTACACATTCAAAATATATGTCTATACATCAGGAGGCAGGCACAGACGGTGTCAGGCACAGTATGGATTTGACGGCCCAGATTACACAGCGGAGGAGCAGGGAGAGGTAAAGATTGCAAATGCTGGGGCCCTGGCCAAGCAAGGGGGGCACACTCGTGGGCGTCGGTACTGGCACTGGGCCCCTCATAGTACAGCGGTGTGTCTGACGGCGGGTGTGCACCACCACCGTCAGAGACACTTGATTGCACTATGAGGGACCGTGTGCCAGTGCCCGCGCCCAAGAGTCGGCCTACACACCTGTCCAGGGCAACGGCACTCGCACGGTGTCGTGCGCTAGGTGGTGACCCCGGCCATGGGGGGGAGGCAGCACAGTTAGGGAGTTTTAGAAAGTGGCATATGTTGATGTTGGACATTCAACTGATGCAAAAGGCGAAATAGGTGAAGTACCAGGAAGAGGTGGACCAAAGCAAGCCATTTTTCTGTCACCCTATGTGTCATCAGGGGAAGGTGGGACAAAATCCTTGGAAACCCATGCGTGGTTCATTTTAATGAAGGTTAGATCATCCACATTTTGGGTTGACAGACGGGTCCTTTTTTCTGTCAGGATTGATCCAGCTGCACTGAAGACTCTTTCCGATAGCACACTTGCAGCTGGGCAAGCGAGCTCCTGTAAGGCATATTGGGCCAATTCAGGCCAGGTGTCCAGTTTAGCGGCCCAATAGTCAAAGGGGAATGACCTGTGTGGGAGAACATCGATATGGGAGGAAAAGTAGTTTGTAACCATAGTTGACAACTGCTGTCTCCTGTCACTTTCCATCGATGCAGTATTACCAGTTGTGTGAGCGGTATTTGAAAAATCAGTCCACAACATTGTCATGAAACCCCTGTCTCCAACGCCACTTCTGCTGTGTGCACCACGAACACCTCTGCCAAGCTGCCCCCGGCCCGTACGGCTCGTGTGAGAACCATCACCGCTGCTGTGTGCTGGGAATGCCTCAAGCAACCGATTTACCAGAGTTGCTTGTTTATTAGCCAATATTAGGTCAAGGTTCTCCTGTGGCATGATGTTTTGTAATTTGCCTTTATAGCGTGGATCCAGGATGCTGGCCAACCAGTAGTCGTCATCGTTCATCATTTTGGCAATGCGGGGGTCCCTTTTTAGGATCCGCAAGGCATAATCTGACATGTGGGCCAATGTTCCCGGTGTCAATGATGCACTGCGAGTGCTGGGTGGAGGAGCACTTTCTGGCAAATCCACATCCCTCCAGTCACGCACAAACCCTGTACCAGACCTTGCCACGCCAACATTTTCGCTTGCCCCACGAGATGCATCCTCCTCCCCTAAGTAATCATCCCCATCATCCTCCTCCTCCTCCTCTTTTTCCTCCACCTCGTCCAGGAGAGGTCCCTGAGCAGACAATGGCTGAATGTCATCAAGGATTCCCTCCTCCTCTTCCTCCTCATCAACATTGGCTGCAGACGCCTGCTCCTTAAGGTGCGTCAAAGTTTGCATGAGCAGACGCATAAGTGGGATGCTCATGCTTAGGATGGCGTCGTCTGCGCTTACCAGCCGGGGGCATTCCTCAAAACACTGAAGGACTTTACAAAGGTCTTTCAGCTTCGACCACTGCACGCCTGTCAACTCCATGTCTGCTCTCAAAGTGCCTGGCCGTGTATCCTCCCACAAATGCATTATGGCCTGCCTCTGCTCGCACAGCCGCTCCACCATGTGCAGGGTGGAGTTCCACCTTGTTGCAATGTCGATAATGAGGCGGTGGTTGGGAAGGTGGAGCAATCACTGCAGCTTCTGCATACGAACAGAGTGTACAGGCGACCGGCGGATGTGAGCGCACAGTCTTCGCACCTTCTGGAGCAGGGCTGTTAACTCTGGATAATTTTTGAGGAAGCACTGCACCACCAGGTTCAAGGTGTGAGCCAAGCAAGGTATGTGGCTGAGTTTTGAAAGGGCTATGGCTGCCACAAAATTACGGCCGTTATCACTAACTACCTTGCCTGCCTCAAGATGTACACTGCCCAGCCATGACTCAGTTTGTCGCTTCAAGTACTCGGCCAGCACCTCGGCGGTGTGTCTGTCGCCCAAACACATCATCTGCAACACAGCCTGCTGATGCGTTCCACTAGCTGCTCGATAGGGGGACACATCGTGTGCAACAGTGGCAGCTGCAGATGGAGTGCTCGTACGACTGCGCTCTGTGGACGAGCTGTCGCTTCTGGAGGAGGAGGAGGAGGAGGGTCGAACGCCTACAGCCAACTGTTTCCTAGACCGTGGGCTAGGCAGCACTGTCCCACCACCGCTGTCCCCTGTGGACCCTGCATCCACCACATTAACCCAGTGCGCAGTGATGGACACGTAACGGCCCTGGCCATGCCGACTGGACCATGCATCAGTTGTGAGGTGCACCTTTCCGCTCACTGACTGCTTGAGTGCATGGACAATGCGGTCTTTCACATGATGGTGGAGGGCTGGGATGGCTTTGCGAGAGAAGAAGTGGCAACTGGGTAGGTCATAGCGTGGTACTGCATAGGCCATGAGTTCGCGGAAAGCTGTGCTTTCCACCAACCGAAAGGGCATCATCTCAAACGAGATTAGTTTGGCAAGGTGGGCGTTCAAACCCAGTGTACGCGGATGAGAGACTGAGTACTTTCTTGACCTACTCATAGTGTCTGGGAGGGTGAGCTGGACTTGAGAGCTGCATATGGTGGAAGTAGCGGTGGACAGGGCGGACTGAGAGAGGGTTGATGATGGTGATGGAGTTGGTGTTCTTTCTGATGGCCTAGAATCAGTCTTTCATTGATATAACAGTGGGATTCCCTGACTGCTGTGGCCTTGCAACGACACCTCAACATTTGCTGCTGTGCTAACCGGTGTGCTTACAGTGGGGGAAACAATGTAGCGTTGCTGACTACCTTCGTTGTGATCAGTTGCACATGTGGCACTTGAGGTTTGGTGTTGTGTCCACGCTTGCAAGTGCATGCTGGTTAAATGTCTAAGCATGCAACTGGTATTCAAATTTTTCAGATTTTTCCCTCGGCTAAAGGTCTTTGCGCACTTCTTACAGATAACCTTGGCCTGATCATGAGGATTTTGTTCAAAAAAGTGCCACACTGCACTCTTCCTACTTTGGCAGACATTTTGCGGCCTAGCACGCTGTGATCTTTTGACCCTCTGGACAAGCTGTCCAGCAACTCTTTTGATGTTTGGAACCTGTCTTTGGAGTGCTCCGGGCCTGCCAGATAACAGCTGTTGTGATGTCGATGTCTGCTGTGGATGCTCCTCATCTGAGCTATTGGAAGCAGCACCCTCTTCCCCCAATGGATGCCAATCTGGGTCAACAACTGGGTCATCCATCACCTCCTCTTCTATGTCATGTGCACCTTTCTCTGTGTCACCGTGTATGGTGGTATAGTGTGCGGGAAGGGGCACCTGAGTCTCATCAGGGTCAAAATCTGGCTCTGTACACTGCGAGGACAATGTAGTGCTCTGAGTGAATGTACCAGCAGAATCATCCATCAGCGGCTGTGCATCAGTGCACTCCATGTCAGATTCATCTTGGCCTGGGTAATTCACCATTTGACTTGATAATCCAGGCATGGTATGTGAAAACAGCTCCATGGAGTAATCAGTAGTATGGCCTGCGTCATCCTTCAATCTTGGTTGGGGTGAAGGACACAAGGAAAGGTGTGTTACATGAACATGAGCTTCCAATGACGACTCAGTGCTTTTACTTTTTACAACTGAAGAAGAGGAGGCGATAGAGCTGGAGACTGAGTCAGCAATGTAAGACAAAACTTTTTCCTGATGCTCTGCCTTTAAAAGCGGTTTGCCAACTCCTAGAAAACTAAGCGTTCGAGGCCTTATGTAGACAGACGATGACGCAGGGTCAGCACCTCCTGCATTTGGTCCTATTTTGCTCTTGCCACTACCATCAGATCCACCACCAACACCATCATTACCAGCTGCCAACCCCCGCCCAATTCCACGGCCTCTTCCACCAGCCTTCCTCATTTTTGGTAGAAATGTAGACAAAATCCAACAAACTATATAGTAATGTAAAACAAGGTACAAGGTGTCTATAGGACAGGTGAGTTTTAGAATTTCTGCACACACTTGTGGACAGTGGACACTTGTGGATTGTGTGCGGCCCACTGATATCTGAGTGCTATGTGACACGCTCGATGGCACAGCTGCCTGTGACCAAAGTGACGAGAGGATAATGGAGATTTTGAATCTCTGCGTACACTTGTGGACAGTGGACACTTGTGGATTGTGTGCGGCCCACTGATATCTGAGCGCTATGTGACACGCTCGATGGCACAGCTGCCTGTGACCAAAGTGACGAGAGGATAATGGAGATTTTGAATCTCTGCGTACACTTGTGGACAGTGGACACTTGTGGATTGTGTGCGGCCCACTGATATCTGAGCGCTATGTGACACGCTCGATGGCACAGCTGCCTGTGACCAAAGTGACGAGAGGATAATGGAGATTTTGAATCTCTGCGTACACTTTTGGACACTGGACACTTGTGGATTGTGTGCGGCCCACTGATATCTGAGCGCTATGTGACACGCTCGATGGCACAGCTGCCTGTGACCAAAGTGACGAGAGGATAATGGAGATTTTGAATCTCTGCGTACACTTGTGGACAGTGGATACTTGTGGATTGTGTGCGGCCCACTGATATCTGAGCGCTATGTGACACGCTCGATGGCACAGCTGCCTGTGACCAAAGTGACGAGAGGATAATGGAGATTTTGAATCTCTGCGTACACTTGTGGACAGTGGACACTTGTGGATTGTGTGCGGCCCACTGATATCTGAGCGCTATGTGACACGCTCGATGGCACAGCTGCCTGTGACCAAAGTGACGAGAGGATAATGGAGATTTTGAATCTCTGCGTACACTTTTGGACACTGGACACTTGTGGATTGTGTGCGGCCCACTGATATCTGAGCGCTATGTGACACGCTCGATGGCACAGCTGCCTGTGACCAAAGTGACGAGAGGATAATGGAGATTTTGAATCTCTGCGTACACTTTTGGACACTGGACACTTGTGGATTGTGTGCGGCCCACTGATATCTGAGCGCTATGTGACACGCTCGATGGCACAGCTGCCTGTGACCAAAGTGACGAGAGGATAATGGAGATTTTGAATCTCTGTGTACACTTTTGGACACTGGACACTTGTGGATTGTGTGCGGCCCACTGATATCTGAGCGCTATGTGACACGCTCGATGGCACAGCTGCCTGTGACCAAAGTGACGAGAGGATAATGGAGATTTTGAATCTCTGCGTACACTTTTGGACACTGGACACTTGTGGATTGTGTGCGGCCCACTGATATCTGAGCGCTATGTGACACGCTCGATGGCACAGCTGCCTGTGACCAAAGTGACGAGAGGATAATGGAGATTTTGAATCTCTGCGTACACTTTTGGACACTGGACACTTGTGGATTGTGTGCGGCCCACTGATATCTGAGCGCTATGTGACACGCTCGATGGCACAGCTGCCTGTGACCAAAGTGACGAGAGGATAATGGAGATTTTGAATCTCTGTGTACACTTTTGGACACTGGACACTTGTGGATTGTGTGCGGCCCACTGATATCTGAGCGCTATGTGACACGCTCGATGGCACAGCTGCCTGTGACCAAAGTGACGAGAGGATAATGGAGATTTTGAATCTCTGCGTACACTTGTGGACAGTGGACACTTGTGGATTGTGTGCGGCCCACTGATATCTGAGCGCTATGTGACACGCTCGATGGCACAGCTGCCTGTGACCAAAGTGACGAGAGGATAATGGAGATTTTGAATCTCTGCGTACACTTTTGGACACTGGACACTTGTGGATTGTGTGCGGCCCACTGATATCTGAGCGCTATGTGACACGCTCGATGGCACAGCTGCCTGTGACCAAAGTGACGAGAGGATAATGGAGATTTTGAATCTCTGTGTACACTTTTGGACACTGGACACTTGTGGATTGTGTGCGGCCCACTGATATCTGAGCGCTATGTGACACGCTCGATGGCACAGCTGCCTGTGACCAAAGTGACGAGAGGATAATGGAGATTTTGAATCTCTGCGTACACTTTTGGACACTGGACACTTGTGGATTGTGTGCGGCCCACTGATATCTGAGCGCTATGTGACACGCTCGATGGCACAGCTGCCTGTGACCAAAGTGACGAGAGGATAATGGAGATTTTGAATCTCTGCGTACACTTTTGGACACTGGACACTTGTGGATTGTGTGCGGCCCACTGATATCTGAGCGCTATGTGACACGCTCGATGGCACAGCTGCCTGTGACCAAAGTGACGAGAGGATAATGGAGATTTTGAATCTCTGCGTACACTTTTGGACACTGGACACTTGTGGATTGTGTGCGGCCCACTGATATCTGAGCGCTATGTGACACGCTCGATGGCACAGCTGCCTGTGACCAAAGTGACGAGAGGATAATGGAGATTTTGAATCTCTGCGTACACTTGTGGACAGTGGACACTTGTGGATTGTGTGCGGCCCACTGATATCTGAGCGCTATGTGACACGCTCGATGGCACAGCTGCCTGTGACCAAAGTGACGAGAGGATAATGGAGATTTTGAATCTCTGCGTACACTTTTGGACACTGGACACTTGTGGATTGTGTGCGGCCCACTGATATCTGAGCGCTATGTGACACGCTCGATGGCACAGCTGCCTGTGACCAAAGTGACGAGAGGATAATGGAGATTTTGAATCTCTGCGTACACTTGTGGACAGTGGACACTTGTGGATTGTGTGCGGCCCACTGATATCTGAGCGCTATGTGACACGCTCGATGGCACAGCTGCCTGTGACCAAAGTGACGAGAGGATAATGGAGATTTTGAATCTCTGCGTACACTTGTGGACAGTGGACACTTGTGGATTGTGTGCGGCCCACTGATATCTGAGCGCTATGTGACACGCTTGATGGCACAGCTGCCTGTGACCAAAGTGACGAGAGGATAATGGAGATTTTGAATCTCTGCGTACACTTTTGGACACTGGACACTTGTGGATTGTGTGCGGCCCACTGATATCTGAGCGCTATGTGACACGCTCGATGGCACAGCTGCCTGTGACCAAAGTGACGAGAGGATAATGGAGATTTTGAATCTCTGCGTACACTTTTGGACACTGGACACTTGTGGATTGTGTGCGGCCCACTGATATCTGATCGCTATGTGACACGCTCGATGGCACAGCTGCCTGTGACCAAAGTGACGAGAGGATAATGGAGATTTTGAATCTCTGCGTACACTTTTGGACACTGGACACTTGTGGATTGTGTGCGGCCCACTGATATCTGAGCGCTATGTGACACGCTCGATGGCACAGCTGCCTGTGACCAAAGTGACGAGAGGATAATGGAGATTTTGAATCTCTGCGTACACTTGTGGACAGTGGACACTTGTGGATTGTGTGCGGCCCACTGATATCTGAGCGCTATGTGACACGCTCGATGGCACAGCTGCCTGTGACCAAAGTGACGAGAGGATAATGGAGATTTTGAATCTCTGCGTACACTTGTGGACAGTGGACACTTGTGGATTGTGTGCGGCCCACTGATATCTGAGCGCTATGTGACACGCTCGATGGCACAGCTGCCTGTGACCAAAGTGACGAGAGGATAATGGAGATTTTGAATCTCTGCGTACACTTTTGGACACTGGACACTTGTGGATTGTGTGCGGCCCACTGATATCTGAGCGCTATGTGACACGCTCGATGGCACAGCTGCCTGTGACCAAAGTGACGAGAGGATAATGGAGATTTTGAATCTCTGCGTACACTTTTGGACACTGGACACTTGTGGATTGTGTGCGGCCCACTGATATCTGAGCGCTATGTGACACGCTCGATGGCACAGCTGCCTGTGACCAAAGTGACGAGAGGATAATGGAGATTTTGAATCTCTGCGTACACTTTTGGACACTGGACACTTGTGGATTGTGTGCGGCCCACTGATATCTTAGCGCTATGTGACACGCTCGATGGCACAGCTGCCTGTGACCAAAGTGACGAGAGGATAATGGAGATTTTGAATCTCTGCGTACACTTTTGGACACTGGACACTTGTGGATTGTGTGCGGCCCACTCATATCTGAGCGCTATGTGACACGCTCGATGGCACAGCTGCCTGTGACCAAAGTGACGAGAGGATAATGGAGATTTTGAATCTCTGCGTACACTTTTGGACACTGGACACTTGTGGATTGTGTGCGGCCCACTGATATCTGAGCGCTATGTGACACGCTCGATGGCACAGCTGCCTGTGACCAAAGTGACGAGAGGATAATGGAGATTTTGAATCTCTGCGTACACTTTTGGACACTGGACAATTGTGGATTGTGTGCGGCCCACTGATATCTGAGCGCTATGTGACATGCTCGATGGCACAGCTGCCTGTGACCAAAGTGACGAGAGGATAATGGAGATTTTGAATCTCTGCGTACACTTGTGGACAGTGGACACTTGTGGATTGTGTGCGGCCCACTGATATCTGAGCGCTATGTGACACGCTCGATGGCACAGCTGCCTGTGACCAAAGTGACAAGAGGATAATGGAGATTTTGAATCTCTGCGTACACTTTTGGACACTGGACACTTGTGGATTGTGTGCGGCCCACTGATATCTGAGCGCTATGTGACACGCTCGATGGCACAGCTGCCTGTGACCAAAGTGACGAGAGGATAATGGAGATTTTGAATCTCTGCGTACACTTGTGGACAGTGGACACTTGTGGATTGTGTGCGGCCCACTGATATCTGAGCGCTATGTGACACGCTCGATGGCACAGCTGCCTGTGACCAAAGTGACGAGAGGATAATGGAGATTTTGAATCTCTGCGTACACTTTTGGACAGTGGACACTTGTGGATTGTGTGCGGCCCACTGATATCTGAGCGCTATGTGACACGCTCGATGGCACAGCTGCCTGTGACCAAAGTGACGAGAGGATAATGGAGATTTTGAATCTCTGCGTACACTTTTGGACACTGGACACTTGTGGATTGTGTGCGGCCCACTGATATCTGAGCGCTATGTGACACGCTCGATGGCACAGCTGCCTGTGACCAAAGTGACGAGAGGATAATGGAGATTTTGAATCTCTGCGTACACTTTTGGACACTGGACACTTGTGGATTGTGTGCGGCCCACTGATATCTGAGCGCTATGTGACACGCTCGATGGCACAGCTGCCTGTGACCAAAGTGACGAGAGGATAATGGAGATTTTGAATCTATGCGTACACTTGTGGACAGTGGACACTTGTGGATTGTGTGCGGCCCACTGATATCTGAGTGCTATGTGACACGCTCGATGGCACAGCTGCCTGTGACCAAAGTGACGAGAGGATAATGGAGATTTTGAATCTCTGCGTACACTTGTGGACAGTGGACACTTGTGGATTGTGTGCGGCCCACTGATATCTGAGCGCTATGTGACACGCTCGATGGCACAGCTGCCTGTGACCAAAGTGACGAGAGGATAATGGAGATTTTGAATCTCTGCGTACACTTGTGGACAGTGGACACTTGTGGATTGTGTGCGGCCCACTGATATCTGATCGCTATGTGACACGCTCGATGGCACAGCTGCCTGTGACCAAAGTGACGAGAGGATAATGGAGATTTTGAATCTCTGCGTACACTTTTGGACAGTGGACACTTGTGGATTGTGTGCGGCCCACTGATATCTGAGCGCTATGTGACACGCTCGATGGCACAGCTGCCTGTGACCAAAGTGACGAGAGGATAATGGAGATTTTGAATCTCTGCGTACACTTTTGGACACTGGACACTTGTGGATTGTGTGCGGCCCACTGATATCTGAGCGCTATGTGACATGCTCGATGGCACAGCTGCCTGTGACCAAAGTGACGAGAGGATAATGGAGATTTTGAATCTCTGCGTACACTTTTGGACACTGGACACTTGTGGATTGTGTGTGGCCCACTGATATCTGAGCGCTATGTGACACGCTCGATGGCACAGCTGCCTGTGACCAAAGTGACGAGAGGATAATGGAGATTTTGAATCTCTGCGTACACTTTTGGACACTGGACACTTGTGGATTGTGTGCGGCCCACTGATATCTGAGCGCTATGTGACACGCTCGATGGCACAGCAGCCTGTGACCAAAGTGACGAGAGGATAATGGAGATTTTGAATCTCTGCGTACACTTTTGGACACTGGACACTTGTGGATTGTGTGCGGCCCACTGATATCTGAGCACTATGTGACACGCTCGATGGCACAGCTGCCTGTGACCAAAGTGACGAGAGGATAATGGAGATTTTGAATCTCTGCGTACACTTTTGGACACTGGACACTTGTGGATTGTGTGCGGCCCACTGATATCTGAGCGCTATGTGACACGCTCGATGGCACAGCTGCCTGTGACCAAAGTGACGAGAGGATAATGGAGATTTTGAATCTCTGCGTACACTTTTGGACACTGGACACTTGTGGATTGTGTGCGACCCACTGATATCTGAGCGCTATGTGACACGCTCGATGGCACAGCTGCCTGTGACCAAAGTGACGAGAGGATAAGAGAGATTGGATTGCTTTTAAAAAAGCAGTTTGCGGAGCAGTGGGTAAACAGCAATGCCAGCGTGTCAGGAAGCCTTAGAAGGCAGCCCAACAACCAACACCACTGATACACCACAATATAGCCTCCCCTTGCACTGCACACACAGTGACTTGTGTGTTGTGCAGGCCAAATCGCTAGCAGCAGAAGCAGTTTTTTTGTCTTCTTCCCTGCCTAACGCTCTCCCTACAGAATCAGCATCAACCTCTCCCTATACTAAGATCGGCAGAAGTAAGATGGCGGTCGGCGTGCACGCCCTTTTATACCCCCTGTGACGCCCACCAAAGCAAGCCAATCACTTGCATGCCCTTCTGAAAGATGGTGGTGACCCGTGCCTATGTCATCACGTTGCCCACAGTGTCCGTGGATCCTGATTGGCTGAAAAAGAGCGCAAAACAAACTTTTGAAACGCGACTTTGGCGCGTAAGTCGCCGACCTCTTGGCCGACCTCATCCTAGGGTCGGGTTTCGTTTCATGAAACCCGACTTTGCCAAAAGTCGTCGACTTTTGAATTTTTTCGACCCGTTTCGCTCAACTCTACTGGTGATATCTCTCCAAATCCTGGTCCTCCTCACCACATTCCCACAGTCATTTCTACCTCCCATCCACGCTCTATCACAACCTTCCGTAACCACTCCAACCTTATACCCATTCACCCAGCCTCCGCTTCCCCAGTCCCACTAACAGGAGCTCTGTGGAACGCTCGCTCTGTCTGCAACAAGCTTTCCTACATCCATGATCTTTTTGTTACTACCAAACTTTCCTTCCTCGCCATCACCGAAACCTGGCTCACCCCTTCTGACACAGCCTCTCCTGCTGCACTCTCATATGGTGGCTTCCACCTTTCTCACACCCCCCGCCCCACCAGCAAACATGGCGGAGGAGTTGGTCTTCTCCTGTCAGACACCTGCTCCTTCACCCCAATCCCACTGCCACCCTTTGTTACCCTCCCTTCCTTTGAGGTGCACTCTATGCGCATCTACTCCCCCTCCAACCTCCAACTGGCTGTCATCTACCGGCCCCCAGGGCCTGCCACCACCTTCTTTGACCACTTCACCACCTGGCTACTTCATTTCCTTTCCGCGGACATCCCTACTATCATCATGGGCGACTTCAACATCCCCATTGACACTTCCCTCTCAGCTTCCACTAAACTTCTATCTCTCACTTCCTCCTTCGGCCTCACTCAATGGTCTTCTACAGCCACCCACAAAGATGGCCACACACTGGACCTCATCTTCACCCGCCTCTGCTCCCTATCTAACCTCTCTAACTCACCTCTTCCTCTCTCTGACCACAACCTTCTCACATTTTCTTCCCTCTCCACTCCATGTCTACAATCCCCACCCCACAAACTTTCACACCCTCGCAGAAATCTTAAACACCTTGACCTACACTCATTCTCTGAATCCCTCCTCCCTCTCACAGATATAAGTTCCTTACACAATGCGGATGACGCTGCTGCTCTATATAACACCACAATAGCTGTAGCTTTGGAATCTGCTGCCCCACTTACACATACCAAAGCTCGCAAAATCAACAGACAGCCCTGGCACACCAGCCTGACCAAAGAACTGAGGCGAGCTTCCAGGGCTGCTGAGCGCAGATGGAAAAGATCCCACTCCAACGAGCACTTCATCACATTCAAACAGTCTCTCACTACTTTCAAGACCACACTCGCCACAGCTAAACAAACCTACTTCTCATCGCTCATATCCGCCCTGTCTCACAACCCTAAACAGTTATTCAACACCTTCAATTCTCTCCTCCGTCCCCCAGCACCTCCTCCCTCCCCACTCATCTCAGCTGAAGACTTTGCCTCATTTTTCAAGCAGAAGATTGATAACATCAGAGAAAGTTTTGGTCAACAACCCCCAGAGCCCCTTCTCCCGACTTCCCAGCCCTCCACCTCCAAAACCAACTTCTCCACCATTACAGAAGATCGACTCTCCACTCTACTCTCAAGATCACATCTCACCACTTGTGCACTTGACCCGATCCCTTCCCACTTCATCCCAAACCTCACCACAGTCTTCATCCCAACCCTAACCCATCTCATCAACCTATCACTAACAACTGGTGTTTTCCCCTCAAGCTTTAAACATGCCTCAATCACACCTATCCTCAAAAAGCCCTCTCTTGACCCATCCTCTGTATCTAGCTATCGCCCTATATCACTTCTCCCCTATGCCTCCAAGCTACTGGAACAACACGTCTACCTTGAACTGTCCTCCCATCTCTCTTCTTGCTCCCTCTTCGACCGCTTACAATCTGGCTTCCGGTCACACCACTCCACCGAAACTGCCCTTACTAAGGTCACCAATGACCTCTTAACCGCCAAGAGCAAGCGACACTACTCTGTCCTCCTCCTCCTGGACCTGTCGGCTGCCTTTGACACAGTGGACCATTCCCTACTATTACAGACCCTCTCATGCCTTGGCATCACAGACTTGGCCTTGTCCTGGATCTCATCATACCTAACAGACCGGACATTCAGCGTCTCCCACTCACACACCACCTCCTCACCTCACCCCCTATCTGTCGGAGTCCCACAAGGTTCAGTCATAGGACCCCTGCTCTTCTCCATTTACACCTTTGGCCTGGGACAGCTTATAGAATCTCATGGCTTCCAGTATCATCTCTATGCTGATGACACACAGATCTACATCTCTGGACCAGATATCACCTCCCTGCTAACCAGAATCCCTCAATGTCTGTCCACTATTTCATCCTTCTTCTCTACCAGATTTCTGAAACTTAACATGGACAAAACAGAATTCATCATCTTTCCCCATCTCACGTGACCCCCCCAACGAACCTATCCATTACAGTAAATGGCTGCCCACTCTCCCCAGTCCCACAAGCCCGCTGCCTCGGGGTAATCCTTGATGCTGATCTCTCCTTCAAACCACATATCCAAGCCCTTTCCACTTCCTGCCGACTTCAACTCAAAAATATTTCACGAATCCGTTCATTCCTCAACCAAGAATCTGCAAAAACCCTAGTCCATGCCCTCATTATCTCTCGCCTTGACTACTGCAACCTCCTGCTCAGTGGCCTCCCCTCGAACACTCTCGCACCCCTCCAATCTATTCTAAACTCCGCTGCCCGACTAATACACCTGTCCCCCCGCTATTCCCCAGCTTCTCCCCTCTGTCAATCCCTTCACTGGCTCCCCATTGCCCAGAGACTCCTGTACAAAACCCTAACCATGACATACAAAGCCATCCACAACCTGTCTCCTCCATACATCTGTGACCTTGTCTCCTGGTACTTTCCTGCATGCAACCTCCGATCCTCACAAGATCTCCTTCTCTACTCCCCTCTTATCTCCTCTTCCCACAATCGCATACAAGATTTCTCTCGCGCATCACCCCTACTCTGGAACTCTCTACCACAACACATCAGACTCTCACCTACCATCGAAACCTTCAAAAAGAGCCTGAAGACCCACCTCTTCCGACAAGCCTATAACCTGCAGTAACCACCGATCGACCAAACCGCTGCATGACCAGCTCTACCCTCGCCTACTGTATTTTCACCCATCCCTTGTAGATTGTGAGCCTTCGCGGGCAGGGTCCTCTCTCCTCCTGTACCAGTTATGACTTGTATTGTTCAACATTATTGTACTTGTTTTTATGTATACCCCTCCCTACATGTAAAGCGCCATGGAATAAATGGCGCTATAACAATAAATAATAATAATAATAATACTGACACTATATACAGAGCTCCTGTGTATAATGTCACTGGTTGATAGGGCTGGCGGAACACACCAAACTATAAATAATAGTAGGTACGTTCGCAGCCCGGGGTCCACCGTGCAGAGGTGGTACACTGCTGCTAGGTAATGGCGGAAGAATAGATCGGCGTGAAAACAGTCACACATGGGTTTTGTCACCCAGTGTGAACAGGGACGAACTCTGTTGACTCACAGAGCCGCACAGCCGCTGAACGCAAATACCGGAGCCTGTTTGGCTCACAGAGCCCGGCCAAAAAGCACACAGAAAGCGGCCACAGAACTCTACCCCAAGGACATGGGGTTAGAGTTCCTCTAGGCCCTCTGAGTGCACGGCGTCGCTGCCGCAAACGCCGCTATAGACGCTGGCTAAGGAGTGTGGAGCACGTGCACTGTGGCGTGCCGAGTCACTGATGGGGACTAATGCCTGACTCCGACTCTGCTCTACCTACACCTAAGCCTGGGCGCTAGCAGGCTAGGCTGCACAACACATGCGTACCAAGGGTAGGGGTTTCATAATGAGTCAGTCACCAGAGACATTCATACGTGCATACATCACTCCTCATGGTCTGAAAATACAGAGTATCCTAGCGCATGGCCGAGCGGCCATGCAAACCTTTTATAGCCGCGAGCGTCTGGGACCTTCCTGGCATCTCGGATGGGCCAGTCCAAACAGGAGCAGGACCTGAGCACGTGACATTCAATCTCCAATGGGAGATCACTCCACGGGCATGCTCAGTGGCCCGACATGAGGACTTAGTCCCTGGAGAATCTCGCTGCTGAGCAGCCTGCATTGCCATAGCTGTGCCAGAGGTGGCAGCAGCAAGCAAACCCACGGAGGTGGTCTGGGCAGAGTGCCGGGACCGACGAGTTTGCTGAGCAACTTACTCTGTGGCTTGGGAGGAATGGGAGACTGCCAGGAGCAGGCTCGGGATTCCCAACATACATACTGCATTCATACATACATACTACATATATACTACATTCATACATATATACTACATTCATAAAATACATAAATATAGACATACAGTACATATAACATAGAGTACATACTCACAGTCACTTTGATCCCTGAAGCCAGTGTCATCTCACTGTAAAAAATATTAAAATAACAAACAACCAATATACTCACTGATCCACAGAAATCCACGAGTGTCCCACAACGATCTCCTGCAGTGCATCACTGAGAGGTTACTATAGTTCACTGGTCTCACTTTATGGCAAAAGCTGCGTGGGAACTTTCTCACACAGCAATGCCAAAAGTGAGACTAGGAACTATATTTTTTTACAGTGGTGGAGGAATACAGTGCGGAAGGATACCTATCTTCCGGAGCTCCTAGAGAGGGGTTGCATCAGCTGATGCTGCTGTTCTCCACGGGGGATCGTCGTGGGACACTCGTGGATTTCTGCGGATCAGGGAGTATATTGGTTGTTTGTTATTTTCATATTTTTTACAGATGACACTGGCTTCGGGGATCAAATTGACAAGTGATGGTGAGTATGTACTCTATGTTATATGTACTGTATGTCTATATGTATGTATTGTATGAATGTATGAATGTATTGTATGTAGTATGTATGTTGTATGTCTGTAGCATGTTTTATGTATGTTGTATGTCTGTAGTATGTATTTAGTATGTAGTATGAATGTAGTATATATGTTGTATGAATGTAGTATATATGAATTATGTATGTAGTATGTAGTATGTATGAATATAGTATGTATGTAGTATGTATGTATGTTGTATGAATGTAGTGTGTAGTATGAATGTAGTATGTATGTAGTATGTACAGTTGTGGCCAAAAGTATTGACACCCCTGCAATTCTGTCAGATAATACTCAGTTTCTTCCTGAAAATGATTGCAAACACAAATTCTTTGGTATTATTATCTTCATTTAATTTGTCTTAAATGAAAAAACACAAAAAGAATTGTCCTAAAGCCAAATTGGATATAATTCCACACCAAACATAAAAAAGAGGGTGGACAAAAGTATTGGCACTGTTCGAAAAATCATGTGATGCTTCTCTAATTTGTGTAATTAACAGCAGAAATCCATGAGTGTCCCACGACGATCTCCTGCAGTGCATCACTGAGAGGTTACTATAGTTCACTGGTCTCACTTTATGGCAAAAGCTGCGTGGGAACTTTCTCACACAGCAATGCCAAAAGTGAGACTAGGGACTATTTTTTTACAGTGGCAGAGGAATATAGTGCGGAAGGATACCTACCTTCCGGAGCCCCTAGAGAGGGGTCGCATCAGCTGATGTTGCTGTTCTCCATGGAAATCGTCGTGGGACACTCGTGGATTTCTGCGGATCAGGGAGTATATTGGTTGTTTGTTATTTTTATATTTTTTACAGATGACGCTGGCTTCGGGGATCAAATTGACAAGTGATGGTGAGTATGTACTCTATGTTATATGTACTGTATGTCTATATGTATTGTATGAATGTATGAATGTATTGTATGTAGTATGTATGTTGTATGTCTGTAGCATGTTTTATGTATGTTGTATGTCTGTAGTATGTATTTAGTATGTAGTATATATGTTGTATGAATGTAGTATATATGAAGTATGTATGTATGTATGTTGTAGTATGTATGTATGCATGTTGTATGAATGTAGTATGTATGTTGTATGAATGTAGTATGTATGTAGTATGTAGTATGAATGTAGTATATATGCAGTATGTATGTAGTATGTACAGTTGTGGCCAAAAGTATTGACACCCCTGCAATTCTGTCAGATAATACTCAGTTTCTTCCTGAAAATGATTGCAAACACAAATTCTTTATTATCTTCATTTAATTTGTCTTAATTGAAAAAACGCAAAAAGAATTGTCCTAAAGCCAAATTGGATATAATTCCACGCCAAACATAAAAAAGAGGGTGGACAAAAGTATTGGCACTGTTCGAAAAATCATATGATGCTTCTCTAATTTGTGTACAGCACCTGTAACTTACCTGTGGCACCTAACAGGTGTTGGCAATAACTAAATCACACTTGCAGCCAGTTGACATGGCTTAAAGTTGACTCAACCTCTGTCCTGTGTCCTTGTGTGTGCTACATTGAGCATGGAGAAAAGAAAGAAGACCAAAGAACTGTCTGAGCACTTGAGAAACCAAATTGTGAGGAAGCATGAGCAATCTCAAGGCTACAAGTCCATCTCCAAAGACCTGAATGTTCCTGTGTCTACCGTGCGCAGTAGGGTGACCACAAAAAATCGATGTCGGAATTTTGTTCATCTGGACCCCACAAAACGATTCCCCTTTCCAGATATTGAGATAGCCAAAATTTGAGCTCGATCAAATGACGTTAACCCGTGCCGCTCGTCGCTCAAAGTTTGAAAAAATCCAAATTTTTGGACAAAAAGCTGACATATGGAGCCATAACTCCAGAACGGTAAATAATAAAAACACACTTAATATCTCAAAAGAAAGCTAATGTTGTTCTTCAAAATTTATATTTCATACATAATTGTTGTTATTTTAAGTCAAACTGAGTTACAACAGCTTTCAGCTTTCAAACGTGACCTGGTACCACTAGGAGCAATGGAGCATACTTTGTATTAGAGTTGAGCGACTTTTGGTTTTTTAGGGTCGCGTTTCGTTTCGTGAAACCCGACTTTTCCAAAAGTCGGGTCGAGCAAGATCGTCCGATTATAGGGAAAAGTCGGGGTCGTCCCGAAACACGAAACCCAATGTAAGTCAATGGGGAATAAAAGTCGGCAGTGAGAGGAGGACAGGAAACACACCTACAGTGCCCATTTGAATGCCAAAAGCATCAATTCTTCTTACTTAAGCTTGTCAACCTTAATTAACTTCATAATACAAGTTACGCACTGAAAAATGGGGGTTATTTGGCTAAAGTTGTGGGGGGGAGGGCTGGCTGCAGGTTTTCATGTGCCCTGGGCGAAAGAGCGCCCCTTTAACACATACCACAACTCATCATGCTCCGATACGGCAGATAAATAGCGGTATAGTACAATGAAAAATACCTCACTTTTTACATCTCATGACGAGGCCCATCTATTTCTCCATACAGAATCATTGGTCCCATATAATGTTTGAAACAGTACATGATGAGCTCCACATAATGCTACAGTATATGTTGGTCCCCATGGATGAAGCTCCACTGTCTTATGGGCCCAAATAATGCTCCAAACATAATGGGCCCCATTTCTAATGCTCTAGTGTATAATGGGCCCTGTAAATGCTGCTCCAGTGTCTGATGTCCACCTTTGGAATGTTCCAGTGTATGGTGGGCCCCATCTATCTTTCTCCAGAGTATAGTGCTCCCCAAAAATTGCTGTCCCAACATTGCAAACAATCAAATAAGTCTCCTCGCTAGGGAATCCCTGTACTTGTCTGGACAGATGCTGGAGCTTGCTTAACAGCTCGCCAGCCGTTCTCACGCCCAGTATGGATTGCACGTGATTGCACAAAGGTTAGAAAGGGTACCGTATCCCTGGATAACATGTATGGATAGCGTACACATTCAAAATATATGTCTCAGGAGGCAGGCTCAGATGGTGTTAGGCCCAGTATGGATTGCACGTGATTGCACAAAGGTTAGAAAGGGTATCGTATCCCTGGATAACATGTATGGATAGCGTACACATTCAAAATATATGTCTATACAGCATGAGGCAGGCTCAGACGGTGTTAGGCCCAGTATGGATTGCACATGATTGCACAAAGGTTAGAAAGGGTACCGTATCCCTGGATAACATGTATGGATAGCATACACATTCAAAATATATGTCTCAGGAGGCAGGCTCAGACGGTGTTAGGCCCAGTATGGATTGCACGTGATTGCACAAAGGTTAGAAAGGGTACCGTATCCCTGGATAACATGTATGGATAGCGTACACATTCAAAATATATGTCTATACAGCATGAGGCAGGCTCAGACGGTGTTAGGCCCAGTATGGATTGCACGTGATTGCACAAAGGTTAGAAAGGGTACCGTATCCCTGGATAACATGTATGGATAGCGTACACATTCAAAATATATGTCTATACAGCATGAGGCAGGCTCAGACGGTGTTAGGCCCAGTATGGATTGCACGTGATTGCACAAAGGTTAGAAAGGGTACCGTATCCCTGGATAACATGTATGGATAGCGTACACATTCAAAATATATGTCTCAGGAGGCAGGCTCAGACGGTGTTAGGCCCAGTATGGATTGCACGTGATTGCACAAAGGTTAGAAAGGGTACCGTATCCCTGGATAACATGTATGGATAGCGTACACATTCAAAATATATGTCTATACAGCATGAGGCAGGCTCAGACGGTGTTAGGCCCAGTATGGATTGCACGTGATTGCTCAAAGGTTAGAAAGGGTACCGTATCCCTGGATAACATGTATGGATAGCGTACACATTCAAAATATATGTCTCAGGAGGCAGGCTCAGACGGTGTTAGGCCCAGTATGGATTGCACGTGATTGCACAAAGGTTAGAAAGGGTACCGTATCCCTGGATAACATGTATGGATAGCGTACACATTCAAAATATATGTCTATACAGCATGAGGCAAGCTCAGACGGTGTTAGGCCCAGTATGGATTGCACGTGATTGCACAAAGGTTAGAAAGGGTACCGTATCCCTGGATAACATGTATGGATAGCGTACACATTCAAAATATATGTCTCAGGAGGCAGGCTCAGACGGTGTTAGGCCCAGTATGGATTGCACGTGATTGCACAAAGGTTAGAAAGGGTACCGTATCCCTGGATAACATGTATGGATAGCGTACACATTCAAAATATATGTCTATACAGCATGAGGCAGGCTCAGACGGTGTTAGGCCTAGTATGGATTGCACGTGATTGCACAAAGGTTAGAAAGGGTACCGTATCCCTGGATAACATGTATGGATAGCGTACACATTCAAAATATATGTCTCAGGAGGCAGGCTCAGACGGTGTTAGGCCCAGTATGGATTGCACGTGATTGCACAAAGGTTAGAAAGGGGACCGTATCCCTGGATAACATGTATGGATAGCGTACACATTCAAAATATATGTCTATACAGCATGAGGCAGGCTCAGACGGTGTTAGGCCCAGTATGGATTGCACGTGATTGCACAAAGGTTAGAAAGGGTACCGTATCCCTGGATAACATGTATGGATAGCGTACACATTCAAAATATATGTCTATACAGCATGAGGCAGGCTCAGACGGTGTTAGGCCCAGTATGGATTGCACGTGATTGCACAAAGGTTAGAAAGGGTACCGTATCCCTGGATAACATGTATGGATAGCGTACACATTCAAAATATATGTCTATACAGCATGAGGCAGGCTCAGACGGTGTTAGGCCCAGTATGGATTGCACATGATTGCACAAAGGTTAGAAAGGGTACCGTATCCCTGAATAACATGTATGGATAGCGTACACATTCAAAATATTTGTCTCAGGAGGCAGGCTCAGACGGTGTTAGGCCCAGTATGGATTGCACGTGATTGCACAAAGGTTAGAAAGGGTACCGTATCCCTGGATAACATGTATGGATAGCGTACACATTCAAAATATATGTCTATACAGCATGAGGCAGGCTCAGACGGTGTTAGGTCCAGTATGGATTGCACGTGATTGCACAAAGGTTAGAAAGGGTACCGTATCCCTGGATAACATGTATGGATAGCGTACACATTCAAAATATATGTCTATACAGCATGAGGCAGGCTCAGACGGTGTTAGGTCCAGTATGGATTGCACGTGATTGCACAAAGGTTAGAAAGGGTACCGTATCCCTGGATAACATGTATGGATAGCGTACACATTCAAAATATATGTCTCAGGAGGCAGGCTCAGACGGTGTTAGGCCCAGTATGGATTGCACGTGATTGCACAAAGGTTAGAAAGGGTACCGTATCCCTGGATAACATGTATGGATAGCGTACACATTCAAAATATATGTCTATGCAGCATGAGGCAGGCTCAGACGGTGTTAGGCCCAGTATGGATTGCACGTGATTGCACAAAGGTTAGAAAGGGTACCGTATCCCTGGATAACATGTATGGATAGCGTACACATTCAAAATATATGTCTATACAGCATGAGGCAGGCTCAGACGGTGTTAGGCCCAGTAACGATTGCACGTGATTGCACAAAGGTTAGAAAGGGTACCGTATCCCTGGATAACATGTATGGATAGCGTACACATTCAAAATATATGTCTCAGGAGGCAGGCTCAGACGGTGTTAGGCCCAGTATGGATTGCACGTGATTGCACAAAAGTTAGAAAGGGTACCGTATCCCTGGATAACATGTATGGATAGCGTACACATTCAAAATATATGTCTATACAGCATGAGGCAGGCTCAGACGGTGTTAGGCCCAGTATGGATTGCACGTGATTGCACAAAGGTTAGAAAGGGTACCGTATCCCTGGATAACATGTATGGATAGCGTACACATTCAAAATATATGTCTCAGGAGGCAGGCTCAGACGGTGTTAGGCCCAGTATGGATTGCACGTGATTGCACAAAGGTTAGAAAGGGTACCGTATCCCTGGATAACATGTATGGATAGCGTACACATTCAAAATATATGTCTATACAGCATGAGGCAGGCTCAGACGGTGTTAGGCCCAGTATGGATTGCACGTGATTGCACAAAGGTTAGAAAGGGTACCGTATCCCTGGATAACATGTATGGATAGCGTACACATTCAAAATATATGTCTATACAGCATGAGGCAGGCTCAGACGGTGTTAGGCCCAGTATGGATTGCACGTGATTGCACAAAGGTTAGAAAGGGTACCGTATCCCTGGATAACATGTATGGATAGCGTACACATTCAAAATATATGTCTATACAGCATGAGGCAGGCTCAGACGGTGTTAGGCCCAGTATGGATTGCATGTGATTGCACAAAGGTTAGAAAGGGTACCGTATCCCTGGATAACATGTATGGATAGCGTACACATTCAAAATATATGTCTCAGGAGGCAGGCTCAGACGGTGTTAGGCCCAGTATGGATTGCACGTGATTGCACAAAGGTTAGAAAGGGTACCGTATCCCTGGATAACATGTATGGATAGCGTACACATTCAAAATATATGTCTATACAGCATGAGGCAGGCTCAGACGGTGTTAGGCCCAGTATGGATTGCACGTGATTGCACAAAGGTTAGAAAGGGTACCGTATCCCTGGATAACATGTATGGATAGCATACATATTCAAAATATATGTCTATACAGCATGAGGCAGGCTCAGACGGTGTTAGGCCCAGTATGGATTGCACGTGATTGCACAAAGGTTAGAAAGGGTACCGTATCCCTGGATAACATGTATGGATAGCGTACACATTCAAAATATATGTCTCAGGAGGCAGGCTCAGACGGTGTTAGGCCCAGTATGGATTGCACGTGATTGCACAAAGGTTAGAAAGGGTACCGTATCCCTGGATAACATGTATGGATAGCGTACACATTCAAAATATATGTCTATACAGCATGAGGCAGGCTCAGACGGTGTTAGGCCCAGTATGGATTGCACGTGATTGCACAAAGGTTAGAAAGGGTACCGTATCCCTGGATAACATGTATGGATAGCGTACACATTCAAAATATATGTCTATACAGCATGAGGCAGGCTCAGACGGTGTTAGGCCCAGTATGGATTGCACGTGATTGCACAAAGGTTAGAAAGGGTACCGTATCCCTGGATAACATGTATGGATAGCGTACACATTCAAAATATATGTCTATACAGCATGAGGCAGGCTCAGACGGTGTTAGGCCCAGTATGGATTGCACGTGATTGCACAAAGGTTAGAAAGGGTACCGTATCCCTGGATAACATGTATGGATAGCGTACACATTCAAAATATATGTCTCAGGAGGCAGGCTCAGACGGTGTTAGGCCCAGTATGGATTGCACGTGATTGCACAAAGGTTAGAAAGGGTACCGTATCCCTGGATAACATGTATGGATAGCGTACACATTCAAAATATATGTCTATACAGCATGAGGCAGGCTCAGACGGTGTTAGGCCCAGTATGGATTGCACGTGATTGCACAAAGGTTAGAAAGGGTACCGTATCCCTGGATAACATGTATGGATAGCGTACACATTCAAAATATATGTCTATACAGCATGAGGCAGGCTCAGACGGTGTTAGGCCCAGTATGGATTGCACGTGATTGCACAAAGGTTAGAAAGGGTACCGTATCCCTGGATAACATGTATGGATAGCGTACACATTCAAAATATATGTCTATACAGCATGAGGCAGGCTCAGACGGTGTTAGGCCCAGTATGGATTGCACGTGATTGCACAAAGGTTAGAAAGGGTACCGTATCCCTGGATAACATGTATGGATAGCGTACACATTCAAAATATATGTCTCAAGAAGCAGGCTTAGACGGTGTTAGGCCCAGTATGGATTTGACGGCCCAGATTACACAGCGGAGGAGCAGGGAGAGGTAAAGATTGCAAATGCTGGGGCCCTGGCCAAGCAAGGGGGGCCCACTCGTGGGCGTCGGTACTGGCACTGGGCCCCTCATAGTATAGCGGTGTGTCTGACGGCGGGTGTGCACCACCACCGTCAGAGACACTTGATTGCACTATGAGGGACCCTGTGCCAGTGCCCGCGCCCAAGAGTCGGCCTACCCACCTGTCCAGGGCAACGGCACTCGCACGGTGTCGTGCGCTAGGTGTTGACCCCGGCCATGGGGGGGAGGCAGCAAAGTTAGGGAGTTTTAGAAAGTGGCATATGTTGATGTTGGACATTCAGCTGATGCAAAAGGCGAAATAAGTGAAGTACCAGGAAGAGGTGGACCAAAGCAAGCCATTTTTCTGTCACCCTATGTGTCATCAGGGGAAGGTGGGACAAAATCCTTGGAAACCCATGCGTGGTTCATTTTAATGAAGGTTAGATCATCCACATTTTGGGTTGACAGACGGGTCCTTTTTTCTGTCAGGATTGATCCAGCTGCACTGAAGACTCTTTCCGATAGCACACTTGCAGCTGGGCAAGCGAGCTCCTGTAAGGCATATTGGGCCAATTCAGGCCAGGTGTCCAGTTTAGCGGCCCAATAGTCAAAGGGGAATGACCTGTGTGGGAGAACATCGATATGGGAGGAAAAGTAGTTTGTAACCATAGTTGACAACTGCTGTCTCCTGTCACTTTCCATCGATGCAGTATTACCAGTTGTGTGAGCGGTATTTGAAAAATCAGTCCACAACATTGTCATGAAACCCCTGTCTCCAACGCCACTTCTGCTGTGTGCACCACGAACACCTCTGCCAAGCTGCCCCTGGCCCGTACGGCTCGTGTGAGAACCATCACCGCTGCCATGTGCTGGGAATGCCTCAAGCAACCGATTTACCAGAGTTGCTTGTTTATTAGCCAATATTAGGTCAAGGTTCTCCTGTGGCATGATGTTTTGTAATTTGCCTTCATAGCGTGGATCCAGGATGCTGGCCAACCAGTAGTCGTCATCGTTCATCATTTTGGCAATGCGGGGGTCCCTTTTTAGGATCCGCAAGGCATAATCTGACATGTGGGCCAATGTTCCCGGTGTCAATGATGCACTGCGAGTGCTGGGTGGAGGAGCACTTTCTGGCAAATTCACATCCCTCCAGTCACGCACAAACCCTGTACCAGACCTTGCCACGCCAACATTTTCACTTGCCCCACGAGATGCATCCTCCTCCCCTAAGTAATCATCCCCATCATCCTCCTCCTCCTCCTCTTCTTCCTCCACCTCGTCCAGGAGAGGTCCCTGAGCAGACAATGGCTGAATGTCATCAAGGATTCCCTCCTCCTCTTCCTCCTCATCAACATTGGCTGCAGACGCCTGCTCCTTAAGGTGCATCAAAGTTTGCATGAGCAGACGCATAAGTGGGATGCTCATGCTTAGGATGGCGTCGTCTGCGCTTACCAGCCGTGTGCATTCCTCAAAACACTGAAGGACTTTACAAAGGTCTTTCAGCTTCGACCACTGCACGCCTGTCAACTCCATGTCTGCTCTCAAAGTGCCTGGCCGTGTATCCTCCCACAAATGCATTATGGCCTGCCTCTGCTCGCACAGCCGCTCCACCATGTGCAGGGTGGAGTTCCACCTTGTTGCAATGTCGATAATGAGGCGGTGGTTGGGAAGGTGGAGCAATCGCTGCAGCTTCTGCATACGAACGGAGTGTACAGGCGACCGGCGGATGTGCGCTCACAGTCTTCGCACCTTCTGGAGCAGGGCTGTTAACTCCGGATAATTTTTGAGGAAGCACTGCACCACCAGGTTCAAGGTGTGAGCCAAGCAAGGTATGTGTCTGAGTTTTGAAAGGGCTATGGCTGCCACAAAATTACGGCCGTTATCACTAACTACCTTGCCTGCCTCAAGATGTACACTGCCCAGCCATGACTCAGTTTGTCGCTTCAAGTACTCGGCCAGCACCTCGGCGGTGTGTCTGTCGCCCAAACACATCATCTGCAACACAGCCTGCTGACGCTTTCCACTAGCTGCTCGATAGGGGGACACATCGTGTGCAACAGTGGCAGCTGCAGATGGAGTGCTCGTACGACTGCGCTCTGTGGACGAGCTTTCGCTTCTGGAGGAGGAGGAGGAGGAGGGTTGAACGCCTACAGCAAACTGTTTCCTATACCGTGGGCTAGGCAGCACTGTCCCACCACCGCTGTCCCCTGTGGACCCAGCATCCACCACATTAACCCAGTGCACAGTGATGGACACGTAACGGCCCTGGCCATGCCGACTGGACCATGCATCAGTTGTGAGGTGCACCTTTCCGCTCACTGACTGCTTGAGTGCATGGACAATGCGGTCTTTCACATGATGGTGGAGGGCTGGGATGGCTTTGCGAGAGAAGAAGTGGCGACTGGGTAGGTCATAGCGTGGTACTGCATAGGCCATGAGTTCGCGGAAAGCTGTGCTTTCCACCAACCGAAAGGGCATCATCTCAAACGAGATTAGTTTGGCAATGTGGGCGTTCAAACCCAGTGTACGCGGATGAGAGACTGAGTACTTTCTTGACCTACTCATAGTGTCTGGGAGGGTGAGCTGGACTTGAGAGCTGCATATGGTGGAAGTAGCGGTGGACAGGGCGGACTGAGAGAGGGTTGATGATGGTGATGGAGTTGGTGTTCTTTCTGATGGCCTAGAATCAGTCTTTCGTTGATATAACAGTGGGATTCCCTGACTGCTGTGGTCTTGCAACGACACCTCAACATTTGCTGCTGTGCTAACCGGTGGGCTTACAGTGGGGGAAACAATGTAGCGTTGCTGACTACCTTCGTTGTGATCAGTTGCACATGTGGCACTTGAGGTTTGGTGTTGTGTCCACGCTTGCAAGTGCATGCTGGTTAAATGTCTAAGCATGCAACTGGTATTCAAATTTTTCAGATTTTTCCCTCGGCTAAAGGTCTTTGCGCACTTCTTACAGATAACCTTGGCCTGATCATGAGGATTTTGTTCAAAAAAGTGCCACACTGCACTCTTCCTACTTTGGCAGACATTTTGCGGCCTAGCACGCTGTGATCTTTTGACCCTCTGGACAAGCTGTCCAGCAACTCTTTTGATGTTTGGAACCTGTCTTTGGAGTGCTCCGGGCCTGCCAGATAACAGCTGTTGCAATGTCGATGTCTGCTGTGGATGCTCCTCATCTGAGCTATTGGAAGCAGCACCCTCTTCCCCCAATGGATGCCAATCTGGGTCAACAACTGGGTCATCCATCACCTCCTCTTCTATGTCATGTGCACCTTCCTCTGTGTCACCGTGTATGGTGGTATAGTGTGCGGGAAGGGGCACCTGAGTCTCATCAGGGTCAGAATCTGGCTCTGTACACTGCGAGGACAATGTAGTGCTCTGAGTGAATGTACCAGCAGAATCATCCATCAGCGGCTGTGCATCAGTGCACTCCATGTCAGATTCATCTTGGCCTGGGTAATTCACCATTTCACTTGATAATCCAGGCATGGTATGTGAAAACAGCTCCATGGAGTAATCAGTAGTATGGCCTGCGTCATCCTTCAATCTTGGTTGGGGTGAAGGACACAAGGAAAGGTGTGGTTTATGAACATGAGCCTCCAATGACGACTCAGTGCTTTTACTTTTTACAACTGAAGAAGAGGAGGCGATAGAGCTGGAGGCTGAGTCAGCAATGTAAGACAAAACTTTTTCCTGATGCTCTGGCTTTAAAAGCGGTTTGCCAACTCCTAGAAAACTAAGCGTTCGAGGCCTTATGTAGCCAGACGATGACGCAGGGTCAGCACCTCCTGCATTCGGTCCTATTTTGCTCTTGCCACTACCATCAGATCCACCACCAACACCATCATTACCAGCTGCCAAC
This sequence comes from Dendrobates tinctorius, assembly GCF_039654945.1. Lineage (NCBI taxonomy): Eukaryota > Metazoa > Chordata > Amphibia > Anura > Dendrobatidae > Dendrobates > Dendrobates tinctorius. The sequence continues at coordinate 49,782,637 of NW_027361679.1, read as the reverse complement.
CCCCGCCCAATTCCACGGCCTCTTCCACCAGCCTTCCTCATTTTTGGTAGAAATGTAGACAAAATCCAACAAACTATATAGTAATGTAAAACAAGGTACAAGGTGTCTATAGGACAGGGGAGATTTAGAATTTCTGCACACACTTGTGGACAGTGGACACTTTTGGATTGTGTGAGGCCCAATGATATCTGAGCGCTATGTGACAGGCTCGATGGCACAGCTGCCTGTGACAAAAGTGACGAGAGGATAAGGGAGATTTTGAATCTCTGCGCACACTTTTGGACACTGGACACTTTTGGATTGTGTGAGGCCCACTGATATCTGAGCGCTATGTGACAGGCTCGATGGCACAGCTGCCTGTGACAAAAGTGACGAGAGGATAATGGAGATTTTGAATCTCTGCGCACACTTTTGGACACTGGACACTTGTGGATTGTGTGAGGCCCACTGATATCTGAGCGCTATGTGACAGGCTCGATGGCACAGCTGCCTGTGACAAAAGTGACGAGAGGATAATGGAGATTTTGAATCTCTGCGCACACTTTTGGACACTGGACACTTGTGGATTGTGTGAGGCCCACTGATATCTGAGCGCTATGTGACAGGCTCGATGGCACAGCTGCCTGTGACAAAAGTGACGAGAGGATAATGGAGATTTTGAATCTCTGCGCACACTTTTGGACACTGGACACTTGTGGATTGTGTGAGGCCCACTGATATCTGAGCGCTATGTGACAGGCTCGATGGCACAGCTGCCTGTGACAAAAGTGACAAGAGGATAATGGAGATTTTGAATCTCTGCGCACACTTTTGGACACTGGACACTTGTGGATTGTGTGAGGCCCACTGATATCTGAGCGCTATGTGACAGGCTCGATGGCACAGCTGCCTGTGACAAAAGTGACGAGAGGATAATGGAGATTTTGATTCTCTGCGCACACTTTTGGACACTGGACACTTGTGGATTGTGTGAGGCCCACTGATATCTGAGCGCTATGTGACAGGCTCGATGGCACAGCTGCCTGTGACAAAAGTGACGAGAGGATAATGGAGATTTTGAATCTCTGCGCACACTTTTGGACACTGGACACTTGTGGATTGTGTGAGGCCCACTGATATCTGAGCGCTATGTGACAGGCACGATGGCACAGCTGCCTGTGACAAAAGTGACGAGAGGATAATGGAGATTTTGAATCTCTGCGCACACTTTTGGACACTGAACACTTGTGGATTGTGTGAGGCCCACTGATATCTGAGCGCTATGTGACAGGCTCGATGGCACAGCTGCCTGTGACAAAAGTGACGAGAGGATAATGGAGATTTTGAATCTCTGCGCACACTTTTGGACACTGGACACTTGTGGATTGTGTGAGGCCCACTGATATCTGAGCGCTATGTGACAGGCTCGATGGCACAGCTGCCTGTGACAAAAGTGACGAGAGGATAATGGAGATTTTGAATCTCTGCGCACACTTTTGGACACTGGACATTTGTGGATTGTGTGAGGCCCACTGATATCTGAGCGCTATGTGACAGGCTCGATGGCACAGCTGTGACAAAAGTGACTAGAGGATAAGGGAGATTGGATTGCTTTTAAAAAAGCAGTTTGCGGAGCAGTGGGTAAACAGCAATGCCAGCGTGTCAGGAAGCCTTAGAAGGCAGCCCAACAACCAACACCACTGATACACCACTATATAGCCTCCCCTTGCACTGCACACACAGTGACTTGTGTGTTGTGCAGGCCAAATCGCTAGCAGCAGAAGCAGTTTTTTTGTCTTCTTCCCTGCCTAACGCTCTCCCTACAGAATCAGCAGCAACCTCTCCCTATACTAAGATCGGCAGAAGTAATATGGCGGTCGGCGTGCACGCCCTTTTATACCCCCTGTGACGCCCACCAAAGCAAGCCAATCACTTGCATGCCCTTCTGAAAGATGGTGGTGACCCGTGCCTAGGTCATCACGTTGCCCACAGTGTCCGTGGATCCTGATTGGCTGAAAAAGAGCGCAAAACAAACTTTTGAAACGCGACTTTGGCGCGTAAGTCGCCGACCTCGTGGCCGACCTCATCCTAGGGTCGGGTTTCGTTTCATGAAACCCGACTTTGCCAAAAGTCGGCGACTTTTGCATTTTTTCGACCCGTTTCGCTCAACTCTACTTTGTATATTTTGTTATTAAGTGATAAATTTTGGTTTTTTTTGGTATATTTTTGAGTTTAAAGTAGAAATATAACAAAAAAACAAGTAATACTGATAAGTCTAATGACATTTTTTATTTTAAAATAAAAAATGAGGTATATAATACATATAAAACAGACACAGAAAAGATACAGACGTAGTACCTACATGAGTTGATAATTTTACATAGTTATCTAATCTATTCTAGAGCTTTTGTTAAAGTAGTTTTTAAAACGTCAGAATATAATGTTCGGCATTTGCTTACAACTTGCAGGACATATTGCTTTTGTTCTTCATCTTTTGTCAGAAGGTCGTTAAAGTCAGTTATTAATTTAACACCACGCTCAGCCATATCATTAACTACTTTTAATGTTTTGACAATTTTCAATCCTTCTTGGAAGTCATTATTTTGAGGCCAGGTGTTTGGATTTTGTCTTAGGAAATCTGTTTTTATATTAAATCGGTCAAAGAATGTAAATGTTTCTTTGGTAAGTAAATTTACCAATCCTCCATCAACTACCTCTTTTAATTTTTCTTTCCTAACTTTTGGATTTACAACCCTAGCGTGCTCTGATGGTTCATCTGTGCTACTGAGCAATTTATTAGCCATTAACAACTTTTCATCGTCTGTAATGGTGGGATCAAAAAACGATAATCCCACCAACTCTGCATTCAAATACCACAAATGGTTCGAAAATTTGGTCAGGGCTATTTCTGCAATGTCGTTGTCACATTCTTTATAGTCTAACAGACTATGCAAAATACCTAAATCTTGCTTTGGCGCAAGATGAGCTTTTGGAGCATTGAACCAAGCTTTACAATAAATTTTAACTAGGAAAACAGAAATGGCACGCACAGAACTTTCTTCTTCTTTAGACATCTTAAATTGACGACGAAAAATGAACATTTTCAAGCAGTAAATAGCCTTTGCCATCCACCTAGCGTGATGAATGGCTCCTGTAGTTCTAAAACCCACAACATTGCCGTCTAGTGATCCAACAAATACGAGAACCAACTGCAACAGTTCCTTGTAGTCATCTCTGGGGTGGCTCTCAGTTAATTTGGTCTCGAATTCAGCAGTAACATTTGCAATTACTTCTGGAGTTAGCTGCTTTTGTATTAGATTGTCACTGATACCTGTGTCGTATTTTCCTTTGTCTATCTTGGGCCACGCAGTGAGGAATCTTTTGAAAATGTCTCGATGAGGTCCAGTGGTTGATCCCATTTTTGTCTCGAATACGCCTCTTAACACAATTTCCAAGATATGGTGATGGCAAGCTAGGTGTAGCAATTCTCTTCCTAACATTTGCTCCAATAGGACGCATGCTCCTTTGAGTCTTCCCGTGTTCGATGCTGCAGTGTCGAAGCACATCGCCTTGACGGTGTTGGGAAGACCCCATTCCTGTAGGCATTCATATACGGCTACGGCTTGCTCTTCTCCAGAGCTGCTTGCTGTTACAGGAACTCCCAGCAGCTGTTCCTTTTCGCCATATGAAATAGCAATAGCTATTCGCTCACATTGCTCATGTTTTAAAACACCCGGTAAAAGTTTACCATCCCAATGGACAACCACGGGCTCTTTTTCAGGAATGTTTACTTTATCTAAAAAAATTTTAGTATATTGTTCTCTGAACATTTGCCTTCTAGAATGTAATAAAGTTTTCGAGACTTTGTACTCAAGAGGGTCAAGGTTTAGTGCTTCTAGAGTAGCTATTAAAATTCTCGTGGCATTTCTGTCAGATACCTTACATCGATCTAACACAATGGATAATTTCATGTTTAAAATCTCTTTAACGCCCCTTGCAAATGAAACTTTCATCCTCTTGCTCTCAGATGGTCCTGGATCTTCTGCAGCTTCTTCAGGGATGTCCATTTCCTCCAAGCTCTCAAGTTCCTGGTAGATGCTGTCCTCTTCAGTATCTTCTTCTTTTCCTTCTTCGAGCTTGTCTTCATCATCCGTCTCTAAGAAGCAACAAAAGAAAGAGAAAAAAAAGACTATAAAAACTTGTCGTTTTAGCAGAATAGTAATAATACATAGGTACTAAATTACCTACTTCTTATTACCAATAGGTATTATTTTAAGAATATAAACTCAATCATAAAGATGCCAAATGATGCTCTCATGTACAATTTTCTTTCAATTATAATGAAACTATTTACTTATTTGTGTATCTACTTTTTAGAATAATAATAATAATAATAATAAAATAAACTCACCAATATCAAAAGTTTCTTCTTGGATTTGTCGGTTCATTTTTGCAAGTTCCTTTTGCGCCTTGATTTCTTCAGCTCGAGACAACTTGAGATCCACTCCAGCCATGGAACCTGGGCGGCCCTTCTGCCTCTGTTTCACGAGAAATGCCTTATCTTCTTCCAATTTCATCAGAGCCAAGGCATCTTGTTGAGCAATATCAAAGAGATCATTCAACTTTTCAACAAACTGTTTAAATTTGTTCTTGGCCGTTTCCGATGTTTTCTTCCGGTCTTTTTAAAGACTTCTCCACTCGGCGTGAAGTTTTTCCAGCTTAGTAATTGCATCTTGCTCATGTTTAGTTGGGATTCAAGCTTTCCCCCAAAAAATGAACACTTCTCGTATGGTCAGTTTTGCTGATTCTCTTACAGTTAATTTCACAGTACGTAAATTATAAAATAAAGCACATAAGACTTGACGATTTGAGGGTAGTTTACAACCGGTGATCTGGTGAATGGGATAGCCCACAAGAAATAATTTATCCTTGTTCCGGCTTTGTACACCTGATGTGAATGCCATTTCAATTTCAATAAAAAATGTCATTAGACTTATCAGTATTACTTGTTTTTTTGTTATATTTCTACTTTAAACTCAAAAATATACCAAAAAAAAACAAAATTTATCACTTAATAACAAAATATACGAAGTATGCTCCATTGCTCCTAGTGGTATCTGGTCACGTTCTTGGGGCTAAAAGCTGTTGTAACTCAGTTTGACTTAAAATAACAACAATTATGTATAAAATATAAATTTTGAAGAACAACATTAGCTTTGTTTTGAGATATTAAGCGTGTTTTTATTATTTACCGTTCTGGAGTTATGGCTCCATATGTCAGCTTTTTGTCCAAAAATTTGGATTTTTTCAAACTTTGAGCAACGAGCGGCACGGGTTAACGTCGTTTGATCGAGCTCAAATTTTGGCTATCTCAATATCTGGAAAGGGGAATCATTTTGTGGGGTCCAGACGAACAAGATTACGACATTTTTTTCCCCCCATAAGAGATCCGGTCACCCTAGTGCGCAGTGTCATCAAGAAGTTTAAAACCCATGGCACTGTGGCTAACCTCCTTGGATGTGGACGGAAAAGAAAAATTGACAAGAGATTTCAACGCAAGATTGTGCGGATGTTGGATAAAGAACCTCAACTAACATCCAAACAAGTTCAAGCTGCCCTGCAGTCCGAGGGTACAACAATGTCAACCCGTACTATCCGTCGGCGTCTGAATGAAAAGGGACTGTATGGTAGGAGACCCAGGAGGACCCCACTTCTTACCCCGAGATATAAAAAAGTCAGGCTGGAGTTTGCCAAAACTTACCTGAAAAAGCCTAAAACGTTTTGGAAGAATGTTCTCTGGTCAGATGAGACAAAGGTAGAGCTTTTTGGGCAAAGGCATCAACATAGAGTTTACAGGAGAAAAAAAGAGGCATTCAAAGAAAAGAACACGGTCCCTACAGTCAAACATGGCGTAGGTTCCGTGATGTTTTGGGGTTGCTTTGCTGCCTCTGGCACTGGACTGCTTGACCGTGTGCATGGCATTATGAAGTCTGAAGACTACCAACAAATTTTGCAGCATAATGTAGGGCCCAGGGTGAGAAAGCTGGGTCTCCCTCAGAGGTCATGGGTCTTCCAGCAGGACAATGACCCAAAACACACTTCAAAAAGCACTAGAAAATGGTTTGAGAGAAAGCACTGGAGACTTCTAAGGTGGCCAGCAATGAGTCCAGACCTGAATCCCATATGACACGTGTGGAGAGATCTAAAAATGGCAGTTTGGAGAAGGCACCCTTCAAATATCAGGGACCTGGAGCAGTTTGCCAAAGAAGAATGGTCTAAAATTCCAGCAGAGCATTGTAAGAAACTCATTGATGGTTACCGGAAGCGGTTGGTCGCAGTTATTTTGGCTAAAGGTTGTGCAACCAAGTATTAGTCTGAGGATGCCAATACTTTTGTCTGGCCCATTTTTGAAGTTTTGTGTGAAATGATCAATGTTTTGCTTTTTGCTTCATTCTCTTTTGTTTTTTTTCATTTAAGACAAATTAAATTAAGATAATAATACCAAAGAATTTGTGTTTGCAATCATTTTCAGGAAGAAACTGAGTATTATCTGACAGAATTGCAGGGGTGTCAATACTTTTGGCCACAACTGTATGTTGTATGAATGTAGTATATATGTAGTATGTATGTATGTTGTATGAATGTAGTATGTATGTATGTATGTTGTATGAATGTAGTATATATGTAGTATGTATGTATTATGTAGTATGTATGTTGTATGATTGTAGTATGTATGTATGTTTTTTTTTTTTCTTTTACATTCAACACATTAGCCGGATGATGGGACTACTACTGTCCCATCATTGGCTAATGTGTCAATCACTGTCATTTGTAGCAGGCATCGCCCGATGGGACTTGTAGTCCCATCGGACGATGCCTGCACACACACACAACCCCCGGCAGGCCCGCACAGACCCCCGGCAGGCCCGCACAGACCTCCGAGAGGCCCGTACAGACCCCCGGCAGGCCTGCACAGACCTCCGAGAGGCCCGTACAGACCCCGCCCGCACACACAGACGCGCACAGTGTCCGCCCACACACCGCCCACACTCTTCCCCCCTCCCGAACTGGATGTGCAAGTAAAGAAAGGGTTAATTTTCATTCCGATATTTGTGCCCCATTGACTTGCATGGGTTTCCAGTATCGGAATCGACGATACCCGATATTTTTGGGGTATCGGTCCGATCTGATATTTCCCGATATCGGAAAGTATCGCTCAACACTATTAATGATCAGTATTGTAGTATTCTGTCACTATGTGGTGGTAGTATGTGATCTGGTTATGGTGTGGCTGTATTTCTCCCTGTATGTGGTATTATTTGGTCACTATGTGAAGGTAATATGTCACCTGGTCATGGTATGGAGGTATTTGTTCCTTATATATGGTATTATTCGGTCACTATGTGGTGTGGTGGTAATATATGGTCTGGTCATGGTGTGACTGTTTTTGTCACCTGTATGTGGTCTTAATAGTCATTCTAAAAAATATTTGCGTTTGCGACTCATTCCCTTAACCCCTTCACCCCCAAGGGTGGTTTGCACGTTCATGACCGGGCCAATTTTTACAATTCTGACCACTACCTTTATGAGGTCATAACTCTCGAACGCTTCCATGGATACCGGTGATTCTGACATTGTTTTCTCGTGACATATTGTACTTCATGTTTGTGGTAACATTTCGTTCAAATAACTTGCGTTTATTTGTGAGAAAAACGGAAATTTGGCGAAAATTTTGAAAATTTCGCAATTTTCCAACTTTGAATTTTTATGCCCTTAAATCACAGAGATACGGCACACAAAAAACTTGATAACTAACATTTCCCACATGTTTACTTTACATCAGCACAATTTTGGAACCAAAATTTTTTTTTGTTAGGAAGTTATAAGGGTTAAAAGTTGACCAGCGATTTCTCATTTTTACAACACCATTTTATTTTTAGGACCACATCACATTTGAAGCCACTTTGAGGGGTCTATATGATAGAAAATACCCAAAAGTGACACCATTCTAAAAACTGCACCCCTTAAGGTGCTCAAAACCACATTCAAGAAGTTTATTAACCCTTTAGGTGCGTCACAGGAATTTTTTTGAATATTTAAAAAAAAATGAACATCTAACTTTTTTTCATAAAAAAAATACTTCAGGTTCAATTTTTTTTATTTTACCAAGGGTAACAGGAGAAATTGAACTGCAAAAGTTATTGTGCAATTTGTCCTGAGTACGCAGATACCTGATATGTGGGGGGGAACGACTGTTTCGGCGCATGGCAGAGCTCAGAATGGAAGGAGCGCCGTTTGACTTTTTCAATGCAAAATTGGCTGGAATTCAGATTGGACGCCATGTCACGTTTGGAGAGTCCCTGATGTACCTAAACAGTGGAAACCCCCTACAAGTGACCCCATTTTGGAAACTAGACCCCCCAAGGAACTTATCTAGATATGTGGTGAGAACTTTGAACCCACAAGGGCTTTACAGAAGTTTATAACGTACAGCGGTACAATTAAAAAAATCATATTTTTTCCACAAAAATGATCTTTTCACCCCAATTTTTATTTTCCCAAGGGTAGCAGGACCCTAAAAGTTATTGTGCAATTTGTCCTGAGTACGCTGATACCCCACATGTGGGGGTAAACCACTATTTGGGCGCATGGCAGAGCTCGGAAGGGAAGCAGCGCCATTTGACGTTTTTGGCTGGAATTGAGATCGGACACCATGTCGCGTTTGGAAAACCCCTGATGTACCAAAACAGTGGAAACCCCCCACAAATGACACCATTTTGGAAACTAGACCCCCCTAAGGAACTTATCTAGACGTGTGGTGAGAACTTTGAACCCCCATGGGCTTCACAGAAGTTTATAACATAAAGCCATACAATTAAAAAATCATATTTTTTCCACAAAAATGATCTTTTCACCCTCAATTCTTATTTTTCCAAGGGTAACAGGACCCTAAAAGTTATTGTGCAATTTGTCCTGAGTACGCTGATACCCCACATGTGGGGGTAAACCACTATTTGGGCGCATGGCAGAGCTCGGAAGGGAAGCAGCGCCATTTGACGTTTTTGGCTGGAATTGAGATCGGACACCATGTCGCGTTTGGAAAACTCCTGATGTACCAAAACAGTGGAACCCCCCCCACAAATGACACCATTTTGGAAACTAGACCCCCTAAGGAACTTATCTAGATGTGTGGTGAGCACTTTGACCCCCCCAGTGCTTCACAGAAGTTTACAACGCCCGGGCGTGAAAATAAAAAATTCGTATTTTTTCCACAAACATGATCTTTTAGTCACCATTTTTTTATTTTCCCAAGGGTACCAGGAGAAATTGGACCCCAAAAGTTGTTGTCCAATTTGTCCTGAGTATGCTGATACCCCATATGTGGGAGAAAACTACTGTATGGGCACACGTCGGGGCTCGGAAGGGAAGTAGTGACGTTTTGGAATGCAGACTTTGATGGAATGGTCTGCGGGTGTCATGTTGCCTTTGGAGAGCCCCTAATGTACCTAAACAGTGGAAACCCCCCACAAATGACACCATTTTGTAAACTAGACCCCCCAAGGAACTTATCTAGATGTGTGGTGAGCACTTTGACCCCCCAGTGCTTCACAGAAGTTTACAACGCCCGGGCGTGAAAATAAAAAATTCGTATTTTTTCCACAAACATGATCTTTTAGTCACCATTTTTTTATTTTCCCAAGGGTACCAGGAGAAATTGGACCCCAAAAGTTGTTGTCCAATTTGTCCTGAGTACGCTGCTACCCCATATGTGGGAGAAAACTACTGTATGGGCACACGTCGGGGCTCGGAAGGGAAGTAGTGACGTTTTGGAATGCAGACTTTGATGGAATGGTCTGCGGGTGTCATGTTGCCTTTGGAGAGCCCCTAATGTACCTAAACAGTGGAAACCCCCCACAAATGACACCATTTTGTAAACTAGACCCCCCAAGGAACTTATCTAGATGTGTGGTGAGCACTTTGACCCCCCCAGTGCTTCACAGAAGTTTACAACGCCCAGGCGTGAAAATAAAAAATTCGTATTTTTTCCACAAACATGATCTTTTAGTCACCATTTTTTTATTTTCCCAAGGGTACCAGGAGAAATTGGACCCCAAAAGTTGTTGTCCAATTTGTCCTGAGTACGCTGACACCCCATATGTGGGAGAAAACTACTGTATGGACACACGTTGGGGCTCGGAAGGGAATCAGTGACGTTTTGGAATGCAGACTTTGATGGAATGGTCTGCGGGTGTCATGTGCGTTTGGAGAGCCCCTGATGTACCTAAACTATTGAAACTCCCCACAAGTGACCCCATTTTGGACACTAGACCCCCCACGGAACTTATCTAGATGTGTGGTGAGCACTTTGAACCCCCAAGTGCTTCACAGAAGTTTATAACACTCGGATGTGAAAATAAAAAAATCATTTTTTTCCACAAAAATGATATTTTTGCCCCCAATTTTTTATTTTCCTAAGGGTAACAGGAGAAATTGGACCCCAAAAATTGTTTTGCAATTTGTCCTGAGTAGGCTGCTACCCTACATGTGGGGGTAAAACACTGTTTGGGCGCATAGCAGAGCTTGGAAGGGAAGGAGCACCATTTGACTTTTTCAACTCAGAATTGGCTGGAATTGAGATCAGACGCCATGTTGCATTTGGAGAGCCCCTGATGTGCCCAAACAGTGGAAACCCCCAATTCTAACTCCAACCCGAACCCCAACACGCCCCTAACCCTAGCCCTAACCCTAGCCCTAACCCTAGCCCTAACCCTAGCCCTAGCCCTAACCCTAGCCCTAACCCTACCCCAACCCTACCCCAACCCTACCCCAACACACCCCTAGCCCTAACCCTAGCCCTAACCCTAATGGAAATAAATACATTTTTTTTATTTTATTATTTTTCCCTAACTAAGGGGGTGATAACGGGGGGTTTGATTTACTATTTATGGCGGTTTTTATGTTTGGCGGCTGTCGCACGCTAAAAGACGCTTTTTATTGTAAAAATAGTTTTTGCATCACCACATATTGAGAGCTATAATTTTTCCTTATTTTGACCCACCGAGTCATGTGAGGTCTTATTTTTTGCGGGACGAGTTGACGTTTTTATTGGTATCATTTTCGGGCACGTGAAATTTTTTGATCGCTTTTTATTCCGATTTTTGGGACGCAGAATGAACAAAAACCAGCGTTTCATGAATTTCTTTTGGGGGGGGGTGCGTTTACACCGTTCCGCGTGCGGTAAAATTGATAAAGCGGTTTTATTCTTCGGGTCAGTACGGTTACAGCGATACCTCATTTAGGTCGTTTTTTTATGTTTTTGTCGGTTTTATGCAATGAAAACTATTTTATATAAAAAATAATTATTTTTGCATCGCTTTATTCTGCGAGTTATAACTTTTTTATTTTTTCGCTGATGATGCTGTGTGGCGGCTTGTTTTTTGCGGGACAAGATGACGTTTTCAGCGGTACCATGGATATTTATATGTGTCTTTTTGATCGCGCGTTATTGCACTTTTTGTTTGGCGGTATGATAATAAATCATTATTTTTTGCTTCGTTTTTTATTTTTATTTTTTAAGGGGTTCGCTAAAGGGGTTAACTAATGGGACAGTTTTATAGGGCAGGTCGTTACGGACGCGGCGATACCTAATATGTGTACTTTTATTGTTTTTTTTTTTTATTATTTTCAAAAAATGAATTTATTGGGGAATATTTTTTTTTTTTTTACTAATTTATTTGGCGATTTTTTTAAATTTATTTTTACACTTTTTTTTAATTTTTTTTTTACTTTATTACATAGTCCCAGGTGGGACATCACTGTCCTGTGACAGATCGCTGATCTGTCACATCACAGATCACTGTGACAGATCAGCAATCTGTCACAGGCAGTGCACAAGGCTTCCTCATGCCTGCGCTTTGCAGGCACTGAGGAAGCCAGCTTCCCCAGGCCCCCGAAGGCCCCCGTCGCCATCTTGGATTCGGGGGCCTGGAGGAAAGGAGCCCCCCGCAGCAGCGCTGCACATTGCGCTGCCGTGGGGGGCTCAGGGAAGCATGGAGGGAGCCCCCTCCCTGCCGATGCTTCCCTTTAACCCCCGGTACACCGCGATCATGTTTGATCGCGGTGTGCAAGGGGTTAACGTGTCAGGGGCGGTCCGTGACCGCCCCTGACACGTAGTGCCGGGTGTCAGCTGTGATAATCAGCTGACACCCGGCCGCGATCAGCGGCGCTCACCACGTGGGCGCCGCTGATCGCGGTAGACGTACTATCCCGTCCCCGGTCATACGGGCCCGGGTACCGTGGACGGGATAGTACGTCTCATGTCAGGAAGGGGTTAAAGAAAAATAAATAAAAATAAACTTAAAAAGAGAATTGGATATTTTAGGAAATATTTAATAGGTAAGAGTAGAATATGGCCCAGCCAAAAGAGTCTACCTTGTTGTGGTGGTGGCTTAAAAATTCTTTTGGCCAAAACAAAAGCTGCTGGTTATGTGTGTGATCTGATGTTTGCTGGGAACTGTTAATATCAGATTGATGAGGACGTGGTGGAGAAGATAGATTAGTTTTTCCAAGAGTGGGTGATGGGACTGTGGAAGGCTCGAGGTGTGGAGGCGGAACTGGGGTGGAGCCTGGGTGGAGTCTCAAGGGGGCCCAAAAATGTTGCCAGTATGGGGTCCCGAAATTCCTAATGGCAGCCCTGACTGTAATCATGTGTGTATCCAAACAAAGATTGCACTCTATCATGCATGTCAATGTGGAATATATGAAATTTGAATAGCAATACAGCTTTGGAATATTAGGAAAAATTACATGAGACGCTTAGCATAAAATTTGGCCAAATTTTATCTGCCCACCAGCCAACATCAAGGCGGTCTCAAATCTGATGGGTACCTACACTGTGTGAATACCTCTCTAAGGCTGATGTCTGAATTCTGAATTCCTGGGTGATTATGGACACCTCTGTCAGCAATGCCTGCATTTATGGGTAAGTAGGGACCTGCTATAATTAAAATCACCACCTGGTGGAGGGCGGAGTGCTCGGTCAGTAAGCTAACATGCAAAAGACAAAAAAACTGACTCACACATCCATACTAGTGTAAATAGGTGCATACCAAGAGGCGCTACCCCCATATACAATAGACAAAGAAATATTGCGCTCTATCATGCTAAAGCATGTCAATGTGGAATATATGAAATTTGAATAGCAATACAGCTTTGGAATATTAGGAAAAATTATATGAGACGCTTAGCATAAAATTTGGCCAAATATTATCTGCCCACCAGCCAACGTCAAGGTGGTGTCAAATCTGTTGGTTACCTACACTGTGTGAATACCTCTCTAAGGCTGATGTCTGAATTCCTGGGTGAATATGGACACCTCTGTCAGCAATGCCTACATTTATGGGTAATTAGGGACCTGCTATAATTAAAATCACCACCTGGTGGAGGGCAGAGTGCTCGGTCAGTAAGCTAACATACAAAAGACGAAAAACTGACTGGCACATCCAGACTAGTGTGAATAGGTGCATACCAAGAGGAGCTACCCCCATATACAATATACAAAGAAAGGTTGCACTCTATCATGCTAAAGCATGTCAATGTGGAATATATGAAATTTAAATAGCAATACAGCTTTGGAATATTAGGAAAATTTATATGAGACACTTGGCATAAAATTTGGCCAAATTGTATCTGCCCACCAGCCAACGTCAAGGCTAAGCGTCTCATATCATTTTTCCTAATATTCCAAAGCTGTATTGCTATTCAAATGTCATATATTCCACATTGACATGCTTTAGCATGATAGAGTGCAACCTTTCTTTGTATATTGTATAGTCACACTAGTCTGGATGTGCCAATCAGTTTTTTTGTATTTTGCATGTTAGCTTACTGACCGAGCACTCCGCCCTCCACCATGTGGTGATTTTAATTATAGCAGGTTCCTACTTACCCATAAATGCAGGCATTGCTGACAGAGGTTTCCATATTCACCCAGGAATTCAGACATCAGCCTTAGGCCGGCGTCACACACAACGTATAAAAATACGGACCGGATTGTACGGCCGTAAAACGCATAAATGGTCCCTAAATAGTGATCCGTATGTCATCCGTTGTCAGGGTGTGGCAGCGTATTTTTCCCACATAAGCATCCGTATGTAATCCGTATGTGATCCGTATAGCATTTTTTTCTTGCAACCTTGCAAAATGGACATTTAATGGTTTTGAGGCCTGCACATAATTTAAATCATCAATCATCAGCAACCCTATTTATTACCTCTACACGAGCTGCCAGCCTCCAATCTGCCCATTTTGGTGCTGTGCTTGTGTTGGTGTCTTGCTGGTTGTTAACAAACATGTCAGACACACTTCATTTCACCCCAACTGACCATGTTCTGTTCAACTGGGTTTTGTCCTGCCGCTTTGGCCAGCTATACCCGGTGATTGTGGATCCAAGGAGGAGGAGACGAATGTGGGTGCATCCGCATTTGAGACAACGCCTCACTAAAGGCCATTTTCACAGGCTTTATGCAGCTCTGAGGACACATCCTGACAAGTTTTTCCTCTATTGTCGGATGACCGTTTCTACCTTTGATGTTTTGTTGGAGTCAGCGCACCCAGGGATCACCTTCCAGGACACCCGGATGCGCAAGTGTATCTCTGCGGAGGAGCGGCTTCTCCTTATGTTACGGTATGTTTTCCTCAGCTACAGAATGTATGTAGATGATTCGTTTTCTAAATAATTCTCTTACTCAGTGACCCCTTTTTTGCTGAGTGACATTCTTAATGTTTCCCAAATCTATGCTCTAAGTAAGAATACTTTGATGTGTTCTTACACATTACATAGCCGTGGTACATGTGTATATGTAGTGTAAGCCTAGCTTCTTACTTACCCACTGTTCTGGTGATCTATATGTAATGTGTGCATCCTTTAGCATGTAGTAATGTATATATTTTCTCCATTTGTTTAATTGTAGGTTCCTCACAACTGGCCTTTCTTATGCCGCACTCCATCTGGAGTTTTTGATTGGGCGATCGACAATATCTGGCATAGTTCGGGCTACATGTTTGGAAATCTGGACCAGACTTCATCAACTGGCCATGCCAGAGCGAACGATGGGAGACTGGTTGAGGATTGCCAGTGGACTTGAGTCGCACTGCCAATTCCCCAATTGTATTGGAGCCCTGGATGGGAAGCACATCCGTGTGTGTAAACCGCCAAACTCAGAGTCCCAATTCTGTAATTATAAACAATATTTTTCTGTAGTTTTGTTGTCTCTGGTTGACAGTAACTACCAGTTTATAATTGTTGGCATTGGGGCTTATGGAAGAACTGGAGACTCTCGAGTCTTCAATTCTTCCATTATGGGTCGGCTGCGCAATAACCAGTTAGACCTACCACCACCACGTCAGCTGCCAGGCTCAAATCAAGAAGTGGTGCCTTATGTCCTAGTGGGGGATGAAGCCTTCCAATTGACCAGGCATGTAATGAGGCCATACCCATGCAGAAACCTTGAGGATTTTTAATTTGCGCCTTTCACGTGCCCGAAGACTGGTGGAGTGCGCCTTCAGCATTCTTTGTGCCAAATGGTGTGTCCTCCAGTCTGCCATTCAGCTGAGTGAAGCCAACATCAATGAGGTCATCAAAGCTTGTGTGGTACTCCATAACTTCACTAGACTGCATGATTGCTCCTCATCTGATGTGGCTGAAGGTGTGGTGGACAATGGGGATAGGCCTAGGCCACATGTGCTTCCTTTACGTTGTCCTCTCTCAGGAATCCAAGTCCGTGATGTGTTCACCCAGTATTTTGTTTCACCTCAGGGTGCTACTACCTGGCAAGATCAGGCTTTATCTATGTTGTGATGTTCTTATGTGTGTGTAGAGAAATATTTTTTCCTGTGCTATGGTTTGTGTGTTCTGTTAATTTGGCTTAAAGCTGTGTTACTTATTAGATTTATTAAAATAATGAAAGAAGAGGCCAAAAGTTGCATTTTCCCATTTTTTTTATAAATGCAAAAAATAACTTAGGATAGTGGTTACCATATTTTTGTCAAATGGCTGATATTGCCCTGAACATTGGGGCTTTTCAGTATTACACATTATTTGGACATCTAACAAGATATAAACATTTGCTAACGCAAACAAATAACCAACTTTTTTTTATAATTGCTGGTAGCTTGGCGGAGGTGATGGCGAGAGGCCTTCGATCTTTGTTGGGGGTTGGGGTGCCCAGCTTGACCATCATCACCCTGTTGGGGTGGATGATCTTGGCCCTGTGGTAATATGTGGCCATGGTCATGTAGCTGCACGCCAAAGTGACCAAAAGGAAAATGGAGATTATACTCATGTGGCTGATTGTATCCACATCCATCATACTCGCCAATATGACCATGTTGTCCAAACCCAGGTTGGGGCCAGCCTCCAACACCGGGTCTGTACAAATGGTCATATTGGGCAGGTTGGTTATAGGCTGCCATTTGGCCCTGTTGTGGCCAAGGTTGGTTTGCGGGGAGATGGGTGGAGGTGTAGGCACATGTGCAGGCGGAACTTCAGATCCTAATTGAGCATGCACATCTGGGTGTCGGGCAAGGCGGAGACGGTTACGGGGTGAGAGCTGCCACCTCTCAAGATACTCAAACACCTCATATGGGTCATTGGGGTGTGTACATGCATCAATTAGGATATGAATGGATCCTCGCACACGTAGCCTCACCTCACGGGGTAGGGGACGGAGGTACCGGGCCAGGCTTCGTAAATATGCCTCTTCACCCTCATCCTGGGCAGCCCTAGACAGGTAATTGAGGACACCTGTGTCTACATGCCTCTGGGTGTCAGAGGCAGTGTTGTCTCTTCTCCATCTCCCACGGCAGCCTATGGCCCTCAAAACGGCCAGTACTGCTGCTGCTGTTGCCGGGGACTTCTACGTTGCTGGGTGCTGGTGGCTTTGCTGGTTCTGGACCAGGTCCAGAAACAGATGCTGGTCCTGGTGCTGGTGGAGCTTGGGGGTTGCAAATGCTCAGCTCAGAACATGGGCCAGCCATCTCTTTACCTCCCCCGGCCGGGTCTATAATGGCCTCAGAATCCAACCCTGTCTCCCTCTCTGTGAGGTTGGACTGAGTTCTGTTAGGAAATGTAATAAAAAAAAATGTAGCTCTGACCCTAAACAGCATATGTGTCATGTGGTGTGATGTCTGTACTTACGGTCTGAGATCCATAATGGGTGCCAAAAAAGACAATAGTTCAAAATATATATATTTGCGCTTGGTCGGTGCTGCTGACCCACTCTCGGCCCTCTGCTGTCTTTCCCGCCGATACCTGTCGCGGATGCTGCACCAGCGTCTCATCACATTTTCAACTGCAATGTGAAGGGAAATTGTCATTTAACCTTTGGGAAATCTTCTAAGCTATTTTCCTAACATTTCACATAGTCATGTGGCCTAGTAGAGTGTGCTTTATTTCCTAAATTTTCTTTAGCAAACAAGGATAACTACATACACAGTATAGGATTTTAGGGGCTACTTTACAAAAAAGGTGACTTCTGGCCTTTAAGACGATTGGTAAAAAAGGCAATTACTTACGAATTTGTTGCTGCTCCTCACGTGGCCGTTGCCCAAACTCTGGAAACATCTGCACACAGATGCGCCTCCATACCGCCTCTTTTCTGGCCCTGTTGGAATAATGGGCATCCCGTTGGTCCCAAATTTCGGGCCTTTCCTGGACCAAAACGATCAACAGCTCCACATTAATGTGGGTAGACATGCTGCTGTACTCCGTGGAGGCGTACTTCCTGGATGTCTGGAGTGCTTTTTGAGCTAATTTGCATGTCTAAGCTTCCTGATGATGGTTTGGCCCATTTCCTATCACCAGGAGAAGTCACATTTCTCGCAAGTCACACATGTGTTCCGTGTGTAATGCGTTTTTTTGTGCACCCATAGACTTGCATTGGCATACTACGGTCGTACTACGCTGACACGGCCCGTAAAAAATACGCGAGAAAAATACGGCTGATGGGAGCTACGCCATAGAGAATCATTGGTCCGTGTGCAATGCGTGTTTTTTAACGCCTCATACTCATCTGTATTCCTCTCTAGTGTGACGCCGGCCTAAGGTATTCACACAGTGTAGGAACCCATCAGATTTGAGACCGCCTTGACGTTAGCTGGTGGGCAGATAATATCTGGCCAAATTTTATGCTAAGCGTCTCATATAATTTTTCCTAATATTCCAAAGCTGTATTGCTATTCAAATTTCATATATTCCACATTGAAATGCTTTAGCATGATATAGTGCAACCTTTCTTTGTATATTGTACTGTATATGGGGGTAGCTCCTCTTGGTATGCACCTATTCACACTAGTCTGCATGTGCCAGTCAGTTTTTTTGTCTTTTATATGCTAGCTTACTGTCCGAGCACTCCGCCCTCCACCAGGTGGTGATTTTAATTATAGCAGGTCCCTACTTACGATAAATGCAGTCATTGCAGACAGAGGTGTCCATATTCACTCAGGAATTCAGACATCAGCCTTAGAGAGGTATTCACACAGTGTAGGTACCCATCAGATTAGAGACCGCCTTGACGTTGGCTGGTGGGCAGATAATATTTAGCCAAATTTAATGCTAAGCGTCTCATATAATTTTTCCTAATATTCCAAAGCTGTATTGCTATTCAAATTTCCTATATTCCACATTGACATGCTTTAGCATGATAGAGCGCAATATTTCTTTGTATATTGTATATGGGGATAGTTCCTCTTGGTATACACCTATTCACACTAGTCTGGATGTGCCAGTCAGTTTTTTTGTCTTTTGTAATCATGTGTGTGTTCTGCAGGACTGGTATCTACCAATATACAGTTCCTGTAAGATGGGACTAGTGGGACTATTGCTCTTTTTAGTAGCTTTTTTTAAATTTTGTGAGTAACAGCTTAAGGTGTTTCGGTCGTTATGTAGTAGAAGGTGTTTGGTGGTGTCATTGGTCTTTGTATAGAGTGTTTTGTTATGTAGAGGTAATGGTCATATTATATTATGTATTCGCGGTGTGGTGGTGATAGTAGTGGGCATTGTGCAGCCGTATTGTTTTGGCCTTTTATAATAGTAATATTGATAATATTGGTCTTTGCATTGTGTGTTCTTAGGTAGCAACAGTGGTATACTGTAATTGTGTATACATGCTATTTTAAATGGCTAAAGGTGGATCTTATGGGGAGACATGCACTTTGGGGCTTGGGCCCTTGATCTTTAACCCCTTCACTACCAAGGGTGGTTTGCACGTTTGCACTCCCGGGCCAATTTTTACAATTCTGACCACTGTCCCTTTATGAGGTAATAACTCTGAAACGCTTCCATGGATCCCAGTGATTCTGACATTGTTTTCTCGTGACATATTGTACTTCGTGTTAGTGGTAAAATTTCATTCAAATAACTTGCGTTTATTTGTGAAAAAAATAGAAATTTGGCAAAAAAATTTAAAATTTCGCAATATTCCAAATCTGAATTTTTATGCCCTTAAATCACAGAGATATGGCACACAAAAAACTTGATAAGCAACATTTCCCACATGTTTACTTTACATCAGCACAATTTTGGAACCAAAATTTTTTTTTGTTAGGAAGTTATAAGGGTTAAAAATTGACCAGCGATTTCTCATTTTTGCAACACCATTTTATTTTTACGGACCACATCACATTTGAAGCCACTTTGCGGGGTGTATATGATACAAAATACCCAAAAGTGACACCATTCTAAAAACTGCACCCCTTAAGGTGCTCAAATCTACATACAAGAAGTTTATTAACCCTTTAGGTGAGTCACAGGAATTTTTTGAATATTTAAAAAAAAATTAACATTTAACTTTTTTTCACAATAAAAATACTTCAGGTTCAATTTTTTTTATTTTACCAAGGGTAACAGGAGAAATTGGACTGCAAAAGTCATTGTGCAATTTGTCTTGAGTACGCTGATACCTGATATGTGGGGGGATCACTGTTTCGGCGCGTGGCAGAGCTCAGAAGGGAAGGAGCGCTGTTTGACTTTTTCAATGCAAAAGTGGCTGGAATTCAGATCGGATGCCATGTCGCGTTTGGAGAGCCCCTGATGTGCCTAAACAGTGGAAACCCCCCACAAGTGACCCCATTTTGGAAACTAGACCCCCCAAGGAACTTATCTAGATGTGTGGTGAGAACTTTGAACCCCCCAGTGCTTCACAGAAGTTTATAATGCCTGGGCGTGAAAATAAAAAATCGTATTGTTTCCACAAACATGATCTTTTAGTCACCAACTTTTTTATTTTCCCAATGGTACCAGGAGAAATTGGACCCCAAAAGTTGTTGTCCAATTTGTCCTGAGTACGCTGACACCCCATATGTGGGAGAAAACTACTGTATGGGCACATGTCGGGGCTTGGAAGGGAAGTAGTGACGTTTTGGAATGCAGACTTTGATGGAATGGTCTGCGGGTGTCATGTTGCTTTTGGAGAGCCCCTGATGTACCTAAACAGTGTAAACTCCCCACAAGTGACCCCATTTTAGAAACTAGACCCCCTAAGGAACTTATCTAGATGTGTGGTGAGCACTTTGAACCCCCAAGGGCTTCACAGAAGTTTATAATGCCCGGGCATGAAAATAAAAAAATCTTATTTTTTTCACAAAAATGATATTTTTGCCCACAATTTTTTATTTTCCTAAGGGTAACAGGAGAAATTGGACCCCAAAAGTTGTTTTGCAATTTGTCCTGAGTAGGCTGATACCCCATATGTGGGGGTAAAACACTGTTTGGGCGCATGGCAGAGTTTGGAAGGAGCACCATTTGACTTTTTCAATGCAGAATTGGCCGGAATTGAGATCAGACACCATGTTGCATTTGGAGAGCACCTGATGTGCCCAAACAGTGGAAACCCCTATTTCTAACTCCAACCCTAACCCCAACACACCCCTAACCCTAATCCTAGCCCTAACCCTAGCCCTAATGGGAAAGTGGAAATAAATACATTTTCTTTTAATTTTATTATTTTTTCCTAACTAAGGGGGTGATAACGGGGGGTTTGATTTACTATTTACGGCGGTTTTTATGTTTGGCAGCTGTCACACGCTAAAAGACACTTTTTATTGTAAAAATAGTTTTTGCATCACCACATATTGAGAGCTATAATTTTTCCATATTTTGACCCACCTAGTCATGTGAGGTCTTATTTTTTGCGGGACGAGTTGACGTTTTTATTGGTACCATTTTCGGGCACGTGACTTTTTTGATCGCTTTTTATTTTGTTTTTTGGGATGCAGAATTTACAAAAACCAGCGTTTCATGAATTTCTTTTGGGTGGTGCGTTTACGCCATTCCGGGTGCGGTAAAATTTATAAGGCGGTTTTATTCTTCGGGTCAGTACGGTTACAGCGATACCTCATTTAGGTCATTTTTTTATGTTTTGGCGCTTTTATGCTATGAAAACAATTTTATATAAAAAATAATTATTTTTGCATCACTTTATTCTGCGAGCTATAACTTTTTTATTTTTCGCTGATGATGCTGTGTGGCAGCTCGTTTTTTGCGGGACAAGATGACGTTTTCAGCGGTACCATGGATATTTATATGCGTCTTTTTGATCGCGCGTTATTGCACTTTTTGTTCGGCGGTATGATAATAAGTCATTATTTTTTGCTTCGTTTTTTATTTTTTAAGGGGTTCGCTTAAGGGGTTAACTATTGCGACAGTTTTATAGGGCGGGTCGTTACGGACGCGGCGATACCAAATATGTGTACTTTTATTGTTTTATTTTTTTTTATTTCCAAAAAATGAATTTATTGGGGGAATTTTTTTTTTTTTTAATTTATTTAGCGATTTTTTAAAAATTATTTTTACACTTTTTTTTTTTTTTTTTTTTACTTTATTACAATGTCCCAGGGGGGACATAACTGTCCTGTGACAGATCGCTGATCTGTCACATCACAGATCACTGTGACAGATCAGCGATCTATCACAGGCAGTCCAGAAGGCTTCCTCATGCCTGCGCTTTGCAGGCACTGAGGAAGCCAGCTTCCTGCAGGCCCCCGGAGGTCCCCGCCGCCATATTGGATCCGGGGACCTGCAGGAAAGGAGCCCCCCGCAGCAGCGCTGCACATTGCGCTGCCGTGGGGGGCTCAGGGAAGCACGGAGGGAGCCCCCTCCCTGCCGATGCTTCCCTTTAACCCCCGGTACACCGCGATCGTGTTTGATCGTGGTGTGCAAGGGGTTAATGTGTCGGGGGCGGTCCGTGACCGCCCCTGACACATTGTGCCGGGTGTCAGCTGTGATAATCAGCTGACACCCGTCCGCGATTAGCGGCGCTCACCACGTGTGCGCCGCTGATCGCTGTGACGTAATATTCCATCCATGGTAATTAGGTCCAGGGTCACATGGACGGAATATTACATCCATTGTAGGTAAGGGGTTAAGGACCCTAGCAATGCCCCTGCCGTACTGTGTATTTACATGTCCGTGTTTCTGGAGTTGTATGTATGTTTGTAAGTAAGATCTGTTATGGCACCATATCGAAGCAGTAACCTGGGTTCTGGTACTGTATCAATGTAGTAATCTAGATTCTGGTACAATATGTATGCCGTAAGCTTGGTTCTGTTTCCGTATCTTGTAGTAGACATAGTAAGCTCTGTTCTGCTTCCTTATCTCTGCAGTAAGCTCGGTTCTGCTCCAATATCTCTGGAGTAAGCTCCGTTCTGCTCCCATATCTCTGGAGTAAGCTCTGTCCTGCTCCCATATCTCTGAGTAAACTCTGTTCTGCTCCCATATCTCTGTAGTAAGCTTGGTTCTGCTCCCATATCTCTGTAGTAAGCTCGGTTCTGCTCCCTTATCTCTGCAGTAAGCTCAGTTCTGCTCCCATATCTCTGTAGTAAGCTTGGTTCTGCTCCCTTATCTCTGCAGTAAGCTCCGTTCTGCTCCCATATCTCTGTAGTAAGCTCGGATCTTCTACTTTATTTCCGCAGTAAGCTTGGTTCTGCTTCCATATCTCTTTAGCAAGCTTGGTTCTGCTCCCATATCTCTGTAGTATGCTCCAGTCAGTTTCCTTGTCTATGTAGCAATCTTGGTTCCGGTCTCATGTCTATGTAGTCAGCTTGCATCTGTTACTGTATCTACGTAGACAGCAAGCTTGGTTCTGCTCCCAAATATATGCAGCAAGCTCCTTTCTGTTCCCATATCTATGTACCAGCCTGTTATTAAAGCCTATAATCTCTGCTGCTTTAATGCAGTGGCCAGGGATAAGAAGGACAAAAGCACCTCAACTCGAGGGCCACTGCCTTGTGATTGCCCCCCAGGCTGAGAAGTGCAAGCCAGACCCAGGCCCCTGATGTGCCTAAACAGTGGAAACCCACCACAAATGAAACCATTTTGGAAACTAGACCCCAGAAGGAACTTATCTAGATGTGTGGTGAGTACTTTGAACCCCCAAGAGCTTCACAGAACGCCCGGGCATGAAAATAAAAAAATCATATTTTTTCCACAAAAATTATCTTTTCACCCCCAATTTTTATTTTCCCAAGGGTAACAGGAGAAATTGGACCCCAAAAGTTGTTGTCCAGTTTGTCCTGAATAAGCGGGAGTGAGAGTAAACTACTGTATGGGCACACGTCAAGGCTTGGAAGGGAAGTAGTGACATTTTGGAATGCAGACTTTGATAGAATGGTCTGCGGGTGTCATGCTGTGTTTGGAGAGACCGTGATGTGCCTAAACAGTGGAAACCCCCCCTACAAGTGACCCCATTTTGGAAACTAGACTCCCCAAGGAATTTATCTAGATGTATGGTGAGCACTTTGCACCCCCAAGTGCTTCACATAAGTTTATAACGCCCGGGCGTGAAAATAAAAAAAATCATATTTTTCCACAAAATCATTTAGTTCCCAATTATTTTATTTTCCCAAGGGTAATAGAAGAAATTAGACCACCAAGGTTGTTGACCAATTTGTCCTGAGTACACTGATACCCCATATGTGGGAGTAAACTACAGTATGGGCACACATTGGGGCTCGGAAGGGAAGTAGTGACGTTTTGGAATGCAGACTTTGATGGAATGGTCTGCAGGTGTCATATTGTGTTTGGAGAGCCCCTGATGTGCCTAAACAGTGGAAACCCCCCACCAGTGACCCCATTTTGGAAACTAGACACCCAAGGAACTTATCTAGATGCGTGGTGAGCACTTTGAACCCCCAAGTGCTTCACAGAGGTTTATAATGTAGAGCCACAAAAATAAAAAAATTCATATTTTTTTCCACAGAAATGATCTTATTGCCCCAATTTTTAATTTTCCCAAGGGTAACAGGAGAAATTTGACCCCAAAGGTTGTTGTACAATTTGTCCTCAGTACGCTGATACCCCATATGTGGGAGTAAACCACTGTTTGGGTGCATGGAAGAGCTTGGAAGGGAAGGAGCACCATTTGACTTTTTCAACGCAGAATTGGCTGGAATTGAGATCAGACGCCATGTCGCGTTTGGAGAGCCCCTGATGTGCCTGAACAGTGGAAACCCCCCAATTCTAACTCCAACCCCAACCCCAACACACCCCTAACCCTGATCCCAACCCTAGCCCTAGCTCTAACTCTAGCTCTAACCCTATCCCTAACCCTAGCCCTAACCCTAATGGGAAAATGGAAATAAATACATTTTTTTTCAATTTTATTATTTTTCCCTAAGGGGGTGATAAATGGGGGTTTGATTTAATATTTATAGCAGGGTTTTATGTTTGGCTGCTGTCACATGCTAAAAGACACTTTTCATTGCAAAATTAGTTTTTGCATCACCACATTTTGAGAGCTATAATCTTTCCATATTTTTGACCAACCAAGTCAAGTGAAGTCTTATTTTTTGTGGGACGTTTTTATTGGTACCATTTTCAGGCACATGACATTTTTTTATCGCTTTTTATTCCGATCTTTGGGAAGCAGAATGAACAGAAACCAGCATTTCATGAATTTCTTTAGGGGGGTGCGTTTACACCGTTCCGCGTGTGTTAAAATTGATAAAGCAGTTTTATTCTTCGGGTCAGTATCATTACAGCGATACCTCATTTATGTCTTTTTTTATGTTTTGCACCCTTATACAATAAAAACAATTTTATATAAAAATAATTATTTTTTTATCGCTTTATTCTGCGAGCTATAACGTTTTTAGTTTTTCGCTGATGATGCTTTACGGTGGCTCGTTTTTTGTGGGACAAGATGACGTTTTCACCAATACCATGTTTATTTATATCTGTCTTTTTGATCGCGTGTTATTGCACTTTTTGTTCGGCAGTATGATGATAAATCATTGTTTTTTTCCTTGTTTTTTTAAGGGGTTAACTAAAGGGGTAATTAGTGGGACTGTTTTATAGGGCAGGTTGTTATGGACTCGTCGATACTAAATATGTGTACTTTTATTGTTTTTTTTATTTACAAAAAAAAATAAATTTATTAGGGAATATATATATTTTTTTGCTTTAGGAATTTTTAAAAAAATATTTTTACACATTTTTTTTTACTTTATTATATTGTCCCAGGGTGGGACATCAGTATAGTATCAGATCACTGACTCAGCTGGCACTGAGAAGCCACCTCTCTGTTCCGAGGGTCTCAGAGAAGCACGCAGGGCGCCCCCTCCCTGCGTGATTCTTGCCCTACACCCCTAGCACACTGCGATCATGTTTGATTGCAGTGTGCCAGGGGTTAATGTGTCGGGAGCGGTCCGTGACCACTCCTGGCACATAGTACCGGGTGTCAGCTGTGATAATCATAAGGATGCAAAACATGGACAATAAAGAAACAAGACAGAAGGATCATCACCTTCGAAATGTAGTGCTAAATAATGTTGTTATTAATGCTGTGGATGGCAAGAAGAACAAATAATTAATTTTGGATCAAATCAAGTGAGACATGTCCCTCCCCAAGCTAAAAATGTCCTACTTTGGACACATCATACCAAGAAAGGAATCACTGGAGAAGAACATCATCATCAGAAAAATAGAAGGAACATTTGAAGAGAAAAAACAGCAACTCGATGTCTTGATACAGTCAAAGTAATGACAGAAAAGACCCCGACAGACTGATCCAGCCATATACAAGATTAATCTTCTAACGGATCCTTCAACTGTAGTGATGGGCGAGCACTAAATTGCTTGGGTGCTCGTTGCTCGGGTCAAACAAATTGGAATGCTCGAGTACTCTGACAGAACAACGAGCCCAATGTTAGTCTATGGGAGACCTGAGCATTTTTACCGTGATCCTCCTTTGGAGGTCTTTTAAAGGTCTAAAAAGGTCTAGTTCACAGCTTTGAACATTTTTTTCAGAGTTTCATGCCATTTTTACCGGTGCACCAAAAAACATACCACAACGAAACCAAAACGGATTTTGCTGGGAAATATGTTAAGGTATATCCTTTCCAGGTTAATGACTTGTATATAAGGCAAAATAATTAACCCCAGACCAAAATGTTCCACCCCCACTTGGGCTATGTTCAGACGCAGCGCTTTTGATGCATTTTTCAACTTTAACATTGCTTTCAACCAGTACAAATGCATTCACTGGAAATGTCATTGTAACATTTACCAACCCTAGCTGGCCATGTGGTGTGTGACACATAAGCAGACACATCTTGTTCCATTTATGAAGGATGCACTCTTAAAGTCACAGAGCCTATTTTTACAGGGGCATCAGGCAGCATTAATCTTCTTAAAGGTCCATTATTAATCAGTGGGTCTCCGAAACTGTTATTGCCTATGCAGTGAAAGGATGGGCTGCCAAGAATTATGATGCACCACAATACCCCTTTCACGAGAGGTACAGGAGGGCTTCCTGAAAAAATGTTGCATTGAATGCAAGGCCTGGCCTGCCCCAAAGTTACATGCACCCCAATAAGCTTTTCAAGCCACATACTGAATGTCAACCCGAAAATCCACTTCACATTTTTCATTTCGTAATCCCAAACTATTTTCTTATGCATTGTCTGCAAGGTCTGCCCTGCTGCCAAGTTATCTGCACCTCAATATGCCTTTGAAACCACATACTGGATGGGCACAGGAAAATCCACTTCACATTATTCATTTTGTACTCCCATTCTGTTTTCTTATGCATAGACTGCAAGGCCTACCCTGCTACCAAGTCATATGCACCCTAATTACCCCAATCCCCCCTTAGAAGAAACATGTAGGAGGGCCTCTTAACCAAAAATGTCCCATTAAAAAGGAGCTGGTCTCCTAGACTTGGAATGCCCATACACTAAGTGTGTTGGCTGGCAAACATTTTCCCCTGTGGGGTACACCTCCACCATTTTCACAAAAAGTAGTTTCCGCCCAGCAAAAACACCCACCCTTGTTCTGAAGTTGACCCTGGCTGTAGCAGCACGAAACACATTAACACTGGTGACCTAGTGGCGGTGGATGATGAGACATGGAGGAAAGCCTGATTAAAAACTATGCCCAATTTAGAGGAGCCAGTCTCCTAGACTTGGAAAGCCCATACACTTGTTAGGGAGAGAGTTAAATTAACCCTTCACGGTTGAGCCAGTGATGTCCAAATTATTCCACAGAGTGTTGCTAGCAACTCTAATGACCAAACGGAGATGTGTCTCTGTATGGGACGATCCAAAGAGATCGGTAACCCGTTTATTGCAGTCACTTCTTTTATAATATTTTGCTTAATTATGCAAATTTCTCAACTACCAATAAAATCATTTCACTTTATAATCAATAATATTGCAAGGAAACTGGAACTGCATATATGTCCATACCTAGATAGCGTAGAAAGTAGTTTAATGGCATATTCAGAGCAATACACCCCCCGAGCCCCTTATCTTTGCACCTGATGAGAACAGTCTGGTTTCATGACAGCCCATGCCAATTACAAAAATTTATCTTACAGCAACAAAAATGAAGAAACAAAACCTTCAGAGAAATGGAGAAGTGAAACTTCAGCTCTGATTTTAGTTTTAACCCTTCACAATCTCCCCTAGATAAATTTTTCAACACATATGCAGCATCAAAGGTGCTATCCCAAGCTAACAGCTTGAGGGGCACTGGTCTTCACATGACTGATGCCGTGTTACCAGTCATGGCTGTCGCGGCGAACCCGTCCCCCCTGTATGCTGCAGTTCACGAATAACAATTTTTGATGACGGTGGTGGGGATCTTTTGTAGGTAGGCATTTGCTTGGCTTCAACATCTTCATCAAGTAGCCTTTTCAGATTGGTGCAGAGAAGAGCAGGGGCAACGACACCTTTGGTATCATCATTAGCTGTCTTAGTGCAGACTTTCCTAATACATACAGAAATACACCAAAGAACAAGTTTTAGTATCACATATACAACAAGGATACAGGCAGCAATGTGTAACAAGCTCTGTAAGATCCCAGCTATCCAGCCCCCGATTCCCTTAAACCAATTGGCTGGATTGAGAAAGGAGAAGGTGTCTGACCACCAACTGTCCTTAGTACGATCATTGTCTTTATTGTATTGATCTCTGAGTCTTTGAATATCTTCTAACTTTAACTTTAACTTCTTAGTACTGTTAGGATCTATATAATGACAGCAAGCGGGTCCAATGACCTGACACATTCCACCTTGTGCTGCTGTTAAGTAGTCCAGCACTATAGTATGTTGATTAGTGACTATAATAACTTGATTTTGGACAGCAACAGTAGTGTTAAGTATATCCAATATATCCCAAATTTGATCATCTAGATAGCCTGTGGCTCTAACCAATTTATCCCACATTTGTGTAATCAGAGGGTAAATGAAAATAGAACTGACAATTTTATTGGCCACACTCATCTGCACTATATGTGGTCTCCCTGACGGGCGGGGTGAATTGTCCGCAGCTCTTTTGTATAATGTATGTTTGGGTATAGCCTGTGTATCCAACTGTTTGTTTGGAATAACAAAGGTGGCCGGGGTCAAGCGACCCAGAGTACAAGTACCTCTTACCCTTACTAGCAACCATTTATAAGCATTGTCTCCACATACCCAGAACATATCATCAGGTAAATCCCATAGTGCTGAATGTTGCAGTACCAATGTTGAAGTTGACTGGGATTACAAGTCTGACAGATATTCCAGGCACGGTTGAGCGCTGACAAAACTGTGGAAATTCCCGGGGCCCAGTAGAATTTTTGCACCAGTGCGAGGGCCTGATTCTTTCCTCGATGTGTAGGTCCATGTGCCCATGTGGCAATAGCAGGGTACATCCGCTTAGGGAGACACACAAGTTGGTCCTTTTTCCAGAGGCCATTATCCATTCTTGCCCCATCAGTCTTCCATTGCTTCACCTCTTCCTTTGGAGACATTCTCTGCATCGTCATTAAGCGGTCTTGCGGGGTCCGACAGACAACTTCAGCCTGTTGTAGATCATCAGATTCTTGTAGGGTCAATGCTTCTTGTAACTGTTTACGCTGAGAGTGTGTGGTCACCATAACTAGTATGGTTGGTTCAACGGGTAAAAGAGCGGCGGCTTTTGCTTGCATATCCGCAAATGCGTTGCCAACAGTCTGTGGACTGTTCCTAGGACCGTGCACCTTAACTTTCATAATAGCCACCTGAGTAGGTAATTTGATCGAGTCCATGAGGGTTTTAACAGCTTCAGCATTTTTCACTGGGGTTCCGGCAGTAGTGATAAACCCTCGATTGGCCCATAGAGCCCCAAAATCGTGAGCAATACCAAATGCATACCGTGAGTCCGTGTATATATTAGCCCATCTGTTCTTGGCCAAAGTACATGCAGTAGACAGAGCCTGGAGTTCTGCTTCTTGTGCTGACTGTGAAGGCGGGAATGCAGCTGCGTGCACTACAGTGTCCTCTGTGGTAACAGCGTATCCCGTGTGGAATCTACCAAACTCGTCAGCATATCTTGAACCATCCGTGTATAACACCAGATCAGGATTTGGGAGTGGATTCTCACTGACATTTGGCGGAGTAGCTGTTTCTTCAGTCAAAAGTTGGGAACAATCATGTTGGAGAAAATCCTCATCACTGCCATCTTTCTTGGGGAACGGCAGTAAAGTAGCGGGGTTGATTCTAGTACAGCGATGCAACTTAACATAATCAGGCAAAAGGAGTGAACACTGCAGCCGTAAGTGTCATTGCACAGTCAAATGTCTTGGTTGCTGAAGGCTCAGTATTGCTGCAATATCATGCGGGGCAAAAATGTGCGTTTCATGTCCAAGAATTATGTCTGCAGTCTTGTCAAGCAAAGAGTGAGTGGAGTGAACTGCCCTCATGCAACTTGGTGATGCTCGGGCCACTGGGTCGAGGCGGGCCGAATAATAGCCCACTGGTCATTGCCTGTTGCCATGTGACTGTGTAAGTACCCTTGCTGCGTGTCCTTCTTTCTCAGACACATACAAATGGAACGGTCAAGTATAGTCCGGGATGCCCAAGGCAGGGGCGGAAGCAATAAGCCGCTTCAACTCAGAGAAGGCATGATGAAGGCTTTCCATGCAAACCGGTGATCTTTCCTTGTAGCTCATTATGCCATCTTTCATGGCGTTGTAAAGGGGTTGCATTATGCGGGATGCATCCGGTATCCACTGACAACAATAAGTGCACAGTCCAAGAAAACGCTGGCGTTCAGTTTCATCTTTTGGGAAAGGAAGGCAGCTGACAGCTATTTTTCTTTCTTCTGTGAGGTGTCTGACACCCTGAAAGAGACAGTGACCCAAGAATATCACTTGACCAAGGCAGAACTGAAGTTTCGAGGCCGAAACCCGACAGTTCAGTGCTGCCAGATGCTTGAGGAGGCTGACAGTGGCAACAATGGTTTCCTGCTCCGTTCGTGCACACAACAAAAGATCATCCACATACTGAAGCAGTGTGACCTGGGGGTGATCTAGCTGCCAGGGCAAGAGACACTCGCTCATGTTTTTTGCAAACTGGTTGGGACTGTTTTGGGTCCCTTGTGGCATAACCGTCCATGTTAACTGTCGACCCTGAAAAGTGAATGCAAACAGAAACTGCCAATCTGGGTGTAACGGAATGCTAAAGAAGGCATTGGTAAGATCGATGGCTGTAAACCAAGCAGCATCCTGGGGTATTTGGGACAAAAGAGTATGTGGATTAGGTACCATTGGAGTTTCCAGAATAGTAGCTGCATTAACTGCCTGTAGATCTTGTACCAGCCGGTACACAGGGGGCTGGCCAGGTGGGATCTTTTTCTTAACGGGAAACAAGGGCGTATTACATGGAGAAACACAGGGTACCAGAGCACCGTTATCAAGTAACGTTTGTATTTGTTCCTGAAGGCCCCGCTCCTGATCATGTTTCAAAGGATATTGATGGACTTTGGGAAAAGGGGCACCAGGTTTGAGAAACACTTTTACTGGTTCTACAGGCATTTTTCCTATATCATTTGGCCCTTTTGACCAAAGTTTAGATGGTATCTCTGAGTCGTTGATCCTCAGGCAATATTGGGGGTGGATCTGGGCCTATCAGGGCTATCATAACTGTGGAAAGGGCATGCAAAATACAAATTTCCTCACTGTCTTCATCTGCATAGGGGTTATGTAACGTAAGAACCATCCAACCATCATCTTGGAATTGTATTCTGGAGCGGAACTGTGATAATAAATCTACCCCCAGTAAATTTACTGGACATGTGGGAGTGATTACGAACTGAGCAGTAACCTCGGGGAAGGGTCCCACAGGGATGGCTTTTGTAAGAGTATGTTTATTGGGTCTGCCATCTACTCCAATTAAAACAAGCTCTTGATCTGAGAATTGAATAGGGATATCCGTAGGTACATCTGATGATTTGATTATAGAATTGGCCTCCCCAGTGTCTACCATGAACTTAACAAGGGTGTCCCCTACAGGGAGCGTGATGGATGAGCATGCCCCAGGTTTGGTGGAGGACATTGTGTTGGCAGACCCTGGTTGGCCACCCCTTCAGTATGGACAATTATCAGGATTTTGGGGCTGTCCGTAACCGGAGTATCCTCTGGGGTTCCCAGTATTTAGATTACGATTGGAAGAGGGAACTTGAGGGTAGCATCTATCAGCGGCAGTGTGACAGTCTCTCTGAAAGTGACCAAGTCGCCCGCAGCGCCAGCATTGCAAACGAGAATTAGCACGGCAGAGCTAATCATAGGATTAGGAGAGATACTGGAGTAAGGAGCTTAAGTCTGAGGGGGGGCCAGAGTTTGCTGTGTGCTCCAGTGATAAGGAACCAGCTGCGTACTCGCAGCCGCGCTGGGCGCAATGGTGGGGGCTGCTGCTGATAGAGCAGGGGCTGTCACAGCTGCCGCTGTTGATTTATTTTTCTGTTTCCCCGCTGCTGCAGAGCGGGTTAAATTCTTCAGAAAACTTTTTATTACTTTCAATGCATCATCCGGGGTGGAATTCTCAACATCAGGTCTAACTGAGATTATCGCCTCTTGCAATTCAGCTTTAAGGCCGGACATCAAAGCTGCCACAAAAAAGATGTGTATGGGCTTTATTATACAGTGAGAATCCCAGATCTCTAAATACTACCATAAGATGCCCATAGAACTTCTCGGCAGTCTCCCCCTTGTCCTGTGTGACATCTGTGAGAGAGGTAGCTTGGTCCGCCAATCTATCTTGTGCCCAGACCTTTAAAGCATTGCAGAAATCAACACCACTCTCATAGGTTCCCCCATCCAGATCCACATGATACATTATGCCACCCTCCATAATTGGAAAATACCCCTCCCCAGCTTTTACTTGAAGTATGTGTAATAGATCTCTTCGGGGAGTGGAATAAATATCTCGATTTGATGCCATTTGCCTGTAGAAAGCCATGGGGGAAGTCTCTGGATCGGGTAATTGATTGCAAACAGTGTCTATTTGTGATTGGGTGAAGGGAGTATACTTTGGCCTGTCAGGAGTGCTTTCCACATTATCTTCTTCAAATTCGGATATTACTGACAACTCGGGGGGAGGAGGTGGCGGTAGTACGGGCACAAGAGGCATCTGCTGTGGGAGCGAGGCAGGAGGCTCTGTTACAGTTAGAGATTGTATTGCCTGATGGGCCGTTAGGCGGCTGTCGAGGACAAATTGGACCTCTTCCAATTTTATGGGGTTTTCCTGTATACACTGCTCTATTGCTGATACTATGACCATGGCAGCATCCTTCCTGGGATATTGAAAAATATCAGCAGAGATTAATGGTATAGCCACTGTACGTTGAGGCATCGTACTGGGGGGGACAGAGGAGGCATACAGGATTGCGTTCTGGACAGCCTCAGTAAGCAATTGTTGGGACCTAGGAATATTGATAGGGTCATATCGTGGTCCCACTGCATGTATTATATATTGACACGGCAACTGTCCTGCTCTGGTTGCTGCAACCTGTCCTGTTTCTACCTGGCCATACATTTGTATATATGAATCAGATTCTTCCTGTATCATGGGTCTGACTTTCTGTGAAATTTTTGCAGCCAGTCCTCCAGCATGGCGGAGTTGATTGTTTGCGGCATTTACTATGGCCCCAACATGCTGCTTCGTGAGAT
Source organism: Dendrobates tinctorius (assembly GCF_039654945.1). NCBI lineage: Eukaryota > Metazoa > Chordata > Amphibia > Anura > Dendrobatidae > Dendrobates > Dendrobates tinctorius. Next base: position 49,749,191 of record NW_027361679.1, on the reverse strand, counting down.
CCCCTGTCGCTATCCTAAAGAGCAAATCGTGACGGTGGGGTCCAGGAATAATATTGGAATACATTTTCTTGAAATCTTCTATCTCCTCTGAGCATCCTGTCTCTGACCTGGTAACTGAAGTAGGTGGGGGTGTATATTCATAACCACTAGCAATATTAGGCATAATGGGGACTGGGGCTGGCTGCGTATGATAATAAGTACCGTCAGCATTCAACAGAGGAAAGGTGGGGGCTGCTACTCCCGGTCTTCTCGTACCACAATTGTAACAGACCTCTCTCCACTGAGGATTAGTAACTCCGCATACAGCACAGATCCACCCGGCAGGATCATAGGGTGGGGGCATACTGAGTTTTGGTAGTCCAGGATACATCGGTGTCTTAGGGTTAAGGGGCACAGAGCTTACAGTCGGGAGGAGAGGCTTGATTTCCTGGGGAGGGACCTTATCATCTAGCAGGGAAACTTCTTGTTTCAAATCATTCTTAATTATTTTCCTACCCGACACATTAGCCTCGATCTCAGTGTCTTCTTTAATCACATTCTCAATTTTTTCCTGTACCACAACACTTTCAGTCTTTTTCACAGTGTTAGACAATTTTCCTTTTTCCACATAGCAATAAAAACAATCAGAATTCACTTGTTGTTCAATTTCCACATAACCTTCATTATATAATTGATGTGCCAAGCCACAGAATTCCTCATAGCCTTTAAGTAATCCATCATCAGTCAACCTCCCTTTATTTTTTTTAACTCCTTCGTCCCATAGCGTAGGCTGTAGCCTCCCGCCCTTAGGAAATCCCAAAATCGAAAATATTTTTCCTGCATTCCGACAGATTTCTTTCCTCATCTTTGAATCATAAGACTAACAGTATCTGATCCTTCACACAATTCCAAACTTTTCTTTTTCTTCCACAGAAACATAATTCTCTCCTTTAGTGCTAAATACCCTTACTTCAATTGTGCACAATACTGGAGCTGTACAGTTTGTTCCACAGGGTCAATAATCCCCCTCTGGGATTGCCCAAAATTTGCGGTACTCAGTGAAAGGAGGAGGGCATCTCAGACTATCCCTCCGGACACCTCTGGTTATATATATCTATCTATATATACCTGAGTTACGTAGCCTACCCAGTCTTCGATCACTCACCACACCTGACTCTAACAGTGAATTCAGGATTTCAGGATATTTTGACTATAAATAGAGTCACAATCACTGGTCAATCCGGGGTGTCCGTCCCTTATGAGGTACGGTTCGAGCACTGGGCCCCCAACGGGACTACACCTCTATATGATTCCACCCATGAATCACCCCACCACGGGGACAAACCTCAGATCCTCTTTGCAGCAACAAGCACAGGAAAACCACACCAAACGGTCAGTCTGAACAGTATAACTGCCTACTTACCGTGGTTGTCGTGGGGATGATCAGTCCCAATTTTCCAGCACCTGTGTCTGCTCCGAGGGTCCTTTGTCTTGTTGTCCTCCGGGGGCAGAGGGGTCCCTGTTCGGGGGCCCCCACATTGGGCGACCAGCTGTTAGGGAGAGAGTTAAATTAACCCTTCACGGTTGAGCCAGTGATGTCCAAATTATTCCACAGAGTTTTGCTAGCAACTCAAATGACCAAACGGAGACGTGTTTCTGTATGGGACGATCCAAAGAGATCGTTAACCCGTTTATTGTAGTCACTACTTTTATAATATTTTGCTTAATTATGCAAATTTCTCAACTACCAATAAAATCATTTCACTTTATAAGCCAATAATATTGCAGGGAAACTGGAACTGCATATATGTCCGTACCTAGATAGCGTAGAAAGTAGTATAATGGCATATTCAGAGCAATACACCCCCCCGAGCCCCTTATCTTTGCACCTGATGAGAACAGTCTGGTTTCATGACAGTCCATGCCAATTACTAAAATTTATCTTACAGCAACAAAAATGAAGAAACGAAACCTTCAGAGAAATGGAGAAGTGATACTTCAGCTGATTTTAGTTTTAACCCTTCACACACTAAGTGTGTTGGCTGTCAAACATTTTCCCCTGTGGGGTACACCTCCACCGTTTTCAAAAAAAGTAGTTTCCGCCCAGCAAAAACACCCACCCTTGTTCTGAAGTCGACCCTGGCTGTAGCAGCACAGAACACGTTAACGCTGGTGATCTAGTGGCGGCAGATGATGAGACGTGGAGGAAAGCCTGATTAAAAACTAAAATAAATAATAATAATAAATCTATTTATATAGCACCAACATATTCCGCAGCGCTTTACAGTTTAACAGGTTCAAAACACAAGTCATAAGTAACAACGTTGACAATACAATAATTAAAGCAAAATAAGACGAAATAAGATGACCCTGCTCGTGAGAGCTTACAATCTACAATGAGGTGGGGGAGATACAGAGTACAGGTGTGTATTTACAATGATGTATTACATTGATGGTCCAGCCATCTTGAGGGAGTGAGGGATAGATTGAGATAGTGAATGGGCTACACACGCACACTTACACATAAAATGAACTGATAAGTGAACGTGATAGGCCGCTCTGAACAAATGCGCCCAAACTATGCCCAATTTAAAGGAGCAGGTCTCCTAGACATTTGCCCCTGGGAGCATCATAAGCACTGTGCAAAAACTGTAAACGTGCTTTCATACACAGTTGCTGCTGTGAAGGTGCAGGTTTTTAGTAAAAATATGGCAGACAAATGGTTGGATGAAGTGATCTGCAAAAGGGGCATGGTAATGACAGGAATGTGAAAGTACATGATGATTAACAGCAGTGGCTATGGGAGGTATGAGATCCATGATGCAGCCAACAATGATTTGTCGTTTAGCCCCAATAAATTACAATAATCGGTTTCATGCCCGTCATAAGATCAGTGTAGCAGATGCGCGTCTGAGACTCGGACTAAAAAATGTCCGTCCAAAATATGTTGCCAAAGACGCATATTTCTGTATAAAGGGTAAAGTGCAACATGTTCGTGAGATGCTGAATTAGAGAAAGCAGATCAGTGTTGGATGAAAACGAAACAAACTGATGTATGCTCGTGAAAAACTAAGTTTAAAGATGAGTGCACCGCCAGTAACTATAAACACACCCGTGCAACAAGATTCTTCATCTTCACCCATATATAGTAACAAAAATATACAAATGTCACAGTCTAAAATTAATTGTCCAAGTGTAACCAACACTGTTAAAGGAATGCCACAAAACGTAAATAACCACGACCCTTTGAAAAACCTGATTTCCTCTTTAAAACATATGGACAATGATGGTATTTATGATGACTTAGAAATTTTACACATCCACACCAAGAAGATGAACATCACAGCTGCAAAAAATGTTCCAAAAATGCAGTGAATGTCTTGAAAATCATTTTCTCTAGGTTAAAGTTTACCTCTTACAAGTTGTCTCGGAGTGTGTCTCCATTGATGGGGCTCGCCTAGAAGAGGGACCGTTATGGCCTGGGAAGTGCCCTGGTAAAGATGACTCTGGAGATGCAGGTATGCCGAGGAACATAGTATTGTTTCATATAGGGGAACGACTGGACACAGCTGCCACAGGAACACAGGTCATGACTACGGTCCTGTCCCTCCCTTACAAACAGAAAACTTCTATCATAAAAAAGCACTAACGAACAATAGAGAGCAGGTAAGGACTGGGAGGAATAAACTAAATGGGAAAAGGGACCAGTAGATAAAGATGCACCTACAGCAGCAAACTACAGAACATCATAACTCCAACTTCATACTTCATCTACTTAGCTTTAGCATACAGCACAGAAAGAGGAATATCCAATAGCAACAACAAACTCCTATTCAGCACAGTGTTTCCTACAAGCAAGGAAGCAGAGCTTCTCCAGGTTTTATAGGAAGAAGCAGATGAAATGGAGCTACATTTTTCTGACCAGCATAGAAAGGGTCGCTAACCTCTTCAGCACCAAAAGAAATCAAATTTGTTTAATATAGGATTCAAATACACGGGCTAAATGGAAGATCTGTGATTCACAATACGCAGTTATCTCCTACCCCCAGATCTCTCAGGTTGGCGTGACACACTCATGACAGTGACGAATTCAAACCCAAGGTAAAATGTAGTTAGATTCTGCAAGGGAGCTGAGAGAATCAATGTTTGCCATGAATAACTAGTTGCACTAAAATCCTAAGTTGTTGTGTGAAGTCACTGTACTGGATGTGGTGGCATCCGCGAATGGCGGCAGGCCACGCAACTGCTATGGGGCCCATAATCTGGGGGGTCCCAGTGTTGGCACCCGCACTAGCCCACCCCTCTAGTTGTCAGCATGAGCAATGATGATTGAGGAGGGAGCGTCAGCAGATGCTTCCTCCTCCACGGTATCTGAGGTGTCAGAGCAGCAGGCGCGATGACGTTATTACAGCATGCCTGCTGTTCTGAGATGTGCGGCACTTCACACCACACCCGCAGGAGATTGGAGCATCAGGTGGAACGAGAATAGGTAAGTATCGTATTTAATTTTTAAATCAGTTACTGGTGGGGATAATAGAGTATGGAGGACCATGGGAGTGCATTATATTGTATGGAGGACCTTGAGGATGCATTATATTCTACGGAGGACCATGGGGGCTGCATTACATTGTATGAAGGACAATAGAGGGTGCATTATATTGTATATAGGACCATGGAGTGTGCATTATATTGTATGGAGGACCACGGTGGGTGCATTATATTGTATGGAGGACCATGGAGGGTGCATTAAATTGTACAGAGGACCATGGGGAGTGCATTATATTTTATGGAGGACCATGGGGTGTGCATTATATTGCATGGAAAAATGTGGGGACTGCATTATACTTTATGGAGGACTATGTGAGGTTCATTATACTATATGGGGCCATTAGAATATTTGAAGAGCTAAGTGGGGACTATTTTACTATATGCAAGCAATTATACACTATGAAGGTTTGTGTGGGGTCCATCATCCTGTGTCAGGGCCACTATACTGTTTGTAGGGCTAGTGCAGGCCATTATACAGTGTGAAGAGGTGTGGGGCTATTATACTGTATGTAGGCCCATTATACTGCACTGAAGGTTGGTGGGGGTCACAGTTGGGGGATCATACTGTGTTGGTGTCACCATACTTTTTCTTGGGAGTTGAGGTGGGGTACAGTAGGGTCATTATACTGTGCATGTAGAGGCTAATGTGGAGGAATTCAACATGGGGCTATCATACTGTGTTTGGGAGTCCTTTTGTTGAAATCATTCTTTAAGGGGGCAATGAAAGAGGAATCTAGGACTTCAGCAGGAGGAAAAATTATTATGTAAAGAAGAGGTCATACTGGATACCTCCACCTGGACGCAACTCTCATTTGGACAAATATATAGACTACTTCAGACATTTGATAAAATCCAAAATCATAGACACTAACAGGTGACAAGCATCCAACATCAGTGCCCAGGAGAGAAAGGCCATACAGTCTTTAAAAACCAACAAAGAAATCATCATTAAACCTGCTGACAAGGGAGGTGCAATAGTCAGGATGAATATGTCAGACTACATGAAGGAAGCAAACAGACAACTTATGGACACACACTACTACAAAAAATTGGAGTCGGATCCTACACAGGACTATTACAAGGAACTAAACAAGTTGGTATCTTGTCTGCCTGACCTGTCCATAAGAGCCGGCGATGACCTGATACCAGAGAGTCCAAGAATAGGGACATTCTACATGCTTCCCAAAATCCACAAATCTGGAAATCCAGGAAGACCAATTATTTCATGTGTGGGCACCCTTACCGAGCAGGTATCTGGATGGGTAGAGGGTATTCTTAAACCGCTGTTGAAGGATACACCCAGCTACATTCAGGACACAACTGGCCGATTGAATAAACTAGCAGCAATAGGTCCTCTACCAGAAGGAACCATCCTGGCCACCATGGATGTGGAATCTTTGTACTCTAATATCCAACACCAGGATGGATTAAATGCCTGCATATTCTTCATGGAAAACACAGGGACTGATGCTGATGCTGTGGTGAAACTTATTAAATTAATCCTCACCCACAATTTCTTTGAATTTGACAACAAGATCTAGCTACAGGAGACTGGCACAGCTATGGGACGTAAAATGGCTCCACAATATGCAAATCTTTTCATGGCCAAGCTTGAAAGTGACTTTTTGTCCTCATGTCCCATCAGGCCTCTGGCCTACTACCGCTTCACTGATGATATTTTAATCATCTGGACGGAGTCTGAGCAACAGCTAACGACGTTCCACGAACAGTTTAATCAATTTCATTCCACCATCAACTTAACACTCAACTACTTCAGCACTGAGATTAACATTTTGGACACCATCATTAAGCTAAAAACAATGAAATAGAGACATTCCTATATCTGAAGCCAATGGACCGTCCAACATACCTTAAATGGAACAGTTTCCATCCAAAACACATGAAGAACTCTATTATCTATAGCCAAGCCATCAGATACAATAGTATATGTTCCAACCCCATGGATAGAGATGAACACCTTGGAGTGGTGCTAATAAAAATATGGATATCTTATAGCCTACATATTGTAATATATTGATTAGTCCATATTGAAATTAACCTGAAATATACAAACTGCATCTAGACCAAGACAGACAAGATAATGGTTACAGCCACAATCTTGAGAATCTATGTTTGCTGTTTGTCATTGTAAAACAATCAGGTTTATTTGACCTCTGTCTGTGGTGAGTTTATCAGTCCCGCAGTGACACAATGTTGAGTATACTAAATGACAATGCTTGTTGAAACAGTATGTTTAATCTGGATTACTGGAAAGGATTACCCTTTGTGTACTCTGTTGACTAACTTGAATTTCAAGAGTAGTGAATGGTGCGAGTATATTGACAAAGAATTACCTGATATTTGTGTCATATGGGGGTTAAAAGTGGACTAGGCATATAGACAATTGCAGATTCTTTTACATAAAGCTATAGAAATATAGTTGGGGAAGCCTGATGTAAAACCAGAAATATAGTTGGCGATCTGAAACCATTATAGTATATTAAATTTTAGAGATCTCTTTAACCGTAGTCTGAAATATATATATTTTGTGCTAGGGCTCTAGTCATAGAAAGTTGTTGGAAACTTTGTTCTTATCATATGTAAATATCAGGGCAAGAGTAAATAGTCCGAAGAGGCAAGTCTTGTTTGATGTTATTTATTCATGATAGGTGGCCACTGTTATGTGATTGGAACATCAAACAACTAACTTGTGTATTTTCATGTTTACCCAATATTATATTGAGTAAGCCTTTGTTTAAAGCATATAATAGCTGGGAGGCAGCCAGAAGAGAGAGGAGCTTGTGGACCTGTGTGAGAGGACGCTCTTCACAGTGTGGGTCCTAGGGCGCATTTTTGTCTTCGCTGACCACTCCTCCAGCTGCAGTATTTTCCGGACAGACGTAAATGCCCCTAGTGAAGATTCTTTTCTTTTCTTCTTTCTGATGTAAGTATATGTACCAAAACCTTTGTAATTTGAATATATAAGTATACGCAATATCATACTATTTTCTATTTCGATATCATTAGCATACACTCCATTGATTTGTTGTTTTTGTCACTTGGATTGATCATTGTATAATAAAATTGTGTTATATCCAAGTAGTAGCCTTCTTTAAAGCCGTATCCGAACCTTATTGCTGAACAGTTGGCAATACAATGCACAAGTGCACAAATACGCTATGTGGCCAATATACATGCACTACCATTTATTGTGCACTACCATATACGTGCACAATGTGTCAGCACACTGCAACTAAATGAATACATGATATCCAATATTATTGCAAATGTTAAAAATGTAAAAGGTACTTAGTTAGCATTTCTTGCTATGCTTGGTTTCCCTTTCACTCCCCATTCACATGAAGTTGTTTTGACACATGGGGAGGTAGGACATATAGTGGTTAGGGACCATGCATATTAAAAGGTCACCTTGTCATGGTTGGATGACTTTTGCTTTCTTTGATAAAAACAAATGCTAAGTACGTTACTTTTTAACATTTACAGCAGTATTGGAGTTCAAGTATTTTATATCGTACCTGAAATTATTGCAATATTTCTACTAGTTGCACTTACAGATATTATTGTTACCCCACTCTATTTGGACCCAGTACTGTGGGCTATCAGCTCGCAATACAATTTCCTCAAGATTAGCATTTCAAGCCATTCATTGCCATGCACGGTGCATTGAGACTCCTCCCAAGGTCATTGTCTTCTCCGGATCACCATTGGCATTCTCTTCTCATACTTGCATCGTCAATGGATATTACCGCCTACACATCAGCAACGCTACTTCCAGACGCATCATAACTCCGAATGCACCTATCAGTACCGCTCCCTGTATCCAGTACTCCTTCTATATTGTTTGTATTGGGACTCCACCCATTCTTGCGCATCACACGTGGCTCTGTCTACCTTCATTCACATATTGTGACATCTCTACTCTGCTGTACATCACGGTCAGCGGCTCTTTCACTGCTATTCAAACTCCTGTCCTCCTCTCCAAGGGCGCCACTCCTGAAGTGGATTTGCTACTATTCTTTTGTGATATACACTACTGAAGCCTTTCATAGTAACACTCTATGGTTTTCCTTTGGTGGCAACTTGGTATTTCCTATAGATCTTTTTATTTGCATGAGTTTATTCTATATATACAAGTTTACCTCTTGCATTATGACTGATTTATTGGCCCTATTTTCTTTACTAGTATTGTTTTTAGTGGCTCTCCCTTGTCTAACAGTTAGTGCTATTCCTAAGAGAACGTGCCCATGATCAGGAATACCAGTGTTTTGGACGCATCGCTGTTACACTTCATTCAAAATGCTGCATTGTACAGTGCAAGCACAGTAGATAGGATTTATAGAAATCCCATTCCCACTGTGCTTCTATTTGACGCTACGTGAATTCACCCGCCTTGCGGGTTTATGAGCTGCTACATGTCAATTTCTGTTTCGGAGATGATAGTTTCCGCAATAGAATTTTCCACAATAGATATGTATTGGATGCGGTAAACCCGCATTGTTCAGTGAACACATGTGGATTTACCTTCATGATTTGAATGCAGCACTTTGGAAGCAGCGAAAATAGGCTGCTACTTCCTGATCATGGGAACGTAGCCTTACAGCTTCAATTTGAGCTCACGTGCTCTACTCCTGATTTGAATCGTTATACTTACGAGGGGCACTTGAAAACTTCGAGGCCCACTCATGAAATCTTTTTTGCATGGTATTGTTTTGCAATGCAATATGTCATTTAGTTAGTTGAATGGTCTCATGTCATGAGCAATCTGGCTTTATTTTGATTTTTTTGTGTCCGTTACAGCATTTTAAAGTTGGGCCGCAAGGCTGAAATATGGAAATGGAGAAGTTGGCAAAGTTCACATATCGGCTGCTGCAATTCACTCCTGTGGTTTCCAACTGCTTCAGCACCCACCCTATTCCCCTGATTTGGCTCCCTCGGACTATCACCTATTCCCACAGATGAAAAAGCACCTTGGTGGAAGGTGGAATAGCAGCCATTGCAACAGCCGATGTGTGAACTTTGCCAACTTCTCCATTTCCATATTTCAGCCTTGCGACCCAACTTTAAAATGCTGTAACGGAAACAAAAAAAATCAAAATAAATCCAGATTGCTCATGAGACCATTCAACTAACTAAATAACATATTGCATTGCAAAACAAGACCATGCAAAAAAGATTTCATGGGTGGGCCTCGAAGTTTTCAGGCGCCCCTCGTACTTCTCATAATTATCACTGTATTCAACATGTATGTATTTATCATTTATTTATTACTTTTCAATATTTGATTGTATTCATTTTGAGTTTCTGTGCACATCAATTTATTTATGCGTTTTTTTTGTACACTATCTGTTCCATATATAGTGCATCTGATGAAGATCTGTGCGCAGACTGAAACGTTATGCTTTTATTGTTCAATATATTTTTATTTTTATTAAACAGATACAGTCGCCAATAAACGTCCGCTTTTTCCCCAAATTCAAAATAATGTTTACGTATTTTATCTCTTGTACACAGGGAGTTTTGTTCCAGTATAGATAAGGCTTGTTGTCTTAGGGATGAAATATCGGCTTTGAGCATGTCACATGAAGCTGCTTTGTTGGCTGTCTCTTTAGTGCCCAGTAATGTAAGAATGTCTGTTAATTTTTGGGCCCTTTCTCTCTTTAGCCTAGCCCCATGAGCTATGAAAATTCCTCTTAATACACATTTAAGAGCCTCCCATTTAATGGGTTCTGGCGTGGGGTCCTCAGCATGATCTATTGGAAAAGAGTTGATTGCCCTAATATATGACATACAAATGTCATCTTTCATGAGGTTATGATTGAGCCTCCATGTGTAACCCCCGGTACCTCCCCTCCTCTGTACCCCTAGTTCCCCATATACTGGTGCATGTTCTGACCATAAGATACTGCCTATTGAACAACCAGGATCGTTGTCCAATAAAGAACTTTGGAAGGTCTCCCAGGTGGCGGAAAACCACTGTCTTCCCCCACTTTTTGGCAATTAGTTGAAACGGGTAACCCCAACGGTACTGGATCCCATTATCTTTGAGCACGTTTAACAGAGGTTTCAGATCCCGACGGAGCAGTAATGTTCTGCCGGACAAGTCAGGTAGCACAACGAGGTGGGTATCTTTGTATGACAGAGAGCCTTTCTCTCGTATCCCTTTCAGGATTGCCTCTTTTTCCTCATAGAAGTGAACCCTGAAGATAACGTCCCTGGGTCTGGTTGGGTCCGCAGGTATTGGCCCCAGGGCCCGATGTATACAATCAATTTCAACATGCTCTTGTGTTTCATTTTGCAAAATATCACCCAAAAATTTTTGGGCCCACTTTTCCAAATGTGCATGCTCCACTTCTTCACTGAGTCCATGTATGCGCAGGTTATTACGTCTATGCCTGTTTTCAGTGTCATCTAAATGGGTAAGAATATAATTTATCTGTGCGGAATGATCCTGAAGGATCTGATGATGTGAGCATAGATGCTGATAGAACTGGTCTTGTGTGACCTCCATATCAGCGATCCAGTGACCCACTTGCTGGATCTCTGCTCTGAGAGAACCCATATCTTGTTTATGAGACGCCTCCAGTTTGCCCAGCAGGGCGTCCATCTCCTGCTTAGTCGGGTTGGCTCTAATATGAGCTTTCCAGTCCCAGTCTTCCTCTGTGGAGATCGATCTACCCCCAGGGGAAACACTATGAGGGGATGAATTGAGCGGCGAGTGCCCTGTGTGGGAGCCAGATTGCTGGGCTCTTTCTGCTGGTCGGGGTGGGGTGTTTTCCTGGGTGGTATGTCCTCCCATGGCGCCCCCTCCTCTCCTCTGCCCAGTACCTGTTGTTGTGGGCTTCCTTCCCACTCCCCTGCCGTGCATGTGAGATGCCAGCCGGCGCCATCTTGTGTCCCCGGGCTGCTGGTGCAGAGATTGTTCCAGGAAATGGGTGATTTCACCTCATCTCTATTCAGAGGTGCTGAGGCTGATGACAATCTCTTCCACCACACCATGCTGTGTTTTTTGGGGTCAGTTGAGTGTCTCTGAGGGGTGATAACGCTGGGTACGCACCGGAGCTCTTTCTCCTTGCTTCCTATCCCACCATAGGCAAGCCACGCCCCTGCCACGTTATGCTTTTACTATGGATTGCAATTCTCAATGAAATCTCCTTTAAATTCTAACTTGAGTGCGAAGTTCTTGATACTTACTGTATATTGCTAGGGGTTTAGAAACATGGCTCAGCTAACTGCATCACGCATGATGACCTTAGATACATGGCTGCATCACAGATGATGGTTTTAGATATACAGTATAGCTCTGCTTAGTAAGTGAAAAGCCTCATTCAATTCAGATGTCTGTAAGACAGGGAGTCTTTATACCCTCCGCCACACTGATGCTTTAATAACCTACTCTGCTACTCTGCCTGACACCTCCTGACCCCACTCATCGCGCTGATGCTCTACTGACCTATTCTGCCTGACATCTCCTGACACTGCTTGAAACCCTCATGTTCTACTCACCTACTCTGTCCGACACCTCCTGCCACCACTTGCAATCCTGACACTCTACTCACCTACTCTGTCTGACACCTCCTGACTTCGCTCGTTGCCCTTATGCTCTACTCACCTACTCTTTCAGACACCTCCTGACCTCATTCACCACCCTGATGCTCTACTGACCTACTCTGTCTGACACCTCATGACCCCACTCACCGCCCTGCTGCTATCTGACTTACTCTGCCTAACACCTCCTGACCCCACACCGCCCTGATACTCTACTCACCTACTCTTTTGGACACCTCCTGACCACTCTTACTACCCTGATGCTCTACTCACATTCTCTGTCCGACACCTCCTGACCTTGTTCACCACCTTGATGCTCTACTGACCAACTCTGCCTGATACCTCCTGACCCCACTCATTGCCCTGATACTCTACTCACCTTCTCTGTCCGACACCTCCTGACCTCGCTCGCCACCCTGATGCTCAATTCACCTACTCTCTCCGACACCTCCAGACCCTACTCACCACTCTGATGCTCTACTCACCTTCTCTGTTGGATACCTCCTGACCCCACTCACTGCCTTGATACTCTACTCACCTGCTGTCAACAAATATAAAAGCAATCTAATGGATCTCTTAGATATGTACTCAGGGAAAATGTTTAATTGAAAGAGCTGAGGATCTAGAGTGACATCTACTCCAAAAACTTGCTTAGTGAGGAGTTGGACTTTCACATAAAACAGTTTAATCAGAGGGCAGTCCCAAAAAATATGGAAGGAAGGAATAGATGGGTCAATTTTTTGTAAAGATTCATTCATGTGGTACCAGAGATGAAGAATTTTGTACAGATTTTCTTTGTATGAATTACAAGATGCAGTCTTAGATGTTCTAGTATCATGGGGTTACCGTGACAGTGTGGAGCCAGAAGACCGCAGCATCTAATTGCTCTCATTTTGGCGCTGAAAAGAAGCACTTCTCCTTATTTAATAGAGTTTATTCCTTATGGCAGAAAAAGGGTTAATCTGCTATGCTGGAAATCTCTGTGCTCGCAGCTGAGCTCAGTTAGCCACTCTTTCCCCTTTATAATCTAGGCTCTGTTGCAAATCCTTGTCAGAGCTAGCCTTTGCTGCATGGCTTAAGGAGGGAGAGGTGTTCATTAGAGAAGGAGTTTTGAAGGAAGTTACCTGCTTGGTTTGTAAGTGTGGTAATTCCCTATCCTTCTCTATTTTTGTTTATTCCCCTACCTCCACTCCCCGGTGCATTCCTCTGTTATATATGAGTGTATTTTGTATGCCTGGAGTTTTCTGTTAACCCTTGTGTTGCCTTGTTTGTCAAGTTGGTGTACTACGGGGCACAGTAGTGCCCCTCTTCCCTGGGTGGGGGAAGAGAACAGATGGAAGGCTAACTCAGGAGATAAGGCAAGAGTAGAGGCCCCGGCATCTTCACCTTCAGAAGTATCCCATGGAGTAGGGCGAGCTAGGGTGTCCCCTAGTGTTAGGGACAGGAAAGGATCCCCTGGTCCCAGGTCACCCAACAGCTGTCATGACATCTGGTCCAAATATTTCTCCACTCTGACACAGTTGATGTTTTACCCAGATATTACTCCCATTTGAGCATATAAGAGTGTCTAGTTAAGGAATCTGTGTCTGGAGATTTTTTTCTTTGCCTCTAAGACATTATTGCAAGAAAGCTTGGCTGATTTATTATATTACACAAGAAGGAAAAAACAGCAGATTACACAAGAAGGAAGACACACAGCAAGTCAGCAGGATCTAGGAGCAACATGGCAGATGTGACACCCTACATAGTGAGCTGCAACATGTGATACATGTACACAGATCGACCAGAAGAATCCAACTTCACCTGCCAGAAGTGTAGACTACTGGCCTTTTTAGAAGCAAAGGTGCGGGGTCTGGAAGAGAGAATTGCAACTTTGAAAATCATCAAAGAAAATGAAGACTTCCTAGACAGAACAGAAACATCTTTACTGGTCACAGAAGGTGAAGAAAGTGTCAGAGAACCTCCCAAAAGCAGCCGAGTGGAAGCATGTGACCAAAAGAAGCAAGAAGACCATGGAGACATCTAAGGATAAGGCACTACCAGCAAGCAAAGAAGGAAAGGGCACACAACAGCACCCAGAAGTGACAACAAAAAGTACAGCCAAGAAGTGAAGAAGACTGGTAGTGGTGGGAGACTCACTACTGAGGGGCACAGAAGCAGCCATTTACAGACCGGACATAACCGCAAGAGAAATTTGCTGCCTCCCAGGTGCGAAGATCAAGGATGTGACCGATAGGATACCAAAGCTCATCAGTTCCAAGGACGTCCACCCATTTCTTCTGATACATGTTGGCACCAATGACACAGCAAGGAAGGACCTACCGACAATCTGCAAGGACTTTGAAGAGTTGGGGAAGAAGGTAAAGTTTTTTCTTCTATACTTTCAGTAGACAGGCTTGGCACCAGGAGATGGAAAAGGATCCTTGATGGGAACAACTGGCTAAGACGATGGTGCAAACAACAAGGATTCGGATTCATGGACCACGGTGTGAGTTACTTGTGTGAAGGACTCCTCGCCAGAAACAGACTACACCGCAACAAACCTGGGAAACACACATTCGCCAGAAGACTCGCTTCACTCATCAGGAGGGCGTTAAACTAGAAGAAGAAGAGGGGATGGGAAGAAAAATGGTAGACACGAACATGAAGCCAGAAAATATACTAATGAAGGATAAGAGGTGCGGCAAAGAAGACCCAAGACAGCATACTCCGTAGGGAGGTAAGAAAATTTCTAAAACAATCCACAGGGAGGAGATTGGAACAAAACAAAATCTTCTAAACTGCATGCTCGCAAATGCCAGAAGCCTGACAAATGAGATGGAAGAACTAGAAGCAAAAATATCTACAGGTAACTATTACATAGTGGGAATAGCCAAGACATGGTTAGATGAAAGCTATGACTGGACAGTTAACTTACAGGGTTACAGTCTGTTTAGAAAGGATCATAAAAATTGGAGAGGAGGAGAGGTTTGTTTTTATGTAAAGTCTTGTATAAAGTCCACTTTAAGGGAGGATATTAGCGAAGGGAATGAGGATGTCGAATCCATATGGGTCAAAATACATGGAGGGAAACAGAGTAACAAAATTCTCATTGGGGTCTGTTACAAACCCCCAAATATAACAGAAATCATGGAAAGTCTACTACTAAGGCAGATAGATGAAGCTGCAACCCATAATGAGGTCCTTGTTATGGGGGACTTTAACTACCTGGATATTAACTGGGAAACAGAGACCTGCGAAACCCATAAAGGCAACAGGTTTCTGCTAATAACCAAGAAAATTGATGCAGAATCCAACCAGAGGAGCAGCAATTTTAGACTTGATGACTGATGAACGATCTAATAACCATGTATAAGTATAAAATGGGACAATAAAAATATCTCTGTGAGGATCTGTTTATACCAAGGAAAGTGACGGTCAAAAGGGGGCATTCTCTGCGTCTGGAGGAGAGAGGGTATTTCCACCACCATAGAAGATGATTCTTTTCTGTTACGGCAGTGAGAATCTGGAATTCCTTTCCTGAGGAAGTGGTGATGGCGAACTCAGTTGAGGGGTTCAAGAGAGGCCTGGATGTCTTCCTGGAGCATAACAATATTGTATCTTACAGTGATTAGGTTCTTTAGTAGTACGTAGATCTGAGGATTTATTCCGACGGAATACAGACTGAACTGGATGGACAAATATCTTTTTTCGGCCTTGCTAACTACAGTTGTGGTCAAAAGTATTGACACCCCTGCAATTCTGTCAGATAATACTCAGTTTCTTCCTGAAAATGATTGCAAACACAAATTCTTTGGTATTATTATCTTCATTTAATTTGTCTTAAATGAAAAAACACAAAAAGAATTGTCCTAAAGCCAAATTGGATATAATTCCACACCAAACATAAAAAAGAGGGTGGACAAAAGTATTGGCACTGTTCGAAAAATAATGTGATGCTTCTCTAATTTGTGTAATTAACAGCACCTGTAACTTACCTGTGGCACCTAACAGGTGTTGGCAATAACTAAATCACACTTGCAGCCAGTTGACATGGCTTAAAGTTGACTCAACCTCTGTCCTGTGTCCTTGTGTGTACCACATTGAGCATGGAGAAAAGAAAGAAGACCAAAGAACTGTCTGAGCACTTGAGAAACCAAATTGTGAGGAAGCATGAGCAATCTCAAGGCTACAAGTCCATCTCCAAAGACCTGAATGTTCCTGTGTCTACCGTGTGCAGTGTCATCAAGAAGTTTAAAGCCCATGGCACTGTGGCTAACCTCTCTAGATGTGGACGGAAATGAAAAATTGACACGAGATTTCAACGCAAGATTGTGCGGATGTTGGATAAAGAACCTCGACTAACATCCAAACAAGTTCATGCTGCCCTGCAGTCCGAGGATACAACAGTGTCAACCCGTACTATCCGTCGGCGTCTGAATGAAAAGGGACTGTATGGTAGGAGACCCAGAAAGACCCCACTTCTTACCCCGAGACATAAAAAAGCCAGGCTGGAGTTTGCCAAAACTTACCTGAAAAAGCCTAAAACGTTTTAGAAGAATGTTCTCTGGTCAGATGAGACAAAAGTAGAGCTTTTTGAGCAAAGGCATCAACATAGAGTTTACAGGAGAAAAAAGAGGCATTCAAAGAAAAAAACACGGTCCCTACAGTCAAACATGGCGGAGGTTCCCTGATATTTTGCGGTTGCTTTGCTGCCTCTGGCACTGGACTGCTTGACCGTGTGCATGGCATTATGAAGTCTGAAGACTACCAACAAATTTTGCAGCATAATGTGGGGCCCAGTGTGAGAAAGCTGGGTCTCCCTCAGAGGTCTTCCAGCAGGACAATGACCCAAAACACACTTCAAAAAGCACTAGAAAATGGTTTGAGAGAAAGCACTGGAGACTTCTAAGGTGACCAGCAATGAGTCCAGACCTGAATCCCATAGAACACCTGTGGAGAGATCTAAAAATGGCAGTTTGGAGAAGGCACCCTTCAAATATCAGGGACCTGGAGCAGTTTGCCAAAGAAGAATGGTCTAAAATTCCAGCAGAGCATTGTAAGAAACTCATTGATGGTTACCAGAAGCGGTTGGTCGCAGTTATTTTGGCTAAAGGTTGTGCAACCAAGTATTAGGCTGAGGGTGCCAATACTTTTGTCTGGCCCATTTTTTGGAGTTTTGTGTGAAATGATCAATGTTTTGCTTTTTGCTTCATTCTCTTTTGTGTTTTTTCATTTAAGACAAATTAAATGAAGATAATAATACCAAAGAATTTGTGTTTGCAATCATTTTCAGGAAGAAACTGAGTATTATCTGACAAAATTGCAGGGGTGTCAATACTTTTGGCCACAACTGTATGTTACTATGAGTCTGTAGAATATTGTAAATACTAGATATTAAACCTCTTGTTAATGAAATATTCTTGCATAGTCTCTCGAAGGAGGTAGAAAGGAGGCCTGTAGACCGTGGAATAATTATGAGGCAATGTGTCTAATCTTAATGTAATGGAATAGTAAAAGAGAATGGGGAGAGAACTTTGTTTTCAGCTCATCATAGGAATGTAAAATTTTATAGTTGACTATGTTAGCTAAGTTAAACAATCGAGATTGAGTTCTTCCCCCCGTCATTGAGTGGCTTAGTCTTAGTCAGAGAAATTCAGATGGAAAAGGAAGGAAGTAAAAACAGAATTAGTTGATGCCAGATTGCATTTTTTAGAGCAGACCCCATATATTTCTGGTGTTCAGCATTGGACCTAATAGGTAATTTGAAGGTAGCATTGTAAGATAACGGGAGTTGGGGAGAGGTGGGGCTAACCATCATTTTTCAATCTCCATCCATTTGATATAGGCAGGTTTAGGCTAAGTGCACACGTACCGGAACTCTCGCGGAAATTACCGAGAGAATTCCGGAATTCCAGTCCGCGGGAAAATCGCATTTTAAATTCCCGCGATTTTCCCGCGGAAAAACTAGCATTTTGCAAGCGTAATTAGCTTGCAAAATGCTAGCATTTTCCAAGCGATCTGTAGCATCGCTTGGAGAACTGATTGACAGGTTGGTCAAACACAGTGTTTGACGAGTGTGACCAACTTTTTACTACTGAGGCTGCCTATGCGGCATCAGTAAAAGATAGAATGTAAAAAAAAAATAAAAAACTGTGTTATTCTCACCCTCCGACGTCCCGCGCATCCGTTCCCAGTAATCCTTTGCGAAAATGCCCGCAATGACGTCAGTTCTCGCAGGATAGCGACGTCTCGCGGTAATTCGCGATGACGTCGCGCGAATGACCGCGAGACTTCGCGATCCCGCGAGAAGGGACGTCATCGCGAGCATTTTCGCAAAGGACTACTGGGAACGGGAGCGTGGAGAGAAGCAGGAATGCTGCGCGGGACGTCGGAGGGTGAGAATAACAATATTTTTTATTTTTAAATTCTATTTTTTACAGGGCTATGGTACCCAAAGGCTGGAGGACAGTCTCCTCTCCTCCGGACCGTGGGTACCATCCGCAAATGTTCTGCTTACTTTCCGCATGGTGTGCACAGCCACATGCGGGAAATAAGCGGAACAATGCATTCCTATGGGTGCGGGATCACCGCGATTCCGCAAATTAATGAGCATGCTGCGGTTTTTACCACGAAGCGATTCCGCCGCGGTAAAAACCGCAGCATTAGCACAGCATTGCGGAATCCCATAGGAATGCATGGGATGCTTATTTTTCGCGTTTTCGCGGCAAAATCGCGTGGTTAAAACCGCCGCGAAAAAAACGCCACGTGTGAACTCAGCCTTAGAAGATCACGATGGGATCGTGCGGAGGTCCAATGCCTAAAAATAAAGAAAAAGTTAGGAGCCACTAGGCCTCTCATCTTTTTATCAGCCGACATTATCGACTTTGGAATTCTATGAAGTTTTGCTGCCCATATGAAATTTAAAATGACTGCTTGAAAAGCATTTAAATCTCTAAGTAGGTCCAATATGGGTAAAGTCTCAAAAAGATATAAAAGTTTTGAGCAAATAGTTATTTTTATTGCTGAAATGCATCCAAATAGTGAGAGAGAGAGTGATTTCCATTTCGTCAATAAGGATCATATTTCATTATATAGCGGAGGGAAATTGTTCTCTTATAGAGTGGAGCAGGTTGTAAGATTGATTCCTAGGTATTTGAGAGGAGTGTTATGCCAGTGGTATCTTTATTAATGTAATTTTTATTAAATTTTATAATTTTAACATTTGAAAACAAAAATTTAAGCAATTACATAAAGAAAACAGCTTTAAGAAACCTCGAAGACAAAATACAATAAAAATGGAAAATTGGAGGAGTCCCAGTGGTGACAGACCCAATTGCATAGTAAAGCATTAGAGCTAAAGTTCAAGTAGGTCTCCATAGAGGTTATATTTGACGCCACATTAGACCAACTCCGTCCTTGAATTTGTAACAGAATACTTGTCAGAAAAACATCACACAAAAAGACAGAACACACACACAAAGAAGTGGGTGAGGGAAGGCACAAGAGTCCGAAGAAACCGAAAACCTTGCTGTTATTTTGAGCCCAATAGTAGTCCCAGGGGGCTCAAACAACTTTAAATCTGTCCACTCTCGCACTCATCGAGGCCATCATATACAGTGCTGTGCAAATTAATTGGGACAAAGCATTTTTTTAAGTATAATCGTAAGTTGGTTACCAGTCAGTGATTCAAACCAGTTTTATCTTCTTTGAACAGGTGCGAGTGCCTATTCAAAGCAGTTAAAACTGGTTTGAATCACTGACTTGTAACCAACTTACGATTTTACTTAAAAAAATGCTTTGTCCCAATTAATTTGCACAGCACCGTATTCCATCCTTTGAATGTCAGCTATTCTATTCAATAAACTTTGATATGAAGGAGGAGCGGTCTTCTTCCATTGAAGAGCAATCAAACACCTTGCTGCAATCAGTGTATGTAGTAGTAATCTAGCTGAGTTCTTCCTCATCCCTCTAGGAGGAACATTTAGTAGGTAGACAGCAGAATCGAACCCAACCTCCACATAGAGGACCCTGTGACTTAAGACTTCCACATCCTCACAAAATTCAAACAACCTCGGGCAGGACCAGAAGATATGATATTGGGAACCCACCGCTGAACTACAATGCCAGCATAGATTTGGGAGCTGAGGATTCAATCTGTGGAGGATCTCGGAGTATGATACCAAAACATCAATATTTTATACTGATTCTCCTTACAGAGGGTGCAGATAGAAGATTTGGCTTTTCCCAAATGCTCTGCCAACTTTGGGGGGACAGCCCCCTCCCAAGGATAGACTCCCATCTGGTCATATCGGAATGTCTTAACTGTTGGCCCCCCTGAGGGTAGTTTATAATCCTATAAATGTCCGATATTAAACTTTTAGTTAACGGGCCCCTTTTGCATATCCTTTCAAAATCAGTTGGTAAAGATACCTTTGATGAGCCACACAATGAAGAAGCAAGATGTTTAATCTTTTATTGGTTATAGCAAATTTAGACTTAGCATCAAATCAAAGAACTTCCATCGTGTCTCCATTCAACAAGTCCGCAAATCTGAATAAACCTGCCGAAATACACAGGTGAACACGCCAGTGGTATTTAAAGTTACTCTGGAGGTGATCTAGATGGAGACTTAATAGCTGTTTACAAATATCTGAAGAAATGTCACAATGTAGAGGGATCATCATTATTCTCATTTGCACATGGAAACACGATAAGCAATGGAATGAAACTGAATGGAAGAAGATACACAATAGATATTAGAAAAAACTTTTTGACAGTGAGGGTGATCAATGAGTGGAACAGGCTGCCATGGTGAGTTCTCCTTCAATGGAAGTCTTCAAACAGAGGCTGGACAGACATCTGTCTGAGATGGTTTAGTGAATCCTGCATTGAGCAGGGGGTTGGACACGATGACTCTGGAGGTCCCTTCCAACTCTAACATTCTATGATTCTATGATAATTGGCCAAATTTTAAATGCAGTGAATGAAGGTTGGGAAGCGATGTATGAGGTTTTGTGAGTGTTAAGGCCCCTTTACATTTAGCGATGCACCAGCGATCCCGACAACGATACGACCCGGTCAGGATCGCAGGTGCATCGCTAAATGGTCGCTAGTGAGCTGCCACACAGGCAGATCTCACAGCGATGTAGCAACGCAGCAGCGGTTGTTACTTACCGTTCAGACACGGCGATCCTGACGTCCTCCTGCCCGCGTCCACGCGTCGCTCGTCGGCGCCAGCAGGAAGCCCAGCAGGAAGCGCCCGACGAGAAATGGAGCTGCACGATCTCGCGCGATCAGCGACAGACAGCGGGGGAGCCAGTCGGAGGTAAGTATCACACATAGCGATATCGTTAGCAATATCGCTGCTGCATGTGGTGAGATCATTCCTTTTCTTTTGTTGATGGTTTATATGTCTTTGTTATATACATGAATAGGCATATTCCTTGATAACCTTTACAGGGTAGAGGCCTTTAGTTCCTCTGATAAGGAAACTGTTCATATTTTACTTGGTCTTTTGCATTGATTTAGTCCAAGTTTTTCTGGTCCAATCCCTCAAGAATTTGGACTTGGAATAGCCACATGTACATATTGGCAGTAATCTGTTATAAAGATTAATACAGTTACTTCCTTTATTTTTTGTGGTTCCTGATTTAGTGTTTTACTTGCACTACTATCTTTGGTAGCTTTTACACTCATTATTAAAAGTTATGTTTTATGTTTATTCTCGATTGCTGATTTGGTATTCTGTATTGTGAGAATACGTGGGTATTTAACTCACTCTTTTGCTGATATTTCTATTATTTCTTGGGTATGGCAGGTTTTCTGTCAACTGGTCTAAATACGGACCAATGGCTAGCTGAAGCAAAGGAGGTATTTTCTGAACACTCGTTCACACAGAAAAAATATCTCCCTACATATAGCGTTGCTTTTAAAGAACTCACTAAGGTATACCGTGACCAGATTATATCATGGTGGGAGGTACAGAGCCTTGAAAATTATTTAAAGGCGGGTATTGTCCCGCGAGGATTAAGAATTAATATTTCAGCAGGGGCACGACATAAGAACCCCAGTTTTATTGCTAAATGGGAAAAAGAGGCTACAAGTAGTTCTCTTCATCTTATGCAACTCCTCTTGGAGGAGGAAAAGAAAACTCTGAGTCTTTTGAATGATCGTTTGAGAGATCAAATTGAAGTTACCAAAAAATTCTCTACGGAGACTGACTTTTCCTTAAAGGAAAGTAAGTTGGAAACTAATCTGGAGCGTTTCCAATATCATCTCAAGGAGCGTAAACATCGCCAGTATTTGAGGGACGCTCAAGACTTTAAGGATAACAAGGCCTATTTGGTTATTGGTAATCGTAATAACAACATTGATCTTGAAACTGATTTGTCCTCTACAGACACTGACTTCTCTGATACCGAGGGAAGGGGTAGAAGCAATAAGGGGAGGAATAGAGGTAGAGTTAGAGGCCGTGGTCATCGTGGTCCTCTTGACAGATCCGATACTATTACAGGATCGCATTTTTTAGATCAGAGTTATCCTTTAAGGAACCGTCAACATCCGGTACGGAAATAAGAACTGTTCCTGGGAATAACTATTCTAACATCACTTTACCCATTAGTCGTGTCCCTAATTCAGTATCTTCATTGGTCACTAACGGTATACAAGTGGTTAACCTGTCCTCTAGGGTGCTCAACCGTGAAGAACTGCAGGTTTTGCAAAAGGGTCTCACATTTGTCCCCAGTACAGACTTTGATCTGTTTCGGTCTATTAAAGATCTTAATTTGTTTTTACGTAAGGTACGTTGGAGAAAGTTCTTTCTACAACAAGATAATCGTACCTGTATGGATATGGGGATTCCTGTTGATTTGTTGCCAGATGTACGTTTGTTATCTAGTATTGGTGTAATGAACCCCAACGATCTTGGAAGGGGTCCTTTCACTGAATTAAAAAATAGGAGCACTAAAATGCCCCCTTCTGTGGGAGATGTGTCTGCTATAGATATTTTTGAAAATTTGGTTACAGAAGATCTGAAATCTTTACAAGGAAAAAAGATCTTTTCTAGATATAATTGCACCAAAACGGAAATGGCAGTTATTAATAAGCTTGAGCAGGATGACCGCATTGTCATTAAACCCTCAGATAAGGGTGGCAATGTGGTCATCCTTGACTCGACACAATATTCTAAAATGTGTGAGACCCTCCTCGAGGACAGAGTGAGTTATGAGATTTTGGATCATAACCCTACTTCTGATTATCTGTCTGAACTTAAAAGTATCTTGGATGAAGGTTTATCCATGAGAGTTATTGATAAATCTGAATTTGATTTTCTTATGCCTAAAGATTCGATAGTTGCTACCTTTTACTGCCTACCGAAATTACACAAGGGTCTTTCCCCTTTAAAGGGGAGACCTATTGTGTCAGGTATGGGCAGTATTAGCCACAACATTGGTATTTATTTGGATCGTATCCTTAAGCCTTTTGTTGCCTCATTACAATCCTTCGTGCAGGATACCCCTGACCTTCTTCACAGAATAGAGGGATTATGTGTTGATCCCGAGGTTAATTTGGGTAGTATTGATGTGGAGGCGCTTTACACCTCCATACCTCACGATAAGGGGCTTGAAGCCGTGCTATACTTTTTGAACAACAGAGGATGTCAGTATCGGACCCACAGCGAGTTTGTCATCAGGCTACTTCGTTTTTGTCTCACTAAGAATTTTTTCTTGTTTGACCACAAGATCTACCACCAGCTCAGGGGCACCGCTATGGGGAGTCCATGTGCCCCGGCTTATGCAAATTTGTTCCTGGGCTGGTGGGAGGAGACTCAGGTCTTTAGGAGTGGCCTAGATGTTGTGGAACGAATTGAGCTGTGGGTCCGATATATTGATGACATCCTGATTTTGTGGAAGGGTTCTAAGGATAGTTTTTCTATTTTTGTAGACACTCTGAATCATAATGATTGTGGTTTATTTTTCACTTCGGTGATTGATCCGTTTTCATTGTCCTTCCTTGATATATTGATTGAGAGGAAAAATGATGGTACTATTACCACCTGTACCTACAGGAAACCCACGGCTACTAATTCTTTGTTGAGGTGGGATAGTAGCCACCCT